>NW_022985510.1:1200833-1800833 GCF_010093505.1 Neohortaea acidophila
TCAGCAGTCGCTGCACGACCAAACTCAGTAGTCAGTGTAGCTCTGGTCGTCGACCTGCTCGTACGTCACATCCTCTTGCACGAAATCGTCCCTCTGGAAATCATCCTGACGGAAGTCGTCGCGCTGGAAGTCATCTTGCACATAATCGTCTCGCACCACATCCTCGCGCACATAATCATCTCTGACCACATCGTCTCGAACGTAATCGTCTCTGACCACGTCGTCTCGAACGTAATCATCCCTGACCACATCGTCGCGCACATAATCGTCTTGAACGTAATCACGCTGCACATATTCTTCTCGGCGATCGTCGCGGTATTCGTCTCGCCGATCATCGCGGTATCCATCATCGCGATAGTTGTCATCGAATCTCCGCTCCTCATATCGACCATCGTCTCGAAGCCGTTCTTCGTCGCGCCGTGCATCTCCCTCAACACGATACTTGTCGCGTTCGAAATCATGATCTGCGGTGATTGTCATGTCAGTCTACGACAATACAAGGAGGGCGGGGGTATCTGGGTATCCTTACGAAGCTTCTCGCCCTCGTACATCAAAGCCGCGCCAGCGACCAGCCCAACTGCAGCGCCTCCGACTCCGTACGCAATGTTGTGATTCTTAGCAGGAGGGCCGCCCCTGCCGCTCTGGCCGACGACTTGCTGGCTGGAGTAGGATTGCGAGCCGCCGTAGCCTCCTGGGGGTCCGGGGGGTCCAGGGGGTCCGCCGTAGCCACGTCCAGCGGGAGGGCCAGGGTATCTACTCGCAGTCAGTCAATCGATCCCCCAACCCTCGGCACTGCCATTGTAAATTTTATCACTCACCCAGGTCCACGACCCTGCTGGTCAGAGTAAGTGGTGCTAGACGACTGCTGGTAAAACTGCTGTCCGCCCGCCCCGCCCGTCCGACGCCGCACCTCTTCAAAATCATACACCGTCTCGCTGGTCTGCTCGTTGACGAAGATGTAGCGACGATCGCGGTCGTGCCATTGAGCACGCCAGGGCGGCGGGCAGTGAGGGGGAGGCGGGGCACCGCTGGGATGCATGCCGCCTGGCGGTGGGGGGCCGCGGGGTCCAGGACCACCGGGGCCTGGAGAGTGCATGGGACCGCCTGGACCTGGAGAGTGCATGGGGCCTCCTGGGCCACCGCCGGGAGGGCCGCCGTAGTTGCCGTAGGACTGGTTGCGTTGGGTGAAGCGAGCTTGTTCGTCTTGGAAGTTGTTGCCGCCGGCTGGAGGGCCGCCGTAGCCTCCTCTGCCTCCGCCGTAGCCTCCGCCGTAGTTGGCCATGATTTGTGGTGTTGTTTGGAAGAAAGGTGAGGGAGGTGGGTGTGTGTAGAAGTGAAGGAGAGGGGAGGAGGGTTGAGGGGAATGCAGCAAGGGGAGTGAGGCGCAGTGGGGAGGAAGCAAACGAACAGCTCTCCTGATTGACGGAGCTTCCTCCACGCCCGCACGCGCGCGCACTAAAATTCCATTGGACCCTGATTGATCGCTGGCGCCAGGGTCGGGCTGGCGTGTGTTGGCCCCAGATGATGCTGTTTCAACTAGCGAATGGGGTGGATGGACGTGTGGTACTGACGATATCTACTTCCAGGAGTCGGAGAGCACCATTGCCCTCCTCTGCCCTTCAGTCGAAGATCACAAGTCCATACTGTCGCAGAGAGACAGCCGACGAGTGACATCACGGGGAAAGCGAGATGAGGCAGATCGGCAGGGGTTTCATCCATTGAAGCTTTCCCCCAAAGCTTGTCGTGCTTGACACATTACTAATCCATCCATTTGATGAACTCACGAGGCATCCGTAATCAGAGGGATATGAGCGCGCACAAACACCCGCCGGAGCAGTACGGACCCGCACAAGGATGCGACTCAACGACGCCCGCCGGCAGCGGACACGAACGGATGTTCTCGCAGCAGCTTGGACTGAGGGGATGGAATTGGTAAGCCGTAAGCAAGGCGAACGGGGCCGGGGCTGAAAACACGTCCTGCGGATGTGCAACGAGGGATGTATATATTCTGTCTATCCATTGGAAGTATACATTAGCATCATTGCAACTTTTGTTCCAACATGGCTCAGAACGCACGCAACAACGTCCTCATCGTCGGAGGCAGCACGGGTGTTGGGTTAGCCGTAGGAAAGCTGGCTCTCTCCCACCTTCCCAATGCCCACATCATCCTCTCCTCCAGCAGCAAAGACAAGCTGGAGGTGGCAGTCAAGGAAACCAAGGCCCAAGCAAAGTCCGGAGATGCACCCGTCGACTACGTCGTGGGCGACGTGGGCAACTTTGACACGCAGTTCGACGACGTCAAGGCGCTGCTCAAGGCCTCCGTCGAGAAATTCGGCGGCCCCATCGACCACATCGTCTGGACGGCCGGGAAAGCACCAGGCGCCAACAGAGCCGATGACCACAGCAACAACGACGTCTACGACGTGGCTACCGCCCGTTTGTTCGGGCCCATGACCCTGTCCATCCTCGCCAAGGACTACATGACCGTCAGCCGGCACTCCAGCATCACCATCACCGGCGGCGTGCTCCTCTACCGCCCGTCTCCAGGCCGAGGTCGGCTGACCGGCATTGCCGGCGGCGTGGAAAGCGGCGCTCGCGGCCTGGCCGTCGATCTTGCGCCCATTCGCGCCAACATGGTCAACCTGGGAGCCATTCAGACGCCGCTGTTGGATAGCTTTACGCAAGGGAACGAGCAGTTCGCGCAGTTGATGGCGGAAAAGACTTTGGTCAAGACGATTGGGACGGCGGACGAAGCGGCCGAGGCGTACTTGTTTAGCATGCGATGTGCGTATGTTACGGGTTCGAGGATTGATGCGGAGGGCGGCTCGCTACTGTCTTGAGATTAGTCAGGGCGAGCTTGACAGCCTTGCAGCCTTGTCGGTTTCAAAACTGCCATCAATGTATGCAAGGGTGGTTATTTGTATCTGAAATTGGCCTAGTCATTGAGTCCCCCTCACGCTTTCGCGCAATCACGTTTGTACCTTCTTCCTTGCATCGGGAGGTGACTGCAAATTCAGTAGTGGTGGCTTCCACTTGTGCAAGGCTCATCCACCAACATCACGTCTTACCCTTCTCCGACCCTTCAACATCACATACCCACTGCAACATCCCAATACTGTCATATCGCTACCCTCTCACGCATCACATCAAACCCCACCAACTGCCACAATGCAGCACCGACGCGCAGTCTGCGGCTTCGTCGTACTCCTGCTCATCACCCTGACCGCCATCCGACCACACTTGCGAGTCCTCGGCCAAGTGGTGACGACGTACAAATCGTTCTACCCCTCCCTCAAAACATACCCAGAACTAGTCTATCAATACAACAACGCATTCCCCCCCACCGCACAACTCAACACCACATCCGCTCAAATCCCCCGCATCATGCACCGCATCCTCCTCACCGACGGCCACCCCACTCCCTTCACCAATACCAGCGCAGCCATCACAAGCTGCCAAACCCTGCATCCCAATTGGATCCACTAGATCTAGAACGATTCGGATGCGGCGGAATTCATCTCCCACCACTACCCGCACCTCTGGCCGCGATACTCCGGCTATCGACAGACGATCCAGCGCACTAATATCCTCCGCTACGCTTTGCTCGAGCACTACGGCGGCGTGTACCTCGACATGGACATCACGTGTCTGCAGCCGCTCGATGGATTGCGGGACTTGCCTTTTCTCGCGCCTGGTGCGTCCCCCGCGGGTGTAAATAATGCGTTCATCCTCTCGCGGCCGGGACATCCGTTCTGGACACACCTGCTCGCGCGAGTGGAGAGGAGCCATTTGTCCTGGGGTCTGCCTTATGTGGAAAACATGCTGAGCACGGGGTGCATGTTCTTCTCCAACGCCTGGATGGATTACACTAGTACATTGACGAGGAACGACAGCCATCTGGAGAAGCGGGTATTCGTGCTGGCCGATGAGAAGCAAGATCTGGCGCCGCATATGCTGCGAGGAGCCGTCAAGACGCCGCTATTCGACCACGCAGGCGCCAGCAGCTGGCACAAACGCGACGCTGCGGCGGCAAAGATGGCCGCAGAATGGTATCTGCGCGTGGGCTTGCTGATTATCGCCTTGGCCATTGTCCTCCTGTGTTGGCAGCCGTGGAAGAAGGAGTCTCGCGAACCCCCAAAGTACATCAGGCGCCGGCCTTGGACTGGCCTGCCGCTTGGCGCGGCGGAGGAGGAGGACTTCTCGGAGTTCGCCACGACCAGAGTCCGAGAGAGGGGTGAGGAGCACTCTGACTGAGGTGGGGCTGGTTTGACTGCTGCTTTCTCTCCCTAGCAGATGAGTACATAAGAATACAAGTCGTGAATTATGAAGCAGCAAAGCACCCTCAGTCATCACTGTTCATGTTTGCTTTGCAAGGGCGCTCTGGGCTGTCTCGTATTCCGAACCCGCCTCCCTAGCGGGCATGGGGTCGAACGGTCCACGGCGAGGGCTTCGTCATTCACTGCACATGCGCACAACTCGTTGCCGTAGGCGTCACCCTCTCTTCTGGGCGCCATTCGTACTCGTTAGACATTCATTCACGCATGTGGTAGAAGCCAGACAACGTGTTCGGCAATCGGGTAATGAACATGCACGTCCCTCTTATCTGTCCGATCTCTCTACCTTCCCAAAACAGCAAGGCCGACGTCAAGCCTTGCCAAGCACGCCATATCCCGCCATCGTCTCGCAACCACGCACGCCGCACCCGCCTTTGGAATCCGCACGCCATGATTCGACGCCATCGCCACGCATTGCGGCCCCCCACGTTCTCGCGAACCGTCCTGTGCCGCCAGTCCGGGCGACGGCCACATGGTGTCCACGAGTATGCGGGCTCACTGCTGCAGCTTACGATCGATGGCGTGCGAGCCTGCTGATCTTTCGACAGCACGGATTGTCGTTTGCCCGGGGGGTTACGGATACCCGGTCCACCCATTGGAAAGCAGAGTGCATGCCATGTAACCCTTGAGGGTAGGTGGAGTTGCTACCCTCCGGTGGCGATCTGAGATGGCTCTGGGCTATAAATGAAGCGATGCGTTGATCTGCAGTTGTTTCGTGCGGTCACCAAACCACACGTTGTATCCCAATGGCAATCCAAGCCGTCGTCGAGTCCGTCGTGGACGACAAGGCCTCGTATGATGAGAAGCTCGGAGAGGTCACCTTGACCTCGTCCCCTGTGTCTTCGGACGCTGGTGAGCCCCTCGTCGAGCGTCTCAACGACAACCCTTTCTTGGACCCAAAGGTCGAGGCCTACTATCGAGGCGTCTACGAAGAGGCGCAGTACGAGTGTCGACATGTGCTCGATGCTCAATTACAATGGACCGAGAAAGAGGAACGCCGCCTGCGTTGGAAACTCGACTGGCACGTCACGACGTGGGCCTGCTTCATGTTCTTTGCTTTGCAGATCGATCGGACCAACCTGGGGAATGCTTTATCAGACAACTTCCTCAAGGATCTCAACATGACCACCGACAATCTTAACACCGGTTGGTCCACATCGGCCGACACTTGATCTACTCTTTGCTAACATATCCAGGAAACACCATCTTCTACCTCTCTTTCCTCTGCGCCGAGATCCCCTCGCAGCTCATTTCGAAGAAAGTCGGGCCAGACCGATGGATCCCCGCGCAAATGGTCATCTGGTCCATCGTCGCCGCCAGTCAAGCAGGTCTGAACGGCAAAGGCTCCTTCTACGCGACTCGCTTTCTCCTTGGCATCCTGCAAGGCGGCTTCATCCCCGACCTCATCCTGTGGCTGTCCTACTTCTACAAGAGCGGGGAGCTGGCCATACGCCTGAGCTGGTTCTGGGTGGCGGAAGGCTTCACCAGCGTCGTTACTGCGCTGGCTGCGTATGGCATTCTTCACATCCATGCCGCGGGCTGGGCGCCTTGGAGGTGGCTTTTCCTGATCGAGGGCCTGTTCACCCTGATCGTCGGCATAGCCGCCTTCTTCCTCATGCCTGCGTCCATTGTGCAGACTAAGGCGTGGTTCCGGCCTAAGGGATGGTTCACCGACCGTCAAATCAGCATCGCCGTCAATCGCGTACTGCGTGACGATCCGACAAAAGGTGATATGCATAACCGCATGGGCATCACACCCAAAGCCTTGTGGAAGACGGTGACGGACTATGACATGTGGCCGGTAAGAGTGCCTTCTCCGTGCCTCCCAGTGCGCACTCCATGTTGACGCGACCGCAGATCTACCTCATTGGCATCCTGGTGTACATCGGCATCGATACCCCCAGCATCTACCTGACACTCAGCCTTCGCGAGGTCGGGTTCAGCACCGTGCGTATCCCCTCCCACTCCTCTAGTGAAGAAACTCCCACTGACCACGCATCAACAGTTCAACACCAACCTCCTCACCATCCCCTCCACTATAGCAGGCTGCTTCACCCTCCTCGCCATCACCTGGTTCAGCGTGCGCATCAACGAGCGCGCCCTCGTCTCCAGCATCATGTGCATCTGGATCATGCCGTGCCTCATAGCCCTTCGCTGGTGGTCGGGAACAAGCGTAAACGCCTGGGGCACCTTTGCCATCATCAACGTCCTGCTCAGCTACCCCTACTGCCACGCGATCGTAGTCGCATGGGCAAGCCGGAACAGCGGCTCCGTTCGCACGCGCTCCGTCAGCGCCGCGGCGTACAACATGTGCGTGCAGGCGGGCAACATCATTGCATCGAATATTTATCGCACGAGCGATGCGCCCAAGTACCACAAGGGGAATGACATTCTGATTGCGTTGAACTTTGCGTCGATTGCGCTGTTTGTGCTCACGAAGTACTATTACAAGCGGAAGAATACGCTGCGGGAGAGGAAGTGGGCTGCCATGACGCCGGAAGAGAGGGAGACGTATTTGAACGAGACGAAGGACGAGGGGAACAAGCGGTTGGACTTTCGCTTTGCTCATTGAATGGGGGAATGCGACGTGAAGAACGAAGACATAGAAGTCGTATTGATCTAGATAGCTGGCTCTGCAGTTATATGTCCATGAAAGAGGCGATTGCACGAGCTTTCGTTCTTGCCGTCACACGGCAGCCTTGCCCAGAACCTGCGAACGAATGCTCGTTGGGTTGTAGAGGGCATGGCCAACTTGTACGGCAGTACGAATGCAGCCTTTCTTGTTTGACGCGTATCGTCCCGCCCTGCCTCCATAAAATGAAAGCAATTGTAATGTCGTTCTATACTTCCGCACGCAACGATTCTGCGCTTTCCCAGGACGTTTTCGGTCTCAGACCACGTATGACGTTCTTCCGAAAACGGCAGAAGACGCAACATTCCAAGTCGCTCCAGCGACTCTCCGGACCCGAGAGTTCGGATAGCTTTCGCATTCCACATTGCGAACGGTATCCCGGTGATCATGGAGAGTTCGGAATGGACGAGGTAGCAGGTGAGATATAATGGTGCGCATGGCGAGGCTACCCTTGAGTGCAGAGCCAGCCAGCCAAACGAACAACATCTCTCGCCTACGCATTTTCGTCAGCGTCAATCGTCCTCCCAGCCGTATTGCGAAAAGCAATCATCCCAAGATGTACAACAACGCAAAGCTTCTGCTCCTAGCAGCGCTGTTCCTCACAGTCGTACCTGGCCCCAAGACTGTCGCAAGAGCAGCGGAAGTGAAGCCCGCCGGACCGCGACCGATTCCCCTCTCGTTACCTCAATGCGGCGAGCGAATCCTCAAAACGGAAATGAAGGAAGCAGGCTGCAAAGGCCATGCAGGAGCTTGCTTGTGCAAGAGGCCTCAGCTCTACCCCACCTTCCTGTCGGCCGTGGGAGAAACATGCGGTCAGGATGATCAGGACGATGTGGAAGCCACCGTGGATGCGTACTGCGGATTCAGCGCGCCGATACCGATTGTGAGCTCCACGAGCGCGATCGCGTCGCATTCGCGCACCAAGTCGGCCTCGTCGACGCATGCGACTTCGTCCCAGCACTCCGCTTCCTCCCATCATTCTATCGTCCACAAGTCGTCCAGACATACTCCCTCGCACAAGACCACGACGGCCACTACCACCACCACCGCCGCGCACAGTGCTAAAACACCCAAGTCGGTGGGCGCCGCATCGCGTATTGAGGGTGGTCTCACTGCCGCGTTGTTCCTCGGCGTCGTTGCAGTGCAAGGAATTCTCGTATTGTAATCGGATGGTTTCGATTAGGAAATCGAACATCTCGGGGGTCCGTGAAAAGAGGACAAGGGTGTTGATGTCTGCGCTGTGGCTTTGATGGACTCTGGCAGGGTAATGGAACGGTTTGCCGCAATCATCTGCTCGATGCGCACTGCTGAGCACATTTGTCGTTTGCAATTCAAGTCTGCGTTTTCTGCTTCAACCTTCGGTCGTTTAGATTCGCTTCAATCGTCCGAATCATCTCGTTGCCGAGTTTCGTCGCCTCGGGGAACCGCGGCGCAAAGTAGTTCTGCATCTTCTCGAACTTCTCGCGGTAGCCGTCCATGTGGCCGAGAGATACTCGTTCACTCCAGTCCTGTAATATCGATGGTTAGAAGCCTGTCGCAGCAGATGAATGGGACGGCACTTACTCTTGCTGCAAAAGTAAACTCAAGGTCGTCAGAGCGGAAGGTAGTGTCATATAAGCCGGTCTCGATACACTCGTTGAGTAGCTCTTCATTGCGGTAGAGGTATTCCACAATACCCAGCCATAAACGGAATAGCTGTGCTCGAGTCAGTGTCTTGACGTCTTGACGGTCCCTAAAGAAGGGATTCGTTGGACGTCTGGAGCACTTACCGGCGTAGAGCAAATCATATGATCATAAGGAACGATGCCAAGCTTCCACCAGCAGTCAACCATGGCGAGAAGAGCCAATTGATTGTTCTTCACCCGCTCCGCTGGCTTCTCTCCCAAACTAAAGCGATCCAGCAGATCGTCTTCTAGAAGCAGCTCTTGGCCCTCAATTCGTTCAGTACCGAACACTGCTGTACGTGCAGCGTGGATACGCTCTATCAGCTCCTCGCGCTGGCCTCCCAGCATCAGCTTAAAAAGCTCGGTCACGCTCTCGGCGTATTGGCGGATCTGCGCTCTCGCACTCGGATTCAAGATGGCGAGACCAGCATACACATGCCACTTGTTGCTGTAGATGCGCAGCATGAGGTTGATCTTCACGTTCTCAATGCCGCCGACATAGCGGGCCATTTGCCAGGGAAACTGATTGTTGGCCTGCCAGGCCGTACCCATACTCAAGAAGGCGGCGTGAGTGACCGCTTGTGTATCTGCCGTAATTCGATCATGCATCTCGGCCGATAATGTCACCATCTTGGATTGGAAGCAAGAGAGGATGCGCTCCACTAGCTGCACCGCCCTTGGAGATGCGCGATGGTTGATAATGACCAGTGGCTGGCCTTTTGGATCCACCTTTGGGCCGTGGAGGGAGTGGCAAGTGACAATCTCAATGTCCGACGGAAGATGCTTTTCAAAAGCAGCAATCTCCGGGGCCTTGGTAGACGTCTGACCGCCTACCACGGCGCCGAGTTTCGTGGAAGGGCCGTAGGCGGCGACAACGGCATCGATACTCTTTGCTTCAACGCTGTACATGATCCAATCGGAACTGCGGGAGACGAGATGTCCGTTGGGAAAGATTGTGACATTTCGCTGCTTACCTTTCAGCATAGATCTAGATGGGAGCTACATAGCACGACAATGTTACGTACGGATTCTGCAAATTCGGCCTTGAGAGCTTCATACTTCTCAGGGACATCGCAAGCATGGACGCTAAGGAGCTGTTAGCCTTTTCATAGGCGAAGAGTCAAGACCTGTGCACATCAATTAGCCGCTGTAGATGGTACAGTCAAAATAGCAGTAGAAGCAGAATGTGTAGGGAGCAGAATCAGAAAATAGTAAATTAGGTAGCTGAGAGTTGACATCAGTGACGGAGGTCTGAACCAAATGCACCAAGACGGTAGCAAATAGTGACAGAACAACCATTCTCGAGCCAAATGCGCTCAAGTCATCAGTGCAGGGAGGCGGGAGGGTAAGAAAAGAGAGCAGCTTCGTACCTTGCGTGTAGAATTCATGGCCATCTGTTGATGCTGGAAAGCACCTACCTCCAGCCTGCATCACTGATCCGCCTGGCGTACATCTTTCCCATGTCTCCCATGCCAATGATGCCAACCACCGCCTCCTGCATCTTCTCCATACTTGCAGCTCTCGCTCACGAGAGTCATGCAGAAGACGAAGAAGCACAGAGCCGAAATCGTGCACCCAAAACTCGCATTCGAAGGTGCCGCGTTCTGTGTTGGAAGGAAACTTAGACGTGTAGTGGATGGAAGGTTTTCGTGTGGTTTAGAGGTGGTCCGAGCGTCAAAAGCTCGGCCTTGGCAAACACTTTCCGCCGACAATTTTCCGCCCACAAAGCGGAATTTCTTCACGACTTCACGTTCAATCTCTACCCCACGACGACATCGCCACTACACATTCACAACCATGGCACCCAAGAAGAAGGTCGAGCGCGCTGCGCAAGAGAACATCTCTCTCGGTCCCCAAGTCAGAGACGGTCCGTTCATCCACGCACACCTCCGCATCTGTCTACCGCGGGACATACCAGCTAACGTGCAGGCACCCTCCAGGCGAACTCGTCTTCGGCGTCGCTCGCATCTTCGCCTCCTTCAACGATACCTTCGTCCATGTCACCGATCTCTCGTACGTGTGAACCAATCCACCACCCACCCACCGCCACAATCGACTCCACAATGGAAAAGATTTGGGGAGGAAAAACACATATACACATGTGGCTTTTTGCAATGCATGGTTCATAGGCTAACCTGGGTGATTCCAGCGGCCGCGAAACCATCAGCCGTGTCACTGGCGGCATGAAGGTCAAGGCAGACCGTGACGAATCCTCTCCATACGCAGCCATGTTGGCGGCGCAAGATGTTGCGGTGCGATGCAAGGAGTTGGGCATCACTGCTCTGCACGTCAAGATCCGAGCGACTGGCGGTGAGTCCAACAATAAGATATCCGAAGACTTTACGTCGGAGCAATTACTAACGTCATCCCCAGGTAACGGCACCAAGACCCCCGGCCCCGGCGCACAGTCCGCTCTCCGCGCTCTGGCACGTTCCGGCATGAAAATTGGTCGCATTGAGGACGTCACCCCCACGCCCTCCGACTCGACGAGGAGAAAGGGTGGTCGCCGTGGTCGTCGTCTATAGTCATGTGCGGTGGGCTTGTTTTGCGGATGGAACGCTGGTGCCATTTCCAAATGCATCATGTGGTTTCGGAAGAATGCGTGCATTACGTACCGATCAAACAGATAGTCGTCTCAGCGCAGAAGGAATTCAAACTTGTGTGAGCTCAAATGCTTCACCCATTTTGTCCAACGATAGGTATCTAGTGAATAGCCCTCATCACAACGCCGCCTCGCTAAAGTAGAGATCAATCAAACTCAGCCTGGCCTATGCATCGTTCAACAATCTCGCGATTATGACATATGCAAAGAGCATGCCGATGGCGAGATACCACGCATTCCTTCTGATGAAACCCTGCCCAACATCCCTCACTTCCCTCCCGCCCTCCACCACAGCACCGAGTCCCGCTGCACTACCAGCCACCGTCCTCCTGATCGCATCCGTCTCCGGCGAGCAACTCTGCGCAAGCAACGACACGCTCTTGCCAGTTTGCGGATCGATGTTGTTCTGCTCCATCCATTTCCAATTCTCCTCGTCCAGCTCCGGCCACTGCGCGCGGAACCTCTTGCCCCCATCTCCCGCCTTGATAGCCCCAAACCCTCTCCCATTACTCTGCGTCTGCTGCTGCCCCGCAATCGCCCTCGACGTACTGCCACCACCGGTGCTATTCCACCACCGGGTCCGTGCAGCATGCACCTTCCGCTCCGCCTCCGACGCCACAATCGAGCCGGTAGTAATCTCCTCGCTCGACATAAAAGACAGCACGCCGAGCAGGATGGTCGATACCGACCACGCGGGGTTGAAGCTCTTGGGGTGGAAGTCGGAGATGCTGAGGCACAGGCGCTCGGAGCAGCGGAAGCGGCCGCTGGGCGTGTGCATGCGGATCGCGGGCGGTTTGAAGGGGTAGTCGGAGGGGAAGACCAGCGTGCCCCAGTACTGGCCGCCTTCGTAGGGGGTGCTGGGCGGGCCGGTGAGGATGTAGTGCCATTCTAGGATGTTCGTTTCCGAGGGGTGGGCGGTGATGTATTGTGTCGGGTTGGCTTCGAGCATGGCATATTCGCGGGTGAGACGTTTGTGGGCGGCCGGGGTCGCCATGATGGTTTAGGCGCCGGGCTGCAGTGTGATGAGGGAGGCGAGGCGGAAGGTATGGGAGGAAGGCGGTTGATTTTGTCAAGCCTGCGGCAGCCTGAGGTTTATCTGGAATCTCCTGGGTGTGCGAGGATAAATTCTTCGAGCAGAACGAGCGGATGTCAGAGGAATGGTCAGCGTGATGAGTGACTGACGTGTGGCTGCGAAGGCAAACCAGAATTCTGATGGCCTGAGGCAGCAATATGACTTCACGCCGCAGCGTTTCCAGGTCGAAACATTGCTGTTTCCCATCTTATTATACCTGCCTACGTGGACGTTTAGAATGGGAGACAGGACAATTCTGCTTTTGATACGTCGATACTATCAAAACAATTACACTGCCCGCCTAATAAAACTTCCCGGGACAGCCAAGTTGCAGAGATGTGACGTTGGCTGCCGATGGGCGTATGTGGAATTAGCAACGTCCAGTTGGTTCACCACACACTGGGCATTCAATCTCGATCTTTAAACCACTCTGCATTCGCCGTGGATGTGCGCCGGATCGACCCTCTTATAAATCCCCCCCTTCCATCCTCGACGTTAATTGCATGCAAGTTGATCGCCGATTGGCCGATGCCATTCATCCGAAAGGCAATCTTTTTGGTGATTAGTGCTTGCCAATACGACGCGGACGAAAAGCACTGGGGCGAGGACAATCAAAGAAAGGACGATATTCACCAGTAGCGCCTCGGCTCGGGGTATCCTCCATCGTAGCCCCTACCCTCCCTCCTAGGGCTGAGGGGAGGAGGAGGACGACCGTAGGGCTCCCTTCCGTGCCCATTGACGTACGGCTCAGGCTCTCCATAGCCGCGGGCTGGTGGTGGGGCGCCGTAGCGATCATCCGGGTAGCGGCCGCGGGGTGGGGGAGGGTAGTCGTCCATGGGCGGGCCACGACGCGGCGGTGGGGGGCCGTAGCGGTCCTCGCGAGGGTCATCGTAGTAGCCACCGCGAGGAGGAGTACGACGACGGTAGTCATCACGGCGGGGGCTGTATCCACGGGGCGGGCCACGACGGTCGTAGTAGTCATCCTGGGGCGGGCCTCCGTAGCCACGTCCACGATAGCCAGGAGAGCGGGAACGGAAGCGAGGCTCGCGAGGGCGTGGAATATCAGATTGGGGCTACATCAGTCAGCTTCTGCATGCCTGTTAATTGTACCGTGAAGACTCACGTCAGAGATGCAGCGGACGGTGGCGTCCTTGAATTGGCTGTTGTCCAGCTTCTCCACAGCTGCAGCAAGATCGGCCGCCGTCTCGTATTCAACGAAACTTGACGCAGTCAGTATAAGCACTTGAGTTGTGTCGGATCATCGCTCACCCTTTCGTGCTGCCGCTGGAGTCGCGGTCTCTGCCAACTTCACTGTAGACCACATCAAGACCGGATTGACGCGCGAAATCTTTCAGATCCTGTATTCATACACTCCGTCAGCATAGTTCCGCCGGGGTGGATGCATGCAGAACACACTTACCTGCCAGCTGGTTTCCTGGGGAAGGCCAGTGATGGTCATGCGATGGACAGTACGGCGTGGACGTGGGGCCTGACGCGGGGCCTGAAAGTCATCACGGGGACGATTGCCACCTCGAGCGAACTGCACAACGAGACGCTCGCCCATGAAGTCGGAACCATCTGACCAGCGATGAACATCAGTAAAAGAGAGCATGTTGGTTGGTAGGGTGTGAAGCGCAAGTCGAGACGGCAGCAAACGTGGAACGGTCGGGAACTTACGAAAAGCTAAAAGTTACGATCAGTAAAAAGCTTCAACGAGCTCAACAGGGCGAGAGGAGACATACCGGGTACGACATCGCGCGCATCCAGCGCATCCTTGTACTCGATAAAGCCAAAGCCATTCATGAGCTTGATCTCGGTAATTTCACCGGTGCCATGGGTGTTGAAGTGGTTCTCAACATCGGCCTTGGTAGCTAGATTCACACGGTCCAGTCAGCGATGCCAGGTCCGCTAGTCAGAACTCCTGCGAAAGCGATCCGCCAGCTCCGGGTCCAGCGGTGTGGCAGGCAAGGATGTAGAGAGGCTGGCAGGGAACAAGTCACGAGCAGGAAGACACAGGCTCAGCCAGTCCTAATCGCAAAGCCATGGCCGAGCGCGCGCAAAGCAGATGGATGGTTCATAGATGGTCCACATACCGCTTCTGGGCAAGTTCCCCAAGTAGAGGCGAGTGTTGGACACCGACGTAGGTTCTGCCATGTTGGCTTGCGGGGGTGCGGAAGAGATCCTTTCCGTGAGAGGCGATGAAGTGATGGAAGAGTGAGGCGCACGCGTCCTCCTTGAAACCTTGGGGCAGTGGGCCTCTCAGATGTAGCGGCGGAGAGCCGGGGAAACGGAAGCAGGGTTTGTGTATGGCCAGTAGCCCTCGGAGATGCGTGGCGCTAAATGGATAGCAGTGGAAGAGGTGATGGAGTCGGTGAAGCAAGTGAGTGTGTGAGTGTTTGGAGTGAGAGAGGTCGCAAAAAGCCGCCAAGAAGCGGAAGCGCTAGTCACGGGATGCCGAGCGTTTCGGTAAGGCAGCCAATCAGCGGCCAGTTAATGTTGCCTCGGTCAGGTTGATGTAATGGGAGAAGCAACACCACCTTTTGATGCAGCTCTCTGTCGTGCACGAGTAACTCAAGAACAGTGGCATTGTCGCCTTGCATTTCTTCCACCCTCGCCCGTCATGTCGCTGCCACGTATCGCCCTCGCTCCCGTTCGGCAGCAGGCCATGCGGGGCAGTAGGACGTTCACAGTCGCCAGCTCGAGATTCATCTCCATTACCGCCACCCATCGTGTGACCCCTCGCGCCCGTCTTCCAGCTACATTTATTGCTGGCCAGCGAAGAGCTCTGAGCACCACCACCCCCAGAAGCTACGCCAACGTCGATGATATACATTTGAACGCAGAAAGAGAATCGGACGAGGTGGACGTATGCATCGTGGGAGGAGGGCCGGCGGGGCTGAGTGCGGCCATTCGCCTGAAACAACTCGCCAACGAAGCCGGCAACGAAGACTTCCGCGTCTTGCTCCTCGAGAAGGCGGGTGATATTGGCGACCACATCCTCAGCGGCAATGTCCTCGAACCGGGTGCTCTCAATGAGCTGCTGCCCGACTGGAACTCGGAGGACAATCCGAACCGCTTCGAAGACATCACACCCGCCACCAAGGATAAGATGCGCTTCTTGACCAAGACTGGCAGCTACGCTTTACCTGCTCCACCGCAGATGAACAACCACGGCAACTACATCATCAGTCTGAACCAACTCACCAAATGGCTGGGTGAGAGAGCGGAAGAGCTTGGCGTGGAGGTCTTCCCGGGCTTTGCAGCTTCCGAGGTATTGTATACCAACGACGGCGCAGTCAAAGGGGTGGCGACGAACGACCTCGGGGTGGGTAGAGACGGCAAGCCCAAAGAGTCCTTTGAGAGAGGCATGGCATTCCACGCTCGCTGCACGCTTCTTGCTGAAGGCTGTCACGGAAGCTTGACCAAGTCAGTCATCAAGAAGTACGACTTGCGGAAGCACAGTGAGCCCCAGACATATGGCCTTGGGCTCAAGGAGGTTTGGGAGATCGATCCGGAGAAGTTCGAGAAAGGTTTGTGTGTGCATTCCATGGGCTATCCCCTTCCCAAAGATGTATACGGCGGCGGATGGATGTATCACTTTGGAGACAACATGGTTTCGATCGGTCTTGTTGTCGGCTTGGACTATGCGAACCCGTGGCTGGCTCCTTATGGAGAATTTCAGAAGATGAAGCAGCACCCGATGTACCGGCATTATCTCGAAGGTGGCAAATGCATCACCTACGGCGCACGAGCACTGAACGAAGGTGGCTTCCAGTCCATCCCCAAATGCGCATTCCCAGGTGGTGCATTGATTGGCGATTCCGCCGGCTTCTTGAATGTTCCCAAGATCAAGGGCACACACACAGCCATGCGATCGGGCATGCTGGCAGCAGAGGCAGCGTATGGGGCCTTGGCAGAGAGGAAAGACGAGGCCGCAGTTTTCTTGTTTGACTACGAGGACAAGCTGAGGAAGAGCTCGATCTGGAAGGAATTGAAGCAGGTGCGCAACATGCGGCCCAGTTTCCACACCTCTCTCGGACTCTACGGTGGCATCCTCTACTCTGGACTCGAAGCTTTTCTCTTCCGCGGGTATACTCCTTGGACTCTGAAGCACGGCAAGGGTGATCACGCCGCCACCAAGCTGGCCGACGACTGCCCCAAGATCGAGTATCCCAAACCGGACGGCAAGATCTCCTTCGACATCCTGACCAGCGTCAGCCGGACGGGCACCAACCACGAAGAAGACCAGCCCGTCCATCTGCAAGTGGCCGACTGGGAGAAGCATGCCGAGCTGGAATACCCAAAGTACAAGGGCATTGAAAATCGCTTCTGCCCTGCCGGGGTGTACGAGTATGTGGAAGACGAGGAGAAGGAGCTGGGCGTGCGGTTCCAGATCAACTCGCAGAACTGCATCCACTGCAAGACGTGCGACATCAAGGTCCCTGACCAGGACATCACTTGGCAGACGCCGCAAGGTGGCGAGGGCCCCAAGTACGTGATGACTTGAGCTTCAACAGTTAACGGGGTGGGGGTTTTGTAGATTTACTACGGGGCATGGACGGAATGGGCTCGCCCCAGCCACTGCGATTATGATCGCCGCAGTATATACGCATGTTGAGTAAATGTACATATCAACCTGATGTATGCAGCGAGGCTACATGGTGAAATGTACAGAGGCCCATCAGATATAACTTGGCTCTCCTCATCACTCTCTGGCAATTCCCCATTGGGAAGAAGCACATGCGTTCCCGTTTTGGGTGGAAGGATCGCCAGCCTCGGCTGAATAACAAAACGAGACGCGCCAATTGGCTGCCATCTGTGACGACGATACACGACGCGATACAACACCTCTGCGCCTCGAGCTGTGCGAGCTTCTCCTCTTTCATCAATGTATCCCGCCAAGCCATCACCATAATGTCCTCACCCAGCTCTTCGACGAGCGGAGGCAGCGGGCGCCGCAATCGCTCCCCACCGCGCCCGCTCGATCCCATCTCGCGCACCGCGCTCCGATACACCCTGTCCCCACGCGAATACGAACTCCTCCATCAATACCTCATCTCGCGCGCCCCGGCGGGCATCCAGAAACACACGCCGTCGCCGCGACGCTTCGAGAAGATCACAGGGCAGCGAGACCAGCGCGCGTCGTCCACGCGCCGTGGCTCGGAGCCGATCAACAGTGAGGAAGTACGGTTGGATGATAATGTGCAGGCTTTGCGGGCGGCGCTGAGGGTGTTTGTGGGAGTCTACCTGGGCTTCAAGGGGTATGGCGTACTCATGCGCAAGTTGGCAGAGCGGCGAGGGGCCAGGAGGGTGGAAAGCACGGCGGTGCGATTCGGAGATGCTCGGCTGGCTCTCAGCTTCTCCAGCATTCTGCTCTTCCACAAGCTGTTGCATCGCTTCTTCCATCGCTTGCGAGCGTCTTTGCTAGACGACAATGCTGTTGCGTTCCGGAAGCGAAATCCTCAGATCGCCCGCTTGCTCACGTCCGCTTACACGCCTTCGGTCGGCGCTGCTCTGGCGGGAGGCTTTCTGGGCGTGAGCCCGGCGGACCAACTGCGAATCACGATCGCCATCTACGTCTTCACCCGAAGTCTGGAGTTCGGGTACAATGCGCTCGAGGAAGGGGGATATCTATGGAAGTCGGAGGAGGACGGAGGCAGCGGGCGACCTTGGTGGTTTGGCAGTTGGATGATCATGCCCTTCGCATGTGGCCAGCTGCTACACGCCTTCGTCTTTGATCGCTCGTGCTTCCCTGCCGACTACGGCAAGTTCATCATGCAACGAAGTCCCGAGTACATCCAACTCCGGCCTAAGGACTATGCCCGCGACAGGCCGTGGCCGGGGACTTTCGACATCGTCGATGCGCTGGCGGCCATTAGCAAACTGAACTGGCCGCCATTCCTCTCGCCGATTCTCTTTCCTGGGGCTAAGGAAGCCCTGCCGGCGCAATTGGAGAAGGTGGCTCCCTTGACCTCGCCGGCACACCCAGCGACGGCATTCACATCGTGCGCCGTGCTTCACCCTCACGACCCGTCATGTCTGCGAACATATATCAAATACTTTGTGCGCGCCTTTCCGGGCATCGTGCGCTTCTTCACTCTAATCTACGGCGCCTTCGCTCTCCTGGCTTACAAGAGTCTCCTCAAGGACCCCAAGACTTTCCTAAACCGACTGTCCGCGCGCATCTTGCGGATGGCACTGTTCATCACCGGCGCCATCGGGTCATCGTGGGCGTCGATTTGCTTCTTCAACATTTACCTGCCTCGCTCGCTGCTCCCGACCCAGCGGTGGTTCTTTGGCGGCTTCATCGGCGGCCTGTGGGCCTTCGTTGCCCGATCGAAGGAGCGCGGGAACTTTCTGTACTCTGCTCGCCTCTCAATCGACTCGCTTTACAAAGTGGGGAAGAAGAGGCATTGGTGGAAGGGGATTAAGAATGGCGATGTGCTTCTTTTCGTCGCCAGCCTGGCTTTATTGAACGTCGTTTACGAGGCTCGGCCGGGTGCTGTGCAAGGGGCTATGATGAGGAAGGGAATGGGGGTGTTGAGAGGTGAGGGTTTTACAGATCGTGCTGAACCAAAGGGACAGAATGACAAGGAGAAGATGGAGCGTAAGGAGGCGGAGGAAGAGGCATTGGGGGAGAAGATGAAGGATGAGTGATGTGTCTGACAATCGAATGACTCTAGTCGTAGTTCAGTGGACATCTGGCAAAGCAGAATCTGACCATATAAATCTACCGGCACGCGCTACTTTCACACGAGCTCATGCCAAGCGGCTTTTCAAGACGTGACGTCGCGATCAGGGTCGACAACCGAAACGGAGCCTTTCATGTGAAGTCGAGCCTTATGATGGAGGGGAAGCGGGAACGTGGACCCTTGCGCGCTCTGATTGGCCGCCGCCGCCCTCGACGCGACTTCACCCGCTGCATCTCGCGCCAGCTCGTGCCCCTCCTCCGCCATTCTACAGGCTCGTCGCGCCTCTTTCCATCCACGCGAAGCCTTCCCATTCCCCACGGTCTTCGTCGGTACGCCAGCGAGGCCAGCTGGTGTTCGTAACTTCCGTCCTTTCTGCCGCGAGCGTGCCTGCTTCTGATAGGGCCGCGCGAAGCCCCCTCGTCCCCTTGTTCTCAACGACATTATTACCCCCCGGGGCGCCGTGGTTGGGGGATCGCCAGTTGTTACCCGCTGCGATGTGCGCGTGCGAAAAAAGCCATTGACTTTGGCCTGGCACGCGGATCCACTGTGAGAGATTCAGATAAGGTCCCTCTTCCTCCTCTTTCCTCTCTTTCCTCTGCTTCCTCGTGCTCCTCGTCTCTGCTCAAGTTTCCGTGTCATTCTCCCCCGCTACCATGTCCTCGCTGTTCCTTGAGCCACTGGCTCAGGTCAGCCTCCCAACAGTTTGTTTGGTCGTCCTCCTCGTTGCCTACGTTGCCCTCTCCTTCACCGAATTGAGCCTCCTCCGAAAGTCCTACGCGACATTCAGCCATCTTGTCACCTTCGCCTATTCTTGCTTCCTGAAGCCCCATTCTGGAGATGGCACCGGGAACCAGCAAGATGCTCTGGAGAGCTTCTACAAGTCCCAGGCGAGCATCTACGACATCACCCGGAGCAAATTACTCCAAGGAAGAGAAGATATGCTAGCTCTGGTGGCCGCACAAGTCAAATACAGATGTGAAGCGGGCCAGATTCGTCAAAAGCCCATCTGGGTCGACATCGGAGGTGGCACGGGATGGAACATTGAACAGATGCAAAGCCAACTGGATGTCCCCACCTACTTCCATGCCATCTATCTCGTCGACCTCAGCACTTCTCTCTGTGAGATTGCTCGTCAACGCTTCCAACGCCTGGGCTGGAAGAACGTTCACGTGATATGTCAGGACGCTCGCACTTTCAACTTGGCCGACTACGAATCGGGCGTGGAGGAGTCGAGGCGGGATTTCAGCATTGGACAATCCGCATACGACGAAGACGCCAAAGACTCCGTCGGCGCCGATCTCCTGACCATGTCCTACAGTCTGAGCATGATTCCAGAGTTCCACTCCGCAGTCGACAGCATCACCAATCTGCTCGCCGCGGATGGCATCGTCGGTGTCGTCGACTTCTACGTTCAGAACCAAATCGAATTCCAGAGCCGCAACTACATCGGCGGCGCCATTGACAGACATTGCATGTGGATCAGCCGCGTGTTCTGGCGCACGTGGTTCGAACTCGACCGAGTCAACTTGGAATCTGCTCGACGGGATTACATCGAGTACAAGTTCGGAACCATCTTGAGCACCAACAAGCGATGTCGCCTGCTCGGACTCCGCATCCCTTACTACATCTTTGTTGGCTGCTCCCGAGGAACCAGCAGCTCTATGCATCACGTGGAGGCTCTGGACGCCGCGGTGACTGAGAGTCCGTTCATCTCTGCGCTGGACGTCCACGCCAAGAGTGTCAACCCCCCGAAGCCGCGTCGGAGTTCGAGCACGGAGCGCAGGAGCAAGGCTTACGATACGGCTGTGGTCAATCTGGCAGCTAGCTTGCCACTGCCGGCAGCATACTACCAAAACAACAAGACTCGAATCTACTATGACGATACGCTACCCAAGCATCGCCAGTTCAAGGACGAGTACATCTATGCCTTCACCTGGGAGGACTCGAGGGTGGACTCGCGGCTGCTGAAGATCACGGGCGATGATGTGATCCTGGCCATTACCAGTGCGGGCGACAACATCTTGAGCTACTGTTTGGAGCGGCCCAAGCGCGTCCACGCCGTCGACCTTAACCCGGCTCAAAATCACTTGCTGGAGCTCAAAGTAGCTGCCTTCAAGGCCCTTGACCAGGAGGATATGTGGAAAATCTTTGGCGAAGGCAAGCACGAGAACTTCCAACAACTTCTCCTCACCAACTTGTCGCCGCATTTGTCAAGCCAAGCTTTCGACTACTGGCTGCACGTGGGCCAGTCGACCTTTAGCCCTGGCGGAAAAGGTCTGTACTTCACGGGTGGCAGCAGACATGCCCTCCGCCTCATCTCATGGCTCGGAAAAGCGCTCGGGATCCGCAAGGATATGTCCCGGCTGTCAGAGGCGCAGACGATGAACGAGCAGCGCGAGATCTGGTCGAAGCGAGTCCGCCGGGTCCTTCTCTCCCAGCTACTGGCTTATTTCGTCATTGGATCCGAGCGCTTCTTGTGGAAGGCGTTGGGCGTGCCGAGTGAGCAAAGAGCGATGATTGAGAACGACTACCAGCAACAACTTCAGCTGGCAAAGGGCGCGAAGGCAACCGCCGACGGGAAGCATCAGAGTGGCTTGGACAACACTGGCAGCATCAGTGCTCTCAAGAGCGGCCATGCCATTTGGAATTACGGCGTGCAAACTCTGGATCCGGTCGTCAATCACACGCTCGTGAGCGAAGATAACCACTATTACCTCGTGTGTCTGTTGGGTAAGTGATAGTCAAGACTTCAGTCCTCTCGCCATCAACTGACCAAAACCCTCGCAGGCAAATACACAAAGAAATGCCACCCAACCTATCTCGGCGCAAAGGCGCACGCCAAACTCTCCCAACCAGGCGCCCTAGACGGCCTCCGCATCCATACCGACGAGCTCTCTGAAGTCTTCGCACGCATGCAACCCGAATCCCTCACCATCGCCGTGCTAATGGACAGCATGGATTGGTTCAACCCGACCGGCCCGGAAGCAGATGCGCAGGTGAAGGTGGTGAATAGCGCGCTCAAGCAAGGCGGACGAGTCCTCCTGCGCTCCGCTGGGCTGGACCCGTGGTATATTCGCGCTTTCGAGAGCAATGGGTTCAGCTGTAAGAGAGTTGCTGCTCGCATTCCTGTGGGCACTTGCACGGATCGGGTGAATATGTATGCTTCGACTTGGATTTGCACCAAGGTTGCTTCGCTTGCATAGCCGGGGGGAAGGAAAGGGGAATAGATATGCGTGCGGAAAAGCTAGCATTTGACAGCCAGCATCATAGACTCGTTTCATTGCACGACAGCGAACAAGAACCCATCCACCACCTCCAACAGCTCCTTCTTGTGCGTGTTGAGCGTCGGAATCAGCGTGGCAGTCACCCGCTTGTCAGCCTTGACATGCTCAATCAACGCCACCGCCGGCGCGCCAGGCCTGCGCTCCTCCTCGCTACTCTCCGTCAACTGCCGCACCGAATTGTCAACGTAAATGATGCCCCCCTTGCGCGTCATCTTCACCGCCCAGTCAAAGTACTGCGCCTGCTCCTCCCACGCAGCATCGATAAACACAAAATCAAACACGCGGTTCTGCTCCGCCAGTCGCGGCAGCACATCGAGCGCAGCGCCTAGCAACAACTCCACATTCCCTAACCCCTTCGTGTTCTCCGTCGCCACCTTGTGGTGCTTCGCATCATACTCTATGCCCGTGACGTGAATGCCAGGCAGAGATTCCGCGAACCAAATGGTCGAGAAGCCGCCGAGGACGCCGATCTCGAGCACGTTTTTGGCGTTGATGGCGCGGCAGAGGAGCGCGAGGAATTGGCCGTGCGCGGGGGAGACGGCGATTTCGTGCGGGACGCCGGAGTTGATTGTGTTTGTTGCTGCGTCGGCGAGGCGTTTGTTCGATTGCACGATTTCGGTTTGCGCGGCTTCGCAGATGTCTAATGCGGATTGTAGGACAGGGTCGGGCATTTGGGCGTCGGCCATGGTGGATTTTGAGGACCGTGAGAGACGGTCGGGCTTTGTTGGGTATAGTTGAATGGACCTGAAGGTGTCTAGCCTCTGTTGCTTGAAGCACAAGAGCTGCAGGACCGCCGTCGCTTTATATAAGGCTGGGCGTATCGTATGTCCGAGCTGAGAGGGCGGAGTTCCGAAGGCTACGGCCGGTTGAAACTCCGAATACCGTACGACGCAGACGCGTCCTCCGAGTCCTTATAGAGATGCATGGTAATCAGGCGAATGATTGGCACAGACTCGTAGAATTGCAACCTAGTGAGGGGACTAACGTTTGAGTCACACTTTAGTGCAGCCACTTGATCGGAGTTGGCGAGAGCTGAATGTGGTAGAGTGGTCGTGTCTTCTTTGTTGCGGAGAAGATATCCGAGTTATTCTGGCCCAATGCAAGCGTCATTGATGCGGACTTCACCCGTTGTAGTAATCAATAGCAATGGGCAAGGCCATCTTCATCATAGTCAGTCGAGAAATTCAATATCCAGCCTCGCCGCAAACATGCCTAAAACCCAAACCGCCAAAACCTCGCAACAGCGAGCATCCAATGCAGCGCCATACAAGAAGACCAAATCTCCCAAGGACTCGCATTTGTACACCGACGACAATCCATCAACCACAATCCACGGCACAGGCTTCAAAGACAAGGCTGCCGCTCTCAGGACTCTAGACTTGATCAAAGATCGCTCGCTCACCTACCAGTTCCAAACGGTGAACACAATGTATCATCGCGCGAAGCATCATCCGTCGATGAAGAAGAAAGTCGAAGGAAGCGCCGGGCTCAAGGATATGGATGAGGCCATGGCTGTTTTCAAGCATTGGTTGGATGTTACTTATCCGGAGCAGAAAGAGAGTCTGCGAAGGGATGGGTTCAAGCCTCTTCTTAGCAAGGAGTGCGTGGAGAGATATCTCGCGCGCATCGTGGGTGCGGATTTATCTGACAACGCTCGGAAATTCGCCGAGGTTTATGCAAAGCTGCCAAAAGGCAAGAGGCTTGCTAATACTCTGGTCGATGACAAGAAGCCCAAGGAAGCGGACTGGGAGAGATTGCGATATGACTGCCTTGATAATCTTGTGCCGACAGACAAGGAAAGCGGTGCAGCCTCGTGGGATTCCAACGAGCTATGGAGCCAGGATGGGCAACCGACATCCCAGCATCTCGAGCTTATTGCATGGGCGTGGAGTCCGGTGAGCGAGGCGAAGCTAAAGTGAGACTTTGATCCTTCGAAACCACGATCCGATTCCTCGCACGACGATACACCTGTGCACGATTCCGCAACTTGCCCACCATCGAAGATCCATTACGGAATTGGAAGCAACCTAGACTGCTCGTATTGATCGCGAGCCGGGCAAGCGGTGCGAACACGAACTGCAGGGCTTCGCAAATCTCAGTGTCTGGCCGAAATCGACATTCTGCGGAATTGGTCGTGGCGATGAGGTCTCGCTAGGGAGCCGCATGTTCGGGACATATTTGACGGTGGCTCCATGTGTATCATAAGCTGTTGTGTCTGCGACTGCATGAGACTTGATGTCTGGTCGTGGAGGTGACATGGTGAACTACGAATCAGTGCGGAAATGAGTATCCGCGGAGCCGCGATCCTCAGCGCAGTCGCCGGACGAAATTCCAAGGCGTTGACAGATGCCAGCATCAGAACTCTCTGCTCTCGCCAATGTCGCAGACATGAAAAACCTTCTCGTCCAACCCTTTCCACTCGAGTGCCTTCTTCAACAACCGCGGCGGCTCCAAGACCTCCTCCGAGGTCAACACCCAAGTGCCCCAATGCATGCCCAGCGCCGTCTTGCACTTGGAATCGGCAAAGATGTTCACCGAGTCGTAGGGGTTGGCATGCATGGGGCTCATGATCCATCTGGGGTCGTAGGCACCGATTGGAATCAGACCGACGTCAAAGGGGCCGCGGAGCTCGCCAATTTCCTTGAAGACGGGACAGCTGGGCAGATCGTCGAATTTCTCGCTGTAGTCGAACTCGGTGGTTTGAGTCTCGGGGACGGTTCGGTAGCCGGTGTCGCCGGCGAACCAGAGCTTTTTCCCACCGGAAGTGATGGAGTAGCCCGCCCACAGCGTGCGGCTCTTGTCGAAAGGCGTACGTCCGCTCGTGTGCTGGCATGGAAGACAGCCGATGGTGGCGCGGATATCACTGGGTTGAGAAGGGTTGCTATTATCCCTTTCTAGCGCACTGGTGGTGGAATCGGTCGCAGATAAAGTTAATTCTCGTTCCTCCCACCAATCCATTTCGGTGACGTTTCGAATTCCGCTGTTCTCAAACCATGTCCGATTACCTAGCGGCACGAAGAATTGGGCATTGGGAAATTTCTTGGCGAGTTTGACGACGGTGGGATGGCTGAGATGGTCGTAATGGCTGTGGGATATGCAGACCGCATCGACATATGGGAGGTCTTCGACTTGACAGGGGGCGGGAGTGTACCGCTTTGGGCCGAGAAAAGAAAACGGGCTACAGCGCTCGGTGAAAACGGGGTCGAACAGCACTCTCAAACCGCCGGGGAACTCGACATAGAATGAGGCGTGCCCCAGCCAAGTCGTCCTCAAGCTTTTTGTTTCTCGTGTTGGGAGGAAGTTTGGCTTGTGCACAGGAACTGTCGGAGGAGTGGTATCTGGGTCTTTCCACTTGCCCGAAATGCGCATGCCGAGGATTTTGAGGAGAATCTGTGGTCCACTCTGCTCAATGTACGATGCCCAGGGATTCTGGAAGCCTTTGCCGTTGGGCTTGTGATGCTTTCTGTGTGCCGCGTCTGCTGGTCTGGCGGATGGAGTCTGGGGCGAGCCCACCACGGCGTGAAGTAAAGCTGATGTCATGCCTGAGTAGTGGATGCTGCTGGCACAGAAAGTGCGCAGCTGCTGGTGACCAGTATGGCGCGAGAGTCCTGACTTGGAGGGAGTTGCGAGTCGTGTATATGTTGTTGTTTTCCGAACAACAGGAGCGAGTCGCATGACCAGTGCAACGCGAGACCAATCCCAGGGACGAAGGATGATGGACTGGTGTCACTGTTATACAGATGGCGTACAGATGAGCGTGCCGATGGATGATCTCGTGGGACATGCGGCTCATATCAAGGCGTAATAATGATTTAAACTTCTTACCCTGCAGGGGTGCAGTACGAAATGGCCGAATGAGGCAAGGCCGTAAAGCTTGCGAGAGCCGCAAGCCAAAAATTATGGCGTGGTGCTCCAGCGTGCAACACAAGCTTTTCAGGAGATTCGTTGCGTTTGCACTCGATCGCAGACACAATGGCGATCAGCTACACGACAATCGCTGTGATATCGGCCGTCATCGCAGCTGTAACCTTCGGCATCCCCTGGCTGCTGGCCGAAGTCTTCCCCGTGCAGAGCCTGTTGAAACAGCGCAATGGACGGCCAACGGTGACCACCAAGTCGTACAAAGGCCGCACGGCACTGATCACGGGAGCGAATGGAGCATTTGGCTCGAGAGCGGCAAAGCTGTTTGCTGAACGGGATGTTGAGACTCTGGTGCTTGTCGACGTCAGGGACTGCACCGCGGTCAAGGAACAGATCGAGGCCGAGGCTACAGCGAACGGCCGAGCGAAACCCAACATTCTCCTTTGGCAAATCGATATGATGACCTTTGCAGGCTGTCAGGTACTGGCGAAGAAGGCCAAAGAGCTCAAGAACCTCGATCACGTTCTGTTGACGGCCGGAATCCTCTCGTTTGACCGCCGCGAATCGCCCGAGGGCTGGGAGACGTCCATTCAGGTCAACTTCTTGTCCAATGCGCTCATTGCTTTGACTCTGCTTCCGCTTCTACGGTCTTCCCCCGGCAATCCTACCCCTCCGGTTCTGACCTTTGTCACAACGTTCAGCGTCTATCCCGCTTCGCCTACGATGGGCATGCCGCGCACTGGCTCATATCTCAAGCGTCTCAGTAATAACAAGCCGGGACTGGCGCAAGGGCATCAGTACGGACGATCAAAGGCACTGTTGCTGTATTTTACCCGTGAACTTGCCGCTCGGGTCAGCGCGGCGGAGAAGCAGGGGCGTATGAAGGGCAAAGCGACGGTCAACAGCGCCGACCCGGGCTCTTCCTGGACAGGCCTCACCAATCCGAACCAATCGATGTTGATCCCGAGACTGATCATGAACATTTCCGCGCGAGACCCGGTCATTGGCGCCACGGCGTTGGTTAATGGTGCCTCCAGCTCCGCGAGCGGGCATGGCCAGATCATGGCGGATTTCGACATGGACCCGTAAGTTGTAGAGCAAGGATCACGGCGGCCGAATGCACTTGCTAACATTGATTCTCACAGATATCCGCCTTTCATGGAAAGGAAGAGTGGACGGTTTGCGCAACAGCGTGTGTGGGAGGAGACGAGAGCCGAGCTGGAGGCCAAGGTGCCAGATATCAAGGCTGTCTACGAGATGCTGGATCGGAAGTAAGTGGGGCTGGAGTCAGCATGAAACGTGGTTGTTGAAGGACTACCAAGCATCATGGTGCATTCTATAAGGCTGGGTCAGGGTCTGACATTGGAATGACCCGATTGCTCTCTAATTCACCTATTCACTCCAAATCTGAGTCGTGCGTGTGGCCCACCTCCCTAATCGAGCCTCAGTCGGCAGGCGAGGATCCGCAACGCTCAAAGTTAGGCAAAGATAGTGGACGACTCTAAACCCCGGCCCGTCCGCGTTCCGGGCGTAGGTGGGCACCGGCTGGAAGAGGAATGACATCAGATCGACGCCAAAAGTTTCTCACCGACGCCTCCGATTCGTCGTCACGGGCGTTGTTTCAACCTCATCTCGGCGATCAAAAAACAACGTCAGGCGATGCGACGGGATGATGAGGTCAACGGCGGGTTGAGTCAGGTGAGCTCAGACAAGGTCACCCCTGCCGCTTTGATCGCACTCGCCGTCACGGTGAACTGCCGCGAGCCGCACTCTCCCGTGTTTCTCAGCCTAAGGCTATCTTGTCGCCTTCCACTTGCTTCCTTTTTTAGTTATTACACATCCTACTCGTGAACATCATCGCTCTTGCCACGCTCCTCTCGAAACCCTTGTTACTCTTCAATATCCGCTCCTCCCCCTCCTCCTCCTCCTGCGTCTTCACTCCCATCCTCTCTCGACATTCGGCAATAATTATTGCTCCACGTCATCCTTCCGAACTGAACGCGCAGCGATAGCGAGATGGCACCGGTAGTATGGGGCCTCGACCTGGCCGAGATCAAATGGTCCAAGTTCAAGAGCAGCTACATGTGGAACAATGAGTACCATCTGCGCCGAACGAAGTTCATCGTGTACCAGTGTGCACTGATCTTCTGCGTCGTCTCGGAGTCGCTCGGCACCGCTGTGTTGTCTGGTATGTCCGGCGCAGGCGACCCGCTTGGTGCAACGCGAGCCATGCTGACGCGGAGACCATAGACTACATCCAAGGAGAGAGGAAGATCCAGACCATCACCGCGAACCGTGTCAAGGTGTACAACAACAACTACGTGGGCGCGGGCAGCTACAACATCTTCGCCGGCGTGTTTGTCGCCTTCATCTTTGGCGCGGCCTTCTTCTTCGACCTGATCTGGCCGGAGCGGCACGAGAGCCGAGGAGTGCTGATTGCGTGGAAGGTGTGCGGCGTGCTGGCAACCATTTTCCATCTCGCCAGCGCCCTCACCCTGACCGTCATCACCGTGAGGCAGCGATCCTATGTCGTCCCGCATATTGCTCCCTTCGATCCGCAATTCTGGTGGAGAAAGTACACCAAGCATGCAGAGGCACCATTGATCTACAGACACAACGGGCGCGCCGTCGCTGCGGTGGTGTTTGTGTGGCTTGGCTGGGTGTCGGTCGCGGCAAGGTGCGTACAATAGATCACGTATCCGAGACTATGGCTGACTTGTAGTCGCAGCTGCGTATTGCTATTCATGAGCATCGATCACACCGAAAAGGGACCTGGACCGAAGTCGACGCATGCGCGCGAACGGGATGCGGCGGCAGGTGGCGCCATTGATCCCAATGACCCCGAAAAGGGATCGTCAGAAACAGAGAAGCCAGCCGACGAAGCTACCGTGCCAGAGCCGGCGCTCACCCACGACCGGGAAGGAGAGGCATCAACAACGGAGCCTGCTCCGGCGGCCGAGCAAACGACTTCCGCGGAGGCAACACGGTAGACGCCGGTCAAGCAGACACTACGCAACAACCGCCTCTCCAGCGTGATAGAGGGGGAGAGCCCGGGCCTGGATAGCAGTGAGATCACGGAGAACTCGACCTTCAGCGTGTTGGCGTCGGGGAAGAAGCGGCCTCATTCTGGGGAATTACGGGTGGATGCTGCTGAGGACCGACGAAGGCTTGGGGAGAGGAGCCTAGCAGCGTTGACGAGTGGCGTCTCTGATGCAGGTTGGACTTCGCGATGAGCGGGCACTTTGCATTGCATTATTGGAGTTGGTGGGGGTTACTTTTCTTCACGAGCATGCGCTACGTGAACTGGCAGCGCTGAGTGCAGCAGATAATGTTACTGTAATGACAGCATTGAAGGAAATTTCATCCATGCAACCATGTACAGTGCACATGTTTGGCGACGCGTGATAGGCTGCGGAGGCGAGGCGATCGTGGCGGGGCAACGCCTCATTGGGCGGGAGACGTGGCTTGAGCTTGCAAACAAGCATGGATGTGGATGAGGTAACTGCACGTCATCGTCATCCCTCACGCTCGACGACCACGTTTTCCAACCCGCCTTTCATCATACATTTCACCTTCACAACAAACACCCTCCCCCTCTTCCATTCCCTCATCAATTCCATCCGTTCCATCCTCAACACTTCTCCCACACCCCCGTTGGACATTGAACATGAAATTGTCCGTTCTTCTGCTCGTTTCGGGCAGCGCCATCGCCCTGGGCGACTGGTTTGGCAATGCTGGTAAGACTTCCTCCCGCTGCGCACCGTTTGGCACACCCCTTTCCGTTCCCGACTAACTGACACGAGGTCGTCTAGCATACAACAAATGGCACGAGACTGAGCTCGAGCGATGGCTCTCCGACAACAACATCCCCTACCCCACCCCCGCCGATCGCAAGGATCTCGAGAACCTCGTCAAAACCAACTGGGAAGACTATGTCGCCAAGCCCTACAGCAAGTGGGATGCGCCGCAGCTCTCCAGCTACCTGACTTCGCAAGGAAAGGAAATCAAGAAGGGCACGGAGAAGGACGTTAAGAGCCTTGCCGGCCAGGTTCAGAGTGCCTGGTACGAGACTGCCGACCAGGCCAACGATGCTTACAACAGCGTGCAAGATTGGTTCTTTGATACGTGAGTGACATGCAACCGGCAATGTATCTACGCGCGCACGATCGCTGACATCCTCCCAGCTGGACCGAATCTCAGCTCAAGTCCTTCCTCGATCACCATGGCATCCCCAACCCCTCCCCGCGCACCCGCGACTCCCTCCTGTCCACCGCTCGCTCCAACTACCAGTCCATCGCTAACAAGGCCGGTGAGACATTCAACTACCCTGGCGACTGGCTCTTTTCCTCCTGGTCCGAGTCGGACTTGAAGGCCTGGCTCGACGAGCGCGGCATTCCCGCCCCGCAGCCCACCAGCCGCGACAAGCTCATCGCTTCCCTCCGCCGCAACTCTCGCGTTGCTGCCAATGAAGCCTCCAAATATGCCGCATCCGCCTCCCAATCCGCTTCCTCCGCCCAACAATACCTTTCCGACCAGCTTCTCGACACCTGGAGCGAGAGCCAAGTCAAGGAGTGGTTGGACAAGCAAGGCGTCAAAGTGCCCCAGGGCAGCAAGATGAACGAGCTCCGCGCCCTCGCCCGCAAGCACTCCGCCCAGCTCACTGCCTCTGGCGCGTCCGCCTACGGTGCCGCCACCTCCTCCGCCGGCAACTTCGTCGCTCAAGCCACCAACGACGTCTGGGCGCAGGGCCGCTACTACTACGACTACCTCCTCAACCAGTTCGGTCTGGCGTCCGAGGAGGCCAAGTCCAGCATCAGCTCTGCGGCGTCCGTCGCGAGTGTTTCGGCCTCGAACTCTCTGTCCAGCCTCGGTTCCCAGGCCGCCAAATCGGCTCCTAGCGCCGCTTCTGAAGCTTCCAGGTCCCTGTCCAGCCTTAGCTCCAGCTTGAGTTCTCTGGCATCCAAGTCTGGCCCCAGTGTCGCGTCCGAGGCCTCCAGCTCCCTGTCAAGCCTCAGCTCCAGCCTTAGCTCGCTGGCGTCCAAGTCGGGTCCCAGCGCCGCCTCCGAAGCCTCCAAGTCTCTGTCCAGCGTCTACTCTAGCCTCAGCTCGCTGGCGTCCAAGTCCGGCCCTAGCGTCGCATCCGAAGCGTCCAAGTCTCTCTCAAGCCTCAGTTCCGGCCTCAGCTCTCTGGCCTCCAAGTCGGGTCCTGCTGTCGCCTCCGAGGCGTCCAAGTCCCTATCTAGCCTCAGCTCCAGCCTCAGCTCGCTGGCGTCGAAATCAGGTCCCAGCGCCGCCTCCGAAGCATCCAAGTCGCTGTCCAGCGTCTACTCCACCCTCAGCTCTTTGGCATCCAAGTCTGGTCCTAGTGCCGCTTCCGAAGCCTCCAAGTCGGCTTCCAGCCTCAGCTCCAGCCTCAGCTCGCTGGCATCCAAGTCCGGCCCTAGCGCCGCCTCCGTGGCGTCCAAGTCTGCTGCCAGCGCCGCTTCCATCGCGTCCAAGAGCGCGGCGAGCGCTGCCTCTGTGGCGTCCAAGTCGGCTGCCAGTGTGAGGAATGAGTTGTGATTGAAGGAAGAACAATTGGATTTCCCAACAGAAGAGATGGGAACATGACAGAAGAAAAGAAGAGAACGGAAGCGAGCCAAGCGGTTGATGATAGTCGAGAAGGATTGACTGCGTACCGCAGGGCAGACGAAAAAGGCGTTGCGGCGCCCTGAGAATGCAGAGGGGTGCGAGTCCCTCTTGTTACGACCGATAATGGCGAGGATTTCTTTAAGTAGCGTTAGAAATGACATGCCCTAATTGTCTCCCACCCTTGCACCTCTCCTGCATGCGCGCTGTTTACTTCCGATCTTGATCCATGGTGTGCCCGCCCGTGATGTGGCTGAAAACACTTTTCCCTGAGCGTTTAGATAGCTCTTCCGCGACTTCAGCTTGAGGAACGTGAGCTCGACTTCACCTCAACCCCAGAACACTGCTGAACCGAAATGGCCTCAAACAACTGGCCCCGCTCTCACGAAGGCGACTTCACCATCTCCAGCTTCCAATTCAAAGATGGCTCTTCCCTCCCCAAACTCCGCCTGCACTACCGCACCCTGGGCTGCCTCAAGAAAGACGCCCAAGGCCGCGCTACCAATGCCATCCTCATCATGCACGGCACCACCGGCTCCGGCGCAAACTTCTTCACCCCGGCCTTCGCCGGCAACCTCTTCAACGCCGGCCAACCTTTATCCGCGGAAGAGTACTTCCTCATCCTCCCCGACGGAATCGGGCACGGCGGCTCGTCGAAACCTTCGGACGGGCTGCGCGCGCGCTTCCCCCGGTATTGCTACGGGGATATGGTGCGCGCGCAGTACGCGCTCGTCTCGGAGCACCTTGGCGTGAATCACCTGCGGCTCGTATGCGGGACGTCGATGGGAGGCATGCACACGTGGGTCTGGGGAACGACGTATCCGACGTTCATGGACGCGCTGTTTCCGCTCGCGAGTCTGCCGGCGCAAATCGCAGGCAGGAATCGAATGTGGCGCAAACATGCTATCGACTCGATACGGCTGGACCCTGGCTTCGAGGGAGGCGAGTATGGATGTCCGCCGCCGGGTTTCCGCTCGGCGCTGCATGTTCTCGCGTGGATGGCTAGTTCGCCGTTGAAGTGGCAGCAAGCTGCGTCGGATCGGGCGAGCGCGGACGAGTTTATTGATGCGTTGGTTGAGAGGGGCATGAAGAGTCAGGATGCGAATAATTTTGCGTACGCGTTTGATGCGAGCTGGGATTATGATCCGCGGCCGCTTCTAGGGGCGATTGAGGTGCCGTTGACGGCGGTCAATTCGGCGGATGATCAAGTGAATCCGCCTGAATTGAGGATTTTGGAGATGGAGATGGGGAAGGTCAAGCTGGGCAAGGCGGTGGTGTTGCCTATTACTGACAAGACTGCTGGGCATGGAACGCATTCCATCGCGGAGTGCTGGGTGGAGCATCTTGTTGAGTTGCTGGGGAGATCGGAGAGAGGGGAGAAGGCGAGGCTTTAATGCATACTGTCATGATTGCGTGGCTATTCGTTGGTCCTCATGAGGAGATTGCTTCAAGCTATGGGCGAGTCCGGCGACGTCTGGTTCCCGGCACACCTCCGAGCACACTCTGGTCGCCCAGGAAGTCCGGCGCAAGACCAGGTTCGGCATCAACCTGCTCATTTGGCATTGCTCGCCTCCTCCGACCGGATTGACGCTCTCCCCTGCGCCCCAGACTCGTGTCTCCGTAAGCGCTCATGCGTACATTCGTGGCATCGAGGACAAAGTCGTCATTCATGAAGTGGCCGGCAGCATTGCCCACGCCCCAAAGTCCCGCAGCCGGATCGTCTGCACCTGCGTCGTCTTCACTCCCCAAAAGTGAAGCCATTTGCAGCCGTCTCGCAAGGTCGGCGTCCGCGCGCTCCTGCCTCCGCCTTTCATGGTCAACTGGGCGAGCAGCGCCTCCGAAAACTTGCCTGTACAACACCTGGACGGGCTCGGGCACCCGCATGTGGTTCAAGCGATCACCATCCGCCACCGCATCGGGGTAGTTGAACCACGGACAATCGCACGTCTTCCACTTCAACCCACACACGATGCAAAATTCCGCCGTACATCTGCAGGTCATGTGGTTACAGCCCTCACCTCTCTCGACAAATGCCTTACATTTGTAGCAGCGCTGCCATCCCTCTTCCTTTGCTTGCTCCACCAGCTTGGCAATTTCCGGGTCTTGGGGGCACTCGCTGGACTTGTGGGCCTTGTGATTGCACGTCGTGCACACTTTCGTCTTGCAGCGAGGACAAAGAGCGTACTTGCGGCCTTGATGTGTGTGGATGTGTGATGGCTTGATCCACTCCCCGCACCTAGGCGCCGGGCAGTAGATGCGGTTTTTGGTGTGGTACTCTTGGAATTTGCGATTCCATAGGATCTTGAACTTGGTGTCGAACAGCTTGTCGACGTGCTTGAGAGGGATGTGGGCGTCGGTGCAGCATTTTGGCGGCATGTGCTGCGGATTCTTGACGGACATTTCGAAGATGCGTCTCAGGCAGTCATGGCACATGCGATGGCCGCAGCCCAATTTGGCAGATCGGGTCGAGGGTGTGTCTTCGCCGCATGTCAGACATTCGACAAGACGGGGCTGGACTGGGACTGAAGTCGTTGAATGTCGACGGGTGGTTGCAGAGGTAGAAGGTGGCGCTGGCGTTCTGGGATAATTTCTTGACTTCGAGGCAGAGGGCACAGGTGCCGACTCTTCAGGGAGGGGGGCAAGCCTCGAAGAAGTGGTGCGCCTCTTTCGCATATATGGCCGAGTAGGCTCTGAGTACTCGACTCGCTCAACCCTGTCACTCCGGCCGACTTGTGAAATGCTGTCCTCTGGAGTGAGTTCTGCTTCCGTAACGGTTGACAGGACGCTGCGTGCGGCTGGGACCGTCCTCTTGGTGGAAGATTTCTCAGATCTACTTCGATTAGTCCTTCGCCTTTCGGGGTGTGGGGGATCGAAATCCTGCTCTGGGTCCCTCCTTGGCGCATAGACGTATTCATCCGCACTTATGCGAGCTTCTCTGATCTCAACATTCGGTCTGGCCGAGGTCTCTTTAGTTGTGTGCCTTCGGTATCCGTGACTTTGTCTCGAAAGACTGGTATTCGAAGAACGTCTTGAAGCGGTTCGGCTCGAGTTCGACGACGCCGCTTTCCTCCGCTGTGAACTCGGCACGCTGTAATACTCCGTGCGTCTCGACCTCAGCTCTTCCAAATCAGGCTGTCGGGGAGCCACATCATCTACCTCTTTCTTGTGCGCCGGTATCTTTCGCCGAGTCGATCGTTTCGCCTCATCGGCTAACGGTCGCCGCCGACTCGTCAGGCTACTCCGACCGCTCCGCAGGCCCATGATGGTGGATGGTGGAGAGAAGAAGAAGGAAGAGAAGGAGAAGGCTGGCGGAACTTTGTAGCAAGCACCCGCTGGTGCTACGGCAGAGCCCAATCTAGTCTACAATCGGCCTTAGCGCGGTGGGGAAATCGCCCGCAAGGTAAACCTTAAAACGCCGCCCGAATATCGGCGGAGATCCGATGAAAAGTTGTGGCTTGTGAGTCTTGGAGCTGTCCATTGGAAGACACGAGCCATTCCTCACCATCTTGAGCGTGTTTGGGGACAGATCTCTGCAGAGCCCGATCTACCTACAGCCCGAATACCCGCTGAATCTCACACACCTTTCTTTCCGCCTGCAATGTGGCGGTGAATGAGGATTAAGCTGCTTAAAGTCTACGTCACCGGTGCACAAATCATTGAGAGCTCATTCGATATATCACCACTCTTGCAGCAACCACCGCTCAGTCAAGATGGCACTAGCCTCGCACGATGTGCGTCCGGATCCGACCTCCGATCTTCACTGGTCGGACTACCGGGGAGCCATCCATGAGATCTTCGCCGCCAATGCTGCCAAACACCCCGACCGCACATGCGTGGTGGAAACCGCATCATCAGACACACCTCGGCGGGAGTTCAACTACCAGCAAATCGACCAAGCATCCAACATTGTTGCACATCACCTTGTCGACCAGGGTGTCCAGCGCGGGGAAGTCGTCATGGTCTATGCCCACCGTGGTGTTGACTTGGTCGTGGCGGTTATGGGGGTCCTGAAAGCCGGCGCAACATTCAGCGTCATTGATCCCGCGTACCCGCCAGATCGCCAGATCATCTACTTGGATGTCGCTCGACCCAGAGCGCTCGTGGTCATAGACAAGGCAACACGCGATGCGGGTCCATTAGACCGCAGCGTGCGAGACTGGATCAAGGAGAACCTGGATCTTCGCACCGAAGTACCTGCATTGAAACTCCAAAATGACGGCACAGTACTTGGAGGCTCTTCTTCCGGCCAAGAAGATTGTCTTGCTCATTCTGTGTCCAAGAAAGCCACGCTACCGGGGGTCGTTGTCGGCCCTGACAGCACACCAACCTTGTCTTTCACCTCCGGCTCTGAAGGCAAGCCAAAGGGTGTGAAGGGAAGACACTTCTCACTCGCATACTATTTCCCCTGGATGAAAGAAAGGTTCGGCCTGTCGGAGAATGACCGGTTTTCCATGCTGAGTGGCATTGCGCATGATCCTATCCAGCGGGACATCTTCACCCCACTCTTCTTGGGCGCTTCGCTCATCGTCCCACCCGCTGAGTACATCACTTTCGACCGCTTGGCGACATGGGCGAGCACGAACGAGATCACCGTCACACATCTCACCCCGGCCATGGGTCAGATTCTCCTGGGTAGCACCGAACCCAAAGTTACCAGCCTCCACGGAGCATTCTTCGTTGGCGACGTGCTACTCAAACGAGACTGCAGACGATTGCAACAGCTCGCCCCTAACTGCAGAATCAAAAATATGTATGGCACAACAGAAACCCAGCGTGCTGTGTCCTACTACGAGCTCCCCTCGCTCAATGAGGACGCAGAATACCTGGATCACATGGGGGACGTCATTCCAGCTGGCAAAGGCATGATGGATGTCCAATTGTTGGTCGTCGATCGCGAGAAGCCAGAGCGACAGTGCGAGCTTGGTGAGATCGGTGAGATCTACGTCCGAGCTGGGGGACTTGCAGAACACTACCTTGGCGACCCTACGAAATCGAAGGAAAAGTTCGTGGTGAATTGGTTTGTCGACCCGCAGAAGTGGGTGGACGAAGACAAAAAGCGAGTGGCGGCTTCCAACACTGCCGAGCCCTGGCGCGAGTGCTATCTGGGTCCGCGAGATCGCATGTACCGATCAGGCGATCTCGGAAGGTACATGCCAGATGGCAACGTGGAGTGCTGTGGCCGTGCAGACGACCAAGTGAAGATCCGCGGGTTCCGAATCGAGCTCGGCGAAATCGACACTCATCTCTCACAGCATCCACTCATCCGCGAGAATGTGACATTGGTGAGACGCGACCACAACGAGGAGCAGATTCTCGTGTCATACTACGTCCCGGACATGAAGAAGTGGAGAGAATGGTACTCACAGCAAGAAGAGACATCTCGGACTGTGCAAACAACAAATGGCATACGGCGCCGCGAGTCTGCAAACGAAGGCATGGGGATGGCGCAGCGTATGCGAATCTTCGAGCTCCTCACCTTTAACGCACGAGATGCGCTCAAGAAGAAGCTACCTGCATACGCTGTGCCGACTTTGTTCATTCCCATGCTTCGACTGCCCCTCACTCCTAATGGAAAAGTCGACAGACGTGCTCTCCCTTTCCCGGAGGAAGCAGACCTGTTGGGTGCCATTTCCAAAGCAACCGATCTGGACTCGCGAACGGAGACCGAGAACGCTTTGGCTGAAATCTGGGCTTTCCACTTGCCCCGTCAAACGGCTGACAGTCTACCCAGAGATGCAAAGTTCGAAGATCTCGGAGGCAACAGTATCATGGCTGTGCAGATCTTGCCTAAGATCAACAAGCGTTGGAAAGGTGCCAATGTGCCGATGTCTGCTATGGCGAGTAAGCAACCGACCTTGCGAAGACTCGCGCGATACATTGACAGATCGCTGGATCCTGTCGGCCTGAGAATGGACGCCGCGGAAGAAGGGGAGGAGGAGGAGCACCAGCAGGAGCAGTATTCAAATGATCTCTCCGTTCAAGTCGCGGCGTTACCAGCATCTCTCCCATCAGCAAGCCTGCGAGAGCTGTCCGAACTGTACCACGGTGCACGGATTCTATTGACCGGCGCAACAGGATTCCTGGGCGCGTACATTCTGCACGAAGCAATCATGCGCAGCAGCCCTTGTCATGTGTACGCTCACGTCCGAGCTTCGTCGCACCGGGAGGGCATGGAACGAATCAGGATGACCTGCAAAGCTTACGGCCTTTGGCACGAGTGGTGGGCGACCGAGGGCAATCTCGAGGTCGTTATTGGTGATTTGGAGAAGCCGAAACTTGGCATGAACGATGCGGATTATCGCAAGATCGCCGAGGATGCGGAGCTCATCATTCACAACGGCGCCCGAGTGCATTGGCTCTCACCGTACGAGAGTCTCAAAGCTGCCAATGTGCAGTCCACACTCGAGTGCATCCAGCTCTGTACGACAGGACGGGGGAAGAGGTTGGCATTCGTCAGCTCTACGAGTGTGCTTGATTCCGAGCACTTTGTCGAGATGACAGACGCCGGTCAGCCCGTGCTCGAAACCGATGATCTCGAAGGCAGTCGCCAAGGTCTGGACACTGGCTATGGGCAAACCAAATGGGTATCGGAGCTACTGATCCGCGAAGCCTGCCGGCGTGGCTTGAACGGCGTCATCATTCGGCCTGGCTACGTGATGGGCGACGAGGACAGCGGCGTGAGCAACACCGATGACTTCCTCATCCGCATGCTGAAGGGATGTGTGCAAGTCGGGTGCAGACCAGACATCACCAACACGATCAACATGGTGCCCGTGAGGACCGTGGCGCGCAAAATCCTTGCTGCCGCTTTTCAATCTCCCACGGCCAGCGTTGCGCAAATCGAGAGTCACCCGCGTCTCACGTTCAACGATTACCTAGGCATACTGGAGCACTACGGCTACCCGGTGCCGCTCGTGCCGTACGCAGATTGGAAGCGGAAAGTTGAAGAGTACGTCGAGTCTTCGGATTCTGGGGAGGAGCTCGCACTTCTGGGATTGTTCCACATGGTCACAGGCGACCTTCCAGCTTCCACGAAAGCGCCTGCACTTGATGACCGCAATGCCGCCGAGGCCATGTCGAAGGACGCACAAGCGCTTGGGCGACCGCTGCCGCTGGGCGGTGTCACGAAGGAAGCTGTTGGTGCGTACCTTGGATATCTTATTGCGAGAGGGTTCATGCGTGCCCCGGCTACGCCCTCGAAAGAGCTGCCCGTTCGGAATCTATCAAAGGAGCAGAGCGAAGCGTTGGCGAAAGTAGGAGGGCGAGGCGGGACTGCGTCGTGAATGTGCATTTATCTCTCCACTGCATTGCTGCCCGAGCGTCGTTTCACCGCCAAGCATAGACGTGACTCTATAGCATTATTAATCCGCACAGAAGAAGCGATTGCGCGCACGCTGTTCTACTGCCAAAGCCGTCAAATCTAGGGCGTATGGAAGTGGCTGATCTTTCTTGGCCTCGCATATATTCTCCCCCGCCTTTCACCTTACTGTAACTAAGCGTCTCGTCTTTTTAACTTGCATCTTTCCCTGTCACATCAACATCTCGTCGGAAAGATGTCCGACGGTTATGAGACGGTTACTGCGAGGTGCCTATGTGGCGTAGCACGCCACCAGCTCGAGCTAGCGAAGGCAGATCTACCGTTGCGACTGAGCATCTGCCACTGCCATTCATGCCGACACATGGTACGCAGACCCTGTGCTTCAAAAAAATTATAAAACGGACAACGCAGAAGAGATACTGAGATCCACTGCAGACAGGAACACTAGGCCTCACATTCATCCAACTCGCCGCGGACTACGCCCCCGCCCCCGCCGTCCTCGCTAACCTGACCGCCTTCCCCTTCTCCAAGCGCCTGACGCAATACTTCTGCTCCACGTGCGGCACGCTCATGCTCTCGCACTACTGGAAGGATGGCGATGACCGCTCAAAAGGGGAGCAGTGGGATGCGATGACGGGCACGCTGGAGCAAGCGGACGGCATTTTCGAACTGCAATCGCACGAGTTCGTCGCTGACACTCTCGACGGCGGGCAGGCTGACTTTCTGCCTTCGGTGAATGGCAAGGCAATCTCGAGATGGGCGGGCTGGCCTGGCAAGTCGGAGCAATTGCCGCTGTACTGGACTTCCCCTAACAGGCCATCAATCCGCGAATCGCGGGCGGAAAAAGTGCACGCGCACTGCAAATGCGGCGGTGTCCAATTCTGGATCGCGCGGCCGTCTGAGCGGTCCGAACAGGCCTCTTGCCCGTGGCCGGATCTCATTATTCCGGACCATTCGACAGAAGCCCGGCCCGCGCCCGCCGCGTGGTGGCTTTGCGATGGCGGGAAGAAGTTCCTCGCTGGTGTCTGCGCGTGCAATAGTTGCCGACTCGATACAGGGATGGAGTGGATGCCGTGGGCATTTGTGCCGGCGATCGACATCACGCTGGACGCCGAGGGCGATGTTCCGTTCTCTCTGCCTTTTAGTACGCTGCGAGCGTATACCTCTTCTCCGCATGTTATTCGGTATCATTGCGGCACGTGTGGCGCGAGTGTTTTCTTTACTCACGACCAACGAGATGGTCTTATTGACGTTGCGGTGGGACTTCTCGATGCCGTAGAAGGCGCGAGAGCCGAGAGTCTGCTGGCATTCACGACAAAGAGGCTGAGTTTCCGGGAAGACGGTGTTCTCCGCGCGAAAGACCTTACTGTTGCCATGGAGAATGGACTACGCCAATTTTCATCCAGAAAAGGAGCGGCGAAGGATGCTGAGTAAGCCCTTCACCATAGGACCTCGACGTTGGCAATCGGCGGTGTGTCGCCCTCTTCAAGTCCGTATGTCGGGGTACCGGGATCCTCCATGGGCCGCCGGTGCCAATAGTGCACGAAGCTCTGCAGTGCGCGCGACGTATGAAAGCCGACAATGTACACCGGTGACGTTGTCCGTTGCTTCTGCTCATCGTTTTCCTGTGCAGAATCATCATCGGGCTTTTCATATGCTGGCCGATGGCTTTCACTGTGCCATTTACCCGCTGCATCGCGGTAGGCGCCTCTGAAGCTGGAAGGGGGCTTCCATCTCGACAACTGCGGCGTCAGATCCTCGCTACCCGACCAGCCAAGTGCTCGGGTTTTAGCCGTTTGCAGGAGAATGAGGCGAATGATGTTGGTCGTGAGCGGCAGACCTTCCAGAGTCAGTCGCGCTTCGAATGGCATGCGGTCCGGCCGCTTCACAAGCGCAGGATAGCCGCCATGTTGGACGAGTGACTGGATCTTGCTGTTGAGCGGCGTCTTGAGCTTCCGCAGATCTAGAGACTGGGTCGGGGGAACCAGAGTAAAGTTTTGTATGGCCGTGTGAGCATCAATGCCGTGGATTCGAAAGCCCGCGGGAGGTGGAATGGGCGAGAAGATGTCTGCAGGCGAATGCGAAGCGACAATGTCGTGGATGCGAGCGACGTGGCCCTGGTATGTAAACGCACTCAGAGGAGAGGAGAACAGCAGGAAGTAGGAGTCGAGCGGCGCGAGAGTTGCGAGGTCGCGGCCGGGAATGATGCGCAAAATGTCGCCCTGTTCCAAGGTCCAGCCTTCGATATGCCTGCCTTGCGGTATGAGCCGCCTAAAATCGTCCTCGACCAGGTTCGGGCTGGCGTTGTTCAAGACAAGCACGGATGTTTCGGCGAGCTGATTGGCCATGTCGTCTCTCATGCGCAGAGCGCCGCGCGCCATACCTGTTTCTTCATACTCTTTGAAGCGCTTGCGGGCTTTGCGTGCTGCGGGTGCTAGCGCAAATTTAGGAAGCGGTAGAGGAGGCAGGTCGGCGTGCAAGTCGGGTGCTTTTAGTCCAGCGCCATGTGTCTCGGCCTTCTGGTCAGGGAACAGCCGTTCGAAGAGGTCTGATGGCCCTTCGGACGTTGCAGCATCCAGTTCCTGTCGTCGGTTCTGGCCCTTTTGCGCTCCTGATGGACCCCATTCCCCCTTTGGCCCACTTTCTATCCTTCGCACTAGCGCTCCTCGACGCACAGCATCCATTCCCACTGCTCTTCCATTTTCTGTTCCGTGGAATTCCCCTTCCACTCTCTCCTCCACCATCCGCAATCCCGTTCTCTTCCCTACCGCTCCATCATCGTTGGCAGATCGTCGCTGGGCCAGGGTCCTTCGCAGGCCGTTGCTGAGCTGGCGCCTGGAGACGTGGCAAGCATGGTGAAAAGCTTGCAGGGCGGGGCGCCTTTCAATCACCGACACGACCAGCATGAATCGGGGCGTATGTCCATGATCGAGTGTTCCAATAGTGAGCTCTCGAATGGACGTGCCGAGTGCGGGAGCTGCGGTCGGCTCGAGCCGGCGCTAGCAAAGCTTAAACTTGAGCCACCGATCAGCGACATGAGGACTGAAGAAGGACGTAGACCTTGCCTCACACCTCCTACACCCCCAAAATCACACCGACAAAGCGTATGCGACAATACAGACGTGTTCGGAACCTCTTGTTTTGTCTTTGGATCGCGCCACTCCTCACTGCCACACAAGTGTCCCGATTTCTACGTTCTCCGGCCCAGCCTTCCTATTTTGTCACATTCACATGAACCACACTTGGACGAAGACGGATGACATAACTCGACGGCGGCGGTGACAGCCCTTGATCATTCTGCAGCGGCAAGAGGCCGTGACTGCAGGTGAAGTGTTGCCAACATCGCTTGCGATTCTTCCGCAAACCCTCAATATCAGCATAGTATGTCTCAACTCGTCCACCCTTTGAGGTTGAACCCTCCATTTACCTGCTGCAGTTTGAACTTCCTCAAAATGGCGCTGGAAGGGTGCGTCCATGTATCGATGCCTGCGATCGACTAATACTGACTCACCGGTTGACTTCAGGCGTATGCATTTCGCCGTGCGACCCCTGCCGGCCCACAGTGGTGAGTGTCACCTGCCATATGCTTGCAACGCGGATCATGCACTGACGGACTCCAGGCCTCGACGGCGCATTCCGCATTCACATCCCACCCGAACAGCTCGACGTCCTTGGCCTGAGAGTGGGCGACGTGTGTGAGGTTTCGGGCGGCGAACATGGCACTGACCTCCTCGGTCACGGCATCGCATGGCGAGCCACCGAAAAACTCGGCGCAAATCCCAAGCAGAAGCCGGCAAAGATGACCGACACGCTACGTCACGCCTTTAATATCAAAGAGGGCAGCCACGTCAATCTTAGTCCGAGCCGTGCGAAGATTGCCAGGGCTGACAAGGTCGTGCTTACCGATGTTACTCCAACAGAGTTCCTCAATGGTGATGCAGCGGAGACGGAAGATGAGAAGTGGTGGTGGCGATGTGGACACACGCTGAGTGAGTATCATCCATCTTTCTGCGAAGAACAACTACTGACAGCGTTACTAGGCAACTGCGAGGCTTTTGCGAGTGGCACCAATTTTGACGTGACTGCAAGGAAGGGCATTAGGAAGCGCTTTCATGTCGAGCACGTCGACGCAGCGACTACTGCTCCCGGCATTCCAGCTCTGTTCTACTTCAACGATCACACCAAGCTTGTCATTAACGGACTGGACGTTACCCCCAACACCACAGCTGCCAATGGAGACCACCATGGCTACGCCGGAATTGATGCGAAGCATATTGGCGGCCTCTTAGACCAAATCAAGACCCTCAACGCCAGTATGAAGCGTGTGATCGAAGACACTCGAGCACCTCAAGGCCTTACTCGTCACGCCGGCGTGCTCATCCACGGGTACGAAGGTACGGGTAAGTCCATGCTGCTCAGCCGTATGAAGCGCGCTCCATTTCGAAAGGTACTCTACTTGGACGAGCTGGAGCTCGATTCTCCATCCGCCTCGAAGAATCAAGCTCATATTGAGAGTACCTTCACCACTGCTTTGGACAACCAGCCAAGTCTCATCCTCATCGACGATCTCCATGAGCTCGCACCCGCAAACGGTTCTGCGTACGGGAAGGCTTTGACGAAACAATTCAATAGGCTCAACGGCGCTCAAGTCCTGGTCGTGGCGACGTGTCGCAACCCTGACGATGTCTTTCAGAGGCTCATCGGAGTGGGCCTTCTATCCCGAAACGTTGAGTTGCCAGTTCCAGACCATGTCGCTCGGATTGACATTCTCGACGCCCTACTCGATGGATCAGATACGGAGGCAGACGTTGCACGAGACCTCGGTCGCCGCACTCACGGCTTCACAGGCAGAGATCTAGCTCTGCTCATCACTCTGGCGCGAGAACAGGCCGTAGAACAGTCTGAAGCGAGAGAGGAGTTCGAGAGTCGAGACCTGCCCAACCACGAATCGATGTCATCTTTGCTGATCTCGTTCGACGGAGCGGCGAACAATCAAGCCGTTGCTAAAGTGGATGCAACTCAGGCACAACCCAAGGAGAAGCCACTGATCACAATCACTACAGAAGACTTTGACTATGCCCTGACACAAGTGCGACCCACAGCGTTGCGCGAGTTCCTCTTCGAGAAGCCACAAATCCAATGGTCCGACATTGGTGGATCTCAAGCCATCAAAGAACGCTTCGACCACATCATCGGCTGGCCACTTGACTACGCAGAAGACATGACAACCCTCCGCCTAGAGAGCACAAAAGGCATTCTCCTCTACGGCCCACCAGGCTGCTCCAAAACCATGACCGCGCAAGCGGTAGCAAAGACCTACGACCTCAACTTCATCGCCGTCCAAGGCGCCGAGCTAATCAGCATGTACGTCGGCGAGTCCGAGCGCGCGATCCGCAACCTCTTTAGCAAAGCCCGGGCCGCCGCACCGTGCGTCGTCTTCTTCGACGAAATCGACTCGATCGCTTCTGTTCGAGAAGGCGGTGCTTCGAAAGGACTAAACGTCCTCACGACCCTGCTAAACGAAATGGACGGTTTCCGTCCGCTCAACAACGTCATCATCCTCGCGGCCACCAACAAGCCCGAAGTGCTCGACTCGGCAATCATGCGGCCCGGCCGCTTCGACGCGCAGATCTATCTCGGCCCGCCGGATACGTTGGCGAGACAGGAGATTTTCAGCATTCAAATGAAGGGTGTTCCGAAGGGAGGATATATTGATTTCATCCGCTTCGTCAGGGCCACGGATGGCTTTACCGGAGCGGAGATTAAAGAGTTGTGTAATTTGGCGAAGGAGAGGGCGTTTGTGCGGGCGCATGGTGCTGAGGCTCCGGCTGAGCTTCAGCTTCTTGAGGAGGATTTCGAGTATGCACTGCCCAGGACGAAGAAGAGGGTTTCGGTGGACATGATTGAGGCTTACCTGGCCTTTGCTGGGAAGCAATCTAGTTGAGTGGAAGGAAGAGGTTGAAAGCGGAAGAGCGTTACACGCAGGTGATGCATGTATACATTTCACAGTTGCATGGAAGAAAGATCCTAGCTAGAGCCCTTCGCTTCCTTCTTCACAACCCCGTCAGCGACCTGCGGTGGCGCCGGAACCTCCACTTCATCCACCTTCCATTCCATCCCAATATAGCTGTCACTCACAACAACCACACTGACCTTCCTCTCCGCGCGACTCGGAGGCAGCTTCACCATCGCTTTCGTAGAAAGACTAGCCCTCCCAGCAGCAGGACCCCTCTTATCCGGCGACGGCCAATTGATCCTCTTCAGCGCCAGAACATCTCCATTCGCCGCATCGGCCACCAAGGCGAAAAAGCCTTCCGTTTGAGGCTTCGGGTAGCGAGGGGCAAAAATGCGCTGTTCCCGGCTCTGTGGTGGGTTGACTCGCGTCAAATTGATGGAGAAGCCGAGCGCGTTGACGTTTGTCACGCTGACTTGCAGAATGGGGAGTTGGGCAAGGGCTTTGTGGCTTCGAGCTTGGGCGTCGTTCGACGATGAGCCTGACTGTCGCAGTGCGGCGTCTAGCTCTTGGCGGGGGGAGGTAGTGGCTTCGATGAGCGATTGAGGCTTCTTGCCACTTTCCATCCTGCGTTTCTCTTTCTCGATGTCCACGCCAGGGAGGATGGAGAGTGCGCCGTCGTCCGGCCATCGGGCGGATTTGACGCACCGGAGCAGCGTCATCATCATTCTGCAGCTTTGCAATAATCCCATTTCCGTCAAGACGTCTATGCTGGCCTGGATGATACGGATGCTTTGATCGAGCACGGAGTTCTGATCGCCGACGTAATCGGTGATGGGCAGGTCGATGCGCGAGAAGTGGGCTTGCAACAGCAGGAAGACTTTGACGTGGGGATCCCACATCGGAAGACCAAAGTCCTCGGCTTGCAGTGGTAGATTCGCCGATAGCTCTGCGTTGATCAAATCCTCGTTGTGACGCACTGGTAGTTCATCGTATTCGGTCGCTTTGCACATCCAGGACAGGACATCCTGGAAACTGGCGTTGGGCTTGGCGTCTTTTGTGAGCTGGCGAATGGTTTTGTGCGAGAGGTAGTAGTAACTCATGATCTTGCCGAGAGGCGTCGGGTCAATGTCGCCATTGCTGTGCAGCGTGATACAGCGCGACTCTGCCAGCTCCTCCAGAGACTTGTCAACCAGATCGACAATGAAGTCATTTGCGGCCTCTTGGGCGGCCACGGTGTAGTTGTCCTCGGCCGACAGTTCCAAGCCGTAATACGATGGATTCTTGTGCAAACGGCGGAAAAAGAACGTCCAGGTCAGATAGTCCAGGGCGTCCTGCTTAGTAGCGATGGTTTCGGCCGACACTTCTGCAGCAAAATGGTTGTCCAGTACATTGTGTAGCGAAGATTCGACAGGGAAGCCGGTATGCAGGAAGTGCTTGTAGAAAGCTTTCTTGGAATCTTGAGTGAAGATGCGAGCAATTCCGGAGGTGTCGAATTGAGGCCTGCCAGCTCTGCCGAGCATTTGCAGCACGTCGGTGAGATCCATGTCCTTGTATCCTTCAATCTTAGCATCAAAGTACTGTGTACCTTTTACCACCACAAGATGGGCAGGTAAGTTGACTCCCCAGGCCAGCGTGCTTGTTGCCACAAGGATCTGGATTTTGTTGTTGGCAAACAGCTCTTCGGAAAGCTGTCGGTCCGACTCGACCAGACCAGCATGATGCAGACCAATGCCGAAGCTCATCGCCTCCCGGAGTGCCTCATCTTTGACACGACTCAGATTCAAGGCGAGGTCGTCTTCCGACATGCGCACGAAGCGTCTGGGATTGTCTTCCATCCCGCAGAAATTGATGAGATCTTTCGCTGTCAATCTTGTCTGGCGTCGAGAGGCGACAAATACAATGACAGGCTTGTCAGGAGAGTGTGATTTGATGGCGAGGAATGTGGGGCGGTTCATGCTCTGCATTAGAGGGCAGAACCCGCGTTGTTGAGGGAAGCCGTCAATGTAGATCTCAAGCGGCACGGGTCGAACGGAGTGTCGGAAGTTGAACAATCCTTCTTTCACGCCAAGCCAGTTTGCAAGGTCCATGGCGTTCGCACAGGCGGTTGACATGCCGACGAGGCGGATGGAGCCTTTTTTCTGCGAAGCAATGTAATTCATGCGGCTGACGATGATCTCCAGGATGGGGCCACGGTCACCGCCGAGCAAATGGATCTCGTCGATGATGACCAGACTGACTTGCTGGACGTAGCTTCGCGTTTGCCAGCTACGACTGATACCATCCCACTTCTCGGGAGTCGTGACGATGATATCGGCATCTCGTATCGTTCGCGTGTCCGGCGTGTTGTCGCCGGTGAGTTCGACTAGCTTGAGACCCATCTGTCTCGTGAGGCGTTTACTCCAATCTTGCACCCGTTCGCGGACGAGGGCTTTCATTGGAGCAATGTACACGACTTTACTTCCGGGACGTTCACGGAATGCCCACCACATCGCCAGCTCGGCTGCGATGGTCTTTCCTGAGCCAGTTGGAGAGCCGAGCAGCACGTTGGCAGAGGTGTGATACATGCAATGGAATAATTGCGTCTGCATGGGATTGAAGAATTGGAATCGTTGACCGTAGATCTCCTCCAGCAGCGGATTCTGCAGTGCTTTGAGAGGAAGTGGCTGCAGGTTCAAAAGATCCGTATACACGCTCTCCGTGTCTGGCCTGATCAGGTGTTGGAAAGAGACAGCATGGACCGTCTCGGCGCCCAACCACCGATCGGACACTGCCCGTACATAGATCTGGCTCGGCAGTGGGTCGGAGAGTGGAATGGTGAAGTTGAGCTCGTGGTCGTCGTAGAGTTTCTTCCGGCTTAGAATGAAATACTCGTGATGGTAGATCTCGCTTGTCTCCGAATTCTCCACCCAGATCCAGTAGCTCTCGCTCGTGCCGTGATGGCGGTCATTCCACCGGAACTCCGGCGTGACATAGAGCTTGATGCGCAAGACATCTCGGTTCAAAGGGGCGATTTCGGCCTCGACGGACAGCGTTGGAAAGTTATTCAGCAGCTTCGAGATCGTGCCGCCCATGCTGTGATTGTGAACCAGACTGCCAATCTCGGCAGATTCCATCTCTCGCAGCGATTCGATCGAGGCTGTTGACCCTTTCTCGTCCAGGTGTCGCAAGACTGATTGGGGAAGATCAAACTGTCGGAACGGGTGTTCATACGGCCAGACTCGCTTTTCGATGCTCTTGCACATGCTTAGCAAGATCAAGCACTGATAACCCCAGCGCCTGTTAAGCGCGATCATGAACAGCGCTCGACATATACGCGCCGCGTTCTGAGCAACATACGCCGTGTCACTGACCAGCGTGAAGTCTTCCAGATTTGCTTTGCTGATGTAGGATTGCAATAAGACGTTCGTCTTGCCTTGCTGAGTTCCGATGCCACCATCAATATCACATGGAGCTGCTTCTTCTTTCAATCGCATCAACTCCTTCTCTTCCGTGTCTCGGGATTGGATGTTGTCGAATTCTCCGCTCATGCTGATCATCTTCAGCACGTCGGCCTCGGTTGCTCGCGGTCGCATCATAGTGTTGAAGATTTCAATGGACGTTTGCAGGACGTAGTACTGGCTGGCGATTCTGCCCACATCCTTGGCTCGCAATTCTTCGGTGGTTTCGTTGAATATGATCATCTGGCTTTGCTGCAACACACGCGCGGCTTTGACGACCAAATCCCGCCGGCGTTGGACAAGATTCGGATCATCACGAATCTCCGCCCAGTCGATGCCATACGTGAGTGGATTCCTTCTCATGCGCACAAAGAGGTACGAGTAGCCCAGCCAAGTGACGGCTTCTGGTACACTGGTGACAGTTCCAAGGGAGATTTCGGCATTCAGATTGTCCACCATCTTTTTGCTGAATTGCGACTCGATGGGCTGTTGTTGAGTGACCGCAGAGAGGTAGTGCTGGAGCTTGTCTTGGGTTGTGAGGATGAAGCCGGTACCGGTGTCCCGATACTGAGGTCGACCAGCACGACCAAAAATCTGAAGGACGTCCAGGATCCCGAGATCGACAAACTTGCCGGCTTCTGCGCTGTACAGCTGTGTGCCTTTGATGATGACGGCTGCAGCGGGAAGGTTGACACCCCAAGCAAGGGTGGCGGTACAGCACAGAACTTTGAGAATGCCCGTGTCAAATAGTCGTTCTATCAGGTTGCGATCTGAGCGCGGCATGCCGGCATGATGAGTTCCAAGGCCTTTGGCCACCAACTCACGGATTTCTCGGCCTTTGGAAGTTTTCACGTCCCGCATGGCGTTGGAATAGCCTTCGTGAAAGCTGGGATCAAACAAATCTGCAACTCCCTGATCGGCTGCCATCTCGTATAGCATTCTCGCGGTCTTGACGGTGTCTTTCCGGCTATGCACAAATACCATGACTTGTTTGTCCTGTTCCAGAATCTCTCTGACCTTCTCGAAGGCGGTGTTGTCGAGGTTTTCGCGGCTCGCTTTTGACCCCGCCTTGCCCTTGATGCCGATGAAGTGCTGTTCAAGTGGGACTGGACGGAAGGACTGATCAAAGTAGAAAAGGCCAGCCATGCGATTGACTTTGAGGAAATCCGACACGTCGACATAGTTGGGCAAGGTTGCAGAGAGGCCAACAATGCGAATCAATGATTGCGTGCTCTCCACTTGTCGCTCCGTTCTGGCCACCAGAGACTCTAGCACAGCGCCACGTTCATCGTGAAGCATGTGAACCTCATCAATGATCAGCAGTCGGACCTTTTGCACGAGCTCGGTGTCGCCGGTGGACTTCCGAGTAACAACGTCCCATTTCTCTGGAGTCGTAACGATGATCTGAGTTCGCACAATCTCGGCCTTGGTGAGATGCATGTCACCCGTCAGCTCGCGTACCTCGACTCCCAACCATGCCAGCCTTTTGCCTAGTTTCTGTGTGATTTCTGCCGCCAGTGCCTTCATTGGCGCCACATATACAATTTTGAAGTCGTTTGTATGGACAGCGAACTCGGTCGCTTCAGGCTCATCAATGGGGTTGGGGTGAATGTTCTTGGCGATGGCGTTGAGGATTGTGAGCATTGCCGCATCAGTCTTGCCGGCACCAGTTGGTGCACAGATCAGCATGTTCTCGCTCGTCTTGTATGCAACAGGATACACCAGGCTTTGCATGCGGTTCAGGGAAGTGTAGCCCACAAACGTCCGCTTGCATAAGCCATCGAGGTCTGTGATTCGCACCAGCGGCCGGTCTGCACCTACGGTCCCCACTTTGGCCGCAGGAATCGTATACTCTTCGTATTTCTCGTGGTCTACACGTTCACTTCCGATGGGTAAGAGGTACTTTTTGCCATGGGCAGAGAGAGCATTGCCTGCGTCGTGCGCACGGTAGATGTGAGGATAGACAGGCCCGGTACGATCCTGGGCAGAGGCCAAGCCGGCGGATTTGTGTTCACGATCCAGCTCTCGGAGTTTGGCGTCTCTTTCGGATTTAGAAAGAATGCCGTCCAGAGATTTGACCGGTTCAGACGTGAGCGATGTCCGGTATTTGATGAGGTCGGAAACGAAATCAAGTTCGCCGAAGCCGACCATGTCAGCCAGAGTCATTTGAAGTTCATCATCATTGCTGTCAGAAGCAAGAACGGCCAGAATCTGTTCCTGGAGTGCATCGCCCGACAAACCCGTACTACTCTGGGCGATGTCATCGCAGCGAGAGCGAAGCCAAGGTCTGGATCCAACTGAAGCGCTTGAAGCGCCATCGCCGGAAGGGCGTTCATTCGGTGGCGACAAGTCGAAGCTCTCATCGCTGAAATCTTCGTCCTCGTCGTTGGAGATCAAATCCCAAATGTCTGCAGAGTCGGAGTCCGGGGAGAGCTCTTCGTCGTCCAGGTCGGCATACGGTGAAGGGCCAGTGTCGCCGTTGGTTTGGGGAAGCTTCAGTTGAGCGATGGCGGCACGCATCGACTGGAGTTGCTCCAGCCACTGCGAAGCAGCGACGTCTGCGTGTGGAGACATCTTTTTGCCCCGTCCAGATATCACAGCTCTGTTCTCGTAATTATTGAAGAAATCCAGGTCAGTGTGTCATCGAAATCCCGGGCAAACCTGAGCACATGGAGTGACTTGTTGCCTAATTCGGCGTTAGCAGAAAAGTCTATTTGCCTCGCGTGTCGCGCAACCATTTCCACCAACACTTCACGCCGCGTTTAACGATATTGTTATGTGGAAAGGAAAGGCGTGATCTGATGGTGAGGTCAGCCCTGCAGTATGTGCCTACACTACTGACAAGCATGCACAGGAGAGCCCCCACGAACACCAGCAGAGCTTGCTGCTCTCCCGCATCATCACAAACGTGGTAAGGAGAGGCAGGCTCCCCCATTGCATTCGGACGTATCACTGATTAAGCGTATAGGACAAACTCAACGAAGCCGTCATGGTCTTGAACAAGACTCTGCAGGTGCGTCATATCCAGGCAAATGCCGCTTCGTCTGATCTCTAGAGATGCTGACGTGATACAGGAAATCAACGTGAACAACATGAACATCGAGCTGGTGGCGCAAATGTTCAAGAACTACCAGTCGAACGTCTTGTTTCATCTTGAAGGTAGGTCATCACCAGGCGGGAGGATGTGGAATCTGGGACTGACGAGTGCATTAGCAACCGACAGCCTCAAAGAACCTTCATAGCCGGGCAGGAAGCGGAAATGAGGAATGTCCAGGATGAAGTAGATTGATATGATACCCACAGCTTCATTCAAGACATATTGAGTTGCTCATGCGCGCTCGTCATGACTTCTCTTTTGACATCTATCACGTTCTGTTTCCTACTGTTCCTACCACGCTCAGTAGACAGTAGCGGCAGAGATGCACGGATTGCTCCCTACGTAAAGACATTGCCCAAGTTATGCTCACGCAAGTACTCGCCGCCTTTCTCCAGGTACTCCTCGCGGCTGACAAACGCATTCCTGCTCTCCCCCGTCCTCGCCCAACTCGCCGCGCCCTTCCAAGCATCAAGGACAGGGTCCTTAGCCGTGCGAACAGCCAATTGCACCTCTGCGGGCAACACGGCTCGCAACTCCGTGCGCAGACGTTCTTCGAAGCCTTGGAAAAGCGCATAGCCGCCGGTGAGGAAGATGTCTTTCAGCATATCATCACGAGCGTTGTTGCCAGCGAGGCGTTGCATGACAATGTTCTCGACAATTTCGACAATGCCCGCTTGGTCGACGCCAGCGATGGAGGGCTGAAAGACGACTTCGGGAACGCGGATTCGCTCGACGTTGAGGTGGAATTGATTGCTCTCCCTCGCACTCTCGGCGTCGAATGGCCATGGGCCGCGCACGAAAGCATGCACCAAGGACTTGGTCCAGTCTGATCGTGCCTCTTGCGTGCTCTCCTCTGTGAAGTTCGGATCGTGCTTCAGGAGCTGTGCTTCGATGTTCTTGAGCTGTGCCCCAAGGTCCTCCTCTTCGTCATCGTCATCGTCGTCGTTCCGGCCCGCTTGGATCTCACGGTAAATCATCCAGTCCGCGTCATCGGCACCAAAGCCATCATCATCCGTGCCGCCTCGCCGTCGTTTCCGTCCGTTTGGATTGTCGGAGGCCAGATTGGCGATATGTTTCATGCGCATCTGGCTGGCTTGGGATTTGCGATTTCCCAGCTCCGCCTTTAACCGATCTCGGTCCCTGATCTTTTGCATTGCTGCTTGTCGTGCAGCTCGGCGCTCCTCCACCCACGCGTCCAGATCGGCTTCTCTTCTCTCATCGTCGAGTCGTTGCACTTCAGCCTGCCGCGCTTTCTCCGCGACCTTCTCCGCCTTTGCGCGAGCTCTTGCTTCGTGGTTGCTCTTCAGTAATCGCTGAGCTCTCTTCTGCTTCAACCCTTCCTCATCCAACTCTTCATCTGGAACGTCCAACAGAGGATAGGTTGGCGGCTCCTCCGGCTCTTCTTCCATATCGCCAACGTCTTTGTTGCGTTGTCGACGGATACTCTTCTCCATTTCCTTGATCTTGCGATCGAGTTGCGCCTCATCTCTGAACTCTTCGTCGTCCAATAAAGCCTTTATATCCTTCTTCGTCATATCTGGAAGCCGCTCTTGGAGAGACTTGTAGTAGTCCAGCTCCTGCTCCTTCTTGATGAGCTTTTCAAGCCGCATCTTGCTTGCCTGTTCCTGCAACCGCCGACCACCCTCCCGACGCTTCTCCTCCGCCCGTCTGATCTCCTCCTCGGTCTTCTGCACCACTTCCTTCTCCTGGAATGGTATTTGAATGATCTTTCCGCGGTCTTCCAGCCCCGTCCAGTCCAGTAGATGCAATGCTTCCTCGTCGTAGTCTTGGCTGATGTAGCAATTCGATCGCACAAGATCCTCGATCTGCGTGTCGTTTACCTTGCCCGAGGCTAGGAGTCCGGGATATTTCGATCGTAGCAGCCTCTGCAGAAACTCCACACAATGTGCCCTTCCCCAGTCTAGTCTCGTGGCATGGCTGATAAGCGGTTGCTGATTGACGACGGGAATCATGTGCGTGCTCATATTCGCCGAACTCAGCACCAAGCCGGTATTGCCTTTGTTGAAGTTGTAGCTGAACAGGCTGTCCACGCCATACGTCACGCTGGGGACGGAGTAGAGTTCGTAGAGAATCTCACTCATCACCTTTCTCGTGTACGGGAGGTTGGCCAAGGGCTCCGTCATGACGACCGGCCGATCGACCACGCCATTCGCGCCGTCAATGCCCAGCTTGATGAAGATGTAGTCCAGCAAGCCCTCTTGCGCATCCCAGTTGTTCACAATGTTACTCCCCGGCTCGTACACATTCTTTGCCTGTCCGCGCGCCGTTCCGTCGAAGTAGATCTCGGAGCCGATGAATGTCAGCTTGCGGTTGAGTTTGCGATCTGTATAGCGTGACATGAGCGGAGGGAATTGGAGTCGCGGGGTGGAGTCGGACTGCCATCCGGCGCGGATGTATGAGGAGCCATTGTCGATGACGATGGCAGTGTCGGGAGAGCTGCGTCGGTAGGTTGTCTCGTCTGCCGGGAGCTGTCCGGAGTATGGAGGATCGCTGACATTGTAGATGTGAGCAGGTGGGGCCTTGGGCGAGTTGCGGCCGGATTGCGCCTGCACGGGTAGGACGTAGTGAGGCATGATGGATGGCCCGGATGGGTTATCTGTAGTGAGGCCGCTTCATGTCTGTGGAGGATGAGGGCGAAGGAATTGCAGAAGGCGGGTTTGGCATGGAGTTTGCCCAAGCATTTCGAGGGCATATCGCTTAATTAATTTTAGAGTTTGGCGCGCGAGTCGCGTGCACGTGCAGCATATGGCTCGCCACGACTACGACTTGATCGAGAAGATAATGACCGATTTGATCTGATAGAACACAAGCTAATTCATTTTAGTAGTACAGTTATCGATTCTCTAATCCTGCGGCTGATCCTCCCAGAACAACAGACACCTCACTTCAATGCTCTGCCGTGTCGGGCCATAGTCTTCCTTGGCCGAGAAGGCGCAGTGCGGCGTGCGTCGTGCAACTCCGTTCTTCTTCGAGTCGAATTGCTTGATCAAAAGAGCCTCGTCCGGTCGAACACCCGACGCATAGTACCACCTGTGGTTGGGGTTGGTCTTGACTTCCCACGCCTCAGATCGCGACTTGGCCGCAAAGTTGTAACCGCTCTTCGCCTTCCTCAGCGATTCGGGCAGATCGGCGTAGACGGCGGTCAAGTCGTTTTCATCGACGGTGGTAGCATCGCAAAGGGCAAGATTGTCGCGTGTGACGACGCTGAAGGGCCGCCAGAGGTTGATGATTGCCCAGCGGCATTTCTTGAGCCTCTCCGCCTCCTCGGGCGATACTTCTTCCAGTTTGCTGTCGCGTACGAGTTCCGCGCCGAAGTAGCTTTGGTCAACATGCACTGTATTGTTCAGGTTAGTGATTATAATGTATATGGCGATCATGACCAGACCTACCGGAGCGATTGCTGGTGGGCGCGGTCACAGGGGCACTATCCGGCAAGTCCTTCTCCGCCTCAAACACCTCGTCCCAGCGGAGTCGACGGGCGATGTGCACGACGGGAAGCACCTTCGATGCACCGGTACTAGAGCACATGTGAGCAACAGTTGCGCCGGCCAAAGCATCGCCAGACACTTACATCTTCTTCAAATGCGCGCACACATCCTGGTAATACTGGCCCTTGAACTCCGAATCGTCGGCAACGTCGTTGACGGACGACTCAAACGGATCGACCTGGAAGCCCTGCTTGTCGACAGAAAATTCGGCCTCGCGTCCTCGAAAGTTGGTGACGTTGGCGGCGATGTGCTCGTGCGGGCGGCGTTTGTCCCGGACGGTGCCAGGCATCCAAACCTCTGCTCCGCCTCGCTCGACCTCGAGATGGTAGTTGAGAGTGGTCTCGAGGGTTTGGGGAGGGAGTACTGCGGCGGCGGCCATTGTAGTGGTGGGTGAGTAGTTGGATTGTTTGATGGGATATGCGTAGTTGAAAGAGGGAAATGAGGCTGCGAATATACTCGGTCTCGCAGGTATATATGACGGCGAAAAGAAAACCAGTAATCCGAGGATGTAATCGTTAGGATCCACGCTCTACTCGCCGAAATCGGTCAATGATGGTCCCCAGCAGGCAACGCAGAGAACGATTGGGCATATGACCAAACATATGCTGTACACAGGTACTCTCTACCCGGGGCAAGAAATCTCCCCCCAACGTCATGGCCGGTGTGAGCAAGAATAACCGTGGTTACAGAGGAAACACGCCTTTGCCGTGGCTATGGAAGCTTCGCCCAGTCGGCTCCCGGCCTTCCGATGGAGTGAGCGTCCCCGCATTTTCCACGCAAGCCACGCTCGCGATTGGACGCTGGGATATCGGGGTCCCATGGGGTGGCAACCACGTGGAGGAGAGGCTCCGAAAGCGCGATTGATTAGCGATGATGGCAAACCGCAGTGAAGATCCCCCATATTTTCGTCGCCTTGCATTTTCTCCTGACTTCGATGGCTCCGTCTGACAATCGTTGGCGGTCTCTTATCTCTTCCATCATTTCCCATTTCACGCGTCGACCGACGTTGTAGATCTTAACCATGGCCGACAGCCTCGCGCAGGCGAAGTACGATATTAAAGAACAGCCGGATTCTCAACATGAGCACAAGGAGCCCAGCGAAGGCTCGACTTCCGACGCCGAAAAACACGCTGGTCGTGACATATATCCCGTGCCGACGGAAGATCAAGAATATGTGGTCACGAAAAAGACCTGGCTGGTCGTGATGGTCGGTCATCTGTGCTCCTTGTTGAATGATTCTCTATGGCTGACTTGCTACAAGACACTTGCGTTCTCATATGGTGTCTCATTCTGGCCGGTTCCGTTCTTTTCAACGATTCAGACGCAAATTGTCACGGAATTTGGGACGTCGCCTCGATACGGAACTTGGTACTGTTGCACTCGGGAGGTGAAAAGGTTCGATCAGAGCTGACTGGAACAGGTTCACGTCCGTCTACATCATTCCGGTGGCCATCATATTCATGATATGCGGCGCGAACAGTGATTTGTTCGGTCGACGTTGGTTTATCATCGGAGGCAACATCTTCGTGTTCGTTGGATCGATCGTCGGCGCGACCTCGCATAGTCTCGGACAATCAATCGCCGCACATGTTCTGCTTGGTATTGGGGCTGGAAATTGTCAGATGGTAAGCAATCGTAACGATGACTTTTGTCAGCGCATCGAGATCAGTCACAACGATATTCCGACGGCTTCGCGCGCTTTTCCAGAGCAAAGGATCAGTTCGAGCACTCTGGAAATGGGAGAAAATACTTGCTGACCATAGACTTGTTAGGCTGCCTTTGCACTCCCCGAGCTTCTCCCCAACCGATGGCGACACATTGGCGTGGTCCTCGCAGATGGTGCGGCATTCTTCTGCGTCATCGCCGGCCCAGTCACAGCAAGAGTTGCCATTCGTCATGGTGAATCGGTGGGTTCTCCCCTCTCCGACTGGAATCACGCGTACTGACGGCAGGACATAGTGGCGCTGGGGATACTGGAGCATGGCAATATCAATCGCCTTCTCCTTCGCGATTCTCTTCCTCTACTACTATCCTCCTCAACACCCGCGAGGAACTCCCTGGGACCAGGCTCTCCGCACGTTGGACTGGGTCGGAATTCTCACCTTCACCGCCGCGGCAGCGATGATTCTCACCGGAATTGTCTACGTCCAGCTTGTTCCCGCCAACGCTCCACGCGTGATTGGTCTGCTCGTCGCTGGCTTCGCGTGCCTGATCTTCTTTGGGCTGTGGGAGACATTTGCGCCGCTGAAAGCCCCCCTAACGCCCACCCGACTGTTTACCAACAACAAGGGACGTACTTTGAGCGCCCCGTTCGTTGTAGGGCTCGTTACAACGATGTATTACTTCGGACTTGTCAGTTAAGCGCTCCAGAGATGCGGTAGAAGACGTGCAGAGCTGACGAACGGCTTAGAACTTGTTATGGGGCGAAATGATCTCGTACCTGTTCACGACGCCAACGACCCCAGTAACGCACATCTACTGGCTCGCAACAGTACAAGGATTTGGCACTCTCCTCGGTGGCCTCTTGTTGTCCTTCCTTGGGAACCAGGTTCAACACTGGCGGTGGCAGATGGGACTTTCGGTCACGTGGATGACTTTTTGGGGCGGGCTTCTCGCCTACACAACTCCAGCCAGGGAAGGACTAGCAATCGCCTTCGCGTTCCTATCTGCTACCGGTTTCGGGTGGGCACAGTACCTCTCGATCACATATATCCAATTCGGCGCCGACCAAACCGAACTCGGGATTGCGGGTGGACTCGCCGGCGTAGCACGCGAAGGAGGCGGCGCGATAGCCGTCACCGTCTTCCAAACGATCCTCGTCAGCGTGCAATCGAATTACGCGTCCTCCCATGTCGTACAGGCGGCTGAAAAGGCCGGAGCTTCGCAGAAAGTCGCAGAGGCTGTTGCCGCTGCGCTCCCTCTCGGCACCGTCTCCAGCGTCAAAGGCGTAACGACTGCCATTGCTACTGCGGCTGGAGCAGCCTTCACCGAGAGCTACGTGCATGGTCTCAGGTGAGTGCTTCTTGTGGAATTATCTGAACGACTCGATCTAATCACGTGACAGAACTGTCGCCCTCACGCTTTGCGGCTTCGGAGGCTGCGCGATGATTGCTTGCTTGTTCTTGGAGGATATAGGACCCAAGATGACGAGGAAGATCGAAATCTTCCTCGAAAACACGTCGGAGGCGCACAAGAACAAGTACCATTGATTCGCTGACTGTTATGGATTCACTCGCGATTAGAAGCAGCTACGTAGCAAGGCAATCCCTTCCAACCAGATGCGAGCGATTGTAGTTTCCAGAGGAGAAGCGCAGCGCGGCCGCGCTGCCGGAGTTATCGTTACCGCCCTTTGCATTTCTCCATCACCAGACGTTTGAGGTCGGCGTTGGAAACCCGCTGAAACTGCGAGACACGCGATGTGGACATTCATAGAGACGTCTCAATGCCTCTTCTCCGGAATTCGTGGGGGCAGCTCAAGGCGTTGAGTGTTTGGATAGCATGCCGACTCTAAGTCTGAGAGCGAGGGAGGCAGAAGACGGCCATCATCTATCCGTGCCCCTTCTCCACCGTCTCTTCTCCCGTGGACAAGGCATTGAGCGTTTCGTAAGAGGCTCATATGAGAGGGTGCAGCAAATGGCCAAGATCCATAATTACAAGATACACAACTTTCATCCTTATATGCAAATGACTCCCGGGGTATTATAAGGAAATCACAGCACACAATAGATACAACCCAGCCGGCATATCCGCTCCAAGCACCATCGATCCAAAACGGACTCCAATCACCGAAGCCCAGGACTGCCATCATGCCCCATCATCACCATCGAATGCGCATCCAATCCCATCAACCACGTAGTATCAAGCGCAAACTCATTCCCCTCGCCCTGCATCGCACCCAGATCGAAATCGATATTCGCATTCGGCGTAGTGCCGTTCGGCAAAGGCATAGGTAGAGAATGTCGGTGTGATACCGTGTCCATCCCATCGAACATCTGCGGCGGAGAGGGGCCGAACATGTTCCCCATGTGGAGGGCGTCGTTCATCCCCACGGGCACGAGGGCTTCACTGTTATGGCGCTGCGCTGCGTGGTCTGCATCTGCGTCGCCGGACGTGGTGGTGAAGGGCCGCGATCCGGCGCTTTGGCTTGGTGTTGAAACGCGGCGTTCTTTGAAGGAGGATCGGCGTTGGCTGGGTAGTTCTTCGAAGCGCTGTCGCTCTTCGTCGGTGCCGCCTGTGCCGAGACCGGCGTCTGCTCGCCAGTCTGCGCGCTGGATGGCGTTCTGAAGGAAGGCAGTTGAGTAATCCGCTGCTGCGTACATCTCGCGTAGTGTGGACATCAGTTGCATGCAAAGGGAAAAGTCCCGAAGACTCTTCAGAGATAGAGACTCGCCCGGCGCCAGAACGTCCTGCAAATGAGTCGCAATGGCGGGTACGAGGATGGTGATGGTAGGCGAAGGGAGGAAGCGGATCAAGCGGAGGGATTGCAAAGAGACCATCAGTGCGGTGATGCTGGCCGCAGTGTTTCTGACGTTCATCCGCGATACTTGGATCTCCGCTAGGATGGCTGGGCTCGGGGCGAGACTGCTCAATTGCGACAAGCGAGGGCTGTGCAGATACGAGATTGCAGCGCAGCGCAGCAAGTATAGAAACGTGCGGCTGAGGATGACACAGTCATTCCCCGACTGCACGTCTTGCTCCGTAGGGGCAATGTAACGCGCGGCCTCCGGAAGGCTCAACTCCCAGGTTCTGAAGGCGTTGTCGCAAGCGGCAAAGTGGTCGTCGTCTGGGCTTGGGGGCTCCTTGAAAAGCATTCGGGCCGTCTGAAGGCCACCTTGAGAAGCCAATCCGCCGTGACGCAGGGAGAGCATGTGGCTAATGCACAGCGACAGTTTCACCATTTCGACGCACAGTGTCGCGAGCTGGAGCTGCTGATACCCATCTTGCATCACGGGACAGTCGAAGGTGGTGAAGGCAGCATCGGAACCCGTTTCCATTTCGAAGTCGGAAGGCTGGAGCATTGGCACGTTGAAATCGACGTCCTTGATTCGAGTGGATGTTCCGGTGCCGAGGGCAATCTGCATATCGCGCATGTAGATTGACCACCAGATTCGCCTCCTCAATTGCTGGCTCCGGGGGTTTGATTTTGGCGAGACATCGAGGTCGCGATGTAGACCGATCTTTTGAGCCAGTGAGACAGCGACTTCGATCCAATGATGGGTCTCCTTCCGGCCATCTCGATCTTCCCTCCAGAAGGTCATGAGCAAAAGCGCCTGTACCTGTGCCGTCGAGTCATCCTCGTAATCGAGGTCGTAGAGTAGCCGCGTGCGATTGTAGAAGGCGCGCCTCGCCTCCCGCCGCGAATTGTAGCCTGCGGCGTTGAGAGAGGCCATGTCCACGGTGGCGATGCCGGTGAACATGATGGCCTGGAATAGCAACAAGCTGACGGGCTGCGAGCCATCGTACTGGCTCACAGTGCGGACGAATTGATGCAAGTCGATTAACGGGATGAAAGGATGGTTGAACTTGGCGTATGCTCGGAGAAGCTCGTCACGAAGCTGCTCCTCGGGGATGGTCAAGGCACCTTTGTTCTGAAGGTAGACAATGTCATCGTTACCAAATCGCTCCGGTAGCGGTTTGATCCAAGCCGGCAAGACTGTCGATGGAGCGGTGCCGGGCACGGAGAGGCGTTGTGAAGACGATGCACCCCCTGAACCCGGCGGGATGTAAGATTCCTGGAGGCCAGTAGGCGGTGCGGTGGATGCGTTCGCCGAGTTTACATGCTGTGGAAGCAGGTTGTTGGTGGGCCAGTAGGAGCCAAACTCGGTTCCTGGAGTAGTGTCTTGGGGCCGGGACGAGGTGGCGGACGTGGCCGGAGCATTTTCATCGTGGCCCGCTGATGATTCGATATGAACCCGCCTCCTGCGTCAAGCGATCAACAAGTGTCATCAGGAAGACACACGGGGCAAGCCTACCTTTTGCGCTTATTCTCGCCCACCACACACTCGGTGCCGTCGAGGCGACAGTGCACACAAGGCACGCCGTCCTGTGCGACGTTGCAGCGGATCTTGCGTGCGCGGCAGCTCTCACAGGCCTGGGCGGCGCGTCGCTTGACGGGCTTCGACGACGTACCCCGGTCGGGGGAGGTGTCGCCTTCGCCGTCCGGGCGCTGCATCACGTGGGCTGGATGGGATGGAGATAAGCATGCCGTGGGTGAGGTTGGTCCAGTCCACGATGTGGAGTGGCGCTCTTGCCTGAGGGAGATGCGGGGTCTCCACTCCAAGACTCGACTGGTCCAATCATGGACGAAAGCTTAAAATTGGGTTATATTTGGACACAATATGCACCGCCCTATGCCAGCGGACCGGATGGCTCTCTACCGAGTATGCGTCGCTAAAAGGCAGCAGATGCTTCGGTCGAATGCCGAACATGGACACACACGATGCCTGTCTCGCCCATCTCAACCGTAGGACCAGGACAGAGCCGAGTGTTTGAGGGTGAGGCGCACGGGCTGCACTCGAGCCCACGCGTTCGTGTCCGGCGGGGTTAGTCATCCGTCGACGTGACATGGATTGAAGATCACCGACGCGATGAAACGAAGGCGACAACAACACAACCACGACAGGACGGTGAGGTTGGTTGACAGCCTCAGGGCCACCATCCACCATCCCGCCGTCAGTCCATCCTTGCGGACGAGGAATGTGCAAGCGAGAAGCTGCGTGGGGGCGGAAATGCGTGGAACAATCAGTCCTAGGCAGTTTAGACATTCGGGTAAAAAGTTAGCTCCCTTGGACGAATGACTTCATGCACGCCGTTTCCCCGTGCATCAAATAGCGCACCGCCTCGCTCGCGATCGTCCGTTTCCTTGCTCGCTCAGTACGTGGGCACCGGTGTAGGACTAGCGGCCACCTCGCCGTCGCCCATCACCGCGACTCCACTTCCCTCTCCTTCTTGCATCTCGCATTGCTGCCTTATTCACTCCTTCACCGCACCTCACCGCACCGCACCGCACCTCACCTCGCCGCACCGCGCTTGGCCTCCTTCGTCTCCCACCCTCATCAACTACGCTCGGGAGCGGCCTGTGTTGGACGCTATTCCAATGCCTTCCTCCACCTCCCCTCAGCCCCGCCTCCCCCTCTCCCTCCTTCTTCCCCTCCTCCTCTCCTCCGCCGCCCTCACATCCGCCCAGGCCGCCTGTTACTGGGCTGCCGGTCCGCAATATCGATTGCCGGAGTCGGCCGGCGTGGTCCCATGCGACGAGAATGGCTACTCGGCCTGTTGTAAACTAGGTGCGTGGCCATCGCAGCATCTTCTCTCGCCAAGCACACTAACTCCTGCTCCTTCCTCCCTCAAGGCGACATTTGTCTCGCCGGCAACGCGTGCTACAACTTCGAAACAGATGACACCTACCAGTACGGATGCTCCGACCCATCCTACAAAGACCCTTCCTGCCCTTTCAAATGCGACTGGAATCCTGGTGCGTTGCCTACCAACATCACGAGTATTTTGGACCGCCAAGACTAAGACATGATACAGATGCATCTCCTTGGGTCGCCCTAGAGTACTGCCCGAGCTTCAACGGCATCAACGACACATGGACCTGTCAGTCGCCAGAAAGCTGCGGCTGCGAGTGGCGCTCGACGTACAGTCTGCTCCAGGTTCCGATAAGAGACTGCCAGGCGATGGGTAGCAATGCAAGAGTCGCAATTTACGCTACAAACACCTTGCCCGCCTACCTCATCTTGCCGCAGACCTATGGAGGCAGCACGCAGTATTTCTCCAAAGGCCAGACAGGCAATACCCCAATTGGCGGATGTACGATACTACCCTTTGCCACTCATTCGGGTCTCTCCCCATCTGACCTCTCTTCTGTTTAGACACCCCGACCTCCATCGGCCCATTCACCTCGCTGTCCATGGCCACGGAGGTGGTCATCTACGACAAGACCGCCGTTCCCGCTGCTAGCTACGGCTCAGCGCTTCTCACCGATGGCTCCCTACCGCCCATCCCCACCACTCCCACTGTCGCCCCGACTTCCGATCCCTTGGGCGGCAAGACCAGCACCACCTACCTGGGCTCTTCATACCCGACCACCAGCACAACATCCTCAACGTCATCTACTACTTCATCCGGGATCCACTCGAACGGGCACACGAGTTCCAGCAGCGGGCTCTCCTCAAGCAGCAAAATCGGCCTGGGGGTAGGTCTCGGAGTCGGCATTTTCCTCCTCATCGCCCTCGTCGTAGGCGCGCTCTTCCTCCGAAGACGCAAAGCGAAGCAGACCGCCGCCGCGACCATGGAAAAGAAGGAAAAGGACTACTACGACCCGTACAACCTCGGCGGCGAGCCCTCCAACATGGCCGAAGCGCCGTTCGTCGTGCAGGAAGCGCCATTCAGCGTCAAGGACGAAGCGATAGCGCGCAAGCGAATGAGTCCCAATGGCCTGCCAGAGCTGGATGCGGGACCGGAGCCGATTCATGAGCTGGACGGGACGAGCGCGTCTTCGCCGTTCCTCACGCCCAATCCTCCCTATACATCGCATTGATGCGGAGTTCGAGCATGTTGTGTTTAGCGGGTGTTTTATGGTGTTGAAGCGTATGGATTGGCGTTCCCAGCGTTTAGTCGTGTGTGCTGCTTTCTGTTCACTTGGCATTCGCATCGCATTGCGATTCCTTCGACGGCAACGTGACCTGGAGAGCGGAATGATCAACGAGGGTTGGTATTAATACGTACGTGGGAGATGATCTACTACCATCTCCATAACGAACGGCCGGGGGTGTTCTACATCCTCTACGATAGCTGTACAGAATCCAGAAGAATCCAAAACCTGCTCCCAGAGAAAGACTCCCAGCGTCTCGGGTGTGGAATGAAACGAAGGAATAGAGACGCCGGCTCTTCTTGCTCCTGTTGACTTCCAGCGTCGTTGGCAACACACACGCAGCTCTCTCACTCCTCCGCAACCTCAATCAGCACCGCCGTGCTCGTGCGGCTCTTGAACAACTCCACCATTTTGGGTCGCAGCGGTTGCGTGCTCTCCATGGAGCCGCGGCCTTGCTCCAAACTCTTCCTCACATCGACTTCCCTCGCCACGCTGACGTGCACCCTGTGCTCCGTGGGTGATCGAATGCGCAGATGGGCAACTTTGCACTGCTCGTCCATGTCGCCCATTGAACCGCTTTCAGAAATCGTGGTGAATGTCAGGGGAGTAGGAGGCAGCGAGAAGTCGGTGTGGCATTCTGAAGCCGGCGAAGCGCTTGGAATCTCGATGGCGAGTTTTGCAAAGACTCTGGCTAGTGGGGAGGTGGGGAGGGGAGGCGCGGTTTTGGATCTCTGCACTGGGCGGGGTCGATGCAGGGCTGTGAAGGCTTCTGCTACTGGGGATAGGACCTTCTTTCCGATTCGGTAGGAGAGAGATGTTGCGAGGCTTGGGGATGCGATTGTAATGGACTCGGGGACTCCGTTGACTTCGAGACGTGGTACGGGCATTTGTTCGACTTTGTGAGAGGAGAGCTCGAGTTTCTTGACTGATTGGACTCGTCCGAGTCTGCTTTGTCGACGTTCGAGCAGCGAAGGCCTGTTTTCCACGAGCAGCTTCTCAAACATTATGCTGTATCGCTCGAATTTCGGATCGGGCAGGTCCAGGTCTAGGTGTGGAGCTTGCACGACGACATTTGTCGCGGCCTGCTTGCTGAAGGACTGAGGGGACATGAGTGACAGCGGCGAGTCTTTGCGGGGATCGTTGATCCAAACATCGTCCTCTGGAATTCCATTGATAGTGCGGAACATCGGGCTGAACGAGTCCTTTTGGATCTCGACTGGCGAGCGCAAGGTCTTGAATTGGCCGTTTGGCATCAAAGCGGCCTTGTCTGTCTCAGCACGCGACTCGAATCTCGCTTGCCCCCGGGTGAGAGAGGGGGACCGACAGCGGAAAGGCGACAACGGTGTGGTGCCTCGTTCTGGCAGCTCGGCGAGATCGGGAATCAAGATATCCCTGTCCTCAATGGCGTTGGGCATCTTGAGTCTGAACAGCGGCTCTTCATACACGAGCTTTTCGGGCCGTCGTCCGAATAAGAGGCTGAGATTCCTCCAGCTTGGTTTCCTGCGCTTGATCGCAGCCAGCGGTATCTCCAGGTCGGGGTGGTTTGGTAGAGCTGGTGGCGGTCTGGTTGGAGGGGGCTGTGAGGGCATGCGGGGGGACGCGCTGTCGGCCGTTGCGGATCGACCCCATCCAGGTCTCGCATGGCTAGCAGAGCCGATAGCAACACCGATAGCGGGTGAGGGGAGATCGTCCAATGCGGATGGCGGAATGTGCAATGTAGCGCTCTTCGGCACCAGCGACGGCGTTGGGAAGCTGAAGATCTCGCCACCAGCCATGAAATCGATCTTGAAGGCTGGATGGTGCAGGTCTGAGCTTCGCCCTACCGCGGCATTCACAGTCCGTGGACGGGAGAAGCTGGCAGAAGTGTCTGCGGTCTTGGGGCGTTCAAAGGAGGTAGAGCGTTTTCGGTCCTCATGCATAGCAGTCATCAGAGCAGGGAGCTCCACCTTCTTCTTGCACGTTCTCTTTCCTGTAAGCCCTGCAGACTTAGACCGCTCGAGGATACCCATTGCGTGTTTGGAACGTGTGGAAGGGTCAATTGAGGCGCTCGAAGAATTGCCGGTGGGTGTTTTGTATTAGAAATAAGCAATATAAGGAACGTGACTCCTCCAGGGAGTGTGTAAATCCAGACAATAAGGAGCGTGGTAACGTGCACAAAAGCAACAACAACAAGAGAATGAATGACTCAAGGAAAGATACAAGGACAGTAGAGAGAAGACAAGAGGAAGTAAAAAGAAAAACGAAATGAAGGATGCACTCAGGCTGACCAGCATGACAATGCACGCGCACTCAGAGCAACACAGCATTGTGCCCCGACCACCATCGCGTTGACGCCCATCGGAGAGCCTTGCGTTTCGGCGCAACGTAGATCGCGAGTTTCAAGAGGCCTCGTGGCTGGACGCGGCAAGACCGTCGGACCAGACCAGCACGATCTCCACCCCCGTGGCTTCCTGACGCATGACATGTGGGTCAATTGTTGCGACGTCGCGGAGAGGAGCAGATCTGTTGGCCGGGCGGTCATTTCGTCAATCAGCCGCCGAGCCAGTCAGAGGGTGGAAGTGCAGTTGAAGTTGGTGTTTCATCTGCCGGTCCGTGCCGCCACCTCTCCTCTGCCTTTTGTTTCGTCGTTGTCCCTCATTGTACGGGCCGTGCGACCCTGACACTTACATCAGCTGATACGGTTGCACTTCACGAGACAAAGTCGTAATGAGTGAGCTCGGATGATATTCAATTGCGAGAGGTGTTCCGATATCATCAGATCGCGTACAGATGCCGCAACGGAGGCCGAGAAATACCGGCTTGGCGCGTCGGCCTAAGGGTTCTACCACGCGTCACTCCTTCGTCCAGCCTTGACTCTCTTGGCGCTTCGTGTAGACCTCACACCATCGCCTTGGAGCCTCAGGTGAGCACCGCGTGCGTCGGTGGAAGTGGCGGCGAATGCTTGGCTTACGCCAATCCAAGGCCATTCCGCTCTCTCCGTCCGCTCCGCCGTCATGCCATCCCGCACCCCCTCAGGCAGACTTCCTCGGCCGAAATTCTGCGGGACAACGTCTGCCCAAGCGGTGACACGACAATGCTCACTTTTTCGATAGACTTGTCCGGGATCTGTGTCGTTGTGGGCAGCGCCATGATGTCCGACACCGCATGAGTCCAAGGCCGAGTTATCACCCCTTCATCCCCCACGACTATGCCACGCGCAACGGGCCAAGAGGGTCCCCGAGTATGGCTTGGCGCTAAGGCTGAGTCTCTCAACCAGTACCACGTCATGAATGGCATGATTGAATGCTTGAATGCATATATGATAAGGTGTCCCACATGCTGTGCCGAGTGATCAAGTATACCTCAGTCATCTTTCCTACATTCTCTTCTAGTCATTCGCTTGGAAAGATCTGAACTTGCGCTATCCCTCACTAAACCTGAACTTACGAACACATCTACATGACAGGCAAGCATGGCTCCCGCCATTCAGGAAACGACTGAACATGTCCTTACCGCGCCCGCCCACGCTCTCACCTGGTCCCAAGTCGCGGACGAACTCGGTGCCGATACCGACGATGGTCTGACCACCGAAGAAGCCAAACGCCGGCTTGGAATACATGGCAACAACGAGCTTGGAGATGACGCGGGCGTCAATCCGGTCAAGATTCTGGTGCGACAAATCGCCAATGCAATGACGTTGGTCCTGATACTGGCCATGGCCGTCTCTTTCGGCATCGGATCATACATCGAAGGCGGTGTGATTGCTGGCGTGATCGTTTTGAACGTAGTCATTGGATTCTTCCAAGAATTCCAGGCTGCCAAAACGATGAACTCTCTGAAGTCATTGAGCTCCCCTACCGCAACAGCCGTCCGAGACGGTCAGAGTATGAGCGTTCCCACGAAAGAGATCGTCCCGGGCGACTTGGTCGAAATGAAGACGGGAGACACGATCCCTGCCGACGTTCGTCTATTCGAAGCGATCAACTTTGAAACCGACGAAGCACTACTCACCGGCGAATCGTTACCCGTTACGAAGACCGCCGATCAAGTCCTCGACTCCAACCTTGGTGCGGGAGACCGGACGAATGTTGCCTTTAGCTCTTCCACAGTCACCAAAGGTCGGGCAAGCGGCATTTGTTTCGCCACCGGCATGAACACGGAGATTGGAACCATCGCTGCCAATCTGCGCAAGAAAGACAGCAAGTTCCGCGCCGTGAAGAAGAACCCCGACGGCGCGACCGGACCGCATCGATACATGCAAGCCGTCGTGCTCACCTTGTACGACGCCGTCGGCAACTTCCTCGGCGTCAACGTTGGCACTCCACTACAGAGGAAGCTTTCGCAACTCGCTGTACTCCTGTTTTTCATCGCCGTGGTCTGCGCCATCATTGTGCTTGGCGCAAACAACTTCCAAGGTGATCGGGAAGTGATCGTTTACGCCGTCGCCACCGCTCTGTCAATGATTCCGGCATCGCTGGTAGTCATCCTGACTATTACCATGGCTGCCGGAACGCAGCGAATGGCGGAGAAGCGAGTAATTGTCCGCAATCTCCGATCCCTGGAGGCTCTTGGATCGGTCACGGACATTTGCAGCGACAAGACCGGAACTCTGACTCAAGGCAAAATGCTGGCACAATCGGCTTGGATACCATCCAAAGGTACATACACTATTGGAGAGACCGACGAGGCGTTCAACCCTACCAAAGGCGCGATCTCTTATCACCCGGAGGCACCCAAGGATTTGGCTGGGAACGAAAGAGGACAACCAGCCACTTATTCAGAATTGGTACGCGACAACAAGGCTTTCCGAGACTACCTCAGCGTTGCATCGTTGGCAAACCTCGCCCATGTGCATCAGAACGCCGAAGGAGAGTGGCTTGCTCGTGGCGATCCCACCGAAGTCGCCATTCAGGTGTTCGCTTGCAGGTTCCAAGGATGGGACCGCCGCACATCTGTCGAAGGGCGGACGGCCGGGAAAGCACCAGACTATAAAATGCTGATGGAGTTCCCGTTTGACTCTAGCATCAAGAAAATGAGCGTGCTTTATCGAGGTCTGCACGATGAGAAAAAGTACGTCTTCACCAAAGGGGCCGTGGAACAGGTCCTTCGGTCCTGCACTTCCTGGGTATCCGAGAGCAATGCGGAGCCCATCGCTCTCGATGACGACTTTGCCAGTCAAGTCATGAACAACGTGGAAGGCCTGACCAAGCTTGGGCTTAGAGTCCTCGCACTGGCTAGCAGACCGTACGAGGAAGAGTACCGGGAGGGCGAAGAAATCGACCGCAACGCCATCGAAAGCAACTTGGTCTTCCGGGGTCTGATTGGACTGTACGATCCGCCACGACCAGAATCCGCCGCATCCCTGCGACAGTGTCACGAAGCCGGCATTGAAGTGCACATGCTGACGGGCGACCATCCCGGCACAGCTGCTGCCATCGCTTCTCAGATTGGGATCCTCCCCGAGAAGCGGAAGCATGTGAGCAAAGATAAGGAGGATGCCATGGTCATGACAGCTTCCCAATTCGACGCCCTCACCGATGACGAGGTTGATGCTCTACCCATCTTACCACTCGTGATAGCACGATGTACACCAACAACAAAGGTGCGAATGATCGAAGCCCTGCACCGCCGCGATCGATTCTGCGCCATGACCGGAGACGGAGTCAACGATAGCCCCAGCCTCAAGCGCGCCGACGTCGGCATCGCAATGGGCATGACCGGGTCGGATGTCGCCAAAGATGCGTCAGACATTATCCTGACCGACGACAACTTTGCGAGTATCCTCGCAGCCATTGAAGAAGGCCGCCGGACATTCGACAACATCCAGAAGTTCGTACTGCATTTGCTCGCGCAAAACGTGGCCCTGGCTCTCACTCTGCTCGTCGGATTGGCGTTCAAGGACCGCGACAATCTGTCCGTGTTCCCCATCTCCCCCGTAGAGATTCTATGGGTGATTATGGTTACATCCGCCATCCCCGACATGGGCCTTGGATTCGAGGTGGCCGTGCCAGGCATCCTCCGGCGCCCGCCGCAGAGCTTGAAGCAAGGCATCTTCACGTGGGAGCTGCTTATCGACATGGTAGTGTATGGGGTCTGGATGGGCGCACTGTGTCTCGCAGCTTTTGTGCTTGTGTTGTATGGCTTCAGCTATGGCATCGGAGACGCCCGCGGATGTAACGACAGCATTGATGGAGGATGTGTGGAAGAGTTCCGCGCTCGAGCCACTGCTTTTGCCTTTTTGACTTGGTCTTCCCTCGTCCTTGCGTGGGAATGCTTGGATCCGCGACGCAGCTTTTTCCGCATGCAGCCTGGGTCGACCAAGTACTTGACGCAATGGATGCACGATATCTGGAGGAACAAGTTCCTGTTCTACTCGATCATGGCTGGTGAGTACTGCCGTTGAGCAAGACATGTCACTTCTACTAACCACCACAATCAGGCTTCGTTACAATCTTCCCAATCTTGTATATCCCGACACTGAACACGACGGTGTTCAAGCATGACGGCATTAGCTGGGAATGGTCAATTGTGCTCATCGAGACGCTGCTGTTCTTCATGGGCGTGGAGTTTTACAAATGGGTTAAGCGAAGGACGCTGAGGAGTCGAGCGGAGAAGAAGAAACGGGAGAATGCGTCTCAGACGCTCGCTTTCTCGAGCTACTCGACGCAGACGACACAGAGTAGCGATGTGGAGAAGGCTTGAGTTGGTCGTCTGGCGGCCGGGGAAGCCTTCCGGCGGATATGTAACTATGCAAGCGTGTGACGAATCGATCATCGCATTCATAGATAAGAGCAATAATGACCCAACAAGCTGTGCGGGGTTGCGGGATTTCCCCAACTCTGATGATCATCTGCAATCTCCGCACCGCCGCTCGCACAAACGATACATATCGCCGGCAATCGGAAAATGAACGTGAGGTGGGAATATTTCTTCACTAGCAGCGAGCTCCCGGGGCTAAGCCCGATAGGACATGGATCGGGCGAATCAACGGGGGAAATGACGGCGCTAGCGGCGGTACATTCCCTCGAGCTTCGGTGGCGGTCGACGCCGATGACAAAGGACCAATTCGCACGCCATAGCAGGCTACGGTCAGGCTGGGAGTAGCTCAGCAAGTCGAAGAGTGGCAGCAGGTCACTTGCAGTTGTTTTCTCTGTTATTTAGAATAGCAACAGTGTAGAGGGAAAAGACGCTGGGCCGAGGTGGCGGCGCGGGTGCAGGATTTTCATCTCCAAGCACCAGTACCCCAACCCGAATTGGTACATTGTATCCTGCGTCTTGTGATAGCGCTGCTCTTCTCCACATGCCCACTTGCCAATCCCCACAAGTGTCACGCTCGTATATGGGTGATTGCCGCGCTTCGTCTTCTCTTTCGCTCTTTCCTTCTTTTTCCTCTAATCATCAACTTCTTCCTTTTTCGGTCTTTACCATTCAACCACCTCTCAACAACTATCGCCATCACCTACACTTCAGCAGAGCTGGGCTAGAGGATTTCAATATCGTCACGAGGCAAAAGCACAACCCCACGCCACAACAACAACCACTGTAGATAGAGAGGGACGTGCAGCAGATTGCAGGAGTCGGAGGGCAGACGTAAGAGAGGACTCGGTCCCCCACAACATGTTACTTACACACCAAAGACTCCCACCCCGCGACCCCAACAAGTTTCCCGCCACACAACTCTTCCTCCTTGGTGAGTGTTCTGGTGAGTGTTCTTCCCCCATCACGCCTGTGAGTCTGCGACACCCCGACTAACGCTTGTCTCCACCAGCTCTCGTCCGCGTCGCAGAGCCGATCGCCCTCACTTCCATCCTCCCATACGCCTGGAAGCTCGTCCTCCACTTCCACGTCGGCAACCGAAGCAATGCCTCCTTCTACGCCGGCCTGCTCGTCTCGGCGTTCGCCTTGGCCGAGTCGATTACGGGGATGTACGTTGCTTGCTGATGACGTCTGCTTACTACTCTCACTGTATTAACATTGTTGCTGCAGGTTCTGGGGCGCCTTGTCTGATAGAGTAGGGCGCAAGCCGGTTCTGTTGATGGGATGTCTCGGTACCGTCATCTCCCTCCTTGTCGTTGGGTTTGCTGAAAACTTCTGGGTTGCGCTGTTTGGGCGCTTCCTTGGTGGTGCATTAAATGGCAACATTGGGGTAAGTCACGACAATCTCTGATGTTGAGTTGACTTGGTATTGACCTGCAACACAGGTCATTCAGACAATGGTGGGCGAACTCGTCTCCAATCCGAAGCACGAGCGTAAGCATCCATATCTACTTTGTCGATTAATGGCAAGACTGACTCTCAATAGCAAAAGCATATGCCGTCATGCCTTTTGTCTGGTCCGTCGGAACGATTCTAGGGCCGTGTATCGGAGGATTCTTCGCCACTCCGGTCGACAACTTTCCTCAATACTTCTCTCCTCACGGCATTTTCGATCGGTTCCCCTACCTCTTACCGAATCTCATCTGCATTGTATTGATGTTGATTTCGATCATCGCTGGATACCTCTTCCTCGGAGAGACCCATCCTCAGCTGCAGCCTGGGAGCAACCCCACGCCGCAAGAAATCGAACATATGCAGCGCATGCGAGCAGACTCGTCCGCCATGACGATGAAGCCCAGCGATCTGGCACCTGGGGGCAATCTGACTCACGAGAGCTACGGCACATTCAACGACGTCCAGGAAGACGTTGTTGAAGAGGAATGGAAGGTCAACCCAGACGGAACGAGCAGGACCTCGAGTGTGTTCGGCGATGCCGCGCAGAAGGTGTTTACCAAGCGGGTGATTATGATTACGATTGCGTTGGGCATCTTCACCTACCACTCCATGACCTTCGACCACCTCCTGCCCATCTTCTTGCAAGACGACCGTGTCACGGCGGGCAATGAGATGATATCAATCCTATCATCTGGCACTGCTACGGAGACTGGCTCGTTCGCGGGCGGCCTGGGTCTCAGCGTGAAAGACTGCGGCTTCATCATGGCCATGAACGGGGTGATCGCCCTCTTCGTGCAAGCAGTCATCTTTCCGCTCGCCGCCAGCTGGCTGGGGGTCTGGAAGGTGTTCATGGTGGTGACGGCCCTGCACCCCATCGCCTACTTCATCGTCCCATGGCTCGTCCTCCTACCGCCGAACTTGCTGTACCCAGGCATCTATGTCTGTCTGACGGTCCGCAATTGCCTCTCCATCCTCGCATATCCAGTGCTCTTGATCCTACTCAAGGAAGCATCGCCAGCTCCAAGCTGCTTGGGCAAGATCAACGGTTTGGCCGCTTCCACAGGTGCAGCGTGTCGCACTATCGCCTCTCCGGTGGCCGGTCTGCTCTACGGCGTGGGAATCAATATTGATCTGACGGCCGTGGCATGGTGGGCGAGTGCACTGGTGGCAGTGGTGGGAGCGATACAAGCGCTATCGATCAAGCAGAAACATGCCGGCCCACAACATACGATCCGACCCGTGGCATCGTGCTTGTTCCGACAGGACGAACCGAGAGAGCAAGAATGGCTACGGCATAAGCCGAGTGTGGTCAGGATCCGGGTGCAGGACGACGTTGACAGCGGGTACAATACTGGGAACGAGAGGACTCCGTTGCTTGGCAGCGACGCCTGAGCATTACGTCTGCATTCGTCTGACGGCTGATTGGAGTACGGCAACCTCTTAATGGGTTCATGCGAAGGTGTTTATTCGGAAGGTTTCAAGGCGGGATTTGCATTCATTTGGCGTTTTGCATTGAAGACTGCATGTTGCTGAGCGTTCAGGCGCGCATGGATGGTGGAGTAGTTCAAGCGGTGTGTCTTTGGGGAGCATTCTTGATAGCATTCGTAACGAAGAAAATCATTGGAGCGAACAAGAACTGAACCACGTACCACACGTGACTTGGTGTTTAATGATGACTAACGCGCGTGGCGAGATTGATGATGCGCGAAGCTTCGGCCGAGATGGGTCTGGCCAACGTCACCAGTTGCTGCAGCCCTGCGCCCAGCGGATTGCGCGGATCGAGCAGACGTTGTTTATTCGATTAGTGACAGCTTCATCCTCTTTGTGACTGCCATGCCTTGGCCAAGCCCTCATCGTTGCCTTCTTCTCTCCATTTAGCGTCATACCGTCCTCCTTCAATCCTTGAACTACCCATTGCCTCAACACTCCCCCTCACCCCTCACTCCACTCAACCTTCCACCCTCCTTCACCCTCCTTTATCCATTGCCTCCGCAAACATGTACACCCGCCCCGAAGACGACCCGGAGCCTCCGCACCCCTCACGCCCCCGCCGCATGACCATCTACCAAACCCGCCAGGGCCGCCCGCGATGGATCCTCCACATGCAAGCCGTCTTCTGGCGCGTGCTTATGCGCCTGGGCATGTTCTTCCACAAATTCGCCTCACCGCGCCCGCCGAAACCCAACTTCTACCGCGAGATCCCCAGCACCATTAGCGGCAAGCCCGGCAAGATCGTCCTTTATTTTTACACGCCGCGAGACTACTTTGCTCAGCGGCGGTTGTGGATTGATAAGGCTAGCGAGGACCTCGAGCCGGTGGAAAGTGGGACGAGTGATGGGAGCGAGGATCCGTTGGCCAGGCGGAAGAGTCGGAGGCTCAGTGTGGTGTTGGACGATATGGGATCGTCGATACGCAGGATGAGTACGACGATGAAACGCTGGGGCGGGTATCCTGTTGTCGTCAACTTCCATGGCGGCGGGTTCACTCTCGGATCGGCAGATGACGACGCCCGATGGTGTACCACGGTGGTAAACGAGTGTCACGCCGTGGTGGTGAGCGTCGACTACCGCCTCGCCCCCGAACACCCCTTTCCCACAGCCGTGGAAGACGGAGTGGACGCGGTAGCCTACCTGCACAAGCATGCACAAGAGCTCGGCATCGATAAGGACAAGATTGCCCTTTCCGGCTTCTCGTCCGGCGCCAACATGTGCTTCACCGTGCCCCTACGCCTCCATGATGAGCAGAACAACTTTCCCCGCGACGAAGTCCCAGACGTCTCGCCGACCGCCCGCCAAAAGACAGAGCGCGCCATCCAAGGCGCAGCACCCACCCTCGACGGCTACATGGCATCAGGATCCAACTCCACCACAAGACTAGTCGACGCCGACGCCCCACCCCCACAATCAACAACCCAAGACCACGCCCTCACCGCCACCAGCCAAACCAAACTCCACCTCACGCCAACCGTCACCGCCACCCCAGGCCTCTCGGACGTCAAAATCCGCATGATAGTCCCCTGGTACCCGCCAGTAGACTACACGCGCTCGCGCGCCCAGCGCCGCGCAACCTCCGCCCGCGCCGATCAAGAACTTCCCGCGCTCTTCACCGACCTCTTCGACGACAGCTATCTACACCCCCCCAACACCATCGCACTGCAATCCCCCTACCTGAGCCCAGGCGTGGCGCCCACCGGCCTGCTAGCCAACGCCCTCCCGCACGAAATCATCATGCACACCTGCGAGTGGGACATGCTGCTCGACGAAGGCAGGGCATTCGCCGAGCGCCTCACGCAGCCGGAGATCGACAAGCACGTGGTGTACAAGATGATTGAGGAGGTGCCGCACGGCTGGGACAAGGCGCCGAATCCGTGGAAGCCGACGCCGGGCGTGCGCGAGCATTATTTGCGCGCTTGCAAGGAGATGAGGAGGGTGTTTTGGTCGGATAAGGGACGTGGGGCTGGAGCTGGGCCTGGGCAGAGGCCGCCGATTGAGAGGGAGACGACCAAGGGCTGGCCGACGGCTGCTCCCAGGGGAAGTGTGCAGGTTGTTAGATGAAGGGCGGCATTGGTTTGGGGAAGTGATGGTTGTTTGCCAGTTTCTGGAGCGTTTGAGCGTTGGCACAAGACAAGAGGTCGAGCAAAGAAGATACATCGCTAGCATCGCGAACTACAGCAGAAGCAGGACGAGTGGCTTATCAGAATGAAATCCCTTTTGAATTATTTCTACATGCTCTGCGAAGCCAAAGCTGCGAGCCAGGTGGATGGTCTACACTAACAAACGCCGGGGTCATAACGTCGTCACGCTGTCCCTCCCTACTAGCACATCTTGTACTCGCAATGTCCAGTCGCCGTTCTGCTCTGATCACTCGGCGAAGTGGTGTAGTCAATCACAATATCCAAATCCCGGCGATTGTTGTCGTTCGGTCTGCACGCCAGCGCACCCTCCACCGTCTCGCCCTCCTCGACGGTCAGCACGTCGGCGAGGTAGAAGACGGTCTGCTTCCAGTGGGTGTACTTTGTGTGCGGGCCGGTGGAGAAGCGGACGGGCTTGTGGCAGGCGGAGAACTCGATGTCGAACCACGAGATGAGGGCGTGGATGTAGTCTGTGCGGCGGATGGAGAGGGAGAAGGGCAGGCGGAAGTTGAGGTCGTCGGTGGTGCAGGTGTAGAGGTCGAGGGTGAGGACAGCGGAGGGGTCGGTCACCACGGCTTTGAGCTCGACGGTATCGACGAGGGGTTCGGTGAGGGCGGTCACTTTGAGGGGAGTGTAGTCGAAGCCGTAGACGTTGTCCCAGACTGCGGGTTGTCAGTGATGATCAAGGTGCGGAGAGTACGAGGCACGGCTTACAGCCAATCTTCTCATCCTTGTAATCTCCGTCTTCAATGCCGGCCATGAAAATGGTGGCCTTGTCGGGGAAGATAAGGCCCTTTCCGTCTTTGCGAAGGTATCTGTCCCGAGCCCACAGAACGGTGTCCAACATGCTCTCGTACAGCAAAAAGTATCCCATCCACTCGGAGATGATGATATCAACCTCCGGGAACGGCAGTACCACGTCTTCCATCTTGCCTTGCAGCAGTGTAATCTTATCCGACATGCCATTGGCCGCCACAATCTCTTTCGCCTTGGTGATGATGGTGCTCATGTCCACGCCGATAACGTGCTTCGCTCCGGCTTTGACGGCGAACCTGTGGAGAGAGTACGATGGTCAGCAGAATTCTTTGAGCGCAGCTAGACCGAGCCAGAGTGCATGCAGAGTGAGGAAGAGTATGTACATGCTGAGGATGGATGTGCCGCATCCGACGTCCAGCACCACCTTGTCCTTGAACAGGTGCTTGTTGTTGTAGATGGCGTCGCGGTAGGACTTGGTGCGCACTTCATCTTTCTGTATGGTGGGTTAGCAAACGAGAGTCAATGATGCGGTGGGAGATGGATGGATACTGACCAACATTTCCTCGTGGATGCCTTGTGTCGGACGGGATTAGTATCGGCGATGGGGTAGAAGAGACTGCCGTCACTCACCATGGTGATTGTAACTGTAATCTCGTTAGCTATCGCATCGGCGCAAGGCTCACGGCATTTCTTCTCGGCGTACCTGTTGAAGTAATGCACCTCGCTGTGCGACAAGCCCTCCATGTGGTCATGCGCCTTGAGATTGGGCTGCTCTGCGATTGTGTTCGCCATCTTAGAGAGCGAAGGGAGGGGAGATGGGAAGGGTAGGGTGAGGTGGAAGTGGGAGGTGGTGCTGGACAAGAAATACTTTGCTTCACCAGTTTTTAGCTTTTAGGCTCGCGGAGCACTTCGCAGAGCCGCATGCGGTGGGCCCCGCTAGGAGGAACTCTATCTGCGACGCGAGGGAGGAAATCCACTTCACGTCTCGGCACATTTCATGCAATTTGACTTGAAAGAAGGAGACAATGTCTGCATTGGACACTCTTCTCATATGATGAGTCTTGGTATGAATCTCAAGCTGCTTTCTCACCCGCTTTGCCCGTAGATGCCTATCGCATGCCTCCGATCCTTCGAGCTGCGGTTGCACAGCCTTGCGACTCGTCGATGTAATCTCGTTGCGGCCACAGGCAGCGCGTATACTAGGGCAGGCGCAGAACCGATACAGCGCAATCCATCTGACCATCCGATGTGCTTTCTTTCCCATTAAAAGTCGCGTCTCTGCCATTTGATCAAGCCCTGAGCAGCTCGTTAGCCTTCCTCATGGCCGTTCTTGCACATTCCCGAACTGATGTCGACCAGTCCCTGCTTCACGCACTTCAAGCACAGCCCACCGCACAGCTCGTCGACCTTTATTGCTACGTTTGATATCGCAGGGATCGTTTCGTAAGTTTCCAGCACACTCATGGTGAAATTCAGCGATTCGCCGCCAAGCCCACTCCATTTCTCAAGCGCGTCCGTTCCAAAGTCGCTCATCCGTCGTCGCTTGTAATCCGCAAATCTCGAAAGCCCTTTCGAAAGCTCGTGTCTGGCGCTTTGTCGGATCTCACTCATGGCAAGCAGCGCATTGAGAGGAATAATGTCGCCGCCCTCGTATTTCTGGACCTCGGAGAACATCGCTGTACCTTCGAATTGAGTAACGAGATACTTTGTGGCAAGCTTGAAGTTCCATGCATCATCCACAAGGTAGGCGATAGCAACGTGTAGTATCGAGGTCTCCCAGAAAGTGGCATCTCGGGCGAGCTCGGCCGACACCAGTGCGCGTACCGACAACCACAGCGATTCCAGGCATTGGTATTTGTCGATCACTTTCAGCAAGCGGTACAGCTTCTCAGGAAGTAGCGTACAGTCTGAGAAGACTTCTTTGCCTTTTTTATGATAGATCAGGTGACACATGATGAGTGTTGCGTCGGGTTCATCCTCTGGCAGGTGAACTTCCAGCGGATTGGCGGCGTTCCGCGACTGAGACCCTTCTCGAAAATGGGGCCCGAGCATGGCTCGGAACACTGGAGAAACGAGCGCGAGCATGGTGGAAAAGACCTTGATTCTGTAATTTCCAACGACCAACACCGTATCGCCCTGAGCGTCGAGTGAGACATGTTCACTTTCTGCCTCGACTGCCGTTTCTTCAGCGCGGGCTGCGGTTGAAGCCATGCTTGAGGCAGGTGGTGATGAGGTGACCGTAGGGTGGAGGTCGAGCGCACTTGTTGAAAGACGATGCGCAACCGTGGTCACTGTGAAGTTGGAAAGACGATGCGCAACCGTGGTCACTGTGAAGTTGGAAGTTGTGAGGCTCGGCAGAAGTGAGATGCTAAGACTCACGTGGGAGAAAGAGATGGAAGAATCACGTGAAAGAGGAAGATTTCACGTGAAGGAACTATGGAAAGTTCACCCACTTTGCTTCACCTGAACATTTCTCCATGTTCTATTGACTCGAGAAACCCCCTCGGTAACGCAGCTGAGAGCCTGACTACCTGTGCCCGTCTTTCCCCGGTGTTTCACACTCGTGGTGCATAAGACCTTCTTTTACACACTTGAGGCATAGCCCTGAGCAGTCTATCTCAACGTCCTGCCTGAATGTCTCCACCCCCTTCTTCTGTGTCTTGGACCCGACAATGTCAAGAAAGTCTTTGACCGTTTGGCAGTCTGCAAGCCACCTTCGCCACCTCTGAAACCCAATGATGCACTCCGGGGTTGAATGATCTTTCTCGCATGCCGTCGGGAACACGACCAAAATACTCCATTGAGTGCTTTGACGGATTTCGGACATAGTGAGGAGAGCATTGAGAGGCAGCGTCTCGCCGCCGAGGGAAGTGTGGACGTCAGAAAAGTCGCGACTGTAGTCCGTGATGAGCATGCTCGTCATCTTTTTGAATTTTTCTGCATCGTTTGCAAGATATGCGATAGCTGCGAAGAAGATTGTCTCCTCCCAGTCGCCAATAGGTTCTTCGAGTTCGCGGCGTACCATTGCGTCCACCGGTATCGCGAATGTCTCGAGGCATTGATACTTATCCATGGTCTGCAGCAGGTGATAAAGCTTCATGCCACGCGATATCTGGCCTTGGTGATAGAGCAGGCGGCATATGTTGAGCATCGCCTCCGCATCGTCCTCCAGCAAGAAGACTTCCATAGGCTCAAGTGCACTCCTCGCCCCCTGACCCTCTCTGAACTTGCTGCTGCCTAACATTGCTTTGAAGACTGGAGAAGCGAGCGCCAGCATGACGGATGACACTGTAATCTTGTGGGTTGCCGGGCTACCCACAATGAGCACCACATCGCCTTGCTCGTCGAGTTGCACGCTTTCCGGCTCAGGTTTGTCGTCGTTCCCTTGCTTTTCCAGGCTTGTTGCGCTCATGGTCGGTAGTGTTTGCGTTCAGTGATGGATAAGCTGGCAAGAAGAACCGTTCATGGACTCGTGGAGATGGCAGGTATCGCAGTGAAGGCCGTGGTTTTAACGCCGTAGAAATCGAAGGCTAGAAACTACGTCTGCGGTGACATTCGCAGGAGATTTGTATTGCGGAGACGTGCAAAATCTGCATGGAAGATGCAAAGTTTTGGTTGAGGAGGAAAGAATGGGCGGAGTTGGATGGAGAGGAAGGTGCGGGCTGAGTTGGTTGAAGAGGAAAGAACGGGCTGAGTTGGAGAAGGTGAGAGTCACATGAAAGAAGTTGATTTCACGTGATAGAATTCCGGGCAGCTCCCTACCTCGCCTCACTCACGTCCTTTCTCCGCGTTCACTTCAAGACCAGCCCTCCCTCCGCACAACAGTCGAAAGTCTCAATCCCCGGGGCAGCTCCCACACGTTTCCCCCTTCCTGATGATCAAGCCTTGTTTGACGCACTTGAGGCACAGCCCACTGCACTCCTGCTTGACCTCAGGGTACAGCGCGCCGACATGCGACTGCGCAGGCATAACCTCCATGGCCCGAAACACCTCATCGATGTTGTTAGACTGGTCGATGATTCTCAACTCGACCTGGCCCCCACACACCCCTTCCAGCGTCGAGCCATCGTTGACGCACGCCCTCGGCAACTTGTGCAAGATCATCCTCCTGGCGATCTGGCGCTTGTCGAACATGACGATTAGCGCGTCGAGCGGGAGCGTGTCGCCGCCTTCGAACTCGCGCGTGGACAGGAACTTGATGGTGAAGGCGGTGATGAGGCGGCTGGTGTGTGCTTTGAATTGCGCCACGTCGTCGGCCAGGTAGGCGATGGCGGTGTTGAGAATCGCGCTCTCCCAGGTCGGCGTGTCTTGCTCGAGTTGATGGCGCACCATGTCGTTCACCTGCATCGCGAAAGCGTCACGGCAATGGTATTTCTCCATCGTTTTCAGCAAGCCGTGGATGGCCGATCCCTTGAGTGGCTGGTTTTGGGGTTGATGGTTGTAGAGCATGAGGCAGATGTGGAGCATCGCGTCCACGTCGTCGTCGCGCAGATAGAACTCCTCCGGCTCGAGGGAGCGCTGGCCCGCAAGGCGTTCACGGAAGACAGGACTCAGCATAGCTTCGAAGACCGGAGAGAGGCGCGCCAGCCTGTCAGAGGACACCATGATGGCGTAGACTGGAGGTTCGCCGACTACCAGGACCACATCCCCTGCTGCCTCCAATTGCATATGCATGGTTCCAGCTGCGCCGGCGTTGTCACCAGTGTATGTTGTGTCCATGATCGATAGCGCGATGGAAGATGTCTTTGTTAAAGTTGCAGAGGCTGAAGAGCAGATCCCCCGTCTGCGATGGCATGCGATGGGGGAAGTGTCCGTGAAGATGAAAAGGTCTGAAGGAAGAAGCAGCCTACTTTTGACACTTTGCGATGTGACGACTAGTATGTGAATGGTAGTAAGTCACAGCTGAATTGGTGAATGTAAGAGAAGAGATCGTGCATACTGACACTCGTGACGACACATTTTCCCATTCACCCCCAGACACAGCTCCATCACTGACTTCTCCCCATGCACAACGCTCCAAGCAGCGCTCTGTCAGATCCATGCCTCATAACATAGCATCAGCAACTGATACACACATCAAGATGAGCTCATAAATGCCTCCATAATGTAACAAATAACACCATAATCACCAACCCTCATCATCCCCGCGTTGAAAGATATCATTGAGCCGGCCCTCTCATCGGCCCATTGCCCTGCGGATTGACCTGATACATATGGCTGAACACACCATACCTATCGCCATCGTCGACCAGCCACTGCATATCTTCATGCGCGGCAGGAAGCGTTCTCATAAGTCCATGGCCAGGCCGGGGGTAATTAGGAGGGTGGACTTCAGGGCCGTAGTGGTGTTGCGGATAGTGTTGCATGTAGTGCTGCTGCTGGGGCTGCATGTGTGTGGCGCCGGCCGTTGCGGGTTGGTAATGTTGGGGCATGGCGTAGTGGCTTTGCTGAGGGTACGCTGTTGGTGTTGGCATGGAGTGGGAAATTTGGGCGGGGTGGGATGCTGCTCCGGGATGTGTGTGGCCATTTGCGCCAATTGACGGGCCTTGATGTTGTGCGATCTGCCCAATTGAGCCTGTGCGAGCCTGGAAATCGGGAGGGAAGAGCGGGAGATCGGGCTTCAATGTTGTTGCCCTGATTAACAACGTGACCAGCATTCCAGGTGATAGGCTGGCAAAATATCGCTGTCGCTATCCGGATGTTAGGGCCGAACTAGTCACTTCCAAAACGTTATGCACATACCTGCTCCAGTGATGCTCCCTCCCCACTGATGAAGTTGGCCACTTGAGACTCGGGTACGGGGAGCACTCTTTCCTTCTCACACTGCTTGCAATACCATTCCTTGTCAAGCTCGTTGACCACAGCCTGTTCAATTGGCGGAAAATGGCAATACTGGTGGTATGGCGTATTGCAACCATCGCAAAACACAATCATATTCGTGATCGGACTTGTTCCCCTCAGGCAAACCTTGCAGACAGCCGACTCTGGATTCTTTCGATACGAGCGCTTCCGCTTGTTGGATGCAGTAGGCGACGCTGGTGGCGGCACGAATGCCGCCGGCTTCTGCACTGAGCGCCCGGATTTCGTAGTCGTAACTACGGGAGTATACACCTCGCTGTCTTCCGTGAGCTCATCATCGTCCCGCTCTCTTTTCCGCTTACTGCCTCTTCCGCCTCCACGTCCTCGTCCTCTCGGCCGACCACCCCCTCTGCCGCGTCCCGTAGAAGCCGGCGTGACCTGGATCGTATCTTCGGGCTTGAGCGGTTGTGCTGCATCTGCTTGCGCTGGCGTCTTCTCTGACAGAGGTTCTGTTTTCGCCGGCGTCGAGGTGGGTGCTTGGTCTGTAGCCTCTACTCCTTGCATCACCTCCCCCTGCGAAGCTTTCTGCGCGGGCTCCTCGCTCTCAGGATTGTCTGCGGTATCATTGCTGCCGCCCGCTGCAAGCTGCGTTTGCGCCGAGGTAGTCGCGTCCGGTGTGACGGGCCGTATGGATGCCGCATCATTCCCATCAGCCTTCAAGGACGTTGCCTGAGCCTCAACAGGCTCCAAATCATCCGTCGCAGGAGCGGAGGAGATTACAGAGGTTGAATCCGGGTCGGGTGGGGCTGAAGTGGTAGGAACATGTTCCGGTGTATTCGCCGCTTCGCCCGATGTCGCCGGTGCATCATCTGCTGTCGCCGCATGCATCGTCAGTGCTCGCCGGCTAGGCTGGGGGTATCGTCTAGTAACATAGACATGAGAGAGTGTATGTCCCCGTGTCCATCCCTTCTCCCACCTGGAGATGTCGCAGCGGAGGTTTTAAGGTTGGCGCTAGGGACACGCGTCGGCTCGCCCCCACACTCCGCCACGCTAGGAATGTGTGGGGAAACGTGACAGCTGCATCCGCGTCGACTGCATTGTTTGACTTCGCTCTGTATATTATCGCGACAATCTAGACATGATACAATCAGACGTCTATAACATCCACAATGCCTTCCGACCGTCACCTTGCGCCGATAGAGCGATGGACAGCCCCCATCACTTCTCTGACCCGGCCCATGCATCCAATAGATGCATTCACTGCGATGTCGTTTGCATCATCCCAAACACCTCAAACCTTGCATGTAAGTGACACGCGGAGCGTGAATGTAGGCTTCCGTGCGCTAGTTCGCCTTGATATTTATCTCCCATCTTCCACTACACTCCTTCTTCTCCCACCTCACAGACGTCCGCAAACATGAATCTCCATACGGACACCCACCACGCCGAGCTCGACAATCCTGGAGACCTACCAAACCACACCATGACCACCACACCCTCCATCGCAGAGCGCGTATTCGGCATCCCCGAGCTCGCAGAGAAAATCTTCCTGCACGTCTCCGAGAGCGACTGCCACGACAAAACATACGATAAGCTCAAGGCTTTGAAGACCTTAGTCGTCGCGACAGGCGTCAGTCGTGAATTCCATGCGAGCATCCACAGCTCTTCCAGACTCCGAAAAGCCATGTATATCTCCCCACGGGACGATGACCCGCCTTCGAAGAAAGTGAGGGACGTTCGCATTCGCCTCCATCCATTCCTGTGCAACGGAGTCCTCCGCACCGACAGCTTCACCGCCCGCTTCGACCGTTTCAAGGTGGACTCCTACAGTCACCCTCCATCGGTCTCTATTCACTGCGAGCTGGACGACTACGAGGATCTCTCCAATCCCGTGAAACGACCTCAGTTGCCCTCTACGGCCCAAGCTTCGTGGCGGGAGATGATGCTGTACGACGGCGAGTGCGATATCCAGGCCACTGTTTCGTTGAAAGGCTGGGAAGATGTGACTGAGCCCGACTCCTTCTACGCTGACTATTCCGCCGTCGATGATTTTGAAGACTGGCTGGAAGAGAAGTACCATGTGTTGAAAGAGCGGGTAGCGTTGGTGATTGCGGAATATGCTGCCAACAAATGGATGGACGACGTGCCCGTTGATGGCGACGACTACGACGTCGATGCGGAATATTGGGACGGCGACGACGAAGACGAGGCTGGAAGTGAAAGCGATGGCGAAGCAAATTGACACAAGATGATTGCCATAACGAGTTGGACGAAGCCCGCGTTGAACAAAGTATCGACCAAACGTTCTATTGGAGGCAAGCCCAGATCGATGAGTGTTTCGCATACACGCTTGGCTTGCCACGGAGGAGGCGAGGTTGAAGGGAGGTCAGGAGGTCCCTTAGAAAATTTCTGGATTCGGCAAAGCGATGGAAGTCTCCACATACGGCTGAACTGAATCGCCGCTTTTCCTCTATTTGTATACTCTACTTCGTACTTCTCAAGCCTTTGCCGCTAGCCATCAAAGCAGCAATGAGTGAAAGCGCAGCAAAGCCCGTCGACGCAGCGAAAGCAAAACGGATACCGTCGTAATACACCATTCTCGCCGGGAGTTGGACTGACGAGGGGAGATCGCGGAGAGCAGTGACTGAGTGCCGGATTTGCTCGATGAACTGTGATTTGATGTCAACGCATTATCTTGCAAAAAGATCTGATCGGCTGGAATTTACCTCTTCTTTGCCCTTGATATCTCCCAATGCAGCCGGTAGTTGATTTTTGAGGACTGTTTGGACAATGGATGCCGTTATTGCGACTCCCTATGATCATTGTTAGCTACGTGTGGAGTCTTTCCATACAGGAATTCATACCCAGACGGTGCCCAATGAGCGCACAAGGTAGACGGTAGAAGCTGCTACCGCGTGATCTAGACCGGGTCAGCAGTCTTCAAGGCGCTATGAAGATAGAGGGTCTGACCTGAATGCTCAAAAGTGGCAATGTTTGTAAATAATGTCGACGGATACAGGATGCCTTGCCCTAGGTTGGAGGGGAAGATGTAGACGTAATATTTCCAGGTGGAGTCGTAGAAGTTGAGTGATGTTACCCTACTACCTGTCAGATTTCTCTGCATCCATTCTGTAGATAGGAGGTACTCACAGAGCATTGCCAATCAGCATAAACGTTGAGCCGGTTCGAATAAGGGGGATGAGTTTGCCGTAACGAGACATGGTGAACCCAGCGATCAGGCCACCGATCGGCGTAGCAAGTGATGGGATCGCGAGTCGACCTCCAGCTTGGGTTGCAGAGTCCAGCAGGACGACCTGGAAGAAGAGCGGGAGCATAAAGAGGTACTATCGAAAGTCAGCAAAAGCAATAGGTGAGTATTCGGCCCACTGAGTCTTACCGCATAAGCCGCAATACCACCGCACAGATTGGCCAACTGCACTGAGATTGACAATCTACCGCTGAACATGCGCAAGGGGATGATGGGGATGGAGGACGTCCTCGCTTCCACCCAAATGAAGAGTCCGAGCAGCACAAAGCTGCCAATCAAGGCGCCAATGACCCACGGACTGCTCCACGGCAGCTCATTGCCACCGAGGCTCAGCGCGAGGAGTTGCACGGAAAGGGCAGTCACAAGTAGCAGGGAGCCTGAGATGTCCACCTTGGCCCATATGCCTTTCCAGAGATTGTCGGAATCCACTTCGGCCTGGTTGGCTACGACGAAGAACCCAACGCCCAATGCAATGGCCGAGACGGGGACTTGGAGTAGGAAGCACCAACGCCACCCTATGGAGTCGGCGATCAAGCCGCCAAAGGATGCGCCTGAGATTGCGCCGCAGCCTGTTCAGTCTCTGCGTCAGTGTTCGGCGTTGAGATACAGTAAGAGATCGTTGACATACCCCAGACGGTATTTTGAAGCGCTTGATACATGCCGCGTCGTCGAAAGGGAATCATGTCGGAGTTGACGATGGTCGCTACAAGTTCGTCAACAGTCAGCGTGAGGTTCACCGGCCTGTTTAGATGCAAACGAACCCATAGTCATCAGCCCGCCACCCCCAAAACCAGTAAGAGCCCTCATAAGATTAAGAACAACGACATTCGTCGCAAGGCCGCATCCCAAACAGCCAAGAGCGAACGTCGTGGTAGCAACGAAGAAACATATCCGGCGGCCCAGAATATCGGAAAATCGTCCATACAAAGGCTGAAAGGCCGTGCTGGTCACTAAGTAGGACGTGGTGAGCCACGAAGCGGTATTAGCAGCATCAAAGTCGGAGCTGATGATCGCGTAGGTGGCGGCGGTGATGGTGCTGTCGAAGCCGTAGAGGAAGACGTTGGCGAAGATGGCCAGCTCGATCCAGACGAAGCCTCGCGGTGGTTTCCAGCTCTCTTCTTCTGGTTCTCGTAGGAGTGGTGTATTTTCCGTTGCTGGGGTTTCTGCTTCCGCGCCTGTTTCGGCTTCTTCATTATGTTGGGGAGCCATGCTGCAGGCAATGGACTGTCAGATATTGGGAAGGAAAAATGATCCGCAAGCAATCCAAGTTCAGCGTCGACCACGCTAAGTCAACGAGATGGAAACTTTTAGAGCCTGATACGCGTTGAGCGACGACCCGTCAATGGCAACGCATCAGAAAGAGCTCCATCCACCGCGTCGTCGGGCCGCAAAAGATTCATCCACGTTGATGAGAAGAGCGGCGATCGGCGTGAGTCAAGCGGTGATCACGCAATGCGCTACGGGCAGAGTTTGGGGCGTGTTGGATGACATCGCATCGCATGGCTTTGCCGACCTCAGCTGCCAAGGTTTGGGGACGTCGATTGATCGATGATGGGAAGCTTGGATGGTGTTGGTATATAATTTAAATCTGCTCCCTGTCCATTGAATGATCAGCTCACAGCAGTCAAGTCAACACAATGCGTCTCTCTTTCCTCTATTCGTTGTTGGCCATCGTGGTCCCCGCTGTCCTCGCCGACTGGCAATTCCGTTCACGATCAGATCTAGCCGTCCCACGACTCAACATTACAATCCCGGCAACCAAGGATGTAGAACAAGGCTATCTCTTCGTCGCCCCCTTTGCAGGATTCGAAGACGATGCACATCATCAGTACGGCCCCAGACAGGCTGGACCCTACATCTTCCGTGACAATGGAGATCTCGTTTGGTCGGGCTACGGCTATTACAGCATCTGGGCCACAAACTTCCAAAAGGTGCGATGGAATGGGCGAGACGTGCTCGCTTCTTTCGAGGGTGGTCAGTCAGATCAATATGTCTTTCGTATAACTTCGCGTCACCTAACCAGTCGGTCCCAGATCACAATCCTCTCTATGGACACGGCCACGGCCACATCACCTTCCTGGATCAACACTACGAGACCATTCGCGAGTTGCGAGCCGGGCACCACAAGATCTCCGACAAGCATGAGTTCCACGTGATCGACGAAAAGACCGCCCTGATCCAGATCTACCAGCCCGTGCCTCGCGATTTGTCCAAATTCGGGGCAAAGCCCGATCAGCAGTGGATTGTGGATGCTATTTTCCAAGGTATGAAGAAGGAACGTCGACGTATCTCTGAATAATTGCTGACGAGTTGTACAGAACTCGACATCGAAACCGGCAAAGTTCTCTTCGAATGGTCTAGCCTGGACCACATCTCGCCAGCAGAGAGCGTTCTCCCCATCAATCCTGGCCAGGCCGGGTCAGGATACAACAGCAGCGACGCCTGGGACTACTACCACATCAACTCCGTCGACAAAGACAAGGCGGGTAATTATCTGCTCTCCGCCCGAGACGCATGCACTGTGCACAAAGTCAACGGAACAGACGGGTCCATCATCTGGCGTCTCGATGGCAAGCGAAGCTCCTTCAAGCTCGGGAAGGGCGTCAAGTTCTGCTTCCAGCATCACGCCCGCTTCCTCCACCAGGAAGGTGATATCGAGATTATCAGCCTGTACGACAACTCCGCTCATGGATCGGAAGATGAGCCGGGGAAAGGAATCCATACCGCAAAGACCAGTAGCGGGAAGATCATCAAGCTGAACACCACCAGCTGGACGGCGGAGCTGGTACAAGGCTTCTATCCCCCGGATGGACTGCTGTCCAAGTCTCAAGGCTCCACGCAGGTGTTGCCGAATCGGAACGTCTTGGTCAACTGGGGGTCCGAAGGCGCCATGACTGAGTATTTGCCTAACGGCACCGCCATCTTCCACGCTTACATGGACTCGGGCTTCCTCGATTTGGGCGTAGAGAACTACCGTGCATATCGCTACAATTGGACCGGCCTTCCGAATGAGGATCCTGCGATCGCGGCATTCGTGGACGACGAAACAGTTTCCATCTACGTGAGCTGGAATGGAGACACTGAGACGCACACTTGGAGGTTCTTTGGATACGATGATGACGGGAAACGTACGCATCTTGGAGATGTGACGCGGAAGAGCTTCGAGACGTCTCTGCATGTGCCTGAGAAGGATATTCTGTTCGTGTCCGCGGAGGCCATCGGGGCGTCTGACAGCATCCTCAGAACTACACGTCTTGCCCCTAGTCGTCCGGAGATCCTGAAAGTTGAACCGGGCAGGAGATACACATCGTTCCAGAACGATGCCGAACAGTATCCGCTGGTATAGATAGAGCCGCCCACACGGCAGAAGCGGTGATCAGCTAGCCACCACGTCCAATTCGACCTGCTGTCTCACCCAGCTAATTGCATCTCTCGCTTTGACGTTGTCAAGCAGGGAGATTTCGTTCGAAAGATCCTCAACCAGGTGCTTTCCCACGCGCTCCACATACCAAATCCCATAGCTTTGCTTCTCAATAAACACGCCCCAATGCATCAAAATTAGCAGCGCTAGAGGCTCTTTCGCCTTCATTGCCGCAATGAAATCCTCTCCCGCCATTACCGGCCAAGCAAGTCCATACGCCCGGGTGTGCGACTCGGAGCATTTGGCATGACACTGCTCCAAGAAAAAGATGGCACGTCTGCAAGCGGCGTGGTTGGTCATGGCCACGAGCTCCGAACACAAGCCCGAGGCGCGGCCCTCCCCGTACGTTTCCTCGTTCAAAGCTTTGAGCCTATCAAAAGCGGTTTGGATTTCCGGCCTCACGGGGAGACTTTCCAGCTCATCCCACTCTTTGTACTTGTTCAGCATTGGATCGTCTTTGATGCGATTGCCCTTTGCCATCGCGATGACGGCGAAGCCCTTGAGTAGCTCCAGATAGGTGAGGATGTGGTCGAGCATGCTGTACTTTCCGCTTAGAGGCTGCACAGCATATGGAGGCATGGCCAAAGCGAGCACCATGAGAATCGAGGACAACGCCCACAACGCCTGATGTCGATCTTGGGGCATAGTCTCGAAGTCGGCATTTGACAGCGCCTCTCGTAGCTTCGCGCTCGCTCGATTTTGATACTCTAGCGCGGCGTCGATGTAGTCCTGCGAATCGCTGTGCTCCGAGAAGGCTCCGATTTCCAACGCCGACATGGCGAACAGACCATCGAGCAAGCAGTCGTGCTTGAGCGCGAGTTTGGGAAAGAAGACCTGCCAATTGTGATACTCATCCTCGATGGTGCCACAGTAGCTCTTGAATGTTTTCGATGTCCACTGCTGCATGAGTTCCAGTTCGAGAAGGCGTTCGGAATGCGACCAGTTGGCCGGAGAACGCTGTTGAGGAGTGGTCTGGTTGCTGCCGTTGACAGGCTCGGATCGTCGCTGTGTGGGCACTCCTTTAGCCTGGACATACTCGCATTCACAGCCTCTCGCTTCGCAAGGGCCGCATGGAGGTCCACTCTCGTCGCATTTCACCCGTCGCTGCTTGCATGTCAGGCACCCGAGTCGGGATTTCTTATGAGATCTCCTGAGCACCATGCTGCCGGCCCTCGATGCTGGCTAACCGGGCATGACAATAGCAGACATGAGCAAATGTCAGGAGAAGCAAGTTTGTCATGCCATCATGCGTTGTTGATCTCGTATTTCGATGGAAGTCCAACCTTGATCTACCGGCTGGTCAGCTGAGGTCGCGCAGTCTCGGCCTCAGGCAGCCGCAACGCAGAATTGGGAAACTGCAGATAGTCACGTGCAGTGCTTTGTCTGCCCTGCGATGAGACGATTTTTGCTCGGGCCTACTTGTAGAGATGAATGACAGTGTCGAGAACGAAATTGCAACGCTTTTGATCCCTAATTACGTCCTTGCCCAAACCCCACGATTAAATCATTAAAGCAATTGCGAAATACCCATCAACCCTCAGAACGCGAATGCAGACAACGCACAACTAAACGGCTTCCAACAACCTCCACTCACCCACCTTCGCAAACGTGCCCTCATTACTCTCAGCCTTCCCCTGCCCAAACCCCTTGATCTGCCACTTGTCCGGCGTTTGCAGCTCCTTCGTCTCCGGGAACGCATTCTGCACTTGATGCACCAGCATCTCATGCTCGCCGTGTGCGCCAGGCCATCCTCCAAGACGTTGGACGGCCAGCTTGAGGAGGCGGAGATGCGTCTTGGCCACATTCTTCTCCGCCACTGTGTCGACTGCCGAGGAGCCATTCGTGCTCTCCGTGCCGACAATGATGCCGTGTTCCCTCAAGATATCACCCGTTGTGTCCCAATCGTCGTCATCGACGACTTCTCCAGGGGTACGCTCCACGCCGACCGCCACCCGCAGCGTCTCTTCATGCACCGCCAATGCCTTGGCGAAGTACTGGTTGGCGAGATCGACGTTTGTCTGGCTCTTGTTGCCTTGCTGCAAGTACCATAGTCCAATCGACGAGTACAGCTCCGCAAGCAAGACGTTGACCTTTCGGGTAATCGGGCTCGACAGGCCGTGAGTGCGGCGTTGGTTGTACGCGATGTCTTCGCAGAGGCGGAGAGCCTTGAAGGGATGGCCGGAGAGGTAGCGAGCGTAGATCAAGTCCTTGCCCAGGGTGTCCATTGTCGTCGACGACCAGTCTCGGTGCGCCTCGCGCGTGTTCCACAGCGCTGTGAGCAACGACTCCAGCGTCTCGTAGTCTTCTTGCACGCCCAACAGCTCGACGAGACGGTTGAGATCGTGCAGGTTGATCTCGGTGAATTTGATGTTCTGGTGCTTGCACACATCCAACACTTTCCTGGCGATCTTGTTCGACAGCTGCAGCATCTGTCTGCGAAGGTTGGCATCGCTGGGTGTCTTGGAGTATCCGATACCCGCAAGAGTGGAAGCGAGGTTGAATCCATGTCCGATGCCCTTCGCTCCGGTGTAGGCGTCGTTCTCGAGGGCGAATTCGAAAGCGCAGTTCGCGATGTCGTAGGCCTCGGCGTACGACCCAGCTGCCATGAGCTTGGCGATGCTCCCATTGGATGCAAGCACCACGGCTCGGACAAAAGGCGAACGGCGGTGGACACCGAGGTACTCCATGATGGCCACCATGAATAGGCGAGCAGATTCCTTGCTGAGCAGCTTCAGCTTGGAACCATCCCTGGCGATGAATACAGCCGCGACATCTTTGTCGAGCGAGGCGACAGCATCATGTCGATGAATCCTGAGAAGGAACGCTCGAAGAGCGCTGGCCGACAGCAATATCGCTTGGAGGCTTGCGTTGGAGTGGACCATGTGGCGATACTCGTCAAAGTAGAACAGCTCGGTGAGGAGGTCGGCCATGACATTGGAGAACGAGATGGTTGTGTCCACAGAGGATCTGACAATCAATGCAGCCAAGAATGGAAGTACACCACGACCGTACTTTGTCAAATCGAATCCCCAGCTCTTTGAATTGGTGGTGTCTTTGCAGATCACCTGGCGATGGATCTCGGCGATCATGGTCTCGAGGTATGTCGTGGTCTTGGTGGCTTGGAAGGTGGTCACGATCGATTCTGCAGCCTCGATGAGCTTGCTCGACGACGTCTCCTTGGTGATTATTTCCGTCGTCGCAGTTGTGAGCTCCTTGGTGACGACATCCGTCTTGCCTTGCTTGTAGTACAAAACCGCCGTCTGGTGCAGGGTGGACAGGGTTGAAGTGCTGCTGTATCCAAACTTCGACACGGACGATCGGTACTCCGTAAGAGAGCGAGATTGAGCGCTTTCCAACGTCTCCGAACTGACCGTGGTAGAAGTCTGGGCGCGGATAATTTCGCGGGCGAAGAAGACTGTCAATGCCGTCTGCACTTCGGCCAAGTGAACAAAGGTAGAAGACGAAGTCTTCGAGATCCGTTCGTACAGGCTCCTGGCTTCCGAATGATGTTGTTCGTTTGTGCTGGACACCCGTGCGAGGGATAGCATCGCCCTCGTCGTGACTTCGGACTGCTCACCGAAGATCACCACGGTGGTACTGTGGTACTGCTTGGTCACCTGGTACAGCGTCTCGTACCTGGCAGAGGTCCTTTCGAGACACATATAGTAACGCTCGTACAGCTGCTGCACGAACGTGGCTTGCAAAAATTTGGCATGCTGTTTTGGCTCCTTGACGAGAGTGTTCCAAATGACTCTGTAGCAGGCCACTGCATCGTGATACCGACCGTCTGTCCAATAAGTCGCTGCGACAATCTCAAGGGCTTCGAGGGCTTGAGGGTGGCAGACGTCGTTGCTCTTGTTGAGAGACGACACAATCTGGAGGTAGAAGTCGATCCAGCCCGGATAGATCCTAGCTCGTTCATGAGTTCGGCGTGCAAGTTCGTACAGAATCTTGATCGTATCCTCGTGGGTGGTTCCAAGGTGGGCGCGGCGCACAGCCACGACTCTCTGCAGAGTGACAATAGCCTTGTCTGGCTGGTGTTCTTCGTCATAGTGCTGCAGGAGCAAAGTCTGCAGGCGACTGATAAGGACAAAGTCCACAGTCTTCGCCGTGATGGCGGCAAGGAACACTCCCGACAGAGCCCATTCGACGTTTGCCGGCTCTCTGAGTCGCTTGTAGCCTGGGACCAGGAAATCAAAGATGAGGTCAAGCGTCTCTTTCTGGAAGACGGTGGTCAACTCCACATTCCTGGAGGTGCTGGTCAAGAACGATGGCCAGACACGGCTCAGGAGCAATTTGACAATCTCGACACTCTCGCGGACCTCGAAACGATCCACGTGGTGAGAAGCAAGAGTCCTGGCCATCGTGACCACTTTGATATCAATGGTCTTTGTCGTGTCACTGATTGCAGTACGAAAGATCCGCTCCAGGATGTCGGTATGCTGGTCGACAGATGTAGTTTCAACCAGTCTGGTCTCCACGACAGATATCTAACACAATGTCAGTAACACTTTTAGATTAAAAGGCGGTGTTCTTATTGAAAGCTGACCTGGCGTTGGATCTCAGTAGTCCGAACCGTCTCTTCCTTGTGGGCACTCTGGTGGAAGTGGACCGTCGATTTGAGTAGAGTAAGTGCCGCGGTGAAGAGGCCCAGCTCCGTCAACGAGGTCGCAACGGTGCTCAGTCGAGTAGAAATGCTCTCAAACAAGGAAGCCTTAGAGGACAATTAGCAAGCTTGCATGCTGACAGGATACACTGTGAGGCAACATACATGATGATACTGGTACTCTCGACTCACGGAGCACAGTACTGCCGAGGCCTCGGTGGTGCGCTTCTGGCTGATCAAGAACTTCGAGTAAGACGTGGCAACATCGATGTTGATCTCATGCCATTCGATCGCCGTTGTTGAGCGTGCCGTTGTGGACACCACTTGCCAGAGCTCGACGAACTCTCGCTCAGTCTTCGCGATCCTGAGGCGGTCGTGGATCATGACGATGTCGAGGGAATCAACGTCAATCGCGTCTTCCACATCATCGAAGATGGACTCTTTGAGGGTTTCAATCCTGTGTCGATATGATTAGTTCAGAATCAAAAGGTGAGCGGCGATCAACATACTTTTCTTCCGCCCTGGTCCTGCCCAACACAACCCTGAGGTGGTCCGAGATACCTCGAGCTTCATCCGAGTCCCTCCCATGGACATGAATGGTAGCTTCGTGGATCAACTCATAGATCGCCGCCGCGCGTTCCTTCTCTTGAATGTGCTCGTAGAAAGTCGCGAGGAGGGTCCGCATGCGAATAACCTCCATCGAGTAGCTGCCGTGAATCTTCACGAGAAGAGTAATGACGATCAAGTAGACTTCCTCACGATACGTCATGATCTCAGTCCGCTTCGTGTCGACGAGCGTCTCGGAGACACGCAAGAAGCGGTGTCCCAACTCCAAAGACAAGACATCCAGCTGGAGACGATGCGAAATCTTGGTGCACTGGTAGTACAGTCGGGATGCCTCGGTCACCTGTCCCAAATCATCATAGATGAGGGCAGCGTTGAGGATGGATTGGAGCGTGATACGCTCATGATCCTTAAGGTGTGTCTGACGGATCTGGATGGCGAATTTGTGCATCTCCACCGCTTGGATGAAAGGCACCTCGTGAGCCCAGACAATGCGTTCGATCAATGCCATGATCGTAACGGTCGGCAGCGCGGCGGTCAGTTCCTTCGGATGCTTCTCGCCATGATGTTTAAGGGTCGTCGTCCAGTAAATGATGACGTACGGCAGCAGTGGGTGCTCGCGGAAAATGCGATCGGTGAGCTCGAATCCGATGTCTCCCAGCTCGGGCTCTGGATCGTCTCGCAGGACGGCTTTCGCGTAGTGAAGGGCCCGAATGAGAAGATCGCCTTGCTTGTGTTCATCGGGAATCACGATCTTGCCGCTGTGGATGAGGGCGGAGACGCTCTCGTGGATGGATCGATGTTTGAAGCGTGCGAGGTAGTCGCCTTCGGCCAAGATGTGCCGGATATGTTCTAGTGCGTGGTGCACATTGATGCCGTGCTCCGGCTTGTGGCCATGGGTGAACAATCGTTCCATGTCGGAGATCGTCAAAGGACGCTCTGCATGCACCATCCAGCCCAAGACGGTCCTGGTGGTGGAGGAAGGCTCATGTCGGGAGAAGACCTTGTGTACCAGATCTTGGACGGTTGGCTTGGTCTTCTCAAAGTGCTCGAGAGTCTTCACAATCTCCTCATAGCTCTTCAAGTGGTGCAAGATGTCTGAAACGAGGATGGCCAAGACGAAGGACTCGCCCGCAATTCTCGCAATGCGATCCAAGACCTGGTCCTGTTCGGAAGAGCGGTGATGGAAATGGTGGGAGTGTGACAACGCTCGAAGGCTGACTGCGCGGATGTCCTCGTGCACCTATTTCGGAACGAAGCTCAGCATGGGAGCGGAAAGTGCAAAGAGAAGCCAACTTACCTCCTCGCGAGTGATTGTGACATGTGTCGTATCAATGCCCGATGGCATCGAAAGACTGGTGGCAAGTCCAATCAACTTCACTCGCTTGCCATCGCACACAATGTCGGCAAGTCTGTCGAAAACGGCCTGAGCCGGAGTTTTGCCACCCTCGTAAACGTTAGCAAGGCTTTCCTTCATATCATTTCCCATGTTCATCGACTTACATGAATCTCCTCAAGGCCATCAATCACTACGATGAGGTCTCTGGCGTTGTCCAGCGACTGCTTGAAAGCCTCGGCCAGCGCCTCCCACAGATGGTCTTCATAGACCTTGACGTCACCCGTGACAGTGCAGTGTTCGTAGGCTCGAGCGACAGCATGATACGTCTGCATATCGCCGATGCGAAGATCGAGGACCTGGGCGAGCAATGACTTGAGGATGGAGATCGGAGTGGTTGCAGCATGGGCATCCGAGGCTACAGCGGTGTTAACCGTGTGAAAGGCTCATCCAGGCAGGGAACGAGAGGACTTACGAATAGCGTAATACAACGTCGAGAAGGTCTTGCGTCCAAGAGGCCTCTGCAATCGTTCCACAGTCGAAGCAGCGAGGACCGATTTGCCGGAGCCAGAATGCCCCGTGACTGCCATGACTTTACGGTGTCCTTGCACGAAAGCGCCCAGAGGTTTTTGGAACCACAAGCATGTCGACTCTGCCTGTCCAACCAGGTAGATGGTGTGGTCTTGTGTGAGCGTGGTCTGCACCGTGTCCATCGAGAGCAGCCAACGCCTCAGCGACTTTGTACTGAGGCCAGTGGTCAAATCCAGTCCCTCCAGTTGAGCCTGGTGGGCCCAGATGAGGTCGATTACGGTCTCCTGGCGATCGCGGAAGCTCTGAATGACGTCGTGGCACACGTCGTAGATGTCCAGAGTCATTGTTGTCGATGCGGTGCCCTGGACAACCTTGTAATACCGAGTCGCCACCACGGATGTTAGAGTGAGCAAATCTCCGTACATCAATGCGAGTTGCTCTCTGATAAGCGGTGTGGTTGTGACCACCTCAGTACGCCAGAGAAGAGCTGCAACATCGAGAGCATGTTTGTACAGGCTTTGAGAAACGGTCAGCAGGCGGGATTTAGTTTGTTCAGCAATGTGATAACTTACACAGCGAATGCCTTGTCCAATGCTTCTGCGTTCTCGGGTCCGAGCTGTAAAATAAATCAGCGATCTATGCCGCCAGTGATAAACGTCATGACTGCAATACCTCGAGAAGAAGCTTGCAATAGCCGTATGCAAGATTGGCAGTTCCGCTGTCCTCAGAGCCAAAGCTCTTCATGATCTTCTCAAAGCCATATTGCCTTTCAGCGAAATAGAGGGCTCTGATCAAAACGGTGTCCCTGGAAGCTGAATGAGCAGCGAATTCAGTAAAATCTGCAACAGAGGCTCTCACCATGTCGATCCACGATGAGGCAGCGTCGAAAGCCGCACGTTTGCAATGTACTCCACTAAGGCAATAAAAGTCGTGGTTGACACGGATTCAAAAACGCCGAAGCCCAACTCCGCGGCACCCTTCTTGCCCAAGGATTGACCGGTCTCGCGAATGAAATGCATCGATGAACTGTCCATGGTCCCGGAAACGACTCGCTTTGATTGGGATGTGTACGAAGAGCGCACAGAAGTCATCGACTTTATTGTCGCCGGTGAGGCTTCGTGGACGCCATTGGAGTTACCCGCGTGTACTGGCGTGGACGGAGGGCTGGCTAGAGCTGGCGCTGGAGCCGTAGCCGGAGGCGCGGATGGAGAAACGACTCGAGCTGGAGCCATTTCTTGTCGTTGTTCTTCTGTCTCTTCAAAACAGCAGGAGGAACAGCAGCAGCAGAAGTTTAAGAGCTTTTCAACCCAACGATGTCTCTTAGCGAAGCCACCGCGGGGGCGTCGTCTTTTAGAAGGCGTCGAGGGCATGTGGCTCCCAAGCTCTGGGCCTAAGCTAGCATGTTATATGCAGCCGTGGCGAGATCAATGGCGTCGACCCCCAGCCTGTTCGGCCCTCAAACAGCTCGCCATCCCTTCTTCGGATCTCTGACGATCCTCGGATCTGACGGGTACAAGCAACATGGGCGAATGGAATTGCGAGCCAGCACACGATGGAGGAGTCGTTCTCCACTGATCGTACGGGTATCGGTTCCGTGCTTGTCGTCCTGTGAACGAATGACTGGTGCCGGATCGCCGTCCTCCCAGCACGGGTGCGGCGCTAGGCTGAAGGACGGCATTGCAGGGTTGGGAGATAATGGACAATGCGTAACTTACGTGGACGAACGTGCCCCGGAACGGAATGCACATGCAAGCAGAGCCAGAGTGAGCAGATGGTGGTGGCGGGGTAGCTGTGTGCTGCAGGCCGTACGTTATGCTTACTAGACGGTCTCACATCTCATCCATATGCAGTCGAGCGCCAGATCAGGCCACTACATTTCGATCTGTCGAGACCCAAGCCATGGGCTGTCTTGCGCCTGCTCGCCGAACGCCTTCGGAAGAATGACAGGCATACAAGCCGACGTGGTCCCATCCCAAGCTGAGGGTAAACGCCTCGACAGCTTGAGCATGGTCACCGTGCGCTGGAGAGGCCGCTGCAGGGTGAAAGTCAACGCGGTATCTTGCAGCAGGAGGTAGCGAACGGCGTCCCCATCGGGCAGGTCCGAGAGCAGAGGTGCCGGAAGAGATCGGCAGGCCCGCGGTGGCTTGGTGGGAAGCAGCTCAGAATACGATGGAGTGGATCTAGATGCTGTGCCCTGCATGGTTGGGAGGGGAGGTGGACGTTGCCGCATGGGGGAACTGCACAGATGCGCGAGACGGGTGGATCGGGGCGCGCCGCAGACTGCGTGGCGGGGGAAGGATTGCGAATGGTTGCGAATTGACGGAGCCCCGCCCGTCCATGCAGATCATGCTTGGAGGTCGTTGAATACTTCCATCGTCACTCACGAGCTGTGGATGCACGTGCATGTCTCCATCGTGTAATTTCTTCTTTAGGTCGTCACCCTCGCTTCTTGGTGCGGGGCGTGCATCGCGATTTCATTTCGATCTGCACCTCAGCACCTTAGTAACAGAGTAACCCAGCGGGCCACCAGCATCTTCACCGTTCTACGTAGCCTCGTCCCACCGTATCGAGGTTGGCACGGCATGTTGTGGGGTTTGTACGTTAGCGATGTAAGAAAAGATGATGCCGAACATCCGGTGCCTGTTGGCAAGGGTATTAACTCGTAGTCAACCCTTCATCCCAACGAGGAGAGCATTTGAGAATTTAGCCATGTCGTTGACATGGTTCCCATCCGCGTTGTCATGACTGAAAGCTCGTAATTCAAACGGTGGTCGTCTTGCATTGTTGCATATCGAAGACAAGACAACTGACGACATGGAAGGCTCGCTACGGGCTCCAGTGTTCTGGAAAAGGTCTCGTGATAAGCCCACCATCGCAGATCTGCCTGGAGAAGGTTGCAAGGATGTCAGACTAGTGTTTCCCGAGACCGAGCTGCAGCACCAAGTCTTCGTCGATTTCTCGAACTCATGACGCGAGCAGAAGCACGAGAAAAGCGGTCATGTAAAGTTTCCAGGCGAATGGCTCGACGAGGAAAAGTGGGATCCGGCAGCTGAGCTGGCGGCAAGGCTGGTCAGCATTGTGGGCATTTTTGGGATGCCTAAGGCCTTTACTGCTTCTGCGGTAGGCATATACTCTGACTGTGCAAGGATTCAACGCCGGTCTGGCTTCGGCAGAAGGGTCCTGTACAGCGTCCGATACAACACTTGATCCCCTCCCTCGCCTATAACTCGGAATGATCCCGATACGACCTACATGAGCGAAGCGGTGATTGGCCAAGAAGAGGAGGAAGTGGAGGAGGAGACAGAAGAGAGTGGAGAGTAATGGACTGGTGGAGCGCCAGATCACCACACATCCACGGAGAGTGCTTCAATTGAGTATGATTCTCTGCAATGACAATGGCCACAGACTACGTCTCGGCACAAGAATCACGGAAGGCTGACGTACCAGATTCTCCACACAAGCTTGAGGGTGGAACACGCGCATAGTGTAGCGAGAAGGGTCTGAGAGGAGCGACGACACTGTTCGAGTGTTTGGACAGATGCCCGTGAGCAGCGATTTTCTCTCGCCTCAGCTCTGTGGCCGCGACAGGTTGGATGAAGGACGGAGGAAGAAGTCAAGTTGCGTGAAGTAGTCCTGGGTTGAGTCCGTGCACGACTGGTTAGGTAAGGCGGACGACATCAATCCATGGGTGGGTGCCGGAAGCTTGATAGCAACCTAAAAAGCATCAATCCCGATTCATTCAATCCCGAAGCTCTCCATCATACGCGCTTCAATCCCATGACACCGGTTGGAAAGCACATCGAATCACTGTCGGAGGAAAGAACACCGCTCCATCGCCGTCATTGATCTCCCTCCACCCCGCCAAGCGCGCATCTCACGGCGAAGCGAGCAGCGTTGAAGGATGACCGCATCCCTCGCCCGCTATCAGCCTGTTGTGATATGCATGTCAACGTCTGACACTGCACGTACTTGAGACCCCGCCACACGTGCAATTCCTCAACCCATCATCTCTTCTCATGGATCAACGTCCTTCCGAAAGGCAGGATGGGGCCTCGGCCCCTCCACGCGTCGTGCACTCGCCCGAACGCAGTGCAGGCACCGACACAAGGCGCACCAGCACCAGCTCCGCGGGTGTAGGCAGCGAGCCCGGCCGCACCGCCGACATGCAGGCCAGCTATAGCAGTATCATCAGTGACTCACAGAGACAACGCTCACGACCCCAGCGCATCGACTATGGTAAGCCGATCGAGCGTCTCGTAAGTCCACGCAGCAAGCTGACTTCTCTTGTCCAGGCTCGATGCGCACCGAATCCGGTCAGCAACAACTCACCATCCCCTCCATACAAACCCCTCGAAGGCCCGGTGCCGGCAGAAGGGCCCCCTCCTCCGCACACCCTCACCGTGGTGCCATCTTCTCCACCGACGACGATGCGGAGGAAGTCGATCTCGACATGCGATTGGCACGAACACAGTCAAGAGAAGTCGTCAATCGAGACCGCGATCGGGATCGGGGCGATCGGGACCGACACTTGAGACGGCACGACAGCACGATCCGAAGACGCCCAGCGGCCATGCCGCCGGCACTGCACACGCTGGAGAGCGACGAGCGGGAGGACGAGGCGGAGACCACAGGCCATGATGCCATCGCCGTCACCACTCCCGCCGTCGAGCGTGCAGAGCACCGTCCCCACGCCGATTCGGAAGAGACGTTGCGTGGGGAGGAGGCAGAAGAGGAGGAAGAAGAAGAAGAATCCCCGGACCCCGACACTGATGACGCAGACATGAGCGATGCAGAGAGTTTCACGCTGAAAGACCGACAAGAAGCTATCAACGAAACCCACCCGTTCGGCATACGCATTTGGAAGCCGGCCTTGTACAAGAAGAGCCGCTCGGTGCAACGCAACGCGGAAGGTGACATTCACAGCGCCCCTGGCGGCAATGTCAGTCGCACGCTGTTCATCTTCAACTTCGCCTGGACTCTGATCTTCGGTTGGTGGCTATGCCTCGTCGCAGCGAGCGGCGGCTTGGTCTGCATGATCTTGGCCATCTTTCGATTTCCGGGATGCTACGAGTATGGCCGAGTTCTGATCAGTTTGGCCCACTACATCTTCTATCCATTCGGCAAATACGTTCGGCTGGAGCGAGACGAAGCCTACGTGGAAGAGGACGAGGGCGAGGGCAGAAGCATCACCGAGTACGAGCGTTGGCAGACTGGCGATCTCGAGGAAGGCCGGTTGTTCTTTGGACCCACGGACATCAACCGCTCCCTCATTGGCCGCAGGCGGGACGAAGTCCCGGGTCTTGACGAGAACGACAGCCTGCTTGGAAGGCCACAACGACCGAGTAGTCCGGCCGAACGCCTGCGGAACAAGGCGAAGAAGAGACTGTTCGGACGTGGGAAGTGGAATCTTGGGAGGGTCATCTTCTTCCTCTCCTTCTACTTTCTCATCACGCCATGCCTCTTCTTGGTTAGCTGCATCTGCTGGTTCTTCGTCTTCACCATCCCCATGGGCAAAGTGACGCTCCTTCTCTTCTATCATCTCCGCCGCCACCCCCTGGCCATGAGCTTCCACACAGACAGCCATTACATGCGTTCAGGAGTGGATCGTGGAACATCTGGCAGCAGCATCTTGCTGTGCACGTACCGTGCAGTCGGGCTGAGATACTGGAAGTACACCGTCGACGGCACCAACGTCTTCCTCATCAACCTGCTCGCCCTGGTCTTCTTCGTTATCTTCGACTATTACGTGCTCTTCAAGCAATTGGGGATCGTCGCGTGGTTCACAAACCAGGGATTTGTCTTTGCGCTCGCCTTGGCCTCGATCATTCCACTGGCCTACTTCATCGGCCAGGCTGTCGCTTCGATCTCCGCCCAGAGCAGTATGGGTGTCGGTGCGACGGTCAACGCCGCCTTCGCCACCATCGTGGAAGTGTTCCTCTACTGCGCTGCTCTCATGCAAGGCAAGTCCGCCTTAGTCGAAGGCTCCATCGTTGGCTCCATCTTCGCCGGCATACTATTCCTGCCCGGAATCAGCATGTGCTTCGGCGCCATCAAGCGCAAGACGCAGCGCTTCAATGTCAAGTCGGCCGGCGCCACCACGACGATGCTTCTATTCGCCGTCATCGGCGCCTTTACTCCCACGCTATTCTACCAAATCTACGGCAGCCACGAGATGAAATGTCACCAGTGCTTGGACACCACCGACTCCGGCCGAGACTGTCGCAGATGCTACTTCTCGCAAACGCCGGCTATTCGTTCTCGCTTCTACCAGGAAGCAGTACAGCCATTTATTTGGGCCGTCAGCCTGCTTCTGTTCATCAGCTACATCGTCGGCCTATTATTTACCCTCAGAACGCACGCTGCAGTGATTTGGAACAATGAACCCGACGAAAAGAAGGACGTCAAAATGGAGCAGGCGGCGCACAGAGTCGAGGAGAGACATCTCAGCTCATCGACTCCCATGCCGGAATCTGCGCGAGCTACGCTGACGCGACAGTCGACTGCTGCTACGCTTGGCGTCGGGAATGTCAGGGATTCACAGATGTATAAGCGCATCTTAAATCAGAGCCTGAAACAAGCCGGGGTCGGTAACAGCGCGTCTCAAACGGTGAGGAGACAGGACGACAGCGTGATTACGCCTCATATGGTGCCGCCCAAGTCGCCTGAAGAAGAATCTGGTCCCGCGCTCCGACAGCGTATCCAAGGCCTTAGCGTCGAAGACAACCGAGCACTGGTCCAGGAAATCGCCGAGATGGCGGCGATGGCGGCGACAGTGGCTGCGCGAGATGCGACCGCGAAAGCCACGCGGAAACCCTCCTTCATGGGCAGCGGCAGTCAGGCACTGCCCCGTCACCAAAGCTCCGCGTCAAGCAAGGATACGAAGGATTCAAAGGACGCGTCAAAGGATACCGTTAAACATCACCCCCCGGCGCAAGAACCTAGTACGCTCGGCTTCGAATCAGACCTTCAACGCACCGTCACCGGGGCCGCTGCGGCTCCGCCAGAAGACCCCCACGACCATCAGGAAGAGGGCGGGCACGATGCGCCCAACTGGTCGCGCGTCAAGTCCTACACCATCCTCTTCACCGCCACCATCGCCTACGCCATCATCGCCGAGATCCTCGTCTCGACCGTCGACGCCGTGCTGTCGAACGTGGACGTCGACGAGAAGTTCCTCGGCATCACGCTCTTCGCGCTCGTGCCCAACACCACCGAATTCCTCAACGCCATCGCCTTCGCCATGAACGGCAACGTCGCGCTGTCCATGGAAATCGGCAGCTCGTACGCGCTGCAGGTCATGCTCCTGCAGATCCCCACTGTCGTCGTCTTCTCCGCCGTTTATGGCTGGTACTTCCTCGATGTCCCCGATGCGCAGGTGCTGCAATACTCGTTCACGCTCATCTTCCCACAGTGGGACATGGTCGTGGTGATTCTGGGCGTGTTTTTCATGGGCTGGGTGGTGGCCGAGGGCAAGAGCAATTACTTCAAGGGCAGCACGCTGATCTTCACGTACGTGGTGTTTGTCGTCGGGTTCTGGTTCAGTGGCTTCGACCACATGGATGTGAGTAGCCTCCCCTCTGCATGTTCAATTTTCAAAGCATTTGAGCTTGTGCTGATGCGACCGCAGACTAACAATCTCCTCCCGGATGATCCGCTCGCTCTGGGCTCGAGCCCAACATTCCAGCAGACGTTCGTGTCGGCGGGTAAGGGGAGGGCATATCCCCAATGATGTGTAGATGGTTGAACTTGCCTGCTTTTATAGAGGTGTATGGGTTGGTGCTTGACAGATGGATGTTTGGCGGCATTCTTGAGCGTGGGCGTTGGTCTCGGCAGTAACTCTTGAACCGAAACTACTTAGAAATGGCACATTTCTCTTGGACATGGACGTTGTATAATTCGGTTTATTGACCTTTTGGTCTAGGTAGTATGTAAGGCGAATTCCTACTACCACAGGTCAAACGATCTATCTAAACTCTTGAGCTCTAGCGCTCTAATTGATGTAGGCGGAGGCATATTCGGTATCCCGGCTGCCTGCAGCGCTCGAGTATCGTAAGAGGAAGTTGGTGTGCGGTCACAGGATCCCGACGTGTGGAAATGAGGTTCTACTGCGACATCTCTCCTTCTTTGCTCCTCTTCGTCTTCGCAGGCTTCCAGTCTTGGATTCCTTGAGCTTAAAGTCCTTGCATTGAGAGCGGTCGAAGACGAGGGAACTGTAGCTCGTCAATACATGCACTCTGGTAGAGAGAGGCCGCGGAAACTGAACGAACCTGGCAGCCCACGCAAGGATTCCACCGCATGCCTTTGCAGGCGCTTCTCTATCTCCTCCCGCAGCCTGGAGAATGCATGTGCGTCTCCTTCTCCATATATCGGAGGCATAAAGACCTCAAAGATGCCCAGGAGGCAATACACCTGGTCTTCTTCGATGGTCGTCTGACGGCCCGTAGCCCACGCCATCCGCTCACTCACCCCAAACTCAGCAAGGCGCGATCCTCGCAATGCCTGCACGGGGATCTGGGTGGTCTCGTGGATCTCCCTTTCCAATGACCACTTGTCACCCAGCAGCTGGCCTTCTCTCGAGAAGAACTTGACGGTGCGCGGCGCGAGGAGTTCCTGCAGCGTCCAGCCGCGGGAGAACCAGCGGCTCCTCCTGAACTGTTCTTGCCATCCGCCTTCGTTGATCGAGACGTCGGAGAGATAGACGTAGCAGCACGCGGCACTCTGGTACCACCGAAACATCGAGTTGATCGCCGCGCTCAGCTCGACCGCGTTCTTCTTGTCGATACAGCACGTGTCGATCCAGAAGTACTGTAGGCCGTCGGCTGCGGCCTGCTGGGCGCAGAACTCGATCTTTCGCCAGCCTGCTTTGCTCATCGTCCTGCTCATGTCCGCGCCGGGCTTCAGGTCTCGGAAGAGGATCTCTTCTGTGCCCCAGGTGTGAGAGAGGATTCCGTAGGCGGGGGCATTGTAGCTGGCGGGCTCGCAGACGCCGATTTCGCCGTTGGGTTTGCGCTGCAGGAGGCGGATGAGGGCCATATCGCGATATTTGCCAGCATATCCTCCGCTCCGCTGGGCCTGTTCGTGCTAGCTATGCACGAGGATGCTGGCAAGGGTCAAGAATCGGACGTGTTCGCCGAGCTCTGTACTGGCAACGGCGTGCCCATGAGAGATGACGGACAATGCAAAGAAATCATGATGAGCAGAAGTGACGGGAGAGGATGGGAGAGAATGCACCGCAGCAACGTGGTCAAGCTCAAGATACTGTACCTTTGCGACGTGCCGCTTTCACCGGTCGAGCTCGTGATCGGCCTCCGCCACAGTGGCTTGCTTACGCGGACGAGGGGCGAAGGCGGTTCGCCATCGCTGCGGCATTGATTGCGTGAGGCAGCACTTAGCTGTCTTGAAATCGATGAAGATCAGGTGGTTGAAAGAAGAGAGTGAGGTTGGTTGGTGTTATTGATCATTCCTGGTTCTCCGCTAAACACGTGCCACGACTGGTTTAGTCAAAGCTTAAGTATTTCGCCTTTGATGAAGCGAGCACGACAACGCGGTAATAGGTCCCGTCAACACAAGGGCGGCCAGGCTCTGATACTAGTACATTGACTGGTCTATCACCCGCTATGCATTCGTAACAATCTCCCACTTCCCCAAGCCAGACGGTCTGAGCCTCTACTTCCACAACTTGCTCAAACTCATCTCCTTGTCCTCGTGCTTGTTCAACACCTTCGCCGTCGCAAGCTCGAAATCCTCCTGAGTAACATGCACACGCCGCTCTCGGAGCGCAAACATGCCCGCCTCGGTGCAAACGCCCTTCAACTCCGCTCCACTGCACCCGTTCATCTTCTCCGCCACTTTGATCAGGTTGATGCCGCGCGTGAGGTTCATGGAGCGAGAGTGAATGCGAAGGATGTCCGCTCGCGCCTCCACCGTAGGAGCAGGGAATTCGATCTTGCGGTCTATCCGGCCGGGGCGGAGCAGGGCGGGATCGAGGATGTCGAGCCGGTTGGTGGCCATGATGATTTTGATATTCTTGGTGCTCTCAAACCCATCGAGTTGGTTGAGGAGTTCGAGCATAGTGCGCTGGACTTCCGAGTCTCCACCTTGACTGCCTTCCACCCGAGAACTACCGATGGAGTCGATTTCGTCCATGAAGATGATGCTAGGCGCGTGCTCTCGCGCCATGACGAACAACTCACGCACCATTCTGCTTCCCTCACCGATGTACTTTTGTACGAGCTCGGAACCGGACACTCGGATGAATTTGCAGTCGGTGTGATGGGCTACTGCTCTGGCCAGCAGCGTCTTGCCGGTACCCGGAGGGCCGTAAAGAAGGACACCTTTGGGCTGCGCGATGCCGAGGGATTCGAAGAGTTCGGGGTGTTTAAGCCCGAGCTCGATGACTTCTTTGATTTGCTTGATCTGCTCTTCGAGACCACCGATCATGTCGTAGGTGCTGTCGGGCACTTTTTCCACCATCATGAGGGAGACGAGGGGGTCGACGGAGGAGGGGAGGAGGGAGGAGAGTTTGTAGCTGTCGCTGAGGAGCGTCACGCGTTTGCCTGGCGTGAGTTTGGCGATGTCGATGTTGTCGGCAATATCCACCACTGTAAGAGAGGACACCGATTAGCTTTCGATGAAGTACTGCATGGTGTTTAGGAGACTCGCCATATTTGCCTTCGGGATGCACCTTGACCAGCACCTTCTTCGTCCCCATCACCTTCACCACTTCACCCACATAGCTTCCCGGCTGTTGCAGCAGGCCCAGCTCTTCCCGTAACAGGCGCACGCGGCTGTTGTATTCGTTTCGCTGCGCTTCTAATCGACGGAGGATGGCTTGCCCTTGGATAATCTCCAATTTCATCGATTCGATCTTGTTGTTGTAGAAGTTGTCCAGCGCCATGATGGGCTATTCTGGCGTTGTGTAAGGGGGAGAGATGACCGACAGCCGGGACTGTGATGAAATGCGCCCGATGGAGAGATGGAGAGGTGGTGGTTGACGATGAGGAGGTGATGTGCAGACAGACAGAGGCAGACACGATACGCAGCGCGCATGTCCAACTGCTGATTAAGTCGAACTAGAGTTTACCCAGCGAAGTCTAGTCCGACTTCAGCTGTGGCGTGAAGCTTAACTAGCTCTCGCCCGTCGCTACCTTAATGTCCCACAGATACCCCTCTTTGAAGGCACTCTTGCTTGCGATGTGGGAGGATTGGCAGATGGCCGGGGGGAAGGAGGAGCGTCGGCGATCTCTATAGTCAGAATGACAGGACGGGTCGGCGAACTGTATCGCAGGGAGGGATTGACTAGCAAGCAGCCGGTATAAAGCCGCACTTACTTCCCACTCCCAACTCCTCCCCTTCGTCCGCCGTTTCTTTCTTGCAAAGATTGTCGTAGCCGGAGCTTGCGAGCACACACCGCCCAACCATGTCCATCATCGAGCGCTACAGTCCACTGAATCTGGCCTACAAGATCATCGTGGTCACCAATGCCTCCTCGCCCGTCGGGGTCATTGTCAGCAACACTCTGCTCAAGGCCAACGCTCTCGTGCTCGGGGTCGACAACAAGCCGAAAGACGACACGCTCTCCGCATCCACGTACAGTCATTTCCAGTTCTGGAAGTGCAAGTTGACCGACGACAATGCCGTAGACGAGATTATCGAATATGCGACAAAGGTGTTCAAGACGGATCGGATCAATGGGATGGTGAATCTCATCAACGCGGACGATGATGCCGACACGCTGGCCGCGCACGAGAAGCTGGCCGCGAGGTGTGCTAAGATTATGGAGGGAGGAATCGACGGCGGTTCGGTAGTGACTACCGTCGTTCAGGCTGCCAACATCGATGCCCAGGCCTCGCATGCAGTGGGTCAGCTGCTCAAGACGAACAAACAGGTAAGCTCGGAGGTGTCGAAGGATAAAGTGCGATGTAATATTGTCGCAGAAGGTGAGTCTCCGCTGTCCGATTGACTGGTAAGTGATCGAATTGGTCGCTGACGAATACCCACTGCAAGGCGACAAAGCGGACGCGAAGCCATACGAGCCGTACACTGAGGCACAGGATCATTTCAACTTCCTGCTGAAACCGCGCGAGTGAGTTTGCCCGTGGATGTTTTTGGACTAGTAGACGTAGTGCTAACGCGTACCCGCCAACACAGCGATCAATACCGACCAAAAGTCCGGGAAATCACAGACGACATCCGAGCAATGTTCGCCTTTTCCAACGTCATCCTCTACCTGATAAGCGGCATGAGCGAAGGGAAGGACGGTATCGTCTTGAATCGCCAAGGACAGCTTGTGCAAAGTTGATGATTATCGTTCTTGTTACGTCTGCCATTTATGTCATTGGCAAAGGCGGTGATGTAGCGGTGATGTAGCTAGGGTTACGATACCCTAAGATCTTCCGCGCCAAGTCTCAAGCTTCACTTGTCGTCCAAGATTGAACTTCTTCCATCTCCTTCATCTCGCTCCTTTCAACACCGACTTTTCACCACCTGTACCGCCTCACGCAATTACCATCTCGTCGCGATCACTATGCCACCCAAAGGCCAAATCCGCGGCACTGCGCTTGGCCGACCCGCGCAACCGAAAGGCTACGCTCGCAATTTTCTGAACGAGGTCACGAAGCAGGAGAACCGGAGTGTCGTCACCAGCGTCGCTTTCTTCGCTGTATGAACTACCCTCGGTCACAGGCCTACGAGAGGCGGTGGTGCTAATTCGAATGCGCAGGCGGGCGTGGCATTCTTGCACAGCAGCTGGAGTGAAATCCTGCTTCCTCCGTGAGTACCGACATCTCGTGATATACTTATGCGCAATGCACCGAATCCTAACACGAGTCCAGCCTTTGATCAACTACCCTACCCCCAGAACACCGACACCAACTCGATGTGCGAGGAAAGCAGAGGCATGTGTACGATAGGAGCTGGGATGTGCATAGCGATGGCGTTATGATTGAAGTATTGTCACAGCGCCGAAGTGATAGAGAGCGAGATGGACATGGCTTCTCAGTGTACAAAATCACAACTCTCGAACGTCCATACCTCCCCTCTCCCGAGAATTTCTGCCATCCAAACAGCACATACCCGCCTTGGCCACAGCACCACGCTGTAACTGTCCGCTCCACCCTTCCCGTGAGCCTACGGTATGCCGCCACACAGGCACAGAGCAAACAAGATCCCAAATAAGCCGGAGCGCCTTCTTGAACTCCTGTTCGAGAGGGCAGAAGCGGGTGGAAGGGGCTTGACTTGGATGGGTCTGATATGCCAATTAATCTCCTCAAGCTACAAGCACTATTCAAAGCTCTGCCCGTCCACAGCCTTCTCCAACGCACCCTTGAATCCATCCATAGCCCGAGCATACAATTCCGGCCCAATCGAGATCCTCGCAACCCCCAACTCCGCCAGCTCCTTCCTCGTCAAAAACCCCGGCCGCAGGTTCATCTTAACATTAATCATCCCTCCCAACCCCTTGACCAACTCCCAAATCTCCTCCCGACTAACGCCCCTCCCCTTCGGCCCGCCCCAAACGTAAACAGTCGTAGCGCCAGCCTGCAAGTACGCGCGCCCCCTCGCAATCGCATCCCCAATATTGCCCCCAAACCGCAACACATCCGTCCTCGCATTGATGCAGAAATCCGGCACGCCCGCCTCCCTCGCGCCCTCGCGCGCCCTCACCACCCGCGACACAGCATCGCTCACCCCCCTCAACTCTCCCACAGCATTATCCACGTCCTCCAAATTGCCCCCCACGGCGCCAGCGGCGATGAACTGCTTCACCGTCTCCGCCACATCGCCGTACCCATCCTGCATATCGGCGGAAAGCGGGATCTCAGAGTCCTGAAGCACGGCTGCGATGCGGCGAACGGCGGCGAGGTTGTCTTCGAGCGAGAGGTCGTCGTCTTCGATGCCTATGACGGCTGCGAGGGCGTAGCTGGCTGTTGCGACGGCTTGGGTGCGCGGGTGCTGGCTGACGATTTTGGCTGTTGGAGGATCCCAGACGTTTGTTAGGACGAGGGGGTCGCCGGGTTTGCAGAGGGCGCGCAGTTTGCGGGCTTTGTCGTTTTGGGATGCCATGGTTTTGTTGTGTTAGATGTGAGTGCCGAGTGGAGTGAGGTTGTTGGATGTGATGGCTTGTTGGTTGGATGTCGCTCCTTCTTATAGAGTGCTGTATGCTCGACGTCCAGTTTCGATGTAGTCGCGCGCCCTTTGAATCACAAGGCAGTTATGATACTACATGATGTATACCTGAATATGATGAGATGCGCATCAGAAGACTGGGCGGCTCGTCATGCTCTGTCCCCATGCAGCAGGTGGATGCGGGACCACGTCGAGTTCGAGAGCCAACACGGTGGATCTTACGAGCGATGATCAGCGCGCCCTTCGCTGTCAGATGAAAGTCAAAAGACGCACGTCATAGAGTGAGTGATGCTTTGAACGATTGATTACACCTGTATATACACCGAATCCTACATGTGTGCTAAAATCCAACAACGAACCTAATAACCCCTCAAAGCTTCGATCGCTCCTTCGTAGCCTGTGGCTGTGGTCCACTGAGCGGATCGTAGACATTCAGTCCCAAAGTGTCCTGCGGCACGCCGGTGTTGTGCGAGCTCAAAGCCCTCGTGTCCACCATGTCGGGCGTCAATTGATCCACGCTCGTGCATCCAATGAGACGCATGTTCATCTCCATCTCGTCCTTCAACAACTGCATCGCCTTGTTCACGCCGTCCAGACCATACGCACTCATGGCGTAGAGGAAAGGTCGACCGATGCCCACACCCTTCGCGCCGAGACACAGCGCCTTGATGATGTCCGTGGCGCGACGCACGCCGCCGTCGACGTAGATTTCGATCTGCTTGTCCATGCCCAAGCGACGAAGCTCGGGCATGACTTCTGCGAGCACTTCAATGCCGGAGCGCGCGGTATCGAGTTGGCGACCGCCGTGGTTGGAGAGCACGACACCCTGCACGCCGTGAGAGATGGCGAGAAGCACGTCCTCGACACGCTGCACACCCTTGAGAATGATGGGCATCTTGGTGATGCTCTTGAACCACGGAATGTCCTTCCACGACAAAGAGGGGTCGATAAAGGACGAGATTGCGCGAGCAGCGCCTTGCGATCGGTCGACGTTGTCACCGCCGGAGTTCTGCACGTTGGAGCCGGTGTCGTCGAATTTGGAGCGCATGTCCTTCTCTCTTCGCCCGAGCTGCGGCGCGTCGACGGTGATGAAGAGGCCCTTGATGCCGCGCTTTTCGGCGTGCTGCACGATGTTCTTGGTGATTTCACGGTTGGAGTTGACGTAGAGCTGCATCCATTGGGTCTGGGGGTCGCGTCTGGCATCGACGATTTCGTCGAAGGAGCACGAGGCGAGCGTGGGGATCATTTGGATGACGTTGTGCTTGTGTGCGCCGCGGGTGAGGACGCATTCGCCCTCCGGATGGCCCAGCTTGCCGAGGGCGGTGGCAGTAACGTAAAAGGGGATGTCGACTTTCGTTCCGAGCATAGTGGTGGAGAAGTCAATGTTCTTGACGTCTACCAGCACCCGCGGTCGAAACCAGATCTTGTGATATGCGGAATGATTCTCTCGCATGGTCTGTAGGACAAGCTATTAGCCAACGTCTTGACGGTCATATGCCGCTGCATGACTTACAATCTCATCATCTGCGCCACTGGAATAGTATGCCCAAGCCGTCTTCTTCATGACCCGTCTTGCCACCGCCTCGAAATCCATCAAGTTGAAGCACTGGTCCAAGATTGGCATGTACTTGATCCTCTCTTGTCTTTCTTGCTCTTCTGGATCATCTGCCTTCTCATCCTGCTCCACGGTGTCCATGTTCACGTCGCCCAAGTGCTTCTCTTTCGGCAGGTATTTGTCAAGTGTGTCGGGCGGATGGATGGGCTCGTACTCTTCGGTTGCATCTTTGCCGGCATATTTGAGGATGATTCGAGGCCCTCCCGGGTGCTCGGGAAGGAACTGGATAAGTCGTTAGCAACTGGAATTCATCGGGCTGACTTGAATAATGCATGCAGAGTGGCAATGTCGTGTTGGACTGTGCAGAAAGGTGGAAGAAACTCACCTCAGTCACATCGTATGCCTTTCCGTGTACGATAACCCAACAAGACTCCTTTGAGTTGTGTTTGGCAATCTCCTCGCCTGTGAGCGTCATTATTGCCACCGACCACTCCTGCTCTTACACGGGAATGGGATGTTCGTCGCGAGGTTAGTGGGGTCTGAAGATGGATTGAAGGAAGCTCGAAGGGTCTTGGCTAAGAAGTGAATAATGACAGTCCACCAGCAGGCTCTAAATCAACAAAATCTATGAGGATAGCAGCAGAGATGGCGTCAATGGAGAGAGATATAGGCGGATGGCCGAGGCTCGCCCGAGTCCAACCCCAGCCCCGCAAGATCGATTGAGCCAATCAGAGACGTTTGTATTTGACATTCACCACCAAGCCCGCAAAATCCCGGGTCTCGGGAGAGAGGAAGAGCAGGTTAGCCGAAGAGAGCGGTCGAGATGCCCGGCAGTCGAGGAGCGTCGACAGCCTCGTTCCTCCGCAATACATCCTCCGGTGCAGTCTCAAAGTGCTGCAAACCAATTCATCTTGATTTTTCCGCCCGCTCAGCTAGTCCCGCCAGCATCGGCGCCGTAGTGAAACGATCAAGCACACCGCCACCCCAGACTATCACTCGCCGTTTAACCCCAGTAGCCGCAATCTTGCCTCTGAACCGTAGATGAAGCAGGGTAGCAGGTGTACTGCCCTCGGACGCATCGTGCAGAACCAAACTCCATGAGAAGCTCGCACCATATCGATCGCTTTTGTACACAAGCGCCCGGCCAGGCTGGACTTCGGAGACGATGAAATAGTCGTCAACGCTGAACCCGTAATCGTCTACTTGGTCGCCGGGTTTCAACTGCTGCCACTCGGGGTTGATAGATCGACTGGCATGGAACCTTCTGGGCAGATATCTCTCCCAGCTCTGCGGGGTGTACCACCCTGTAAATAGTCCTGTATTCAGCCCGTGTTGAGTCAAGGAGGGTACAAGGTGTGAACGAACCTGCTCGGCCCTTGCCAACTTGCAACACCCAGGGCCAAACATCCGCCGGTGCAGCATTGACGAGTTTCGTCTGATCATAGACCATAACAGCATCAGGTATGATTCCGTCGCCCGGATAGGGTCCAGAAGGAAGAGTGGACATCGGGGGCGAGAGGTATAGAAAGCGAAAGATGAAAGCAAGAGACAGGAGCAGTGGCGGTAGGAACACGGCCACGAGCACTTGCGCCCGCTTTGCACCTTTCATACCGTCTTTGCTCAATGCTCACTTTGAAGTGATGATGGGTGTATTCTCACGGTGAGTGGAAGAGGAGTGAAGTCGACGACAAGTACTTGCCAGATTCACGAAACTGCCCGATTGAGACAAGCGCAGCCCCCACATCCTTGCCTTCGTCTTCCACGCCGAATCATCTGTTGCCTGGACTAATATGTATCGATGTTAGGAAGGAGGCTAGAAGAGGATTACCTCTATGCAAGAGATGCTACTAGCGCGTGTAGGGTGGTTTGAGTTCGGCCATGGGAACGACGTAGGAGCACCGATAGTCACTCCATTTGATAGATTATACTATGTACAGTGCTAAGCAAATCGAATGAGATAAGAACTCGTTCGTGTACAAGCTAAAGCTTTGCCGCCGGATTCTTCTTGTGAGAATCGAGGTACAGCCTTGCGAAAAAGTCGGCCGTGAACTTGGAATCGAGGAACTCTTCAATCTGCGTGATTTGCGTCCCGTCTTTGGTGTACCGGAGGATGCAGATATATTCGTTGTCGTACGGTCCAACTGCGCTATCGCCGTGCGCTGTGGCGAAGAAGACCAGTATGTTCCTCGTGGGGTCGTTGCTCAGGACCTTCCAGTTCACCTGATTGCTCGTCAGCTGCACGCCTGCGCCAGCAACTCTTCCATCGACACACGCACCTTGAAGTTGTGCAGACTCGGGATCAGCAGTTTGGTGAAATACTTGCTGTACTGCGCATTGTTGCGGATGGGAATGCCCATTGAGCGAGGTCGTTGGATGTGGACGCAGTCTTCATGGCGATGTCGGATCACGCTTTCTGGTGTCGGGTGCTCAAAGCCTTCGATCCATTCCGCGCATACGCGTAGCTGATTCTCTGCGATTTTGTCCATGACCATGGGGCGGGACGAGCAAGTATCACGGCCATCCAACTAGCAGACGAAAGCGATCGGGTGAGCAATTGACCGGGATCAGCTTTTGTAAGATGTGTGCCATCGATGCAGGCACATCACTCCGGCATAGCCGAGCTGCTTTGAGGAAAGGTTTTTCTCCTGTACGACGGAAGCACTCCTGCACATGCGAATGCGGGACGGCCGTTGTTGCTCTGCATGCTCTGCTTCGAGGTTAGCAACCGAGCTAGACAGCGATTTTCGACGACGATACGGCGTCGATCCCTCTCGTAGCATGCCCACTTCGAACATCCCGGCAGCCCAAGCTTTTGGTGCCAACCACCGATGTCGTGGCACGAATGGAAAGCCGACACTTCGCAAGGCGAACGCTGCAAGCCGGGTTAATTGGCCGCGAGAGTTTGTCGTATTCGCCATTTCAGGGAGCTGCAGGCTACGCGGTGCCCGGAAGAAGTTGAGTGGCCGGAGTGGGGGCTGTCGAAAGCTGCACTTCACTCCTCCACTCCGAAGCTCTTTCGTGCATATACCTCTTTGGGAAAAGACAAAAAAGACGGTGTAGGGTCCTACTCCCAAGCGAAGAGTGTTGACAGAGTCGCGGACGACTGCATCAGACTCCAGTGGCATGGTTCTTCAGTCGCGGAAGAATTGGAGAGCGCATCGCCATCACCTTCGTGGTACTGCCATGATAGCCACGTCGAGGACGACATGTTGCGACGCGTTCAGACTCCGCCCGCTGCGGATGGAGCCTCCCTCCATGCTTACAGCGCGTTCCGCTTAGCCGCCTTACGATTCGCTGCTCCTGCAAATCTCTGAATGGCAGTCCGATGCCGGCTGTTATCACATGGGTATGGAGCTTGAGCTGCATACCTCTTGCGCTTGCACGATTCCAGGAACTGGACGCTGATTATGCTCGCGGCGCGTCCGCGTCCGCCGGGCAGATTTGCAAAGGGGCTGTGCGTTGTCTGTCCAAGAGCTTGACGAGATAAATAGTCCTGACAGACTCCAGCAGTTGGTTCACTGTTCACGGCTCAAAATGGAAAGTCTCACGCCTCAACTCGGTGCCTTGCTCGCCGGCGTGGCTACTCATGTCTTCTATTTCAATCGCTATGAATTCCATCGCAACGTTTACGCCATTCTGGGCCTGTTCTGCGCGGCGATTATCGTTTGTCAAGTGGTTTGGGCGAGAGCGGTTTATCCTACCTTCTGGCTCGCAGGCATCGCAACGACACAGATTACACTATGCTACGTGATAGGCGCTGCGAGTAGCACGCTATGTTACCGACTCTTCTTCAACCCACTCAACCGCTTTCCCGGGCCATACTCGGCTCGCCTTACGGATTTCTGGATCGCCTCGCAGTCTCGCAAAGGTCACAATCAATATCGGATTCTGGAGTCGTTGCATGCGAAATACGGCCCGTATGTACGGACTGGCGCGAATTCACTGTCGATCATTGATCCCGACCTCGTGGAGCCGGCATACCACGGGTCTGAAAAGGCTGGAGTGACCAAAGGCAGCTGGTACGACTTTGACTGGCCGACTGGATCGCTGTGGAACGAGCGGACCATTCAGGGACATCATCGACGTCGAAGGCTCTGGTCGCCAGCATTCTCCGACAAGGCTCTGCGCCAATATGAGAAGAAGGTCACGCAGTTCAACGACAAATTTCTCGCCCGCGTTGCTCAGGTTGACTCAAGACCGACTCCCATTAATGTGTCCGAGCTTTTCAGCCTTTACTCATTCGACATCATGGGATCTTTGGTCTTCGGCGTTGACTATAAGATGTTGGAGACTAATAAGAAACATCACGCCTTGGAGCTGCTCACGGAAGGCCTGGCGGGACTTGGACTCACGTTTCCGATGTGGTATGGCTGCATCTCCCTCCATTGAAAGCTGCTTCTAACATGATCAAGGCTTGTGATCTTACTCAGACCGATTCCCTTCGATTTCGGAGGCACCGGCGGATTCCACTCCTTCTGCGACGCACAAGTCGAGCGCGCCGTCAAGATGAGAAAGTTCAGCACCGTGGCAATACAGAAGTTGGGCATCGAACCGCTCCGAAGACTCAGCACCATGCTACTCCCTCGAGAACTGTCAGGCCTCACGAAACCCGACGCCTTCCGTAGCGTGCAGCCCGATCGAACACGCGCTTTGCAAAGGAAACAATTCGACAACTTCTGCGATGCACAAGTGCAGCAGGCAGTGCACAGAAGACAAAGCGTGGCACAGCAAAAGGCGGACCCCTCGACCGAAGACCACCGCAGTATCCTCTACTGGGTTCTCAAGTCCCTTGGCGACCAAGAACATCTTGAGAAAGATGAGTTCCTTCGACACGACGCAAGGTTGCTGATCGTGGGCGGAAGCGACACCACCGCCGCAGCATTGACGTACCTGTTCTACAATCTCGCGCAGCGGCCGGCCGATGTCGAGAAGATCAGGGCGGAGACGCAAGCGTGCATAGCGGGAGTGGAAGAGTGGCATGACAAAGACATTTCCCACTGTCAGCATCTAAACGGCGCAATCAATGAGGCTCTACGACTGCACCCCCCTGGTCCTTCAGGGGTGTATCGCATGGTTGGTGCTCAAGGGCTATGTGTTGGAGAAGGAACCTTCATTCCTGGAGGGACCAACTTCAACATGCCCTTGTATTCGTTGAATCGAAGTAGGTCCTCGAGCGGTCTTGAGAAACGGAGAATCTTGGCTGACTATGAGCACAGATCCGGACATTTACGCCGAGGCCGACTCCTTCATCCCTGAACGTTGGTACAGCCGCCCCGACCTCGTGAAACACAAGAAAGCCTTCGTACCTTTCTTGTCCGGGCCGTATAGCTGCATCGGCAAGAACATCGCCTTGACGGAACTGCGGACGCTGACGACAAGGTTGTTGTCGGAATACAACGTCAGCCTGGCACCTGGCGAAGACGGATCAAGACTTCTGCACGAATCCAGAGACCATTTCACCATCAGTCTTGCACCGCTGGATCTCGTCTTCACCCCAATCAAGGCGCGAGAAGGGTCTTTTGCACAGTCGACTGGAGATTCGTCGCCGATATTTGCGAGAGGATGGCGGCCTGACTGGAATGTTTGGCAGGCGCCGCGCCATGCGTCTCTTAGAAGTCTGGATTCGCTTCCTGAAGAAGCTCCATGACTGGACTTGGGGTACGGCGCAGGCAGGGCGGTGATTTGAGCGATTTTGCATTTCTTCAGCGACGGTGATGTGATGAAACAGCGACGAAGCCAGCGATAGATTGTTCACGTGACGCCTCACGAATTTCGCCGAATCGAGCATCAATTCTTGACCTATCTTCGTCTTTCCCCTCGCTCGCCGCACACGTCCTACATTTACTCGCAACCAGCTTCCTCTGACCGCGACCGCATATATACGAAGCTGATTGCAGTGGAGAATTACAATCCGAAGAGGTTGGCATCACGTGTGAGGGGCTGGCGGCATTCCAGACCTGGGCATTGGAATGCTGCAGGTCAGCCACGCAACCTTCCGCCTGGCCTTTCATCTGACCCTAAGTAATTGGAACTCATCCACTGGCGTCTATCGCGCAAATAAGTACTACACCTGAGCTGTCGCCCTTCCACGATCATCCAGGCGTGCTACACGCAGCCTCTACCACGAACGCCATTCGGTCTTCCCTACGATGGAGAACAATGAAGCCCTCCCCGGCAGATGCGATCTCTTTCCGCAATCGTCGAGTTCTTCCATGGCGCGAATATGCCGCTGAAAGCGTCAAAGGACCGTCAACGCTGAATGCGGAAAGTATTTCATTATTTCTCCTATGCCCATTGACAGGAAGTGCTTGGCTGCCCTCATATAGTCCATCTCTCCTTTGTCCTGGACTGCTCTCTTCTCTTCATATTCGTACCTCTCCTATCCATCCAGCGCCGATTTGTCCTTTCTACATTGACGCTCCTGTGCATCAAGTTATCAATCCTATTCCATATTTGACATCTCCTGCATCATGCATCTTACAGCCCCTTTGACGATCGCCACCTTTGCCGTACTCTCGTCGGCCGCGGTGGCTTATCGTCCCGACGTTTGGGATCCGGCGTGGAATGGCATGGAGGAGCCCCGCCATCGCCACGAGCACGAGCATGAGCACCATCGTCATGAAGAGCATCATGCCGCTTGGATGCCGTCTCGCCGCGATGTTGGCTGGAGTGAGGAGCAAGACCACCACCCCGTTCCTACCGCCTACTCTGCCTACAGCCCTTACGGCTATGGAGTTCATGAGCATGATCACCATGCCATGGCCGAGCATCATGGAGAGAAGGCCAAAGAGCACGAGCACGAGGTGAGTAGATGATTTCCATGAATTGCTGCTTGTATACATCGCTGACATACTGCAGGGGAAGCGGCACGAAAAAGAAGGCAAAGACGCCGAACCAGCTTCATACAAGCACCACGAGCACAAGGCCAAGGAGGAGGAGCACAAGGGTAAGGAGCACGGCCACAAGGCCGCCGAGCACGAGCACAAGGCTGCCGCCCACCACAAGGAGGCCGAAGGCAAGGATGGTGCGGAGAAAGACAAGTGCCATCAGAAAGCCAAAGAACACGAGCACAAGGCCAAACACGAGCACAAGAAGGCCAAAGAGCACCACGAGAAGGCTGCTCACCACCACAGCAAGTGCGCTGAGCATCACGAGCGCAAGCACCACGAGAAGAAAGCCCATGGCGAGAGTACTCCTACTTCGGAACACCACAAGCACAAGGCCGAGCACCACCGCTGCAAGGCCAAGCAGAACCACCACGCCGCCAAGTACCACGATTGCAAGGCCAAGGGCGATAACGAAGGTGCCGGATACAACCACGACATGACCGAGTACTACCAGCAGAGGGCCAGGGAGGCGCGCTACAAGGCCGAGGCTTGGCAGGCTCGGGCCCACGATCATGATCACCACGTGCATCACCGCGCCAGCCAGGCCGCTTACCCGCATGCTCCTATGGAGACGCCAAAGCCTGCGCCTTACCTGATGGCCCGTCATGAGAAGCCGAAGCCCAAGCATCATGTCTTCGAGTCTTTCCATGGTCGCTTTGGACCACGCGAGGTCGGCGGTTGGGGTGATGATGATGACGGTAAGCAGCCAGGCTCTCGTACTTCTCAATACTGGAAGATGCTGACTCGATTGCTATAGACTTCGATTTCGACGGTGACCGTGATGAAGACGGCTTCGGCGGCGTCTTTGCTCGTAGCATGCCCCTGTACGGCGTCGGCCCCGCCGATTACCCTGGTGAAAAGCACTCGTAAGTCCAATGAATTGCGGACTTCTTAGATGCAGACGAACTGACCTGACTCTCGTTAAAGTCATGATGGCCACCACACCGACCATCGTCAGCACACCCACCACCCCACGATCACCGGCACATGGGATCACGAACATATTTCCACCGAGATCTACCCTCAGCCGAAGCACACCGGCACCCACAGCGGTGCTCGTCACACCGGCATGAAGGGCCATGAGCACAAGCATGAGCACGAGCACGAGCATGAGCATGATCATGATGAGGGGAAGAAGAGCGGTGGGTGGTTCTTTGGGTGGTAGAAGGATCGGAAGATAGATCTACCTTGCTACCAGCGGAGTGAACAAGAAAAAGACCAAGTAATTGTAATGTATTTTAGTAGTCGATTAATTTAATCACACTGTCTTGCGCTCTCTCAGTCTCGGCTACCAATACTCGCTCGTGCCTGTCCTAAGTCAACCCACATGTCCCGTTTTGGACCACCGTCACAGCACCAGCTTGGAGACGACAGGCATCAACACTGAGTCCACAATGAGCTGACCAGTAACCGCCACCGCCACCAGCAGACCCCCAATCGACACCAGCACCCTGCCAACTTCACGAAAAGCACTCCACATCAAGAACGGCGTAACAGGCTCGCCGTTTGCTTTCTTAATGGCAATCAAGGCGAAACACGCAGCCATGACGCTGCCAAGAAGGAAGGTGAATCCGAGGAAGTCATCGCCGAAGATGTCCACGGGCAAGTCAAGGGCGAGGGTCAGAGCGACGGCGGTTGCCCAGACGCCCGCGAGCAGAATGACGCAGAAGCTGATGGCGAGAAGGACGTGTTCCGTGATGGACGATTCGTCGACAGGCTCAGGAGCGGAGAGGACGAACATTTTGCCGGACGTTCGGCGTGTCGAGTCACGAGGGCGAGACGGGGCGGCTATCTCGATTGCCTTGTCATCGATGTCGACGTCGAGCGCGTGTTCGATCTCGCCGATGAGAGCACGGCTGAGGTAGATGGTGACCGTCCGTTTGGCGGCGGTCGGTTGGTCTTGGGCGGTGAGAGGCAGGAGGGGCGCTTTCTCGGCCTTTGTGGACCATGAGGGCGCCATGCTGAAGTTCGCGGTGTGCTTGTTGCCCGCGTTGCCCTTCTGAGAGTGGACTTGAGGGCCGTCTGGTGCCACTGGATGAGTACTGCTGACGGGCTGGCTGCTTCGGCCGGAGAGGAAGGTCTCCGAGGCGGTGTGTATGGTGGAGGTATTGTAGAGATCGATGGTGTGCTTGGAGTGGAAAGTGTAGAGATGAGATGAACCAGGCCATCGGCTTTATATATAGCACTGTGCGAAATAGTCCCGTGGTAAGGGTGTATATTGGGCAGCCGGAGAGAAGAGATGATGGTCATCATCGCACAATAAGATAAGAGATCCACTCACCGGGGCAAGCACATCTGTTGATGACCGAAATCTGCTCGGTGGCGAGGCCAGGATGAAACTGGGGAACTGGACGGGCCACTCAGAAATCTCGATTTGTACATTACAGATCACGCCCACACTCATGCTCCTCTATGAGATGTCGCTCAGTGGTGTGCCTCCTCATCCTCCTCTGGCTCCTCGAACCAGTCCTGCTCCGCCGCAGGCGACGACTCACCACTGGCCGCCTGCCCTTCCACCTCGGGCACTTGATCTTCGTAGGACTTGAGGTCGTTCTCGAGGTTGGCCTCTTCGGGAGACTGTGGGGCCTTGGGGAGCTTGAACTCCTGGACGTGTCCCTTCTCATCGCCCGCCTTCACTGGGGTGGGCTTGTAGGCCTTCAGTTCGCGCAGGTACATGTCTTGCACTTGGTCCGCTAGCCACGTCTGTTAGATACACGTAGAGCAGTCGAGAAAGCTGGGTAGAGGGCACTGCATACCCTGTCGAATGGCTGTGGGGGTGATGAGGGTGCGGCGAAGAGGGAGGGCATGTTGTTGCCGGAGGGCTCTTGCGAGCGATTGGCGCTGGGGCATTGTCAGTTCCCGTGCATTCGAGTCTCTCCAATGGACCATACCGAAGCCCTTAATGACTGTGCGAGCATCGTTGCGGTGATTTCGTCGAGGAGGACTGTCCACTCGTGTCTTCCGGAGGCAGAAGGAGAGCTCTGCGTCTGCGTCGTTCCGGCAAAGCTGGAGAATGCCAAGGAAATTCTCTCGGGTAGAGCCGATTGGTTGTCCGTTGATATGACTCAGCCACTCGCCAAGCGCTGAACAGTGAAGCAAGGACAAAGTCTTCACGCCGGCCTCCAACCTCTTTGATTCCTTCACACCACTCCCTCCTCCTCTCCCTTCGCCCACCGTCGTGCAGCAGTCGCGCAACACACTCGCTGAGACGATAGCCTCGCTCGATCCTGCGATACGCGCCCGCGACAGCGCTGTCCGCCCCCTCGTCGCGATCCGCCAACCTTTCTACTTCTGTGAGACCACGGTGCCTACGCCCCGTCTCTCGGACGCCTTCACTGGTTAGAACGGTTGGATCCTCGTCGCGACATTCTCACATATACCCTCTCTCACTTCGACGCACTGCCTCGATCGTAACGCCGATTGCTTGTCACAGCGCCATCTACAAGGAGTGAGGGTGAGTGATTGTCCCCCTGGCTTGGGGTGTTACAGAGGCGAGCAGTGGCGGTAGTCATCACTACCGCCCTGTCTGTAGAACTTCTTTATACTTGTTTGTCGGTAGCGCGCAGCTTGCTGACTGTGTGAATTCACAGCTGCCAATCTTCAGCAGCCTCACACCGTCCTCAACCGCCAAAACGTATTCCCCGCTCTTCATCCGCTGCTACGCTAAGCAACACAAACTTCGTATCACGTCCAAGGGCATCAAGAAGCGAGCGTCGGCACGTCTTGCGAACTGCGACATTTCAAAGCACCTCAGGGTGCGCAAGCCGTTGGCAACGATGGTGCAAGCGTTGTCTCCCGGCGAACTACCGGAAGAGCATAGGCAACCGGAGAAATCGGACGAGTGGCAGCAGAATCTGAACGTGAGGTTGATTTGCCGCGAATGTAGAGATGATCCCCCGTGGCTCGTGGAAGACCACGCAAGTGGCGACATGGTGTGTGGCGAATGTGGCCTGGTCTTGCAGGAGCGCTCCATCGATCAGAGCTCGGAGTGGCGTACCTTCTCCAACGATGATCAGGGGAACGATGACCCGTCGCGTGTGGGAGATGGCCCAAACTCGTTGCTGAACGGCGCTCAGCTCAACACCAACATTGCTTTCGGTGACGGTGGCATGCGCAGCAACGATCTGTATCGTGCGAACAACAAGTCCAACGTGGACAAGGGCAACAAGCAACTCCTGCAAGCATACAAGCAAATCGGAGCTCTCTGCGAGGGTTGGCAGCTGACCCCATCCGTGGTGGACACCGCCAAGCACCTCTACAAAGACGCCGACGAAAGTCGATTGTTCAAGGGCAAGAGCCAAGAAGCTCTCATTGCTGGCTGCGTCTTCCTGGCCTGCCGCCGCAACAACGTCCCCCGGTCGTTCCGCGAAGTGATGGAGTTGACCAAGGTCAGCAAGAAGGAAATCGGCCGTACGTTCAAGCTGCTCGAGAATTTCTTGATGAAGCGCGAGAAGGTGCGAGAGGGCCAAACGTCGATGCTGGCAGGCGGTGAGTCTTCCAGCCTCTTCCGCTCCCTCTCCCTCGCGGAGATTCAAGAAGTCTTGCTAAACACTCATGATGATACAGGTGTTGTGGTCGCACTCGACACCTACAAAGGCAGCGGGACTGCCGACCCGGGCGATCTTTGCGCACGATACTGCAGCATGCTCGACATGGATCAGAAGGCCGCCAACGTGGCTACGCTGCTCGCAGCCAAAACGAACACAACTGGATCACTGGCCGGTCGCTCTCCGCTGTCCACTGCCGCCGCATGCATCTTCATGGCCGGGCACCTTATGGGCCAGCCCAAGACTGCCAAGGAGATCCAGGCGGTGGCGGGCGTGAGCGACAGCACGATCCGCCACGCGTACAAGCTGATGTGGAACGACAAGGAGAAGATCATCACCGAGGAGATTCTGAGCCGCGGTGCCGATCCCGTGAAGCTGCCCCGACCTTCCTAGAAGAAAGGGACGGAGGCTGCCGAGGCGGAGGATCACGCTGCTGCTGCGGACGCTTGGTGCAAGTCGCTATGTGAGAAGAAGTCGTTGTGAATACGAGGGCTGCACATTGTTCCACCGCGGTCCTACCCAAAAAAAAAGTTGCATTCTCCCCTACGACGAAGCCGGGTGGGCGTCGAAAATTGTTAGACGGGGGCATACAGGTATCTGTGGGTTGGTTTGCTTTTCAGTCAAACAGACAGCCGGGCATGACTTTGTGATGACGGGAATGGGAATCGAAGTATTTGTATCGAGTAGTACTAGAATGCGGCATGAGGGCGGAAAAGTCAATGTAATTGTACCACAGCATCTCTTCCCGTGCCATCGCCTCGCTCGTCATTTGATTCACAGCATAGGCGGACGATATGGAAGTGAGAGTTCCTAACACGAGTACCACAAGCACGTTTAAAGACCGTTATTTCCATTAGTTCGGAACTCGTAATGTAGAAAAGAAGCATCCCCCAGAAAAGAAACGACTGCGCTTTTTCTCTATTCCATCCGTCAGTGTCGCAGGATCGACTTCGGGTGCTCGAACCTCCCACCGAGCGATATCTTCTCCGACTCCATCCGGCTATGCATGCCCGCGCGAAAATCGAATGCATGTGCTGTTCTCGCTCGCTAATCGGTAGCAAGTTGGCCCGACGCGAGGGCCAGGATGTGAAACCTCGCGGACCGAATTCTCATTCCTCCCACGCCCGAGAGGTTCTACTCTTCGGCGAAGGGGGGAAAGATTCTAAAGGACGACGCAGCAGCCGCTCCTCTCCTTTCGGTCGGCGCTCAGCAGGCTCTGCCGCGTGGCCGCTTCAAAGACATCGTCCACTCCCTCGCCCGTCAGCGAGGAGCACTCGAGGTATTTCTTCGCTTGTATCCGCCTCCGCACGTCTTCGCCTTCTTCCGGCGTAAGGAACTTTTCGGAACGTTTGCGCATCTCTTCCTGCGCTACGGGGTCGTCGCGGAGGTCCTTTTTCAGGCCGACGAGGATTATGGGCACGCCGGGGCAGCGGTCGAGGACTTCGGGGTGCCTGGAGGAAGTCAGTGGTGAGTGGGAGTGAATGGTTGGGGGCACTGAGGAGCGTACCATTTGGTGGTGATGTTTTGGAGGGAATCTCGCCCGGAGACGGAAAATGCGATGAGGATGACGTGAGCCTGGCTGTATGCTAATGGCCGTAGGCGTTCGTAGTCTTCTTGCCCTGCGGTATCCCAGAGGGCGAGCTGGACGGATTTGCCGTCGACACGGCAGTCGGTCACGTAGTTCTCGAACACGGTGGGGACGTATCGCTGTTGTATGGGTCAGCTGTGTTGCTTGCAGGGTGAAGGTGAGGGCGTAGTACTGTGGGGAAGTAGCCGAGAGTGAAGACGGAGAGGAGACTGGTCTTGCCGCAGGCGCCATCACCGATGATGACAAGCTTTCTATGGGCGAGGATCAGCATCGTGGGTGGTCGAGGTGGGATATGGGAAGACACACCTTCTTATCACCGAGTTGTCCTGCTGTGCCATCGTGGGGTAGGGGCGAGGGAGATGGAGCGGCGCTCAGCACAGTATCTCTCACACGCTCCGGCCTCCAGTGGCCGTGTAGAAATGCAGCACGTCTGGACTGCAGCTCTTATAGTGCAGTCCTTGAGCCAGGGCCTCCTGCAGGCTGCGGGTATTAGGCTATTTTTGGCGCCGAGCAAGCGGGAGGAGTCGCGTGGAGCAATAGCGCGCCGTAGCGGTGGAGTAGGAGGAAGGAAGTGTGTATTCGGGGAGAGGAGGCGGAGCGGCAATTGAAATGCTGTGTAGCGGGAGGAAGGGAGGGAAGGATTCCAATAGGGTACTGTAGCACGGAGGCTTTGGCCGTAACGGGGTGGAGGGAGGGCCACGCAATGCGCAGATGCGGAGCCTAGTACTGCTGCTGCGGGCGGAGGGGCGGAGCGGTGCGATTGTCCGAAGAATGCAGCCGGTGCAGACGGTGTCGGCGGCGGCGCAGAACGGGGGGGAGGGTGCACACGGCGGAGGGCGGATGGGGAAGGTAAAGGATATCGAGGTTTGCAGGAGAAGGAACTTTGGGTAGACGTATGGCAGCAGATGGTCTGAGGTGTGGCTTAGACTTTCGCTCTTCGCTGCCACACGGGCGGGCTTGGGCTTGGCGGAAGCAGTCAGTCCGGCCGCCGGCTCCACTTTTGTGCATGCCTGAATTCGCTTTCCACCACTCGAGCAGCGGGATGAAGCGACGCCGCCAGCAGAGTGACAAGACACCACCTCCTCCTCCACCACCCCCGACCACTCGCCCGTTGCATGCTGCATCGCCCGACAGAGCCAGCATCATCGTCCGCACCACCATTCACCCCCTCTCCGCGGTTGTGGCGGGCGGCAAACCACCTCCACCGCCACACCTCAAGCATCAGGTACGTGCGACTTGTCGGAGGGGCTTGACAGCGCACCCATGCCCCCAGACCCCGTTTGTGGCCGTTCCTTGTCTCGTGTCACCATCCAAATTCCTCTTGCCCTTCACCTCACCTGCTCTCTACATCTACCTCACCTCTTGCCCCCACTAACTCATGCTCTGCTCTAGTCTTTCCCCTCCCTCTCCACCCCACCAGTCTCGGAGGAGCGAAGATGGCCACCAACAACTCCCGACTTCCGGCCCCGCCAGCGTCAAACGGAGTCATCACAGGGCCTCCAAAAGGTGTCGTTGGGGGAAACCGGAAGAAGCAGAAGCGACGAGCGAAGCAGGCCGCCCCCGCGCCTCCCTCGCGCCCTCTCAACCTCCCCCCACCCTCCGGTCCCCTCCCAGGCGTAGAATATGATGAAGATCCGCTGGGATACCGATATGGCGATGGCGAGGACGAAGAGTTCGACTACTCCGAAGCCGAACAGACCTACGACCACTACTTGTCGAGCCACACCGGCTCGAATGGGTACAGCATGCCGCCGCCGCCCACCGGCAACAAGAAGAAGAAAAAGAAGAAGAGCAGCGTGGTGCCGCACGATTACAACCCCGAGCTGCTAGGGAACCACATGCCCCCGCTTCCCAATCCTCCTCCACACGCCGCTGGGTACGACCTCGTGCACAAGGCCGGCGGCCCGTCGATCTGGAACACAAGCTCGCAGCAGGAGCGGCAGAACATCAAGGACTTCTGGCTAAGTTTGAGCGAAGAGGAGCGCAAATCTCTGCTCAAGATTGAAAAGGAAGCCGTGCTGCGCAAGATGAAGCAGCAGCAGAAACACTCGTGCTCGTGCACCGTCTGCGGGCGGAAGAGAACGGCGATCGAAGAGGAACTCGAGGTGCTCTACGAAGGCTATTACGAGGAGCTGGAGCAGTACGCGCACCACGACCACCCACCCCTTCCCTCCACCGACGGCTTGATCCCCGAGCCGCTTGAATCCCACAGGCCACATCCCTTGGCAGCACCGCCGCCTCCCAATCCGCACCACCGGACAAGTCAGCTGCAAGAACACTTCGACGATGAGGAGTTCAGTGGGGATGAAGAGGATGAGGAGGAGTACTCCGATGAGGAAGATGCCTACTCGGACGACATCGAACCCATACATCGCAGTGGCGTGCCCGACTTCCTAACCTTCGGCCAAAACCTCACCGTCAAAGGTATTCTCACACCGTGGCTCGAGAAGCTGTACAATTGCAAAGCGCTGAAGCTGAATCCTGCAGACAATCTACTCACTGTCGCGGACGATCTGCTGAAGAACGACGGCCGGAAGTTCATCGAGATGATGGAGCAGCTGGCCGAGCGGCGCATGCAACGGGAGAATGACGCAGAGTACGCGGCCGCCAACCCCAGTCATCCTGGCGCGTATCCGCCGGGCGATCCAGGCTACAATCACGAGGACCCACTCGCCGCCAACGATGAGTATGACGACGAGGAGGCCAGCTACGATAGCCAGGACGACTTTGACGATGATATGGACGAAGAGGACGAGATGGTGAGTGGCCGAGTCGGAGTTGGTGAAAGCTTGCATCGCCGGGCTAACGATTTACAGGGCGGCTTGACAGAGGAGCAGCGGATGCAGGAAGGACGGCGCATGTTTCAGATATTCGCCGCGAGAATGTTCGAACAGCGCGTCTTGACTGCATACAAGGAGAAGGTTGCTGCGGAGCGTCAACAAAGACTACTCGAGGAGCTCGAGGACGAGACGAAGCAGGAGGCTCAGCGAGAGGCGAAAAAGGCACGTGACGCGCAAAAGAAGAAGGACAAGAAGAAGCAACAGCAGCAAGCCAAGGCCGAGGAGAAGGCGCGGAAAGAAGCGGAGAAGACGGCAGAGGAGGCGCGGTTGCGTGAGGCGGAGGAGAAGAAGCAGGAAGAGCAGCGGCGGAAGAAGGAAGAGCAACGCAAGAAGAAGGAGGATGAGAAGCGGAAGCTGGAAGAGGAGCGAGCGAAGAAGGAAGCCGAGAAGCTTCGCCGCCAGCAAGAAGAGCAGCAGAGGCGAGAAGAGGCGGAGCGCAAAGCCCGCGAAGCCAAGGCTGCAGAGAAGGCGAAGAAGGACGAGGCTCGAAAGCGAGAGCGAGAAGATCGGGAGGCACGGGAGAAAGAGGCAAGGGATCGCAAAGCTCAGGATGACAAGGAGCGCGAAGAAAAGACGAAGCCGGAGGGAGGCGAGGTCAAGGGCGGGGAGAAGGCTGCACGGCAAGCCGCGCAACCGGCGTCGACACCGCAACAGCCGCCGCCTCCACAGATCCAGAAGCGTCCATCGCAGCCAGGCATGGTCGCTGTTCCGGGCGTCTATCCGAAGCAACTCACCTCTGGTGTCTCGTCGCCACACCCGACTATTGCGACCCCTGCGATTCCCAAGGCTCCGACGCCTGCCAAACAGCGACAAACCTCCCAACAAGGTTCGCTCGCCTCATCTTCTCCGAAACAGTCGATCTCGCAAATCTCTAGTGTTCCGAGCAAGTCTACCTCGCCCAGCAGCTTTCCGCCACAACAGCAACACCAACAACCTCACCCCACCGAAACCATGGTGCAGCCCAAGACGGTCCTGCAGAAGCCAAGCACTCAGCAACATCCTCCTTCGCAACCTCAGCAGCAGCACCCGATGCCGCTCACGTCGCCAACAATTCAGCCTCCTCCAGGAATGCCGTTCCCCCAGCAAAATCATCCGCCGGGCTTTGGTGCCATTCCGTCGATGGGCTATCCCGGGTTTCAAGGTCCTCCGGGCTCGATGATGCACGGCAACATGGGTCCGCGGGGCTCTATGCCGATGTGGCAGCACCAGCAGCAGGCGCCGCCGGTGAATTCGCGATTCGGACCGCTGGGCATGAACAACCCGCCGTCTGGCATGATGCCGCCGCAAGGACGTGGGCTTGGCATGCCATTCGATGGGTCGTCTAACACTCAAGCACCGCCCGGGTTCATGCCACAACAGCAAGCACCCCAACAAGCGCACCAACGAACGCCTCCGGCTGGTCAGCCTGCAAGCATGGCGCCTGGCGCGGATGCCCCGCGAACTATCATGACCTCACATTCTCGACAACAGTCGACGAGCGACAAGGAGCGATTCGAGTCGGCTGCGAACCAGCCCATCGGCCGTCCCATTCCTGGCTCGCACCCTGCGCCGATTCAGCGACCGAGTAGCGTGAAGCCACAAGACCGCAGAGGCTCCAACTCGGATCTCGATGATCTCTCCCGACATCTTGGGAGCTCGGCACTGCTGGACGACTCGGACGAGCCGATCATGCCAAGCCTCACGGAGAACAGGAGAGCATCGAACATCGCAGCACCCACGCGACCCAACGCCATGAACACCATTGGAGGCAGCTTAGGATCAAGTTTTGGATCTACTCCCCTCTGGAATAGCTCCAGCCTGCAGACGCCTTTCGGCCAGAGTCCAGGGCTTGGACAACCGAGTCTTTTCGGGCTGCCTCAGCCCGGCATAGGCAGCTGGCCGAGCAATAATGCCGCCTTTGGCGCCAACAATGCTTTTGGCACCATTGGCACCGGCCAAATGCGCTCTACCGGCACGGGCGGCAGTCGACCTCTCACCATCCGCTTGGCAGTCTGTCAGGCATGCAAGCAACTCAGCGCCAGCAGTCGAGGCGACAACGATGGCTACCACGACGTCAACACTCTCCTCCGCCAAATCGAAGTCAATCGTACACCTCTTGACCCGCCCCCCACTCTCCGCGAGATCGAGGAGATCTGCGAAACCGAGGGCGATAGTCAGAACGGTGGCGGCGAGCTCCATGTTCGCAAGATGCGAGATATGCTGGAGGTCATGTGGACGCCGAACGTCGCCACGCCCGAAACTCGTTCACATTACCCCGGCGCTCCTGGCGATAGTGGCCTGGCGGGTTTGGGAGGGTTTGGAAGCCCCATCCCAGGCAAGGTGTCGCCATCTTCGGGCTTCGGAGCACCGGGTATGGGAAGGAGTGGAGGAGGTGGCGGCTTCCAGAGTCTGGGTGCTGTCGGCTCGCCTTCGTCACAGCAGTCTCATTAGGCTTAGCTATGACGGGGTGAGGGAGAGGAGAGGGGGGGTTTGATTCTTGGCTTTTGCGTGCGTGCGTGCTCGCATTACGTGCGAATGTGGACAGCGGTATTCCTCGGCTGCCTGTGATAGGGTCGAGTTGCTACTGTACCTTACCTTAGTTGATTAAGATGAGTATTGACCCGCTCGCTCGCTCCGTGGTTGGAGTTTGAGCTTGTAGTGATTGATTGCTCTCTGCCCTGTACGTGGATCGACGTCATCAATACGCAGGGCATGTGACTTGCGTACCTATTGCAATGCGGTAGTGGACGGACGACGTTTCTCTTGTTGACACTTCTCGTGAATCGTGTCTGCGCGAAATCCCGTCGGCTCCACGAAACGTCTCCACTCTCATGAAGATCGAGTGGAGTGTCATTGGCTTCCGGCTGCGATGCTATGAATGTCCGGTCTTTCGCCGTCACAAGCTGAGACGGCGAATGCTCCAGACGAGACGATGATGTGCTCCGTTTCCACGACACGGCTTGTACAGGTACATGCGGTGCTTCGCGTGCGCGGCATGCAACTCTGCATCATATACACAGGCGCAACCGGTGATTTGTTCGCGGGAGCTCGCGTGAGGCCGCCACGCAGACCGCTTTTCCGTCGCACTAGCGGCCCCGCTAGCGCCAAACCTTGTTACGATTTTTCGGGTCAGCTACGCCTTTTTTCCCTCCCCTCGAGACTCGCTCTTCTCCTCCTCTTCCTCCCCTCCAACACCCATCCCCGTTTCCACCAGACACCGAAGTCACATTATCCCAACACCAAATCACCACCCATACCCGCACACACACCTCACCACTTCGTCGTCCAAGATGCCGCAGGCGTTCGTCGAGCACTAAATCCACCGCTGGAGGGATGGGCACCGCTTCCCGTCCCTCCAGTCCGGTCACTGCTCTTCGAGATATTCAACTTGAACTTGAGACGACTCTGCTGCTATTCTTGCTCGCTCTCAGCTCTGCTGGGCTAGCATATCAGACAACACTGGCCATCGCTTCATTCGATTGGTTCAAAGCATTCGACGACGAAGCTTCCGACTTGATCCTCGAGTTCTTTTCGACTGGGTCACGTCTACCACTCCACAATCAGCGCCATTAGTTGCCCCGAAGGCGACGCGGAGCGACTCTATACCACTTTGTGTGCGCCGATTGCGCATACCTGCTGCTCGCTAGGCAGAGTTCACTTCACTCTCATCACTTTCTCACCTGGGATTCTATTACACCACCGTTTATTCCAATGGCGAGATCCACTTCACAGGCCCAACCCAAAGGTGGTTCCAGGGTTCTGCGGGACTCTCAAATGCAGGACGCGGGTAGTCCGCCTCCGGTAAAGAACAAAAAGAAAAACAAGCCAGTGAAGAGCAATATTTCAAACAAGCTCAAGCCTCGCCGTGGTGCGAGTCGGGCAACTTCAGACAACGGGGATGACGATGAAGACGAAGGCGAGGATGGGGATGTCGGAGAGGCTGAAGGCACGGCTGATGAGCCGGATGTATCTTCCCTGCCAGGCGTATCCAGGGGTGCTGTCGCTGAGGGCGAAGCAGGCCTGGCAGGGTTCAATGCGGGAGACGATGACATGATTGACGATACGCAAGCTCAGGCTGGCGCTGAGCACGAGGGTCACGCGAGCGACGACGACGACGACTATGCCGATGTTGAGAACGTGAGCGATAGCGAAGGCGAAGACGTCGAGGAGGATGAAAACGACATCCTGCGATCCGCCGAGCAAGATTTGATCGATGAGTTTGAGCGCACTGAGAACCGCCGCGTTGCTACGGCCATGATGATTGACCTGGATGGGATGGATCTCAACAATGACGACCCCTTTGCGCTGGACGATTTCACCATGCACGACTCGCTGCGGTCGGGCTTTAATGGCCTTGGCCTGCAAATCAACCTGAACGATGATCCATTCTTGGGTATACCCACCGACGCCAGTCTGTACAACGATCTATGGAACGAAGCGGAGACGGCCATTTGGCGCATGCCAGAGACTGCACGCAACCGTCGGAGCAATGATTCTACCCAGAAGCGAGTACGATTCGAGGAGATTGATGTCACTGCATCCTCGAGCAGCAGCTCGGAAGATCCCAACGAGGCGTTTCCGGATTTGTTCACCCCACAAGACGACGCCAAGTTGAATCATCATCTCTCTCTAGGTCTGGAGCAGGAACTCGAAATTCAGAACAACACGTTCAATGATACCGAGTCGTTCTACGACTTCGAGGACGAGGATGAAAAATTCGCGTTTGAAGTCGACGAAGAAAGTGACTCGGAGTGTGACTCGAGCACCTATGATTGTATGTGTGAATGACTGCAGAGTGTGCCGACTTCTTACTGACATTGTGTGACTCAAGCCGATGATGACGGCGATGCGACTGATGAAGAGTCACGTGAGGAACAGATTGCACGCCTCGAGGAGCGAAAGAAAGCTTGTGGCAAGACCCCGAGTCGGCCAGGCACCCCATCCATGGCGGAGCGTGCCATTACCGCCACGCCCACCCCCTCCACCCCAAGGCCTGTCACGCCGAAGAGCGTCAAGGGACTGAAGCTTGGGTCCTTTGTGATCGATCCAACGCGAGCCGCCATGACTACCGACTCCGAGGGCAGGAAGATCAAAGTCTTGCCTCCCTCTCAGCCACTCGAGAAGGACAAGGCGTTTTGGCAGCGTGCACGAACAGCCCACAGCACCCGGACCGACACTCCTCCGGGCACAAACTACATCACCATGCCCAGCCCTGGTGCTGCAGCAGACGACTTTCCTTCGCGTCCTTTCACCGCCAAGTCTACCCTTGGATCTTTATTCAACGGAGACTTGGACATTCTCCGTAACAATGACGCCTCTGGCATCGCCGAAGTCCTCTTCCCTGACATGTTGAGCCATCGTCAATCCTCCTTCACCGCCACAACCACTACAGACGACAGCGAGACGGACCACCATACCGACATCAACATGCAGGACTTCTTGACCATGGATGGTTCCGAGTCAGAAAGCGAGGACAACATCAATCCCGTCATGACTCCGTCTGCAGGTGACGACGCTGTCCTAGTGGCTAACGGCCTGCTTGACCATTTCGACCGCACCCGCGGCGTGGTAGGCTCCTTCCGCCACAACCAATATCAAGCGCGTCACATGAGCTCCCTCGCCTCCAACCCAACCACGCGCGCCTCGACGCATGAATTCAACGCTATGCAGAAGGGCAAGCGCGGCGCCGCCAACACCCCCATGACGCCTGCGCGGAAGTCGCGCATCAGCCAGGACCTCAGCGGCGCGAGCCACGCCGGCATCCGGAAGAGCATGAGCAGTCCGCTGTCGAGTCGCCGACCACGCAGTCGCGGCAACTCTTTGGCAGGCGCTGGCATTCACAATGCGGATCTCTTGCAGACGTTGACGCGGAACCCGTTTCACTAGCTGCGTCTCGGACGGGCTGGCTTTTCTTTGAAGCAAGGCGTGCTGTGCACGTCTTTCTTCACCTTCTTTTCTTTTGTCTTTTTGGTGGGCCTCTCGCTTGAATGGCACGCCACGACGCAACGCAACGGCCGGAAAGTATACATTACCAGGCGCGAGGTTTGGGGGATGGGTCGGGCGGAGTTTCTGCTTTCTGGGTCGGTGGGCGTTGTTGCTGTTTCCTCTCTCATTCGGCATCCTCGTCTTTGAGATACCCTTGGTTTTTTTGTGCTGTTCTTTTGATTTCCTTTGAGGCCTGATGATGGGGCTGGTGGTCAGGGGTTCTATGCGCGGAGTAGTGGACTTGCGTATGCAGGAAATGGTCTCAGCTGCTGTTCAATATGCTCTCCTCATCTCTGTTTCCTTGACGCTTCATAGACACGTGTTCATGAATGGAATACACACGGGCTACCTTTATTACATGCATAACTTCGTTAATTCAGCCTCGTCCTCTCTACGACTCCGCAGCAGCAGCACGCGCATCCAGCGCCACCAACAACTTCGAGAAAACGGGACTCCCCAAACCCGTCACCGGATCCCAGCCCCGCGTAACATTATACCCCAACGTCTCACTCAAATGGCATCCCTGCAAAGCATAGCAGCTGCCCACATTATTGCCTCCAGTCGTGATATCCTTCAGCCCGGCGCCAGCTTTCAAACTGTACAACCACGGATTGATAAAACCCAGCCGCGGCCGGCCTTTGCTCGCTTCATAGTCGTTGAGCAGCGTGACGATAGCCGCCCACAAGGGTGTGGAGGCGCTCGTGCCGCCTATCGGGACGGTGAGGAGGTCGACTACCGTGGGGAAGAGGGTGGAGAAGGCGGCGACGTCGGGGATGCCGCGGCCTTGGGCGTTGAAGCCTTTCACTTTGTCGTATGAGGCGGGGATTTGAGTGGCCGTGTAGTTTGTTACGGCGGGGGATTGGTAGTCCGGGCGGGCGAAGAGGGTGGAGAAGCCGCCTCCGGACGCGACGTAGGAGATTTTGTTGATGAGAGGAATGGTGGATTTCGTTGCGCCGGCTTCCGCTGCGAGGTTCGTGGTGCCGCCTACGGCTGTCACCCAGGGGCAGCTTGCGGGGAACTCGGGCTCGAAGATTTGGCTGTGCGTGCCGCTCGGTTGGTCGCCGTTGGGCCCGTTGTCGCCGGAGGAGAAGAGCAGCGTGACGCCGCGGGTGCCGACTTGGGCCATCATGTTGCACAGCCGCCGGGCGTAGGCCGGGTCGAGGGAAGTCTCGGCCATGCTTTCGGAGAAGGAGACGACGCTGGGGATGGTGGTGTTGGCGATGAGCTGCTGCAGGAAGGTGACGAAGCGGTCGTACACTTGGCCTGGGTGCTGCGTGCCGAAGACGCCGCCGTTGTTGTAGAGGATGCCGTGCGCGGGCCAGGCGAGGCCGGTGAGCGTTTGTGTGTCGAGGGCGGTTTCGAATTGCGCTTCTATTCCGCCCGAGGACTCTGAGGGGTCGCCGGTGCCGATGACGGTGTAGTTTGCATTGGCGGCGGCGGCCGGGGGGTTGTATTCTGACAGGTAGACGTGGAGGTCGGTGGGGCTGAAGGATGCTGATTCGGTGGCGTAGACGGCGTAGGTCACTCGGCTGGGTTTGGCGGTGTAGTTGATGTCGTAGACTTGGCGGACGCAGGATGGGATGACATTGTCGGTTGCGCCGCAGCCTGCTCGGGTTCCCAGCATTGGGTCTTGAGAGAAACGCTGAGGTTGTTCAGGAGCTATAGTGCAATTAGAACGGAGCACGTAGAGTAGTCATATCTTCTGAACTCACCATTGGAGGCGTTCTTGATGGCCGGCCGAGGGAACATGGTGGTGGGCGTAACGAAATCGATATGATAGTTCAGATGATCCGGCAAGTGAAACAACTCCGTCCGGACAATCTCATCCCGGCCGTCGGAGAAGACAAAGTAGGTGGTATTGAGCAATTTCTCGGCTTGTCGAATGGTGGCATTGACTTCCATGAAACCCGCAAACAACACACTGCTTGCTAGCAGTCCATGCTGTGCAAGCCATACCTCCACTGCGTGGACGGTGGACGAGGCAGGCGTGGACAGGTCTAATATCTCGTCTGCCCTCAAATGGCGTCGGTAATGCGGACTATCGGGATGAGAGATGGCCATGAGATGCCGCTCGGCCGCGGCACCGCCATCCTGCTGCCGTAGAGCGAGATGTAGTTTGATGCTGGCGTCGCGCGGGGCGAGGAATTTCCGCTCCCATCGGGGATCGCGTGTAGCAAGTTTGGCGACTGTGCCGGCATCAACGCTGATGGCGCCAAAAGCAAAGACAAAAACGAGTGACAGGAAGGAAAGGAATGACATGACGACCAGTACACGTAGGGTCCGATACGTGAAAGAGGAAGAGGAAGAAGGAGAGGAGCGCGGAGAAGAAAGGGAGAATCGCTTTGACGCATCGTGGACCGCCATGGCGAAGAATTGACTCTCGCCGCTGTCTTCTCCGCGTGCCGGCGTTTGGTATGAGAGTCGCGTTGAGTGGTGATGGGCGGAGGCGGTGTTGAAATGAGACAAGTGACGTGCGGCCCTTGATTCGTGCGGCTGGAAAGGCTGAAACAGGCGCAAAAGACGTGGGATTGGCTTTGGAGGCAGCTGATTGGCTCGCGCTCCTTCTCGAATGGGAAGAAGCGTTGGATGGAGGGCGTGCAATGCCACCAATTGTGGACTACTATGGGCATGTTCACCCTAATTTCCCCATGGGTGCTATGGCTGCAGAGCTGAGAAGGCAGTGCACGTATGCCTGTCAACCATTGAGACGCCAGACAGGACAGATATAAGACATCTGACTTCACTTTGTCAAGCAATATGGTATCGAACATGATAAGACGGCATTCTAGCCAGTGGCTGAAGCAATTGTTGCAGAATCGCCCTAGGAATGCTGAGTAAAAGCACGTCCAACCCAGCCCAGTGATCCGCACAAACAGGACCTTGTCCAGTAACGTAGGTATACATCCAGTAATCGGCCATTAGACGGAAGCGAATAGAATCACTTCTTTCCTTCTCCATGCCCAGCTTGACCTGCAGGTCACAATCAGCATACCGCAAACTCACACACTGCCAACATCTCCGCATAGTACTCACCCTGCCAAAAGCCCTTGCCGACCTTGTCGTTCTCCACGTCCTCATCCTTCACCTTTTCGGCCGGCTTATCCGCACGCTTTGCCATTTCATCATTGTGCTTCCTAGTAATGTCTCCTATTAGCCCCTCATGCTCACGTAGCCATCTCCGAATAAGAGGCAGTTCTGCAGCCGGCCTACTTACTTGACATCAGCCGACTCCTCCCCATCTTTGGGAGGACTGGTGTTCAGGATCTTCGGTTGTGCCTTTTGCTGACTCTTGCCTGATGCTCCGTCTGTTGATGTATCGGATGTTTTGCTGGCGTAGCTTCGGGAAACCGCGAGCGATCGGAGGGATGGTTGGGCCAGGGGGCGGAAGAGTCGGGGCGCTACGATGACGCGATGTAAGGCCATGTTGGGTGGGAGGTCTGGTTCGAAGGTCGGTGGATGGTGGGGGTGTCAAGATATAGACCTGTTGGTCTAGTCGGTTGTGCTGGTGAGCTACCTCGTGAGGTGAAATATGGCTAGGTGGCTGTCGCGCGGATCGATCAAGATGAGTTCCAATGGGTTTGGTAAATGTATTTGAATTTGCAGAAGAGATGGAGTGTGTAGAGTCCAGTAGAGGAAAGTAGGGGGGATTGGCAGAGTCGAGATAGAGGAGGATTGCGATCTTCGAAGCTCGAACTGACGTAGGGAATCTTATCGCCACCCACCGACACGGCGGAGTAGCTTGACTCGTGCGGCCCGTATTTCAAGCAATTCTATTGGCTACAGACACGGGTACGCTAGCGGGCGTCCTTACATGTCTAAGGGACGTGGGACGCCGTCTTCCTAGCCTCTCCACATCGACATCCACTTTGTCTTGCCTTCCGTGCACCACACAATGTCGGCGACGCGATGAAAACAAAATGGCCAAAGCAGACACCACCGACGAGCAGATCGGTCTGGTCGGCCACGTAAAGGTAGATCCCTCAACACTCCTCTCCTCCCAGCACCGGCTAATCACACCCACCAAGAACACGCTGCTCAAACCTTTCGACTACATCCTCTCCCAAACCGCTATCCGCGCCTACCTCACCACCTTCCTCTTCCTCCTCACCTCCCTCCTCCTCCTCGCCGCCGCCGTCACCGCCTACGTCCTCTTCTACTACACCTACATCCCGCGCATCGGCTTCGAACGCACCATCCACCTGCAATTCGATGACGTCTACCGCCCCGACGACTCCAGATTCGTCGCCAACCCCTACGGCTCCGTTAGTCTCGTCGGCGACCTCGTGAGTGCTCAACGCTACGATGTCTCCATCGAACTCCTCCTCCCTCGGACGAGAGAGAATCGCGATGCGGGTAACTTCATGCTCGATGCGATTCTGTACGCACCCGGCAGTGTTATCGATCCGTTGAAGGACACGCTCGTCCCAGGGCAGGCGGAAGCGGACAATCGTATAGCGCGCTCCCGCCGTCCGGCTATCCTGGCCTACCGCTCGCCGATTGTGGACCAGTTGTATAAGATGACGGAACTCCATTGGTATCTCCTCGGCTGGCGAAAAGAGGCGGAAAGTCTGACGGTCGGCATATTCGAGGGGGTGGAGTTCGACCGAGGCTGGCGCAATGTGCCTTCCACGATGACGCTCGCGGTGCAGAGTACCACTCGCCTGCAGATCTACTCCGCAAAGGCGGTCTTCAAAGCAAGGTTTCGCGGGTTGAGGTGGATGATGTACAACCATCGCATCATCAGTGCCATTGTCTTTACGCTTGCATTCTGGGTGACGGAGATGGTGTTTACGGGAATTGCCTGGGCTGCCGTCAGCTATTACTTGGCTCCGCCGCAACAGACGAAAGCGGAGGAGATGCACGAAGTGGCAGTGGGCGTGAAGAAGGAGAGCGATCTGGAGGACGGCGAACCGGTGCTGTCTGATACCGAACGGAGGTTTCCGACTTCGAGCAAGCAGCCGCCATTGCGGTACGAGAGTCCGCGCATCAAACAGGAAGATGAGGAGGACGAGACTGTCATTCTTCCTCTTCCGGAGAATGTGGGCAAAGCTACCGAGGCGGATGACGAGGATGACGAAGACGAAGATGCGGATGTCTTTGTGGATTCGGGGATTGGGACGAGCATGGAGAGCAGTGCGGGTCGGAGGGACAGTGTGAGGAGACGGAGAGGCAGGGCAGATTCTGGGGGTGGGGTGAAGTGAGGGTGATAATGGGCTCATGAAGACGATTTGTTATTTCTGAGCGGCCATCAATGATCACTACTCGAGTGCGGCCGACATGAAGCTATCGACCCCAGGATATCCACCCTTTCTTCGGGCCATACGATGGTTGAACCCTTTGCGGATCGTGATTCCTCTGTACCGAGAAACAAGGCGATCCCGGGCGCTGGCTATTGACCCGAACACTGAACCGATCAGCGTATCCGGCTCCCACCACTTCCAGAGTGCACGGAATTCGGTCCCTCCCCTCAGTACGGCGCCTTCGCAACCGCCTGGATATACGTATCAACGCACCCCGTCGTCGAATTCTTCCACGCAATCTACCAACAATTCACATCAGCACAAACCCCTCTCAAATAGGTCAAGCAGAAGAAGAACTCACGACCTGCTCCCCCTCCGGCCCCGCACATACCGCCCACCCCTCCGCAACCCCATCAACAGTAAGCAAAAACCCACCCCTCAGCCCCAACGTCCCATTACCCCCCACCGCCTTCCCCGCCCCGGGCGGCAAAAACGTCAACTCCGCTCCCTGCGTCGGCGGGATGGAAGTGTACACATACTCCCCGAACCCTTCGGGGCCTTCGGTGAGGGTGGTGAGTGAGGCATTTGCGTTGCTGCTGCTGAGGTTGAAGCGGGGGAGTGAGTCGTAGCCCGGTCCTATAAGGCGGAGGAGGAAGGGGGTTTGGTCGAGGGGGTCGAAGAGGGAGGTTGCGGAGACGTTGGGGAGGGCGGAGGTGTTTGTGCAGGGGTTGGGGGAGGTGGTTGTTATTAGGAGGACTGAGGGGTTGTTAGAGGGGTGATTTGGTGGTGTGAACGGTTACGTTATGGGGACGAACAGTTCGTGAGAGGAGCAGGTGTTGGTGCTGCTGCGATTGGGGATGGGAGGAGGGTGGACAGTAGGCTGAGGATGGCCGTTGTTTGGTAGAATGAAGGCATGTTTCTTTTCAAAAAGGTAACTGTTGCACGTTGACAAGAAGAAGTGGAAAAGACTTATTATATATCAATCGAAGTGAAGGAGACAAAGTGATGTACAGGCAGCCTCGAAGCGGGATTGATGGATGCACGATCGCCGTCGCGCATCCTCCGCGTCTCCACATTCTCAGGAACGACAGCAAGAAACCGCAATGACGAAATGCCGGGTAGGGGGAACACTAGCACAGACAAAACGGACGATCATGTTGGAGGTGGTGGATGTCTGCGTTGCACTGCACTGCCTCGCAATCTTACCGCTCTGCTGTGTCGAGCCAGTCGTTTGGATGTTGTGCGCACGGCTGTGTAAGGGCTTTTTGATGGGCCAATCATGTCTGTCATCGGGGGGGAAAGTATCTTCTCATTATCGTCCTCGCATGTCCTTCAGTGCGTTGACTTGCGGTTCAGGACGTTCGTGATTGAATGTTATCGTTCATTTAAACGATTATTCGTCATGGCACGAGCTGAACGCAAGCACTGCTGCCCAATGGCGTTCAAAGCCACCCGACATTGCACAGCGACGGCGCCTTGTTCACCCATCGCCTCTCCTCCAACTCCTGCAAAATCCACACTGCGATGCTGCCCCGGCTGATGAAGATGCCATCTGATTTCCCGTCTCCGATGAAGCCCGCGCGTACAGGCTTGGCTTCGCTGTTCGTCAAACCCGGGACTCTGCACATGGTAATTAGATAGGAGTTTAGATGTCAGACAAGATGTAGAGGAGGCCGCTGACCGGAACAAAGTCCACTCCACCTGCTCTGTTGGCAATGAAGTCACGGCGCGACTCATTCCGTTGATTTCTTTGTAAGCGGTGCCGAGGAAGAGCTTGATAGCGAGGATGCCAAACCACCATTTCAACGATCGCCTGTCCTCGGGCGCGGAGTATGAGGCTGTTGAGAGGACGAAGCATCGTTTGATCGTGCTATCTGTCGGCAGTAACGGAAATAGCTTGTCGTAAAACTCGGTGATGGCCTGCTCCAGGCTTCAGTAAGAGCGTCACGCAAGTCGCATGATAGCTACACACCATGCCCTTATTGGGAATGGCCGGGCCAACGAACGAGACGAGCACATCGGCGCCGTCATTGAGCGCTTTCTTCACGGCCTCCATGTCGCTGAAGTCGCCTTCGACAATGTGGACGTTGATGTTTTGCTGCACATTCTTCGGGAGTTTGGACGGACTTCGCACGTAGAGGGTAAGTCGATGTCCTGCTTTGAGGGCTTCTTGGACGAATGAGAGTCCCACGGCGCCTTTGAACTGGTTAGATGTGAAGACGGGTATATGTCCATACTGGAAGGGTTAGCCTTACCGGTGCCGCCGAAGACGAGAATGTGCATTGCGCGATGGCCTGCGGTGAGAGGGTCAAGAGATCCGATAGCGATGTGCGTGTTGTTCAGAGAGTCGAGATGAGAGCGACGCGCTCTCTACATGTAGCCCTGTAGTTGCGATGGCAGAGATGGAGGGTGACGATGGAATGGCATTGTAGGTGTCATTAACCTGGGAATTCAGAGGCTGTTGCTTTGTCTGCCTCAGGCAGTCACTCGCGCCTTCCTTGGATGTCTCGGACATGAATGACCCGACATCTACACTCTACATACTGGAAGAATTGTAACCATTGTCATACTCACATAGATCAACATCCCACAGCACATCATCGACACGGTTGATCAACGGAAGGACGTCGACCCCACGTGATGGCGGCCTGCTAGGCGATGCTCCACCAATGACGCCAGCCGCCCTGAGCACATCATCCAGGAACGGGGAAACTGTGGAGACCGACAGGAACAGCCGGCTCAGCAGAACACGCTTCCAAATTCCGGGGGCTTGACTTTGCCCCTCGCAGCAGCGCAACGCAGCTCGCAAGGAAGCCAGGCCCCCCCCAGCCCCATGCTCGTCGGGGCCTCCGCTGACCGGCTGGCCGCCCGTCCCCCCAGCTCCCTCCCACTTTACTTTGCGCTTCCTCTCGTCTTCTTCCTTCTCTTCTCTGTATCAGCTTTCGCATCCGCTGTTCCTTCTGCATTCCCTTCACCTTATCCCAATCTCCCGTCCAATCGCATCAATGTCTACGAGGAAACGCAAGCAGGACGAGGAGGAGGAAGAGGAGCTTCAGTCTCTGCCCGAGGACGGCTCGGACGAGGAGTAAGTCGTCTCCGCTCGCGCGTTCCATCATTGTCTTCCAGGACGTTGCGAGCCCATTTATTGCTCTGTTCGCGAGTCGCGCTGGCTGTGCGACTTGCTTGCAACGAGGACTTGTCGCAATTGAACACTCACTGTAATGCGTGACCCGGGCGTGCGGAAATGCTGACATTGCTACGTTGACAGAGAGGAAGAATATGAAGACAGCGAACTAGACGAGGAGGAAGAGGAGGAAGATGACGAGGAAGTAGAGGCCGCTCCTCGTAAGCGAATCGCTCCAATTGATCTTTTAATGTAACCCCTTGCTAAACCTCCCCATAGCCCCCAAGAAGAAGACTCGAACTGCCGAGCCCGTCCCAGCTGCCAAGGATGACGATGACGATGAGGAGGAAGAAGAGGCTGAAGGCGAGGAGGAGGAGGACTTTGATGAGGAGGAGGAGCCGGAAGACGACGAAGAGGAAGGCGAGACCGCCAAAGGAAGCGGGCCTGCGACCAATGTGAAGCCCAAGGGCGCGGCGCCCAAGGAAGCTGATGCGGCTGAAGTGGAGGACGATGAGGAGGAGGAGGACTAGACGGTTGTGTCTACCTATCGTCATGCTCGGTCAATGGCGTGCGTCTGGTGTTGACCACGATAGCATTGGCTAGCACAAAAAGTGGTATAGAAATGCATGTAACTTCTGTTTCCCAGATCATTTTCCCTCCGCGATTCAAATAAAGTCGAGTACAGTAGAGTCTCGAGGTCGTTCCTGCCTTACGTGCCTCATGTTGTCGCATGCATGCCTCAGCGTACGTGATATGCTCCCCACATTCCGGCTTCGCTGCTCTTTGCCATCGCGACAGTCGATTCGTAATACACATCACTTGCGAGCATCACATATGTTCACCTCGCATTTTCGTCTCATATGCTCAATCTCATATGCTTTTCGAAGGCTCACCTCGAATGCTCACCCCATGTCTCCTTTGCGTGTTCATGGCCGTCTCACAGCTCCGCGTGAATTCATCTCATATGGCCATCTCATATGCTCCGATTGGTATTTTCGTCTCATATGCTCTCTTCCGTATTTCCTTCTCATATGCTCATTTCTTCCTTTATGTTCTTATTGTCTACGTACGCACCGCATACGCTCAAGCGTAGCCTGTCTATTCTAATGCCCTGCCATTGTAGCGGTCAAAATGCTCGTCACCTAGCTACGGCCGTTGGTAAGATACCCGATGCCTTATTTGATCAACGGTTCGCAAAGATATTACAAGCACGAGGGTTCCTATTGCGATCTCTTTGCTATTGTCCTGACTTCCGTTTCTAACAATCTCACATGCTATTTCCTCATATCTATCATATGGTACGCCATTTCCGTCCTGACACCAAAAGTGAACACGACGGATTGCTGGTCAAGTACCTCGAATTGCTGGTCAGTTCGGCCGTACTTCGGCATTGATTACCGTTGGATAAGACCTAATTGTTCTCGGCTTTGAGCCAAGAACCACCGTGCTTCTATAGCTCAGTTGGTAGAGCGCGGCACTAGTAATACTGGCCTCCTGGCCTCAAAACTAGGCCTATGCCGAGGTCTTCGGTTCAACTCCGTCCGCCAGCCCTTCCTAACCCTCCTACAACTTCCTGCTAACAACCCTCCAGGAATGGAAGCAACATCATGATTTTTGGCGGTTTTAGAGGCATTTTTAGTCCTCATATGGCGTATTTGAGGTCACGTGAGGCAATACAACCCGGTTTTAGACGCTCTATACACGCACGAATATGCTCCCAGTCTCTATTCAAATTTTTAGAGCCATTGAGGAGTGATTACGACCACAGGAAGCTGTAGGGTGATATGGGTGAGACGGGACGAATTTTCATGTGATGAAGCGGGGATCACGTGAGCGGCTGTATCAAAGGCTTGAAGTGCGTTCTCTCGTATGGAAGAGCCTTGTTTCATTGTTCTCTGCATTTAATTTGGGTATGGGGACGACATTGGGGGAGCATGTCCTCCGATGGCATACGCCATATGCTCCGATATGAGTACCATATGCTTCTAACGCGGAGAACCGTACGCTTCAATGCGGAGAATCATACGGTCTAATCTGCAGCACTATGCGCTACCAGCACCATACGCTCTCAAGTAAGACGTGCCATATCATCATTCATCAGCGAAGACATCACCCCATCCTCGCCTGCACATCCTCCCACCACTCTCTCCACCCCACCACCCTTGCCGTCCTCCTCGCCTCCTCCGCCGCGAAAACAACAGCATGACTCCTCACCGCCTCCTCAACCGTCACCCCCAAATACTCCCCTTGTGCTTCCCCAACCGTCATCCTCCCACTCTCGACCGCCTCCACAGCCTTCAAAAACTGCTCCGTCAGCCCCTGATCCCCACCCCCATGGTGCGAATGTTTCGGCAACTCTGGCGCAAACCGCCTCGTCTCATCGTTCGTAAAGTCGTGCACGGTGATGCGCGAGCTATCGTAGCTGATTTCGCCCGTCGAGCCGTAGATCCGCCCTCGGCGTTCGCATTGCGCGAGTGTGGATGCTATCATGTGGAAGGAGGCGGTTTTCGCTTTGCGTGCGGGGTGCGCTGCATCCTCGTCTTCCCAGGTGAGCAGGACGTGCTGGTCGTCGCAGACGTCGTTGTCGCTTTCCCAGACGCAGCGCCCGAACCAGGGCCGGCTTTCGATGTCGCAGGTGGGCGTTTTAGAGGCATCGTAGTCTTCTGCTAGAGAGGTTAGCAGGGCTTGTTGCGCGGCGGCAGGGCCTTGGGTTGAGTGGATGGTTTCGATTTCCGGGTTTACGATGTCGACTGGCCAGTCGGTGTTTTTGGCTTTGAGCAGGTGGCGGTCGAGGTAGATGCGTTTGGCGGAGTAGAGACAGGTGTTTTGCAGGGGGCACGAGAGACAGTTTGTTGCGGAGCCGGCGGCGACGGGTTTCCGTGATTTGCGGAAGAGGTTCAGGGTGCCGGTGGAGGAGATGGTGGTTGGGAGATGAGGGGCAAGTCTGTCAGTTCCTGGCGGCGGAGAGCAGAGCATCCACAGGAGCCAGTCGATGTCGTGACAGCTTTTGGTGAGGAGACTCGGCGCGGTGTAGGATTCTTTGCGCCAGTTCCCGCGGACGTAGGAGTGGGCGAAGTGCCACCATCCCACTGGCTCCGTGTGCTCTATCGAAAGCACATCGCCAATGACTTTCCGGTTCAAGACGAGATCTCGCAGGAGGAGGTTGTGTGGACTATAACGAAGTACGTGGCCAATGGCGAAGATCTTCTGCGGATACGATTGCAGTGCTTTCTGGATGCGAAGGCAGTCTTGTAGTGTCGTCGCCAATGGCTTCTCGCACATCAAGTGCAGATTGAGCGGTGCCAATGCCGTCACAACTTCTGCATGAAGTTCGTCCCGCACGCAAACGAACACGGCATCGACCCTGGGCGGGGAGGTGGAAGCGTGGCTGCCGGCTGCATCTGCGTTACTTTGCCTTTGAGACTCGATGAACCCGCGCCAGTCTTTGAACGCTTCACCAGTAGATGGTTTCCGGCCTTTCCAAATGTATTTTGAGCCTAAGAGATTGCGTTTGAAGTCGATTGGCTCGACGACTGCGACGACGATGCCGAGTCTGGATGCAATCGTAGCTGCAGCGTAGGCATTCCCTCGAGAGCCGGCACCGATGATGGCGACTTGACAGAGTGTCGGACTGCCATTGGCGTTGTGAAGACCCCCATTATGGTCGTCCAAGAGCGGAGCCATGATGAATGTGATTCGTGTTGCAAGATGGAGTAGCTGCAACCGGAGCCTTCTGTATTAGGCAGTCACGAAGACAGCAAGTCAGCCGGATGCCTCGGCTCAAGAAAAGTAGAGTCGAGTACATCTCGTGTCTGCACGTCACGTCTCCTCTTCCAGCAATCATCCTACTCGTATTCCTACATTATATTCTCAACATGGCGCAAAAACGAGCAGAGCAGATCGCTGCCCACCTCAACTATCCCAAGGGTCTGCTTTCCGGACAGACCGCCATCATCACCGGCTCGGCACAAGGCATTGGCGCCGAAGCGGCCCGGTTGTTCGCGAACGAAGGCGCAAAGGTTGTAATCTCGGATATTGACGCTGGTATGTTTTCTGTTGTATCGAGAAGGCCCGCAGGAGCTGAGCGCTTCGCAGAGAAGTCCAAGGCGACGGCCGACAGCATCAATAAGGAGGGCGGCCAGGCGCTTGCCGTTCCCGGCGACATCTTGAGCGATGAGTACATTGACGATCTGGTCAAGAAGGCCGCGGAGTTTGGCGGAGGCAAGATTCATATCATTGTCAACAACGCGGGCTTTACCTGGGACGGCGTAATCCATAAGGTACGCTCGACAAATCCATATCCAGAGCATCTCGAAACCTCCTCTGACCTTCCTCGCAGATGACCAACAAGCAATGGGACACAATTCTCTCCCTCCACGCAGGCGCTCCTTTCAAACTTGTCCGCGCTGCGGCGCCCTACTTCCGCGTCAAAGACGGCGAGCCGAGAAATATCGTCAACATTTCCTCCACCTCCGGCCTGAATGGCAACCCGGGACAGGCCAACTACTCCCTCGCCAAAGCCGGCGTCACCGGTCTCACCAAGACGATTGCCAAGGAATGGGGTCCCCAGTTTGGCGTCAGAGCCAACACTATCGGGTATGGCCAGATTGCAACTCGCTTGACTGCTGCGAAGGAGCAGGGTGGTCATGTTACGCTTGGCGATGGTGGGTCTTCTGATGCATCGTGATTTCATGTGGCACTGCAACTAACACCCATGACTTGCAGGAACAAAGATCGCTCTGGGTATCCCTCAGGCCCAGCTAGACGGAAGAAAAGACAGCGCGTTCCAGGACATTCCGCTCCGCCGCCCCGGCACCGCGACCGAGGCCGCCAGCGCCATTCTCGCCGTCGTCAGCCCGTACATGAGCTATGTCACTGGCCAAACGATTGCTGTGACGGGCGGGAGGAACATGTAAAAGTAGTCGACGCTTACTCTATCTGGAATATACTCGAAAACTATCATTCATCATTTCGATTCACTGATCAACGTTTCGTCACCACGTGTTGGTTTGGAGCTGTCGACTGGCGTGTTGATGAAGCGCACAAGGACTCGAATGTCTCAAGTGGCTACACAAAGAAATGAAACCAGGTCATCGGGTTGCACATCCTCCTACTCGCGAAACAAGTCGACCACGTGCCCCGCTCAGCCTTGTTCGATGTAGCACCCACGAAGCCCTTGTGTCTCTGTCGCCAGAAGAACTAGATGGGATCGTGCCCTTCAGTATTCCTCCACAACATCGTGATTCTTCCTCAACCTTCATGTACACCCTCAAGTATCCAAAGCAACATGCACACTCCACCCCACCCCAAAAAACACCCTCTCGAACCACCAACGCAAGGCTTCTTTACGATGAAACAAGGCTGGACCTGGCCAACATGCAACTGCAGCCAGGAAGAGTTACGCGCACTTTTGCGCGAACCTGCAACAATTCGACAGTCTCGGGAGGAAAGGTCGCGTGCAGCAAGCACGACAAAAGCCGTCATGTGCTGGAAATTGCTCGCTCTTCTCTTGGCTATCGTTTTTATTATTCAAGGAGCTTTGCTGGTCTATCAGGCCGAGGTGCTGGTGCTTAGGAGTGATTGCTGTACTGCCGTCGAGTTTGACTCTTGTACGCGTTGATAGACACATGGCTGGTAAACGTTTCGGCGTTCGAGGTCTACATGAATTCAACCCCCCCGCCTCGCCACTACAACCGCTCCTCCTCCGCCCTCGTCGGAGCGTAATTCTTCAACCACATCCTCGCAGCATCTAGACTCCCACTCTCCGCCTCCAGCGCACCGAGACACCACTCCCATCGAAACCCACGCCCACGCACTCCACCCTGCCCATCCTCCTCCGCAGCCAGGAACTCGGCAAGTGTTCTCCGCTTCTGGCTCCCTTCGTCAACGCAGAAGTGCAACGGCGTACCACCAGCACCGGCATGACTCAAGCCGTCGAGAAAAGGCTTGATCATTGGTAGCGCGTCCTTGGCCGTCAGAGTCGTGCCTCCGCCAATCTCGAAATTCTTGCGTCCGTTCTTGCAGAATTCATTGCGGCACCAGCTCTTGCCGCAGCCGGTGAGCAATTGTTGCAAATACTTCCTCTCGATTCTGCGTCTCAAAGCCTTGTTCTCGGGGTCGTACATGCTGACATACAGCGGGCCGAAACACACGCTGCACAACCCCACATCGTTGCCGGGGCCCTGTCCCATGCGCGTACCCGCACGGGTATCGCCACTCTTAGAGCAGACATCCAGCGTGCGGCCGCAGAGGACATTGCGACACGGAATCGGGCGCGCGCGCGCCAAGCGGTCGAGGTCGTGATTCTTGAGGTGCGTGCTCATGTCGCGAAGACGTACAATTTTGCTACACAGATGGCATTCTGTAGTTCGTGCGCCGTCTGCTAGTTCGTGAGGTGTCATTCCTGAGAGCAGGGCTTCGGCGTTCGGCACGTCGGGGTCGCCCTCTTGTGGTACAACGAGGTGGCAGAAACGGCAGAGGATGGGTTTAGCGGGGCAGGTAGTTGTGCGGTGGTGGGCGAGGAGGGGCAGGGTGGAGAAGGTCTCTTGCGTGTCGCAGTTGGGACAACGGAGGACGGACGCGGGGTGGAAGAGAGTGTTGTGTTTGGTATGAGCGAGCGGAGTGTTGCCGAAGGAGGTATCGTGAGGGCAGTGCCAGTGGTGCTCGTATGCTGGGGAGCGTTTCTGGAAGACTTGGCCACAGCCGTGCGGACAGAGGATGTTGTTCCGGAAACAGAAGTTCTCGTGCAGGACCATGCTACCTTTGGGAATCCACTGATGACAGTTCTTACACCGGATGTCGTCGGGACTGGGAGGCACATCTGAAGCTTGGGCCCCGTTCTGGACTGCTTTGGTGCCATCTGGATGATATGCACGTAGCGTATAGTGTATTGGATGTGTAGTGGTTCCATTGGTGACATTGTCCCCATTCGACTGCAATTCGCTGGCAGACAATGCGTGTACAGAAAGCTGCAGAGCCTCGGCGTGCTCAAGGTCAGCATTGGACGGCTCCAGTCGTATTCTCTTCCGCGGCCGGCCTTCGAAATCTGCAAAGACGTGTTCGTCCATCCTAGGCTTCGCGCGCTGTGTGGGTGATAATGGACTGAGGAGAAGGTCGACCTCATCGTCATCGTTTTGCAACGTCAATTCGAACTCAATCGGGTGTGCGCGATCCCAGGAGGACAGGTTGTAATCCACGTAGTCACCGGGCAGCACTTGGCCTTCTTGTGCTTTGAAGATATCAATGTCTCCGCCAGCCGAACTCCCTTGATCTGTGCCTGGGGCTTTGTGCAATTTCTCGGCAATTCGCCTTAGCGTCTCGCGTGCTTGCTCTTCGTTCAATGCTTCAATATCGACTTCGAGGTCGGTATCGACAATGCAAACTCCGTCCGTCTCGGGTTTGAATCCATCGACCAAAAATCTGAACTCCTCCCTGATGCCGTTGAGACCTCTGCTACCCGGGACTGCCAAGATCTCGCCGTTTGTGAGAGTGGTATAGTTCTGCCGTAAGTGCTGTTCCAACAATGCCTTCCAGTCTTCGGGATCGTATCCTGCTTCAAGCGGTCGAAGTTTCACAAATGTGCCTTTGGGTAGTTGTTTTGCGTGAACGGTGATGGCATGACTCGGTCCGCCATTTTCCATGTTCACATCCTCATCTTCCATACCAGTGTCTTTCTTCTGCTCCTTTCCATCGTGCCGTAGACCCAGCGCTTCTCGCAAAAAAGGACTGAGCGCAGCCTCGCCGTCGTCGGCAGTGAACTCACGGATCCCCGCATACACGACTCGGCCGTTGACGGGATTCACCAATCGAAAAGTGAGAGGGTATGGGAGCTGCTGACGCTGGTCTTGGTACTGCGACTCGGCCTGCATGAGGGCAGAATAGGATGACGCATTGAAAGGGTCGTAGGTGGGGAGGTTCTGGCGCGCATTTTGCGCTGCGAGCTGGGAAGATGCGGAGAGCAGTTGTTCGAGTGCCGACGGAGGCAGCGTGATCTTGTCACCGGGTAGAGTCTGTCGTTGAGGTGCTGAAGACGTGACGAACTGCCCGGACCATTGTAGCGCTGGCCCCGGCGAGTCGGTCATGTTCGACGTTGAAGTGAGGCGAGTTTGGGAGATTCAGTCGTGGAGTAGTGCGATCATGTCTGAAGGAGATGTCAGTGACTATGATTTGAGGTGGATCATGGTGGCCGTGGTGCATGGACGGTACTGACCTTGCAGAGGCAAAAGAGATTCTCGAAGCATCGACTGCGAGTGAATATGTCATCGCCTCAGGCTGACGCGTGACGCGCAAGAACCGTGCTCGAATATACCGCTATGGGTATTCCTGAGACTAACTTCCATCGACTACACCTCGTGCACATCACACGACATCACCAACATCCTCCATTGCTCTAATGCAGGGCTGCAAGAATTGAACAAACCCATCCACTCACTCGGCCGATGCATCGACTTCAGCTGTCCTTCTAAATGGCCGAAATTGAACAGCTCCCAGCATCTCTGATCGACCTGCTTGCCAATTCGGTAATACTACGAGAACTCGCTCCTTATCTCTCCCTTCAGAGTCTCCTTCGATTGTCTCAAACATCCAAAGACATTCGAGAAATTATTACAACACAACCGGAACCATGGCGACATCTCGACTTGAGCGGAGTGAAGTCGGCCATCATCGACTCCTCTCCTATCGACATCGGAGGCATCTCTTGGAGAGCCGAGCGTATGGATGAGGCTCTAACGGAAGATGATTTCTACTCGGGTCCGCTGCGGGGTATGTTCTCACGCCTGCAACGAAAACAAATCCTTCGTAATGTGCAGACTCTGGTCCTCGATGGCCTCTCCGTACCAGCGGATTTGGTGCGCGAGATTGTAACGGAAGACCGATTCAATGTCAAGATCCTCAGTATCCGGGAAGCGAAGAATCTCAACCAGTCGAAGCTTCAGCAAGTCTTGCGATATATTGTCCGACCGACGAGGCCCGAAGGGAGCCCCAAGCTCAAAGCGCTGTACTTCTTCGGACCAAAGGATTCGACTCGTTCGACTATTTGGCAACGACAACAACGACAACCCCGAGCCATGGGAGTGACGACTTCTGAGGGCGCCCAGATTGGCGCGGAATGGAATCAACGCTCATCTACAGCTTTACTATCCACCATTTCCGATGATGAGACAAGATGGTACAGCTGCACCGGACGAATTCTGAAACGCCCTTTGTCCGATTGGCCCGAGACCATACGTGCCTGCAAAGACTTGATAACATTCGACGCCGTCTTGTGTCGAGGACCGCGCCACGACATTACTAAAGTAGACAGCAAAGACTTCCTCCAACCCACCATCGCCACCGTCGCTCTGGGCCCCACAGGATGCGAAAGCTGCGGCACCTGTCCAGAAGGCCCCGCCAGATTCGGCGAAACCTCAGAGTCAACTCTGCCGCTCCTATCACCAGCACCATCCCATTCATCCACCGTCCACGCAGCACAACGCCCCCAACAAGCCACTCTCACTAACGACTCCCCACCACCCCCGCTCCTCCTCCGATGCGAAGACTGCCTCCGCGCGCGCTGGTGCGAACGCTGCAACCGCTGGTGGTGCGAAACGTGCTACGAAGAGCCCCGATCCCGCATTCACCTCCGCACCGAAATGCAGCAACTCGAGCTGCGCGACCAACTGCGCGACGGCGGCTGGGAGGACGTCACACGCACCGTCTACGAGGGCGACGGCCCGCAAATAAAGGTATATTCCAAGCTCTGCACGGAGCACTGTCTTGTGTCCGAAATGATGAGCGGGGCGGGGAGCAATGGCATGTGGGGATGATTGATGCTGCTACTCCTCCCTCTTGTTGCACATGAAACGGAGGTGGGAATCCGGGCTGATTCGCAGCCGCAGGGCGTTCATCGGGATTGTCTGGAGTGCGGGCGGACGTGCGAGGCGTGTAGCTTGTTTTGCCTTCGGCGCTGCCAGCTCTGCCGGACGGACTATTGTGTGGAGCACGATGACGGTTGCACGGAAACTGAGGTTTGTACGAACTTTCCGTCATCTGGTTCCCACGATGCTGACGGCATATGCAGTGTGCTTGGTGCAGAGGTGGTGGGCGGCGGACAATGACGCGCGAACTATACTAGCTCGCCGTTCTGACTGTGTTCCGGTGAGAACCTGGCGTAGGGATACTTCTGGAAACATAAGCACCTTCCGTCGAACAAACTCGTCATGGCGTGACATACAAATATCTATACAGGTGGAGCAGAGACCGGGACAATTCCCTTGAACCTCATGCGCCAGACGCCATCGCTGAAAACCATCCCAATGAAAAGCCGTAGTAGATCGATCTTCACCCTCTCCCCTTTCCTTTTTCCTCTCTCACACTACCTCCCGAAGCCCTGTACCAAACATCTCCAGTCCAGCGCATCATCCGCTCACACGCCGCCGTCGGCCCATCAACGGCCGGCCTCACATCCAGATAAAATACCGGTTCGCCCGTCGGCTCCGGCGGCCCAGAGTAGTAATCAATCACATACCGCACCTCTCTCTCCTTCCCGCCAGGGCCGTTTCGCTGCACAAACCAATCGTGGCGATCGAAGGGCGGGTTGTCGGGGAACTTCGAAGGGTACAGCCAAGCCATGAAACTCATCATGCGCGCCTTGGGCGTCAGCTCGCTCGGCCTGCCCATGAACTTCAGCAATTTGGGCTCCGCGGGATCCGGCTCGCCTCTTCGACTGCGGCGCAGGCTTTCCAGCGCCAGTTGTCGCGCAGCACCGCGCTCACCATGCCGACTTAGTTCCCAGCCGCGACTTAGGCCGCCGGCAAATCGGTTCTCCCAGTCTTTGATCTCCTCCCATGCGCCCTCGTTCAAGAAATTGTGCACGGCGACCATCGTCTCGACATGCTCGGCAGGCGTGTCGGTGTAGCCTTTGCGGAGCAGCGCGTTGTACATTTGCTGAGGCGACGGATATTCCCACGTTCCTGAGCCGTCGCCGCGGGGGATGGAGGAGCTTTCGCGCTCAAGGGGCAGGGAGACGGTTTGTTCGGGGGCTTGACGTTCATTGGAGAGCTGAGATGGCATATAGTTTAGAGGGTTGAGGCGGGAGACGTAGGAGGGCGCGGAGGAAGCGGGGGTGTCGCTGGAGGGTGGCGTGTAGGGACATGCCGAGTCCTTCGGGGGAGTGGGGAGTGGTGAAGAGGACGCTTTGTGCATAGGACAGCCAGCCTGCGACGCTGTTAGAATACAACGGCTCAATCAGCGGCGAATTGCGGAAGTTTGACATACCGGCGGTTCTGCACTCCCTCGTGGAAGAGACGCAGTGGCGCGGGGAGGGAAAGGCGTCGGATCTGCCCAAAACCACCCCATGTTCAATATAGATACAACCAGGTAGGACAAGAAGCGAAGAGGAAGGGTGGAAGAGGTGGCGTGTAGTCGGAAGCGTTTGCGAAAAGATAAAGACTTCCAGGGTTCCGAGCGTCGACCACGTCAACGACCAGATGAGGTTTAGATCGCGAGGTTCGGATCGTTCGCGGCGACGGAAGCCTAGCCCCAACCTTATTTTGAGCGTATGGTCTTTCAGATCCAACCTCCACTCCGGTGAAACTGAACGGTGCTGCATCTTCCTCAAGCTGGATGGAGTCGAATAATGCTATTATACGGGACATTTGTGTAAGACACAATGCAATCTATGATGGTCCTTTCGCGCTCCGCCCGAGATGTCTAGACCCTTGGCTTGCGATGCTCCATGTTCCTCGCCTACACCACCTGCAACCTCCGAGCTCAATATATCCCGGGGATCAATCTCCACGGCACGATCTCGCAATATTCCTCCCATTTCTCCCCGTACTTGTTGCGACAACTCTCTTCCCCTCTGATGATCCGATGGTTGAGCAGGACGAACTGGAAGATGAAGTACGTCCACGGCGGCAGGACAAGGCCATCGCCACTGCACGGCGCGCACATTGCCCACGCGAGGACGAGGTCGGCCGTATAGTTGGTATGTCGAGCGATGGACCACCAGTCGCAGGTCAGCAACAACGATTGGTGCTCTTTCCCATCCGCCGTCCAATAATTGCAACGCAGTGCCGTGGCCGGCCGGCCCCAGACCATGGTATCGCCGTCTGCCTCTCTGACGTGCAATTTCTCGCTGTTCGAAGCTCGGAAGGCAGCGTATGCTCCCATGCCCAATGCCATGAGCGCGATGAAGGCCGGGGTACTAAGTTGTACTGGATGGTATGCAAGGTACTGCGCTTGAATGGTGTAAAAGCTTGGGAGGAAGACGGCGTCTCCCCATGCGAGCATCATTCCCATGTGATCATGCGTTATGTCCATGGTCTTAAGGTACCAGTCTTCGTTGAAGAAGAAGTCTAACGTGTAGACGGTGTGTAGGACGATGACGATCAACATCGAGTTGCTCACGCTGCCGAACTTTTCGTACTGCCATGCGGCGAATGAGAGATCACTAAATGGGATGTTAGCTGGATGCTGCGGTACCTTGTGGAAGCGAGTCGCTTACATCAGAGTCCACGCGACAATGCCCGGACGGCCGTTATGGAACAGCTTCACATCGAAATGAGAGCCGATGCGGGGGTTCAATTCCAGACCCATCCAGAAATCATACGCCCACGATCCTAGACACGCGTGAGCAGATGCGTCACTCCGGCGAGGAAAGGAAGACTCACCACTGAATTTGCGATCCTCGACATTTGTCGGTGCATACCTGCCTTTGACAAAGACGAAGACAGCGAGGAGATAGCCGTACACATTGGCAGCGACAAACAGGCCGGCCCAGTTCTTCGCAATCCACGCGGGATCAAGCCATTCCTGCACGACGGCCACGGCAAATAGCAAGTGTGTGATGGCCCAAGCCATAGCTCCGTTGATCTCGTACCGATGTCTGCATCCGCCAGGGGTGCGCTGGCCGAAACTCGTCTTGCCTGGAAGTGCATAATACAGCAAGGCTTGGAAAGCTAGCCATGAAGCATAGGCCAGGGATGCGGTCCAGGAAGCTTGCGGTAAGTACCGCCAGATCATAGACAATGCGTCGTCGGTTGTCCAGAAGGCTTTGATCAAAGCAGGGAGAGAGCCATCGAAATACTCGAGCGACATCCAGTTCATCGTCACCCAAACGGGACACCAAAGAACCATGAACGTCGATACAACATTGGTCAGGGTGTTCGCTCGACCCATGCGACCCCATTTCAGGGATGTGACGGCATCTGTCAGGAGGTCATTTGACAGGGAGCTATCGTCTTTGGCCGCTGGCGGCCTGTCGATGAAGGCTTGCTCATGACGAGCTTCGCTGATTGGGTGGGTGATGATGGTGGTCATGATGAAGGTGAGCTATAGTCTCGTGATGGCCAGAGGTCTGATCGAGGTGAGGTGGAGTTGCCTTATGCCTTAAATGAGTTTTCCCGGCCGTAAGTCTGCTGAGTCCAGCTTTGTCAACTCCGAGAAGGACGATATCGTGCAACATCCACATGTATTACGGAGTGCTCAGGTTGAAAGCAGCATGGACAAGTACTCTTTGCGGAATGGTTCAATGGTGACAAAGGCTCGATGGTGACAAAGGCTTTCGTAAGGCAGCCTCGCCGGGTAGGGCTGTGCCGCAGTGGAGCCGCTTGGGCTCGTCGATCTCACCTTCCGCTTTGGGAAATTTCGTTGTCTTGAAGCAGCCCTCGTAGCGGAACCGGGGCCGAAGAGCTGCGGGCCCGATTGTGGTGCGACCGAGCCTCGTGCTCCGCAGACTCTCGGTGGGTGCATCGTTCGGCGTGTGCTGGATATGGGGTTGTGTCTCGGGTATGCACTTAACGATGGATACGAGGATGAGGGGAGCACAAGTGCATGTTTGGAAACAAACCGAACCGGCAGTTGGTGGCGTCTGCGGTGTCAGCATTCACAAAGGTAAACCCATTAGCCCTAAACCTTCATGCGGTCGTCCTGAAATGATGATACTTTGTATTAGCCTGAGCTTCACTATCTCCGCCAAACTGCTTATTCATTCAGTTGTCCCATTCGGGTAGTTGGGGTTTCCAAACTGGGCAAGGCGGATAGCGGTTTGGCCGACGTCTCCACTGGCAACACCATCACCATCGACGGAACAGCACAATGTAGGCCGAAGATCTGGAGGACATGTAGGGCTGACGATGCCCGGCAGCGGCGCACGGTGCGATGCACAAATATCGCATCAAGAGCCTCTCCTGTCCCGGGCAGCTTCCCGTTTCTCCATCCGAGCCTTTTCGGTCCTGGGCAACTTCCCTTCTTGCATCTCTTGTCCTTGTCGCTCGTCGACCATGCCATCTCAACCAGCCTTCGTCTTCGTCAACAAGACGGCCGAATCCGCATCCCTGACCCGATCGCACGGCAAGGAGCGCCTCGAAATCTTCTCTCACGTCCAAAGTAGCCAGATCCAGCAGACGGACAACAACGAATTCGTCTTGGTCACCCCGGCCAACTTTGCATCTTCCAAACCCAGCACTTACAAACAACTGGCATGTTCGTATCATGGCAAGGGCATGCGCAGGGTGAAGGAAGTCGGTGAATTGCACTTCGATCCCTTCCAGACCCTCGGGATCCGCATGACCAGGAGCATGCAGAGCCTGCTCGCCTATTGTGACTCTCCGCCTCTCTCTTCCGCCCATCTGCCAGATGCGATGCTGATTCGTCCACACGCCAGACTTCACCAGCGTCTTACCCACCGTATGGCCCGGGGCTACGCTCAAACCTGCAAAACAGGACTTGATGGATTACGCAATGCGTGATCCGGCGGTGCTGTACGCCTTGCTTGGACTTTCCAATTCGATTCTCTCCGTGGGCCAAAAGCAGGCCAATCATGCCCGCATCGCCAGCGAATACCGACACCAGACTATGGTTCATGTCCAAAAGCGTCTCAACAAGCCCTCTACTGTCGGGCCCACCACCGCGTATGCAGTTGCGCTCCTTTTACGTCTCGAGGTGAGCAACGATGCAAGGAGTGCGAGTGTGCTTGTCTTTCGCCCTCGACTGATGGCTAGTATCCTAGTGTGGCGAATGGGACTTTCCAGCCGCAGGAGTCCACGCCGAGGGCCTGGTAACAATCATGGACTCTCTAGACTCGCCTCAGGACATCCCCACTACTTTACGGCTTGGCATTCAAATGTATGCATATCGCACAGCTACCGAGGCCTGATTGAGCTTGCACTGACGAGTGCACCAATAGCACTCTAGAATTCTGTTCAATCATGCTCCGACGACCATCATCAACTGCAGCCCCAACCTCTCCCAAGGGAACGAGCATGAATGACACCGTTGGTAACACCTCTTCAACCGACGATCACATCAATCATATGATGCCAGCCCAGAATCGTCCTTGCGTCTTCGTCTCGGAACCCTACATGGCTATTGTCGGCGACTGGATATCCTATTTCGCCATCAAACGCCACTTACTCCACACTCACATCCCCTACCCCGGGCAAGATGGTGCCAAAGTCTGCCCCGGAAAGCTCCACCTCTTGCATGTCGATAGTTGCTCGCTCGAGGACGGCCTGCTGTCCGTGTCGCCCCCCGGCCCTACGGACACGCCCAGCTATTTGACATTCAACGTCGTCCGCTTCGCGTTATACTTCACATGCGGCCCTGCAATTGATGTCGCGCAGCCAAAGACACCTACTCAGCGTTCCTGCGCGGCGAAGCTGAGGACTGCTCTCGAGGATGCTATCAGTTTCCTACTCTGGTATCCGTGTCTTGATTTGTTGCTCTGGGCGCTGACAGTCGCGGATTGCGTGTCGAATCCACTGGACGAGTGGAAATGGATCATCTCTAAGGCTGCCATCATCTGCAAAGAACTTGCCATTCATTCCCAGGAGGAGTTTGAAAAGACGATCGCTCCATTCGGCGGTATTTCCGAGACTGCAGCGCGGACCGTTTGGACTGCCATTCGCGATGTAGAAGACGCAGAAACTTGAGCTATCTTCGCAATGGCTACGTGCGATATTCGAGCCAGATTAGAGGAGCGGCGCGAGCCAAATCGCGATGATCGTGGATAGAAGATACAAACCTCTCACGGCGTGTCAAGGTGGCATGGAGTCCTTACATAAGCCTCGCATTAGCCGGAAGGCTGTGACAAGTGGGTCAACGACGTCAATATCCAGAACCTTATAAACCCTACCTTCCACTTTCGGCATCTCCCCAACATCCCATCTCATCAAAACCTCCACCCCAATTCAAGACCATGGCCCAAACGCCCCAAGTCGCAATTGTAGGTGCAGGCATAGCTGGCCTCGTCCTCGGCCGTTGCCTCCTCAAACACGGCATCCGCGCCGTGCTGTACGAGCGCGACGCCCTCAAACCTCGATATGGGTACTCGATCACTCTCCAGCCGGCGGCGTATCGACAAATTCTGCCTGTTCTGGACTTGGACGAGAGGGGTTTTCGGCAGAGAGTGAGTGTAGATGGTACTGCGGGTGGGGAGTCGACTCATGGCTCGTCGTCTTTCCGAGCTACCAGGTTGAAACTCGAGGAGCTGCTTCGTGAGGGGTTGGACATTCGGTGGGAGCATAAACTGATTGAGGTCGATTCCGCTTCCTCACCTTCTGGCCTGGCGTTTGAAAATGGCAGCAAAGCGACGTCTCAAATCATCGTCGGTGCAGATGGAGTGCACTCGCAAATCCGCAAGACTATCTCGCCCTCTACCGAATTCGATATCCTGCCGTACGCAGTGTACAACGGCAAACGACGTCTGAGTGCCGCCACTTTCCAGAGCAAATACGCATCCCATTTCCGCGAGTCGTCGGTTCTTACGCACAAATCACGCACGGGCAACAAGAACACCCTCCTTCAAATCAGCATTAACGAACTCACCCAAGACAAAGCGAGTCTTAGCTACGTTTTTTCTCGGCCAGCACTATCCAACAGCGGTGAAGATCCTCTCTTCAGACCTACAAGGCCAATTTCCGGGGCACAGGAGATCCCAGACCAGCTTTTCAATGAAATCACGCAATTGGATAGCCTGCCTCCTGCTCTCACTGAGATCTTCAAACCTGAAGCAATGAAGGAGGACAGATTGTTGAACTGGTTGATGCGTACTTTGTTCGTCCCGGAAGCGAATCTGAATGCGGCGGCGGAGAAGGGGATAGTGCTACTGGGGGAGGCGGCGCATGCGGGGCCGCTGCTGGGGAGTGAAGGGGCGAATGAGGCGATTGAGGATGCGGTTGCATTGGCGGGAGTTATTGCCCAGAGCAAGGATCTAAAGGAATTCTATCGCGAAACATATGCTGGCTGGGAGAAGGGCGTGAGAGATGGGAGGGGAAGACTGGATGAGATGCATCGGGTCGCGGAATCTTCGAGTTTGTAGAAATTTGTTTTGTTCTATTGCGAAGCGATTGTCTATATCGTCATTTCGGGAGGAAATTGACAAGCACCAACGCCTTTGCTGGAACGAATTGCACTCATCAAGCACCCTGTAGGTTCCCCTTACTTGCCGTTCACCAGATCCACGCCACTCGCCTGCTTCGCCTTGCCGTACTTCTTCAACCTGATGGCCTGGATAGCAATGAAGCCCGTCGTGTCGGTCGGGGCGAAGTCGCCAATCTCGTCCATTGAGCTCTCCGACTCATCGTACAACTTCTCCGTGTCACTCCACCTGCCCAGTACGCTGAACATGCCCTTGTATGCGCGGCATCGCACAGCCCCGTTGACATGCTTCTGCGACGCGGTGATGCTGTCTTCGAGGAACTCACGCTCCGGTGAGAAGTACAGACCGTTGTAGAGGAGTTTGGCGTAGTTGAAGGTGAGGAATTGGTCTCGCAGCGCGCGAACTTCACGGTCCATGACCAGCCCTTCGAGATCGACGTGAGCGGAGCGAAGCATTGTCAGCCCAGGAGTCTCGTAGCATCCGCGGGATTTGAGGCCGATGAAGCGGTTCTCGACAATGTCGATACGGCCCACACCGTGGCGGCGAGCGATCGTGTTTGCGGTGAGGAAGAGGTCGACAGGGTCGGTGGCGGACTTCTTGCCGTTGTCGTATTCGAGTTTGACAGGGAGGCCTTTTTCGAAGATGAGGGTGAAGTCTTCGGGGGCATCGGGGGCTTTGATGGGATCGACGGTCAATTTCCACATTGCTTCAGGCGGAGTAGTGTTGGGATCTTCGAGGATGCCGGCTTCGTAGCTGCAGTGCGCAAGGTTCTCGTCCATGCTCCACGGTTGGCTCTTGGTGCTTGTGACGGGGATGCCCTTTTGGGCGGCGTAGTCGAGCAGGTCGTTTCGGCCCTTGAAGCGGTTGTAGAAGACCGGGTCTCGCCAGGGAGCAATGACGCGGATGGTCGGCTGCAAGGCGTAGAACGCAAGCTCGAAGCGGACTTGATCATTGCCTTTGCCCGTGCAGCCGTGAGAGACAGCAACGCAGCCTTCCTTCTGCGCAACGGCGATCTGCGCGCGAGCAATAACGGGCCGGGCGAGAGAGGTGCCGAGAAGGTAGACGTTCTCGTAGATGGCATTGCACGCAATGGCAGGGTAGCACAGCTCCTCGATGAACTCCCTTCGGAGATCCTCAATGTAGCACTTGCTGGCGCCGATCTTCAGAGCCTTTGCTTTCGCGGCCTCGAAGTCTTCCTCCTGCCCGACATCGGCCATGAAGGCAATGACTTCGTAGCCCTCATCGAGGAGGTATTGCAGGATGCAGCTGGTGTCCAAGCCGCCCGAGTAAGCCAGACAGACCTTTTCTTTTGCCATGATTGTGGTGAGAGTATTGGAAAGAATCAGAGAGGATGAGGAACAAATGGTGAATGTTCAATGGCTTCCCAACCGCGCCCGAAAAATTAAAAGATGCGTCACGCTCGGCGGTTGCGCTTATCTTGCTGTTCTTATCTTAGCGCCAGGGCGGCGAGCAGGGTTGGACGGCAAGCCTTCCGATTCGACAGGGCCTCGCGCCTGATGCTGACGTCGTCCATTGCTTCCAACCACGCCTGCTTCGTTTCAACGACACTTCTAACGACAAATGCTGAAACGAGCCATGTCGACGACAACAAAGCTCAACCCTCGCAACTTCCCGCGACCGCCATCTTGCGACAAGATCTCGCGGCATTTGCAAGTAAAGTGGAACGGCGAACTCATCGCCGAGACCAAGGAGGCCTACTGGGCTCTAGAGACCTTTCATCCGCCAACATACTATTTTCCTCCGTCCAGCATGAAAGTACCGCTCTCAAAGACGAGCAGATCGTCGTGGTGTGAATGGAAAGGCAAAGCCACGTACTACGAAGTGGCAAACCCGACCAACCCAAGCGAAGTGGTGAAGAATCGCATTTGGTCTTACGATGATCCCACTCCAGGCTTCAAAGACATCAAAGGCTACTTGAGCTTGTATGTTGGGCCATGGGAATGCTGGGTGGATGGGGAAAAGGTGAAGTCGCAGCAGGGCTCGGACTTCTATGGTGGCTGGATGAGCAGTGATATTGATCCGACTTGGGTGAAGGGCGCTCCGGGAACGTTGGGCTGGTAATTTTGGTTGATGTCCGTTCGACACCTTTGGAGGCGGTTGCTTGGTCTCATTCACTGTCTGGAGTCACGTGACTGTTGACGACGTCACTGGTCAACCTTCACGTCAGGCAACAATACTTCTTACTTTTCCTCCTTCCTCCTCCGTCTCCCTTTCCTCGTTCGTCGGCCAACACCACTCCTACCCGGAGACCTGCGAGCACATCATGGCTCGTGCTAAGAAGAGAAAGATCACAGAGGTTGCGGACATTGAGGGCTACCAATCAATGACCATCTATCAGAAGAAAGTCGCCAGGAAGGCTGTGGTAACTACCAACCGCGCCATCGAGTACGACAGGTGTGTCTGGTGGTAACCAACACCGCATGAGCAGTGCTAATATGTTCCAGGGAAGTAAAGCTGCGCCTGAAGAAGATCGAACGTCCAGCCCGCAACCGATTCTTCGACCTCCCGGGCGAGCTGAGAAACACGATCTACGAGCTTTCCATCGGTCGATCAGTCCAAACAAGACTCCCACCTGAATACCCACGAAGCGATTGGCGTAAATGGATGGGACCAGAACCCAGTCTCCTCCGCGTGTCGAAGGCAATCCGAGCGGAAGCTGGCTCGATCCACTATTCAGGAACCGTTTTCGAGATCTACTTCAAAAGCAACGAGTGCGAGCAAGCGTGTGCTTTTGCGATGCAGAAGTTGCAACTGTGGATCCCCCGTCTGCGCATCCATGCCCGGCTGCACTTCACGTCAATCATGTGGAAAGATATCGGTGCCTGGATATTCCTTGCCAAGCTCATCTTCAACATGGACCTCGCCTGGCCCAGCCGAACCCGCTTCAGGCTCGCGTGGAGGAGGATAATCACGACTTCTTCCAATCCAGGCATCTGGTACGGCTCTAGCAATCTTCGCAAGTCTCTCTGTGAGCTCATCGACTTTTCGGTGGAGTACAGGATGAAGGGAATGAGCGAAGCCGACCTTGAGACACACTTCCACGGATGGGCATCAAAGATCATCGAGCAACCCGCCCGAATCCCGAATGCAAAGACTCGTGACGCTGTTGCACTGTCTTTGAGGAAAGTGGCGATGACTACTCGCACTCGAAACAACTTTGTCAAGCGCCTGGCAAAGGAGGAGGAGGACTTGACGAGGATGACGTACGGCGTTTACCCCCTGCCCACAACCAAACGTCCACGCTAGACGTACAATCGATCGGGGTTCTGACAGTTCTGACGGCGAGGAGCGAACAAATCACCGGCGATGGCCACATCATTGTGGCAACACTGAACAATGTTTAGCTATCAGAAGGCTCGAATGATATGCAACAGGCGTGAGCGACACAACGCGGAAGAAGGAAGTGCGATGAGACTGTCGCTGTGAATTGGCGTACGATAGCTATGCAACACAGCGCTAAATGCATGTTTTGAAAATCATGGGCACAGTCCCCTTCATGTCCTCGCTTTCATGGCATCAATATGCCCAGTTCCTCTGCTGCTGAAAATCGCCATGATGCCAAATCCCACGTAGAAGAGCGCTAACGGATATGCGACAAGTCCCCTGTTCGTCATCGTCAGTCATCGTTCGTTCAAAGATACAGGATAGAGATACGCACCTCATATTCGCCATCCTCCCCACCACACAAAACATCGCCGAGCTGGAATAAGTACACCACGCAATCGCCGTGCTAACCAAGCAATAGCCCAAAAAGCTATCAAGCGGCAACACAACACCGAGTAGACTCGCGAACACCAGCGGGAGCAGACAGTACCCCAACACCGACGAGCTGCGCCCGAGTGTGAGGGTCGAGGAGAGCTGTGCGGAGGCGTGGTAGGAGCTGGACGAGTTCTGCGCGGCTTGCATTTCGTCTTGGGAGAGCGGGGGGGACATCATGCTGAAGATGAAGTTGAGCGTTATTGCGCCTAGGGCTGCGAGGCCGCAGACGTAGCCGAACCAGAGTTTGCCCGACTGTTTGGTCGAGAGTTAGTGGTGTGGTCTTGGTTTAGGGGCAGGGGGCCGGCTTACAAGAAGCAGGAAGGTGCCGAAGAGGCCGCAGAAGAGAAATGGACCAGCTAAATCAGCATCGTCCATGATGTGGTTGTCTATCCGGGCCATCGGGTTGAGCACTGTGAGTGTCTGGCAAAAGCTATTCGTCAGCAAAAGGTCCAACCACGTGACCCTCAACAAGAGTTCATACCTTCATCTGAATATGCATGAAATTCACGCCCAACTCTTCCAGCAAAGGCGGCTCTCCATCATATCCCTCCGTCCCAAACGCAGCCAACCACCCCGTCCTCAGCCCTCCTTGTCCCGTCCCCATTTGTCCCGTTGCGCCAGGCTGCCCGGGGAAGCCTCCGAAGCCATAATTGCTGCCGCCGCCGTATGCTTGCTGGGGGTAACCCCCAGACTGTGCGCCGCCCGCGCCGTATGTGGCTTGGAAGGGAGTTGTGTGGCCTGAGACGGGCTGGTTGGAGTAGGTGGACTGGTAGAAGTTGAGGTTGTTGGGGGAGGAGTAGGATTGCGAGGGGGGTTGTTGGGGATAGCCGTAGGAGGCCATGTTGGCCTGTGTGTGTGAGGACGACTCGTGATTCGAATTGTGGTAATGGTGGAGGAGAGGGTGGGGAAGTCGAGAGTGTTGAAGGGTCCGCGAAAGAGTCGGCGTTGGCAGATCAGAAAGTCGAAGAAGATGATGAAGTGGGATATGCAAAGTGTCGTCTCTGCTCGGGGAATTTCTGGAGAAGCTGCGCATGTGCAAAGCTCGGGGTCAATGTGTGCCTGAGGCGACAACGTCATGCCGTGTTCACACGGCGCTCAGCCTTCTCGGTCTCTATCAACCATCTTTTGACGAAACGGCTAAGGTAGCATGGGAACTCGCTCAAAGCAATGCAATCTGATCGATTAGCTATACCTCCCCCAATTCCACCACCTTCCACGCGAAATCCCCATACTTCACCTCCCCTCCAAGCCTCACCCGTTCCCCCTCCATCACCACACCACAAGGCAACCACATATCCCCCATCTTCACCTCCCGTATCCACCCTCCATCCCTCATCCAAGCCCATCTCTCCAAACTCACAGATCCTCCCACCCTGAGAATGCCCTGGACAAACTGCCCAACCCTCACAACCACCCCTCGCGCTCCATTAACATCATCATGCAGTACAAGCACAGCACACATCGCCTTGCCCTCTCCATCAGCAGTGCCAGTAGCCTCAGTAGCAACAGCCTCCACATCCCTCCAACACTCCTCGTACTGCGTCAAGCGTCCTGTAGCAGGATTGACCATTGCTCCACTTTCCAGCGTTGTCCCGTCCAGCTGAGGAAACATGTCGCCTTCATCCACGATCTCCTCGGCATGCGCACTGCGAGAATCGACCCAGTGGCGCCATTGCGAGTGCACGATTTGTTTGCCAGAGTCGTTGGGATCTGACCGGATGGAACTTGACGATGTGCCGGCGAAAGCCCAGTCGAGACGGGTGAAGGGGAGGACGGCTGGGTTGTTTAGCTTGTGCCTAGTCATTATAGCAGAAGCCCTGAATGGTACTTACTTTCTGTTTGGGTGTGCGGTTGAGAGTCGTTTGTGGCTTTGAGGATGCGGATGTCGACGAATCTGTTTTCGGCGGAGGTGAGGACGAAAGTGCTGGTGGGTTCGCTTGCTTCGTCTGGGAGCCAGCGGATGTATTCGCGGATGGATATGTTGGGCGCCATTGAAGATTTCCTCGTTTGAATGGCGCAGAGTTGAGAAGAAGTGTTGATGTATCTAAAGTTCGTGTAATTGACAAGGTCGAGAGTTAAACAAGTTGAAATTCGAGATGCAAACGCGGCAGCATTGGGCGGAGTTGATTGTCATTGTAAATTTGCGTTACATTGAGATGTGTGCTTATGAAACGATCATATATGAAAGCATGTGTAGACTTTTCGGCATGAACGAATGACCTTGCATCCCCCCATCCAATCCACTCTGACGTGATTCCCCCTTAGAAAGCAGTCTGAACAAACATTCTCGGCTCCAGACTCATCGTCGGCAGCGGAGCAACGGGCATCGCCGGCAACTCAGGTAGAGGCACGCTGGTATCAAACGGATCCGGGTGATCGTCCACAGCCGGCCCAGAGCCAGGCGTATGAGGGATGGTGTCGAGTCTGTGCTGCTTGAACTCGGTGCTGCTCGGGAAGCTCTGAGTCGAGCTGCCACTGCCGCGCATGTAGTTTGGAGTACAGTAGACAGGCCCGTTGCTGTTGGAGCTGAGCGAGGAGTTCCCGGCGTGCGCGCCCGTCACTGGTGCGTGCGTAGAGACCACGCTGGAATTCCTGCTGCTGCTAGTGGTGGAGCCGGCGAAGGCGTTGGACAAGCGACGGAGCATGACACCGCTTGCACTCACGATGCTGGAGGATCGTTGGGATTTGGGCGTGTCTTGGGGGCTGCTGGAGTCCATGAGATGGAAGATGCCTTTCAGGACGGTCACGGCGCAGATGGCCGAGGCCTTGACGGTATTCCAGCTGGCTTCGAGGCGGATAAAGTCGTCCATTTTGCTTTCGATGCTGTCCATTTCTTTGAGCGAGACCTCCAGACAGTCCGCGACCACCGTAGCACCGGTGATCCAGATGTTGGCGGCGGCTTCTTGGGCGGAGACAGGCTGTTGTTGGACCAAAGCCAAAGCTGACGAGGCCATTTTGTCAATGGCCATGTCGGCTACACTCTTCTGAATGGCGATGTCGACATAGAGGCTGAATTTGATTGTCGGCATGTCACCCTCGCGCAAGCCATCCTTGAGATTGTCGTAAACGCTTTTGAAGGCGTCTTGGTGGCTGTAAGCCAAGCCGGAGTTCAGGTCGTCCATGGCTGCGAGAACAACATCCGCGTCGTCCCCGATTTCTTCGACCAAAGTAGCCACATGATTGGTACCCTCAGTGAAGCCGTTCGCCTGGAGAGCTTTGAAGAAGTGGAAGTCGCCGCTGCGGCTGGCAGAGTGGAGATTGTGGCGGACGAGGGCGACTCGCTGGCTCCAATGGAGCTGTTTGTTGGTCTTTGCGTTCATGATCGCTGATGGAGTTCTTCTACACTTGCACTGTGTAGCAGATCGCCAGGAATGCAGATAAGTAAGAACGAATGCGCAGAATCGAGATACGCTGTAAAGTGCAAGGTTGAGAGAGTGAAGAAACAATTGAAACACCTCATCCGCACGATCGTACTTATCTAAGCCACTCCGTGGTAGCTGAGATCCATTGTGCCGGGTGCGTCATGTCTCCGCTTGGGTACCTATACCGGCAGTGGCCTTTGTGTTTGGTCAGACGTCTTCAGCTGGCATTCGTCGTACAAGCATTGTTGGAGATCGTGATTAGGATAAATACACCAGTATACTCGATCTCCACGGCCATAGGCCCGAGCCGCCGCGTCACTCCAGACGAGGTCTTTGATGGCTTGCTGCATGCGGTCGATGGGGATGACGATCAGGAATGTGAAGGCGGAACAAAGAAAGCAGCTCAAACCGCCAGTGTAGCATGACGAGAACCGACGTCATGTTGTACGTGCGCGTCAAGTCTTCTATACATGGCAACGATGACATGAGAAAGGGCAAAGAAACGCTGAAAAGTGTTTCGGTTGCGGTGGTGGAGTGAAGATGGAGTTGAGGCGAGACTGAAGGTAAGGCATACCGTGCTCATATATGCAGCCGGTCCGATATCTACGCACACCGGATCCAAGCTCTGAAGCTTCAACTGCTCGCGGTGGGAAACTTGGGAACAGACATCCTCCCTGCTTCAGATGACTGTATAACAGGCAATGGCCTCATCGCCGCTCGATGACAGCGTAAGACCAGTCCCGCAATCCTCTAATACCCCGTACTCTCATCTGACATGCCCAGATCTTTGCGCAACTTCGCCAACCCTTGGATCCCAAAGTCCTCGCCGAACGCGAAAATGCCGTCACTGAACGAATCCAAGGCCAGTCCGAGAAGGCGCGGCAACGGGAGAGTGAGCTCATCGACATCAACTCCTCCAGACCGGTAACCGTCTCCTCCGTCCGCGTCATCGGCGCCAACAACACCCGCCACTCCTTCCTGCAGCGCATCTTCCAACCCCTCCTCGACCGAAACCAGCCCGGGGCCGGCCCCTACACTCTTCGCGATGCTCTCACCGAGATCGGCACTGCAGTTGACAAGCTCAATCGTCTTGATATCTTCCATCAACCCATCAGCACCTACATCGACCGACCTGATCAGACGGAGGCTACCTCGACGCCAACTGATCATAACGTCTTTGTGACGGTGAGGGAAAGAGGGAGGTACACCATCCGCACAGGCACGGAAGCGGGGACATTAGAAGGCAGCGCGTATTTGAATGTCGTCCTGCGCAATTTGTTCGGTGGCGCGGAGAGTCTCAATGCCAATGCCAGTCTCGGCACACGCACGAGGAGCGCATACAATGCCTACTACGACACTCCCATTTTCTCCAATCCCGATCTGAGGTGGGAGATTGGTGGCCAAGCGAGCAGTACCCTCAAACCGTGGGCTTCACACGAAGAAGCGCTGAAGGGAGGGAGCACAAGAATCTTATGGCAGACGAGGCCGGGTCACCGTCACGACTTCACCTACTCCGGCTTCTGGCGACAGATCACGGGTCTGGCGGAGAAGGCGAGCCCGACGGTTCGAACGGATGCCGGCGACAGCTTTAAGTCCAGCATCACGCACACTTGGACGAATGATACCAGAGACATCCCAATGATGCCCAGCAGAGGTTACTTATTCAAGACCATTTCCGAGATTGCCGGCCTCGGCCCATTGGCAGGTGACGTGGCATTTGGCAAGTTCGAAATGGACTCTCAAGTCGCCCTGCCGGTTCCAGTTCCTGGAATCAAAGGCGACTCCGGCATCTCCTTCACCGCCGGCCTTCGAGGCGGTCTGCTCTTCCCTCTGACCCTAGCTGGTGAAAGCAGTCCATCCCAGAGCCGTCTCAACGATCGCTTCCAACTCGGCGGGCCAACCGACGTCCGTGGCTTCCGTCTCAATGGACTCGGTCCTCACGACGGCGAAGACTCGGTGGGAGGAGACGTCTACGCCGCCGGAGGCGCCTCGCTCTACTTCCCGCTGCCACGCACAGGCAAAGACACTCCCCTCCGCTTACAAGCATTCATCAACGGTGGTCGCCTGCTCGCGCTGAACGATACCCGCAAAGGAGACAGCAAAGACCAGGCAATGGATTCCAGCGAGGTGGCGCGCAGCGTGCGGCAGACTGTTGCTGAGCTTTTCAATGGCCTGCCCAGCTGTGCGGCGGGCATTGGGCTTGTATATGCGCATCCGGCGGCGCGGTTCGAGGTCAATTTCAGCTTACCGCTGGTTGTGAGGAAGGGAGAAGAGGGGCGGAAGGGGTTGAGTTTTGGGGTGGGCTTGACTTTCTTATAGATTGTGGTAAAGGTGTATAGTATGCAATGGCAAGACACATGCAAGACATCATCCTCGTCTGCAAGCAAGGGAATACTTTATAGAGCCGTTCTATGCCCATCTCGTCGTTCTGTGGCAGGTTCAAATGGCGTGCCAACTCGCAGAGCACATCATCGCCCATTCAGATAAATATGGAGAACGTCACCTCATCCACCCAAGCATCCATCTCCAAAGAACACCATCATTTCTACTCCTCCCAGCCCCAGAAAACCAAACCCGAAATACCCAGCACATGGACGAGTCATCTTCCTCCGGCTTGGGCCAACTCGCCCGCCTGCCTACAGAACTCCGTCTCCAAATCTACGCCCTCTGCCTGCCAACAACCCCCCACTTCCTCAACCTCCTCTCCACGCAGTCCAACCTGCACTGGCTAGCCACATCCCGCCAAATCTTCACAGAAGCCGCTCCGCTCCTCTACTCCCACACAGCCCTGTACTTCGACCTCGAGCCCGCAGCCAAAACCCGGCGAGGCAGTCTAGTCAGCGAACTCGCCTTCCACGTGCAAACGCACTTCACCACTCCGCCTCCGCAGCCCGCAGCAGCCTCTTTCGCCGACAAATGGATCCGGCGCGTGCTCACTCGCAAAGTCATGGTGGAAGTCTGGTGCGCCTACCTCGATAACATCGAGGAGTTCCTCTCGTGGTTCGCGGCGGGGAATATCAGCGGGTTCTTAGCCGAGTGCGAAGCGCTGGAGGAAGTGAGTGTGAGTTTACGGGATATTTTTATCGGGCCGTTGGATGAGGGCGTGCTGGTGTTGCGGGAGGTGGGGGATGGGGAGTGGGTGCGGCTTTTGAGGGAGGGCGAGGTGCCGCATTTGCGCCGCTTGTGTGGGAAGATGAGACGGGTGGAGGCGAATGTGCCGAGGGGGTGTGTGGTGAGGTGGAGTTTGCCTGGGGAGGCGCTGCCTGAGGTGGCGTATTTGAGGGAGGGGGTGCCGGAGCGGGAGCCTACGGGTCGCGAGAGGGCGGTGAGTGAGTTTATGGATAGGGTGTGGCGGTTTGTGCGTGAGAGGGAGGGGCAGGAACTCGATATTCTACTGGGATCATAATATATTCATAACGAAAGAAAACCAGAGAGAAATTCGTGGCCGACGGTTCACATTGCTCAGTCTACCTAACACTACCAACATCCGCAGGTAACATTCTGAGTGGAGGTTTCGCAAGATCCTCCCCGAAAGGAAAGGAAAGAAAAGCGTCGAGGCCAAAAAGTCGTGCTTCCCACCTTATCCTTCTCGCACCAGCCTGTGGGCGGGAAGGACGAGACGGAAAGCACCTTCGCCAGAGCGAGTCCTGTGGCGGAAGGGGTCGACAATCTGTTTGATGTCGAGAATCAAAAGCCGAACCAAAGAGATTGCGAAGGCAGTCGCTTGGTGCTGGTGATTGTGGTCTTTCTCCATCACTTCTCAGCGAAGAGGAGATAGGAGAAAGACCACTGGAGCAGGGGCAAAAAGACACACACACATGTCCATTCTTGTTCTCTTTGCGTGCTCCGAAACGGAAAGTGAGAGTGGAGTCCAGTCTTCTGCTGATATCCTTGAAGCCACCATTCAACGAGTGTGCGTGGGTTTCCAGTCTGTGAATAATGCTGAGAGAAGTCGATAACCCTTGCGCCGACAGGAGTGGTGAGAGAGCTATGCTAGCTCGGAGCAGTCTGACAGTCTGAAGAGCAACGTTGCTTGCTGAATTATGGTGGTGTAAAGGAGTGAGATGAGTGGGTTCCCAATTTCGTTTCGGTGCTCCGAGCTGCATTGATGTCTTGTTGTGTTGTGTTCGTCACGTATCGACGACTGGAGATCGACCTTGGCTATTTGGAAATCATTAGTATAAACAGCGCAAGACACAAGAGATGCTCCACCTACCCTATCTCCATAAGATCGTCGATGTGATTACACAGCGCAACATACAAATCAAAGAACAGTTGCGTGCCACCCTTCTCCATCTCCATCTGCATCGTGCCGCTTCTCTTGAAGACCTTGCGGCTGCGAATGATGAGGGCGAGGTAGTGAGCGCGGAGCCTCGAGTCGCTGGCGGGCGTGTTTGCATACGCAAAGCGTGCACTGCGCAGGATGGTCGCCACGTCGATGCCGGATTGCAAGCCTTGCTTACGAAGAGCAAGGCGTTGCAACTCGGGCAGGCCGAAGCGCAAGGCAGTGCAGTAGACGACGGTATCCCGGAGGACATAGTCGCCTACCCCGGAATGGAAGATTGTCGCGGACTCGTTGAAGCCGACGAACTTTTTCGGAGTGGCGGCGGTACGGTCGGATCGAGGGGTGGTGGTCAGATCTTCGGCGGTGAATGTCGCACCCTCCAGCGACCACGTGCCGCGCTTCCTGTCGTGCAGGAGGCGGGGAGTGTAGTCGCCTTTGTAGAGGAACTCCAACACGGCCGAGAAGATCTCCGGCTCCTCGTCGGGAAGGTCGAAACGCTTGCCCGAGGGCTCGAAGAAGTGCTCACGACACTTCTCGGCGAACCAAGGCGAGCGGGAGAGCACGTCTTCATGCGCGGCGAACAGCCTCTTGTCCCTGCCCACGGCAATCGTGACGATTGACGAGTTGACCTTGGGCGAGGCATCGCTCATTGAAGGCGATGCGTCGAGGGAGATTGCCGGGTTGTTCAGAGCCTCGCGCATCCTCTGTCTCGTGACATCGCGAAACGAGCGCTTGGGGATCTTCGCCTTCTCAACTCTGTCCTTTGAGAAGGCATGGAAGCTTCTTTTGAACATGGCTGCGACGGCGAGAGATCCGGGAATGCGCTCCGTGATGTCTCGAAGTTGGCGATTGTTTGCTTTCCCAAACGAGAGATGGGCTGGGCGGAGGGGAGGGTAAAAGAGTGAATAAAGCGTGAGAGCTTTTGGATCGGACGCGCCCGGACAAGGACTCACCACTTCAAACGAAGCATGTGAGGGCCTTGTAATATTGCCAGCAGCGGTGAAGAAGGAAGAAGAGCAGCAGAAGAGTCACCGTTTGTTTTATACGGCTTAGGCGCCACTGGGCCTCGTGGCTGGACTAGCGCGGGCATCCCCATGGGGTGATCTTCATTTGGCCAACCAACGCACCTGCATCGCACTATCGATAAGACGAGAATAGACCTCGTCTCGGTTTCACGACTCCAACAAAACTGTCCATTCACATCAAAATGCCATCAGCAGCGGATAGACTACCCAATGAGATCTGGGAGCAGATCCTGGTCGACTCGCGATGTAATCTGACATCAAGAGACCTCTTCCGACTGCAGCGCGTCAATCGGAGCTTCCATACTACAATCAATGGCTCGACCATCCTCCTTCGCAGGATGGACATCATCCACCATCCCGTGGAGTACACCAAGCCTCGAGTGCCGAACCCCCTACTCTACACGTCGCACCTCGAGTTCCGCCCTTTCACGTATCGCGTCGAATGTCTTGCGCCAAAGTCACCTCGGAACGGCGGCACGCATTGGAAGATCATCGTCCATGTCTCCCTGAAACTCCCCTCCGAAGCTCATATCGCGAATTCTCGGACCGCCTTCGGAGTCAGGTCGAATCGACGCATTTTTGGGGATGTCGTGGATGGCTCGTGGAGGAGGATGAAGCTGGCGAGATTCCCGGTGTCGGTGGACGTGCCGATCCGCGTTTATTGCCTCGACGCGTATTACGAAGAGATCACAAGTCGCCCAGCTGAGCCCGATGGTATGACTTTGGGGGATCTGGCCACGCTTCTGGAGGGTGTACATGATCGTTCGAAGGAGCTGCATCTGCAGCTGGCGTCCAAATCTGTTTCTACCGAGACTCCGCAAGATACAAGAGTGGAGACGTCGCCTTGTCGAGTTTCATGAGCTGAGGAACATCTTCGATGCTAATCTAGAGTACTCAATGGCTATAGATGGGTGATTGCCGCAAACAAGTTCTGCATTCTTGGGCATCGCGACATATCTTGAAAGGCTCCAGGACTGTCAGTCTGAATGCCTTGGCCTCACGTCTCGGTTTGAGAGCAGTTGCAGCTGCGCAAGATTGAGACTGTATCAAGGACGCCATAAATCATCATACTCTTCGTCTATCTGTTTTATCTCAACTACCCATGTCTTAGGACCATTCGATTGAATACCTTCACCTACGGTGGTCAGGCCAATGATGTAATGTAGCTGTTGGTCCAAGCGCCAATCTGGCCGGCGTGCCTTACCTAAGCCGCAAGCGTCGCTTCCATTTCGACATTTTCATTCCACTTCTCACAGCCCTCCGTTTCCCTTCGTGTACTCATGGCGGGCGTGTAATTCGGCGTTTTCGGATCCCTGGTGGCATTTCGTTCTCTCTCCCTTTCTTGTTTGAGATTGTCGAGACTTTTCATCGCACGTCATCATGGCCGACCGCTATGAACCCAACTACCGCAGCTCACGGCCCTCCTACGAGCCTCGTGATCACCGCGACGCGTACTTTGACTATCCTGCACAGTACGACCGATATGGTGGACAGAGAAGATCGCCCCCGCCGCCGCCTCCTCCCTACGGTGGAGGAAGACCTGACTCAAGCTATGATCGATACGACAGCGGTTACACCTTTCATGGCGCCGCATCAAGAGATTCCTTTCGACCAGAGCGTCCGCAAGACACCTTTTCCTTCCGAGCTCCCGGAGCACCCCGTTTCCCGTCACCAGATCGCTATCATCCACCCCCCAAACATGACAACCGCCGAGCCCCGGGCCAGCGTGGCCCAAGAGGGCGCAATGACGGAGCTCGAGGACGTGGTGGCGATCGTGGCCGCGGCGGATTTCGGAGCCGCAAACCTCACACACGCGACATTTTGAACAAGGTGCATGGCGGGAGCACGCCGGAGCAGTTGCATGGCATGAACACGGAGGGTCACGTCAGTTTCATGGAGCTGAACTCGGGCGACGAAGAGAATGGTGAAGTAGACGTTGTCGATCTCACGCAAGACTCTGATGATGGCGGAGAATCGCGTGCCAAGCGTATCAAGATGGCTGCGTCTGAAGCTGAGCCGACGGTACCAAAGTGGTCGAACCCCGACCCGTATACCTCCCTGCCACCTCCTGACGCCGCGGGTGGCCCAAAGAAGGACATTGTGAAAGTCATACGCAAGGCCAAGGTCGATGCCGCGTCGAAACATGACTCTGGCAACGCGGTGAAGAGCAACATCGATTTCATTTCATTCGACGACGACGATGAGGGATCGGAGGACGGTGAGGTGAGTCTTGTCACAGACGCACGTCAGCCCCTTCCGCCAAGATATGCGCCTTCCGCACCTGCCTCAATGCGGGAGCTCCCGAACCACAACCAGGCGTCACTTCAAATTGCAAACGGCACTTCCAACCTTCACCCACAGACATCAACGTCAGCTGGCCACCGTCCTCGCACACGCAGCATGGATGACCCGGTGGGCCCACCGCCTCCCCCTCCATACGGCCTCATTATGCCCACCGACGAAGAGATCGCGGCCAACCTTGTTGAGCAGAGCAAAGGCAAGAAGAGAAAGCGCGGTGAGCAGCAGTCGGTCGGAGTCGGCTCAGTCCTGCCAGAGTGGGTGGCAGACGGTATCAATGCTGCGCCCTGGTATATCACCGATCACTCCACCACCTCTAATGCTATCACTCGGTAAGTGTAGCCGCGGTGACGTTTGTTAGTACCATTACTAATTGTGATGCAGCCTTCACTTGGAAATCTGTGATTTCTTCGACTTTGTCCGTCCGCACGGCTACGAAGAGGCTGTCCGTCGAGACCTCATTGTGCGGGTACAGCAGTCCATCCGCCATATGCACGGCGATGGCGGTAAGGACGTTGAAGTCCGCTGCTTTGGCTCATTCGCGGCCGGCCTGTACCTCCCCACTGCCGACATGGACCTTGTGGCAGTTTCCCCCGGCTACATGAACAGGGGTATCAAGTCTTACTGCCAGTCGGGAGGCAAAATGCACAAGCTCAGTCGCTACCTGTCAAACGTTGGCATCGCTGCCCCGGGAACTTCGACTCCCATCACCCGAGCCAAAGTGCCAATCATCAAGTACGTCGACCAGCGCACCGGCATCAAAGTCGACATTTCATTCGAGAACAATACTGGGCTCATCGCAAACGACACCTTTCAATACTGGAAGGCCCAATACCCTGCCATGCCTGTGTTGGTCGTGTTGATCAAACAGCTGGTGGCGATGCGTGGTTTGAACGAGGTCTTCACCGGCGGCATCGGTGGCTTTTCGATCATTTGTTTGGTCGTGAGTATGCTGGAGTTGCTGCCGGAAGCGTCGCCCCCCAACCCCGACTGTCGTTACGGGCACCTGCTCCTGACGTTTCTCGATTTCTATGGCAACAAGTTCAACACGTTCAGCACCGGCATCGACATGACAAACCCGATCCGCTACTTTGACAAGATGTACGATCCCATGCCGAAGCAGAACGCATCAGGTCTCACCATTGCCGACCCCAACAAACCCACGAACGACATTTCGGGTGGATCTCGACTGATCGGCGACGTGTTTGCCGTCTTCCGCAGCGCACATGCCGCCCTTGCCCAGCATGTCGCGCAGATCGAGGCCGGACAGGTTTTCCAGGGCAGCATGCTGGAGTGTATTCTGGGTGGAAACTACTCTTCGTTCATGCATCAGCGTAACAAGCTGAGTCTGCTGCATCGTGGACACCCTGTCAGCCCGCCGCCGCCGTCGGCGATGCTTCTGCAGCCGGCCGCCAAGGACAAGGCCAAGGCAAAAAAGCCTGCGGCGAATGCTCCGCAGAAGGCTGCGCAGGCTCCGAAGGTGCAAACTCAACCGCAGCAAGGCCCGGCGCCGAACGTACCTGGCAAACCTGATCAGTCCCTGGTTCACTCGAAGCAACCCGGGGCCAAGCATGCGAAGACCAGGACAAAGTATGTGGACCTCCCACCTCGTCCCTCGTGGTTGTAGAAGCATCGCGATACCCCCGTGTGACCCGTACTCAAGGTAGTAGTGGATACTGACGGGCCACAGAGCATCAAAGGCTGTCAACAAGGCAAGACTCGCACACAGGCGCGCGAAGCGTGCGGAAAAATTCAAGAAGAACCATCCAATGTTCAAGGGAGAGATTCCAGCTGAGATGAGCCACGGTGATGTCACCAAGTTGAGCAAGCAAGTGCTTCCAGCCGAGACCGCCGCCAGAAAGCAGCAGGCGGCCAAGGCGAAGGCTGAAAAAAAGGCAGCAAAGTCGGCCAAGTGAGGGGCGCATGGTTGTCACCGCGGTAAGGAGATTGCTCAACGCGCTTCTGATGGGTGGCTGCTTCTTTCTTTTGACCACCAGAGATACCCCTGTACTACTACTACGAAAGGAATGACATCGCCGCAACGCGAGCGAGACGGCAGGCTGTTTGCTTGCTTGCTGTCGATTGAGAAATGAAAGTATTCACCCTCCCTTTTCACCTTCTGACAACAGGTGGGCTGTGACGTTGAGCTACTAACGATTTGCACTAACTGCAGCGGATGGCAAACAGCAATCTCTGGTCTTCTTGATCTACTGTGGGCTACAACATCGCTTGGATTCACATCCTCGCGAATTCGGAATGAATGCCTGCTGCTATCACTGCTGCTGCTGATGCCGTTTGCAAAGCGCAGGCCATTCCTACCTTACTGCCCCTCTCGCTGCTTCGGCGCTTGAGAGGGGTCTTTTCTCATCGACTTCTTTGCTGCTTGGCGGAGGATCGGAGAGGAATGTGCGTGTCGAAGTGGCATGAGGCTGGCAGGCATCGACAATGGGAGGTATTACTTCGTTTGTATTGTCAATTGCCAAGATCCAGCAAAAAGAAAAGCAAACAATCGGCGGAGACATAAATATCCATCACTTCCCCTGCGCACGTGAAGCGTCCCGCTCCGACGCCGAATGCGAGCTCGTGCCGCCCGGCAACGTCACACTCAACTTAAAAGCAACCCGTCCGGCGTGTCGCACGTCAAAAACTTCCCCGTTTGCCCAACCACACTACGCACATCTCGTGTTCAATTCCAACTTCTCCCCACCCATCTTCGAACGTCGGATTGCTTCTACCCCGCTGCTTTCCTCACCTCACGATTCATCGATCATGTCTTGGCAAGGTATGGCAGTCCAGTACTCTCCCTCATGGCAGCCAGCTGGGGAGTCGGAGAAGATGCTGCATCTCTCTCGCTCTGCTGTCGGCATGTAGAATACCCAAACTAACATATGTCTTCTCACAGCCTACATCGACACAAGGTACCACCCCTCCTCCCCTCCTCCATCATCCCCTCCCACTAACACCCCCTCCCCACCACCAGCCTCGTCGGCACCGGCAACCTCGACCGCGCGGCAATCTTCAATAGCGAGGGCAACAGCGTGTGGGCCACGTCGCCCGCCTTCACCGTCACGCCGGGCGAGATGCAGGCCGTCGTGGCGGCGTACAAGGACAAGGGCGACGCGCAGGGCGTGAAGCAGGTGCAGAGCTCCGGCTTGCACATTGCGGGCGAGCGGTTCGTCGTGCTCAAAGCCGACGATCGGAGTATTTATGGGAAGAAGGTGGGTTGCATCTTAGACTCTTTTTTCTGAGGGATTTTTGGGGGATTTCGCTGATGCTGTGGGATTACAGGGTCGAGAAGGCGTGGTTATTGTCAAGACTACGCAGGCTCTGCTCGTCACGCACTACCCGGAGCACGTACAGCCTGGCGCGGCGGCGAATACGGTCGAGCAGCTAGGCGACTACCTCATCAAAGCGGGATATTGAGCTTTCCGGAGAGGCTGGTGAGGTGGGAAGAGCGAAAGCTGAAGAGGGCCGAGCATTGAAAACACAGCGGATATGTGCATAGACATCTGATCAAATCATTATACGATGGTTTGCAGTGTTACGGAGGGGGCGTTGCAAGTCTTTTTCTTCTTGAGTTTCTCTTCTTCTGGCGGAGGGGAAGAGAAGTGGTGGTGGTATTTGCTTTTCTCTTTTCGACTTATTCGCTTGAGCTGAGCTCGAGTAGTGTCTCGAATTTCCTGAATCTAGCCAAGTGCTCGCAGGCCAGACTCTTTTCCTTCGTGTCTTCGTGTCGCCAATGTCTCTGACCGACCCATGCGGTTGAGCATTGACTCTCCCTTTGTCGCTCCCCTCCTCGTGCGTAGCGTTCATTCCGTCCTCAGGCAAAGTCATAGTCCTCCTACCGTCTGCCTCTCCCCCTATCCCGGCTCCGGCTGCGACTCCGACTGCTGTAGCTGTCGTAGCTCGGGCTCCTCCTCCCTCCTCTGCGCGGCGGACTCGCCTCCCTCCTTCGCGGCGGCGACCGACTCCGACTCCGACTGCGACTCGAGTAACTTGGACTCCTCCCCCTGCCTCTCCTCGGTGGGCTTCGACTCGGCGATCGACTGCGCGGCCGGTACACGTTCCTGTCCTCGTAGTTCCTGTCCCGATACCCTCCGCCGCTGCCACCCCCTCTGCCTCCACGCCATGATCCCGGTGGTCCTCGAGGCGGACTCCTCCCACCCCTTCCGTAACCCGGCGATGCCCTCGGCGGTATAGGACGACCATACGCGCGATCAGGCGGCGGAATACCCCCACGTGCACCTCCTCCACCCCTGCCTGCCCCTCCCTCTCTGAAACGATGGGGCTCCCCAAATCTGTCCGGCGGCGGCCTCCTCGCTGGCGGACTACGACTGAATCTGCGACGGGGAAGAACGATACTTACACTAATTTCTGCGCCATCCAGTTGCGCCTCGTGCATGTGCGCGATCGCCGCTTCGGCGTAGTTCGGCGCGGTGTAGAGGATGTACGCGATGCCGCGATTGGTGAGGAAGGGTTTGTTCATGGGCATTTCGAGGTCGGAGATGGGGCCGTAGGTGGCGAAGATTTCGCGCAGGTGGTTGGCGTTGACGTTTTTGGTGAGCTTCTCGATGACGATTTTGGCGCTGCGCGGGATGGAGGGAGAGCGGGAGCGGGAGTGGGATGGGGAGCGCGAGTAGGAGCGGGCGCGGTAGGCGGCGCTGCGACTTCTGCTTCGGGTGCGGGCGCGCGAAGGTGAGCGAGAGCGCGAGCGCGCGGTGGGGCGGGAGTTGTGGGTGTTTCCATTGAGGGCAGCGTCGGCGGGGGTGCGTGAGCGGCCGCGAGATGCAGAGCGCGGGGGCTCGTCTTGGAGGGTGACGGAGCGGTCACGCGCGGGTGAGGACATGGCGATTGTGACGGGGTCGCTGCTGCCACAGCGAGGTGATGACGGCAGACAGAAGAAGTGGTTGTTTTGGGCATGGAAGTTGGAGGAAAATTAAGGTTTGGAATTTGGAGAAGCGCGTCGCAGCTTGCGCTTCCTATTCGGGACTAGACCGTGCATCGCAGCAACGTCATGTAAGCGCTTCCCCAGCCTTCGTGCCCCTCGACTCACAATCCATCTTGTCGCGAGTCCGTCGCCCTCCTACGCCTACACATTTAGTCGATTTGTAAACAAGATGTTGTGGGATCGCATTGTTCTACTCCTCGCATTCACCCATCTCGCCGCTTCTAAACAACCCTCTGCGCCCTCCTCCGTCGAAGCACCTCTCCGCGAGCTCCCATGGGGCAAGCTTAACTTTCTCGTAAGATGCATCCACCCTATGTACTCTCAAGGTATCCACTAATCACTACGATGGATAGCACACCACAGATACCCACGGCTGGCACGCCGGCCATCTCCGTGAACCCCAATACTCCGCCGATTGGGGCGACTACATCTCCTTCGCACAGCACCTCCACGCCCGCGCCGATGCGGATGGCTCCGATCTGCTCCTCATTGATACCGGTGATCGAGTCGAAGGCAACGGCCTCTACGACACCAGCAAGCCGCCAGGCAAATATACCTTCGACATTGTCAAGCAGCAAAAGTTCGATGTAGTGACGGTGGGGAATCACGAGCTGTACATCAACACCACGAGTCTGAGGGAATACGATGATGTAGTTCCGGGGCTTCAGGATGCGTATATTGCGTCGAATGTCGACGTGCGGAATCCGAAAGATGGGAAGCTAGTGCCCCTTGCGAAGAGGTTTCGCAAGTTCAAGACGAAGAACCAGGGAATCCGAGTGCTGGCATTTGGATTCTTGTTTGACTTCAGCGGAAATGCAGACAACACTTTTGTTCAGCGGGTTGAAGATACCGTCAAGGAAGCCTGGTTCCAGGATGCGATCCGCGAGATGGGGGTGGATCTCTTTCTTGTTGCTGGACACGTGCCAGTGCGAAACACCCAGGAGTTCGACGCCGTATACAAGGCCATCCGCGATGTCAAATGGGACACTCCAATCGTGTTCTTCGGAGGACACACGCACATCCGCGATTACCGGAGATGGGAAGACAGCGCCTATGGCATCGAGAGCGGACGCTACATGGAGACGATCGGCTTCCTGTCAATCTCGGGCCTCAGCTCGAGCGGGAAGGATGTTGCGGTCAGCACACGCAAGAATCCAACGTATAAGCGGATGTACATCGACAACAACCTCTACTCTCTGCACCACCACTCCGCCACCAACAAATCCACCTTCGACACCGAGCTCGGCCGCAACGTCTCGAAACAAATCAAAGATGCCCGCAGCGAACTGAAACTCGATCAAACGTTCGGCTGTGCACCGCACGATCTCTGGCTCAACCGCGCCCCTTACCCTTCCAATGACAGCCTCCTCACCTGGCTTGCAGACGAAGTACTCCCCGACACCTTTGGCGATTCCAACTCCTCTTCCAACCCGGCCATTGTCATCACCAATTCCGGCGCTCTACGCTTCGATATCTTCCGCGGGCCCTTCACCACGGACGCCACTTACCTCCTCTGTCCGTTCAAGAGCGGCTTCCGAAAACTTCAAAATGTTCCTTACGGAGCTGCGAGCAAGGTGCTCAAAACGTTGAATAACGAAGGACCAATTCCATTGAAGGATCTGCTGAGTTTCGTCAGCGACCAGCCAGGTTGTGGCAAGCATCGAATTGACGATCTGGTCCCGCATTTGCCGCAAGTCGCGCAGAGCGGCGTACCAACGACACAGACCTTCCCATCCGTGAAAAGCGACGAACAAATCCCTTTCCTCAACGCCAACAAAGACAAAGACAAAGACGAGCCACAAGTTCCCGGCTACACGACCCGCGACGACGCAGGCGACGGCGGCGACGACACAATCCACCAGCCCATTAAATTCTACGCCGTGCCCAATTGCGTCGGCTCGGAGATTGGGTTCTCTTCTTCTGCCGACAGCACGCCGGAGAGCGTCGATCTCATTTACAACGAATTCGTGCAGGGCTGGGTCCTGCTGGCTTTGCAGTATTTGGGCGTTAGCTATGGGGTGGAGAATACGCGGTCGGCGCTCGAGGGGAAGAGTATGACGGATGTGATTAAGGATTGGGTCGGGGAGAATTGGCAATGTGAGGAGTAGTCTTTTCGTGTTGTTGTTTGTAGAGTTGGACGATTGGGTCGCCAGTAGTATGAAGTTGTGATCGTGGTCATTGATGATTTGATGATGTGTTGATCAAATCTTTGTTTCGACTAATGCGCCTCACCTCATGCAGACTCGTTGTTTAATCCTTCGTAACGATGGTCTGGTAGCGTATAGTGCTGGATGACATTGCGTTCATGACCTTTCAATATACAATTCTCATAATGTTATACAGTCGGAAGGTTGTGTTATAACAATAACGTACAAGGCGCCCGTCTGTCCGCCGTGTCTTCAAAGTCACTCTGGGCGCGCGCACATGGTGGAGGGCTTCGATTCAGCAAAGAAGAAGCACGCAACGCAACGAAGGCAAGGTCGGGCGGAGGGTGCAGGGTGCAGGCAAAGGGCAAAGCAGATAGACCGCAGCAACAGTCGTCTGGCTATGAGGCCAAAGGAGGGCGAGGGATCAAGCCAGATGAAGCAATGAAGCATTCTGACTCTACCATAACCTTTCCCTATTCATGCACCAACCCCCGAAATCTTGCCCACTCCGCAAAAAGTCCCAGTCTGATGCTTTCGAGCATCTTGGCCCGTAATCTCCGAGTTGCAAGCAAGCAAGCACATTCAACACCATCCCCGAGCCCAACCGAGAAAGATGATTCTCATGTGCATGTCCTTGAACTCCTTGGAAACCCATGCTCGAGTGTGTTGCTCCTAGTCGCCACAATCTCCCCTCATCCCTGCCATCCGTGCAGCAATTACGCTTTCCGGAAGTCCGCAAGCACGGGATACACGAGGTTGAAAGCCTGGTAGATCTCCTCACGGACTTTCGCGCCGGTGAGCACGATCTTGCCGGAGACGAAGATGAGCAGGACAATCTTGGGCTTCATCATGCGGTAGATGAGACCGGGGAAGAGTTCGGGCTCGTAGGAGCTGAACATGTGATGCCGGCTGGCGAGGCCTTCGAGGCGGATGGGGAACTTGACGTCGCAAGAGCCGACGATGTTTTGGATCTTGAAATCCGTGAAGCGGGCGGCGAAGCCCAGCTTCTGGATGATTCGCGCGTACTTTCGTGCGGCGAGTTTGCTGCACAGACAAGTCAGCTACAGATGCAACGGACAGGCTTCTGCAAAAGCATACCTGTCGTCCTCGGACTTGGCGCCCGTCACAACCATCTTGCCACTCGCAAAGATCAAGGCGGTAGTCTTGGGCTCACGAATACGCATGATGACCGCAGCGAAACGCTTGGGGTTGTATTCGGCGTTGCGGGCATGGAGCGCGATGGTCTTGAGATCGAGACGGCAGTCGAGGTTGACGGTGGCCACGACGTTCTGCAGCACAGGCACGATGCCCGACACATTCCCCGTGTCTTGCCCATCAGGCTTTTGCGCGCCGTCTTTCGCAGCGCCGTTTGCGGCTGTGGGTGGGGTCTGTGTGGAGTCGCCGTTGACCGCGCCAGGCGCAGCGCCGTTGATGTCGACGGCCATCGTCGAGTGCCAGCGGCTGGCCTCAAGCGGCGTAGTGGGGTTGGAAAGCTGCACAACTGCTTCCATGGCCTAGATGACAAAAGTCAATATGCCGTTTCTACCATGACGCGCAAGCGCACGCAGGAGAATGACAGAGGGTACCAACTTCGGCGTTGCCTGTGGTTGTGTACTCTTGAAGCCGAACTCTCGCGCCTTCCGATGCCTACTACCAGCCCACCCTCTCTCGGCCCAGCCGCCGTCGTCTCGCGACCACCGAAGAGCACTGCAAGGACGTCGGACGGATGGCGGAGTGATGGACAGGTGGTCGGAAGTGATGAAACCAGTGTCCTCCCCGCCGTTGGAGGAAGGCGACGCGGGCGATAAGACCTTGCGCGACCGCGGTGCCGCTCGGCAGACTCCTCGTGTGAGGGAGCGCGGCACTCAAAAACCGGAGCACACTCCTCTGGGACGGTGGGAGGAGCGGTGGTTGATGATGGGGGTGATGAGGTCGATGTGGCTCGTGCGTGCCGGGGATGAAGAGGTGCAAGTGTGGTGGTGAAGAAAACTTTGCCAATATAAAGGGGGGCACGGAGGCTTGGCGCTTCGGTTGCCGCAGAGTCAACGTGTCCGCAGCGGGCCGAGCCGCAGCCGACGTGCATTCACGAGACGAACGGTACATTCACTTCAGCCTCGCATCCATCACTTCACTACTTGCGATACATCACTTTGATATCGACGACAAATAGTCGGCTCCCTTTCTCCACGGTAGATCCCGAATCATTTTACATTTCTCTCACTTTGCAAACTCCTCATCCAGAATCATTCCCTTTCGTCCACCTCTCCAGTCGTCTGTCCAGATGTGATCAGAAGCATGTCTCTTCTCTGGCCACTTCCATTTCTTCCTCAGCTCTGCTCCAAGCTCATCTCTATCCTGCCTCAACAAGACATCGACCACTCTCTCGCCAATCACCGGGAGGAATTTGTATCCATGGCCAGATCCCCCGGTGGCCACGAATAGTCCGTTGTACTTCGGATGATGATCAATCAACCAGTCACTATTGGGCGTATCGGTATACCAGCAGATCCTCGTCTTGGAGAAAGGCCGGTCGGCGAGATCTGGTATGCGACTTGCGACAAACTCGCGGCAGCCTTGCTCTGCCTCGGGAGGAACGCCCAGTCCATGGACATCTTCTTTCGTCCGAGGCAGGCTGACTATGATAGTTTCACCAGAGTCGGGCCGCTCAGGATGCGGGATTGTCTGTAAGTTGGCGTAGCCATATCCATGCCTGGCAATCTTCAACTCGCCCTCGAGGGGCGGGATGATGTAGAAGCCGTAGCTCTCGTCCAACAATGCTGGATTTCCCCCGAGCCGTGCTTGCTCCTCTTTGGAGACTTTGAAGTAGGATAGCACCTGTCCGGAAGCACTCGCGATGCCACGGAGATCGATGAACTTCGGACTCCACGCTCCGGTTGCCAGGATGGTCAAGTCTGCCTTGACTGTTTGTCCATCCACGAGCTCCGCACCTTCCACCGCGCTACCATCTTCGAACAAGAGCCGCTTGATCTCTGCAGTTCGAAACTCGATCCTCCCCGTCGCCTCTGCCAGCTTTCGCATATGCGTCAGTCCCGCCTCCGCATTCGCCCACCCCGACGTCCAATTCACATAGCCGCTCTGGCCCACCTCGCCCCCCATACTGCCCAGAATCTCCTTGACAGCAGCTTCATTCTCCAAGACAGTCAATTGCCCTCCTTCCTCCCTACGCCCCACCTTCAACCCAAGTTTCTCCTGCACATTCTTCAGCGAGCCTTCCATGTACGCCTTGCCCAGCTCCGAGTCTGATTTGCCGAGCACGATGCAGAGGCCGGACTCATTGTACCTGCCGTCAGCACCAAAGTCTCCTCGCCAGATCTGCAGTGCTTCAGCTGCGAGTCGCGAGTATGCGGCATCGGGATAGTCGGCGCGGATGATGCGGGATGAGTCGACGGATGATGCATCGTGAGCGGGGAATTGAAGGCGTTCGAGTAGAGTGATTTTAGTGTCTTTGAATTCTGGCCTTTGTGTGAGGGCATACGCCGTCCCTAGGCCGAAGACTCCCGATCCGACGATTAGGATTGAAGAGGGAATGCTGGACATGTTGGTTGGCACTGATGAATGATACCCTGGACGAAGGGGAGCAATTTATTGACTCGGAGATGCTGCGATGAATGAAGCGATTGACATGACCAAGGCGGTCGGTTTAATATCCTTAAGTCGTGTAAAGATGTAAAACCATAGGGCGCAGGAGTGGAGTCGTGCAGCATGGAAATGGAAAGAAACTCGTCTGGTCAGGTCCATGTCGGCTGAAGGATGCTGACTGGATATGGTCTTGCTCATGATTGGCCCATGCCTCGACGTCACGTCGAAATTCCCACACGTCTTCGTGTCGTCCATTTCATCGACATCACATACTCGGCCGCCTACGTTCAAACAGAGATTGAAGAGCACTCGTAGCGACGCTCATGCTACGCTCATCTCATGCCCGACATGTAGCATCCTCGCTGCGCAGGGCGCCCCGCCCCTGCAATTCCCAACATCGCCGATATGCAAAGCCTCAATCCACCCTCCGTCCAACCACTTTCCCCGCAAAGCAACAAGTGAGACAACAACCACCACCATCATCCCCCTTCGCAAGAACACGAGCGCTCCCATGGGTCCTCCTGAGCATCACCGCCGGCGGCATCGGCCTGTACATCAGCCTACTGATCGTCTCCGCCCGGCGACCCTGCACCAACCCCGCCATATCCAACATCGCACAGCAGCAAGATGTGTCGAAACGCTACGACGAAACAGCGGACAACTTCGACAGCGAAGTCGGCGTCTCAGAAGTGCTGATGGGCATCAATCGGATGCGCAAAAAACTCGCGCAGCAATGCGTCGGACATGTACTGGAGGTCAGCTGTGGCACCGGGCGGAATTTGGGGTACTACGACGTTGGGGCGGAGTCGGCGATTGAGAGTCTCACGTTTGTCGATCTCAGCCCGCCGATGATCGAGGTGTGCAAGAAGAAGTGGAATGTGCTGTACGGGTCGACCATGTCCACGCCGTCCACGCTGCGAGAGCAGCCATTTAAGCCCGGCCTGGCCGTTCGCTTCCTCACGAGCTCGGCGCTAGAACCCATGCCGCCTGCGCCCAATGGACGCGCATACGACACCATCATCCAAACCATGGGCCTCTGCAGCACGCCCGCCCCAGAGGCCCTGCTCTCCAACATGATCCGGCACCTCAACCTCGCCAACCCGGAAGCGCGCATCCTCCTGCTCGAGCACGGCCGCAGCTACCGCACATGGCTCAACAACATCCTCGACGGCGCGGCGCAGAGGCACGCCGAAATCCACGGCTGCTGGTTCAACCGCGACATTGGCGCGCTGGTGCAAGACGCGGCCAAGCGCGCGGGGCTGCAGGTGGTGAGCGAGAAGCGACACCATGTCGGCACGACGTGGGTGTACGAATTACGGCCTCATCCGGAACTTGTGAAGCGGGCGCAAGAGGCGGAGAAGAACCGGGGTGCTAGACTTCCGGCTGACTTGCAAGCTGCTGCCGCTCCGAAAGAGAGCTGGCGGAGCTGGCTGGGACTTGGATGACGAGAGCAATGTCCAAAACAAGAGAATCACTCATCCTTCTCTGATACCCGAATGTCCCACTTCTGACACCATCAGCCAACACCACCAGGGTCTCTTGGGTACGTATCGGAGCTGCGCATTTCCCTTATCCCACTCCCTCAGCACCTTGATGACACACAAAAATCAAAATATGTTTCAAGACGGGGCGGAGAGTCCTCGCGGGCTCATTGAATGATACGATTTCTTCGACTGATGATTGCACTTATACTCTACACCTCTTTCTATACTCGTGATAGTGATCAAGGAGTGCTGACGTGTCACTACCAGGCAACGACTACCCTCGGGCATCGAGTGAGAGGAGCATCACAGCGCAGTGATTTGGATAATGATACAACAGTCTCATAATGCCTCCGGCGCCAACCGAATGCTCAAAAGGAGCCACCTCCGCACAGCAGAGAGTCAGCATCCATCTCGCAAACGGTCAGCACCAGCTAGCTAATCATACATATACCTCCGAGATCCAAGCCGGCGCTCTTCATCCTCAGCACCTCAGGCCCACCTCGGACGTTCATTCTAATAATACAACACACTTCGTTCTTTGTTGCCCCCTCCCTTTTCTCATTCTCACAATCTTTCTCGGCCGTCACATGTTTCTAATTCTCACAGAACAAACAGAAGCAAAACGCAAACCAAACTCCAGAGGAGCGTCGACAGGCACACTCGAGAGCGCGCCATATGAGTCGAGTGGGCCACCTAAGCGAATCCCCCAAGATCAATACGAATCAAACATATCCTCCAGCTCAGCCATCTCCACGTTCTCCGGGCTCTGCAGATCGTCCCAATCGAGCATCACTTCGACGACGTCATCCTTGGAAGAGACCACGGCGGTGGTAGTGGCGCGGTGCTGATCCAGATTCAGATTCTCCATCGGTTCGTCAGCTTTCTCGGATTTGCTGTGGAGGGAGCCGGTGTCGATGCGAAGCGCATTCTGGGGTCCGAGAAGGGGGCTGCTGAAGAGGACGGAGTGCGGTCCTAGGGGTTTGAGGTGGTCGGCTTGACCGAAGAGGGCGGCGGCGTCCTCGCTTGTCTTGCGCGCCCGGCTTTCCTCCGAGTCCTCCTCGATGCTCATGCTCACGGTTGGCTCTTCTTCGCCGTCGGCGCCAGAAGAGGAGGCGTGAGGGCTGGTCGGGTTGGTGGAGTGGCTTTGTTGGCTGTTGCGCCTTTGCAGCGCCTGCTCGTGCAGCGCATTGGCGGTCTGCTTGAAGTCACGCTCTTCACGTTCCAGGGGAGGGCTACCTGCCCTTCGGTGGCGGGTAAGATCGGAGTTCGAAGCGGCGCGCGATCGCGAGACGGAGTTGCGGGCGGAGAAGGGCGCGCCGGGGGTTGGTGGGTGCTCGGTGTCTTCGTTGTCGAGTTCGGGAGTGGACAGGTCGACCTCAGGGGAGGGCGAGAGTGCTTGCCGAGCTCGGTTGTATTGCTCGTCGTCTTCATCCGCTGCGGAGGCGGAGGAGAGGGACGGGGAGATGATGCGGTGAGGTTTCAAGATGGGATCCATGGCTAGCGGAACGGGTTGCTTAGGCATGGTGGTGAGGTAGAAGTACAAGCGGCGCGGATGGACGGGCGAAAGATCTTTGGCGAGCGGACACGGACTGATAGTCGGCCAGGCTCGATGCAGGTATGCGGTGAGTCGGGAGGAGATGAGCGCGCATGGATTGGCGGATCTTCGAAGAATGTCAGCACAGTTCGCAGCACGATGGACGTCGGACGGCGCATACTTCTCAACGGAATGGAGCTTGGCCGGCAAGAGCGCGGCGAGTTCGCGGACGAAGATGGGTCGGTTGCCCGTCTCTTCCAGCTGCTGAATCGTCGCCACGACGATATCATCTGACACCCCTTCCAGATTGACCTTTGTTGGTGCGAAACCTTCGGTGGTCGGCGATGGAGGCGGCGAAAGCTCTTGCTTTGGATTCTCATCCTTTATCCTGACCGTCATCGCTTTCGGTGGACTCATGGCGCCTCGTGCGGACGCCCGCGGCGGGGGCGAGGCGGAGGAGACATGAGATTTTTTGGAGATCTTCGCGGGTCGCTCGGACTCATCGCCTTCTGCGATGGTGCTCGGTGGGGAGGGATGGGAGATGGCGCGACTGCGCTTGGGCAGGACGACGCCTAGGTCGGCGAGGGAGAGACTCTTGCGTCTGCGCCTGGTCAGTGGAATGTGATGATGAGGGGTGGAGCGGGAAACGGACCTCGTGTTGTACGGCATGATTGCAGGGAGGCGAGAAGGAGTCGTGGAGGCAGGTTAGGTGGTGAGCTCAGTGAAGCCGACAGTCGAGCATGTGATGAAGACGATGAAGTCGACGACGGGGATGATGATGATGATGTCGCGAGCCGAACAGGCCGGCGATGTTTCTTGGGCGACGACGGGCGGCGGTCAGGGAGGAATGTTAGATGCAGCGGCAGGGAAGCTGTCGGCCTTGCACGTTGCAGCACGCTACTGCAACTCAAAGCGGGCGGCGTGCGGTGCGGGTGGCGAGGGTGATGCGCGCCGGAAGTGTGATGCGGGCGTCGAAGCGAGGGATGAGAGGGTGATGAGGAGCAAGGTGCAAGCGTGGCGAGGATGGCAGCAGCGATGTTGGGGATGTGATGGCGATGATGCAGCCAGCGGGTCGCACAAGGAGGGCCCGGCGTCGCAAGATGGGCAGCTACGAACCGGGGAAGAGCCGCTCCACGCCCCAAGCTTTTTTTCTTCGCGAAACATACGTAAAGCGCCTCTTGGACGCCCAGCACATTCCGGATAAAAGCGGGCACAACGACGAAATGTGACAGGTGGGCAAACGCGACGCACCATCCACACACCCTCCAACGCTGCGGAGTCATACCTTTCCATCCCCATTCGCTCGTTGCCGTGCGACACGTCGAAAAGCCCAAGGCAGCTGCCCGCTGGGATTCGTTGGATCTCGAAAGGGAAAGCTGCTCCTGCCGTGCTGCCTGGTGCCAGGCGGAAGGTGCATCCGGTCTTGCGGCGTGGATCTTCCCTGTCGCTTCCACGCTTGCATGACTTAGGCTCCCTAGCCAAACCTTGTTTTCGACCAATGACCTTCGAGGACGCGAGACGGCGCGGGCATACTGTATGTAGGTACCCGCGCAGACCCAAGTACAAGATACAAGTACAGCAAAAGTATTTGGCCACCGCCGAGGCTGCAGCAGGCAGAAGGGGCCAGACAGGCATCGATTCAGCTGATGTCGCACAGCGAATCAACATCATGCCCCTTCAATGATAAGCAGGTGGATCCGACACAGCTACAGAGCGGAGCATCGGTCAAGCTCTTATCATGCGATCAATCATCGATCAATCATCGCATACAATCTAGTGCGCCGCCGTCATGTATTAATCGACACCGGGGAAGAGTAGAGTCCACCTTTTGTGCCTGCTATGCAATCTAGTGCACACGGTGGGGTCACTACATCGCATGTCTTATGCAAGCCTGGAAGCGAAGGTCCGCCAATGGCCCGGCAACAGGGCGATGGGAAACGCCAGACGACCGGCGAATCATCGTGCATCTACCCGCGATTTTGTGCCCGTTGGGTTTCAGGAGGAGATCTGAGACTCGCTCCCCCCAGATCCTCTTCCGTTTCTGGCAGGACGGGGGCAAGGTGTTCTGGACCCTGGAGGAGCGAGTGGCTTGCGTATGTGTGGACTTCATACCAGCAACACGGCCACTCGTTTCTCGCATTGGAACAGTGCTGCAGCACGATCAAAACAATTTCCACATTAACGAACTCCAATTTCAACAGACTCCATTTCCAAGAGTATGGACATTCCCAGCCGATGCCTTAGGCCCCATCCAAAACTACTGTACACACAGAACGCCATGCGCAAGAAAAATAATCCCTCACTCACGCCCTCACTCCTCCACCAACCGCCTGCCCGCTCGCTCCAAAATCCCCGCCGCCCTCTTCACCATCTCCATAGCCCCAACCCAATCCCCCTCGTCCAACAAATCCCTCACAGCGGGGAAATAGTTACTGCCCTCCTGCCCATTGCTCCACACCCTCGGGCCCCAAACGATATGCTTGAACTGCTCCCGTCCCGGAATGCCATGCTGGCCCTTGTCGTGCTTGCCCGCGGGCAAATCCAGCAGATCCGTTTCGAAGCGCGCGATCCGTTCGTTGTAATCTAGTCTTCGCGCCGAGAAGGCGGGGGATTCCAGGCCGCCGGCCCAGCGTACGCTGCGCGACCATTCGTCTTCGAATTTCTGGAAGGTTTGCGCTTGTTGCGTGAGGTTTTGGGCGGCGGTGAGGAGCGGGGAGATGCTAAAGGTAGTGGTGGTGTTGAGGCGATCTGGGGTGATGGTGGTGCTGCTGTCGTTAGATGTTGCTGTGTAGAGGTTGAGCGCGGTCTGCTCGAGGTCGTGGATGTAGCTTTCGATTTGGCGAGAATAGTAGACGAGGTTGAAGGGGATGAGCGGGCGGTCGGCGAGCTCGAGGATCAGCAGCGCCCACACTTGCGCCAGCGTGCGGTGGTAGCTGAAGTCCGGGTCTCCGAACTTCTCCATCCAGTCAAAGGTTTCGTAGCAGGAGTGGTAAGGGAAGGCATGCGGCGGGCCACGAAAGCCAAAGTCGATGGACGACGTGCCGGCGATGGACTGGAAAGCGACGTGATCGCCTGCTGCGCTCAAGGTGCCCAGTTGGTTCGATTCCTCGTCCCAGATGTGTCGCAGAGTGCCGTTCTTGGCGGAGTCATCTACACGACTCAGCACGTGTAAGAGCGGTTTCTGGAATAGCGGGCTGCCGGCGGCATGGAAATTGGATCCGTACACGCCGGCGTCGACATTGAGATATGCAATGCCGTGGTCGCGGAGATAGTCGGAGCGCTCCTCCACATACTCCGTGCTGCCCATGAGATTGAATTCCTTCGCATCCCAGCTGACAAACTCGATGCTGCGCAACGGTCGCCAGCCAGCCATTCGCAGGGCGGAGAAGATGTCGATGACCTCCATCATGACTGCCGATCCGCTGCCAGGGTCGACGGCGCCGAAACACCAGCTGTCGCGGTGATTGCCGATAATCACCTTCTCCTGCGCCTGCTCCAGCCCTTGGATCAGTCCGTGCACATTCCAGATCTGCTGCTTTTCGTTCTCGTCGTTGTTATTACGCAGCTCGACCTGAACGGCGCCAGTGCCTCCCTTTTTGCCAGAGAACCACGCCCCGTCACCATTCGTGCCACCAACCCAGTCTGGAGGTACCTCGACCCCTTGGCCTTGAAGTGCATCGATCAGGATCTGCGCATCCCGCCACGGCATAGGCAGCGACGGAATCTGAGGGAGAGCATAGCTACTAGCTTTGCTCACCGTCTTCGAGTTCTTCTTGCTCGCCCATCCAGGCGTGAGTGGGTCGCCGATGATCAGACTCGTCAAGCCGACGCCCCCTCGTTGCACGCTGTCCGCCGGCCGCCAGGGTCCATCGGGCCACACCTCGCCCTTACCCGCTCCATCGTCGGCGGGGTCTGAGTAGATGAGCACGCCCGCGCAGCCAACTTCATGCGCCGCTTTGATCTTGAGCGCGGCATCGTCTTGCGAAGCATAGTATCGCACCAGCGCAATCGCGCCCTCCGTCTCCACGCCATTCTCCTTCAGCCATTTGAAATCATGTCGACTCCCTCCATTGGCGTAGATAAGATGTCCCGTCGCTTCGCCGCTCCTGCTGTGTCCATGATAAACCAATGTCTGCTGCTTAAGCGGATCCACCAGATTCTCCTCCAGCTGCGCTTTCCATCTCTTCCCCTCCGGCTCTACAATCCGCACGCTCCGTCCTTCGTGCGTGGGGTAATTGAGATAGACATGGTAATCCAGTATGGCGACCTCATCGAACCCCGCCGTCTCCATCCACTGCTCCTGCATCCAGCTCGCAAGGTAGTAATCGCCCTCCGTACCGGCAACATGATCGTAGCTAGTAATGTGTCGCAAGTACTCTTTGATCCGTTCGGGCTTCACACTGTCCTTGACAAACGCTTGCACGGCTTCGGGATCATAGTGTGCGCCCATTCGCGGGCGTGTGCCGGGAAACATGTCGAGGGCAAAAAGGACGTAGATGACGGCGGCGATGGTGAGGAGGCCGCAGAGACGTGCGAATATGGGCAAGGACATGCGGTATTGGTCGGGGATGACGAGGTAGGGGTGTCGCCAGAGGCTGCGAGGAGGGGCGGGTGGATCGGTAGACGCCGGCTCGTCGTCGCTGGAGTTGCCGGTGGTGGAGTTGACGGGGGAGTAGAAGGAGCGGAAGGAAGGGAGTCGGATGGAGGAGAAGGTGGCGGAGATGTTGGCGAGATGCTTGGTGAGGTTCCTGCGTAATCGCGCGCGGTGATAGACGCCGCGTTGTCTCCTGGACGGATCGCTGTCCGCGGGATCCAGGTAGTCGAGTTCCTCAATCCGGCGGTGTTCATCCTCTTCCTCATCCTCTCCAAACACCACTTCCGGCAGGCCGAGGTCGCTTTCCTCGCTCGACCGCGCCGACTCTACAGTCGGGGGGCGATGTGCATTCGACCCCGACTGTCCCAGCAAGCCTTGCCTCTCCGCATCGTCACTGACTTCCTGTGGTCCTCGGTGATCTTGCGCAGGCCGTGCTGAAATAGCTTCGTCGTAGGTGGGGATAGGCGGGAGGTTGGCATACCGCTGGTCCGCCTCCATAGCGATGATGGCCACCGCGGCGGCAGCGGAGGATGCTCGTGCCTGTGCCTGCGTACGGTGCAGGACTACCAATGCCCGTGGATCATCTTGCCAGTATTCCCTGCGCTCTCCGGAGACCCATGTTTCGCTCCAAGATAGAGATGTGGCGAGTAAATTGCAAGGCCTTCTCCTTGTCGACGTAATCAACGACGGTCGGACATAAACGGGCGTTTCTCGATACAGTAAGCAAACTGGTGCCTTATTCACTTTCAGGCAGCAATATCGGGAGGCACTCCTCTCGAGTCGCTTTATGAACAAACCTGATGAGGCACATCTACGCATTCCTGATAAGACCAGGACTCCATGGATGGCGGCTCGCAAGAAATAGCCGGTAATTGATTTGTTGCCGCGTAGAGTCCGGCACAACATGTTGTCATCAATATCACGCATCCTGAACCTCGTCTATGTTACACATTGACAGCTTGGAAAGCAATCAATTCGGAAACAATCGCAAAGGACCCCTCCCGTCATTGCGGTTTTTCATACCACCACCGGCCTATGCGCCCCGGGTGTCGTCCATAAAAGCCCTTTGAAACTGCCACTCGCATCATGTCACGGACGAGCATAGATATCTATGAGCCCTTGGAAGCCACGCGACCCGAGCGCCTCGGCTCGCCGGACTCGGTGGCAGCCTTCTTGGGCATGCGCTTCTTGACCTCCTTCTTCAAGTTCGACATGGTGCCTTCCTTGCTCTTCTTCTTCGCCGGCTGTTCGCCGTTCTCCTGGGCCGATCCGTGAGCCACATCGGCAGAGCGCTTCTCTCCAGTGGTGGTCGAGGGCGTCGCTTCGGGAGCTTCCTTCTTCTCCTCGGCCTTCTCCTCGACCTGAGCAGGTTTCTCTTCAGCTTTCTCCTCTTTCTTCTCCTCCGCCTTCTCCTCCTTCTTCTCCTCCGCCTTTTCACCATTGGCTTCCCCAACCGTAACCTGCCCCTTGCCCTCATTGTGCGTGTCGCCAGCCGACTCCTTTGTCAACTCCGAAACATTCTTCACGACATCGTGACCCTCGCGCTCGAGGCGGACAGCAGGATCGCCTTCCTTGGCTTCCTTGGTGACAGTATTGCCGCGCGCAGTCTCCATCTCGACCTTGTCATCTTTCGAAACCTCGGTCACGGTGCCGCCCTTCTTATCTCCACCCCAGGAGTAGGAGGCTGTGCATTATCGCGTTAGTCGTTGCTCGTACGTGATATGACATAGACATGACTAAGCAGAGTTCATGCCTGAGGCATACACCTCGCCAGGGAGCAGGGAACGCATCCAGCCGGCGGGTAGGATGGCAAGGAAGCAACAGCGCAAACACTCACCAGCATCGCCCTTTTGAATCTCAGAATCAGCCATGTCGATCGCTTCACTCTCGCTGTGTCCTTCCTCTTCAATCGTCTGCGCAGATCCTGCCGGCGGCTTAGGCCAAGAATCAAGCTCGAGGGAGATCGCAGGCGCGCTGCTCTCGGGGGTAGTGTCGGGGTCGGAGTGGAGCAGACTCAGGCGCTGGCGGACGGGATGCGATTCCAATTCTGCTTTGGAGGGGGAGAAGGGAGGGTTTGTGGGGGAGGGAGGTGGTGGTGCGGAGGGACGAGAGGCGGGATGGTGAGATGGAGTAGGACTGGGCGAGGAGGGCGAGCTTGGGCCATCCGCGTTGGCCTGAGTCTGGGGTCCGGGGCTGGGGGCTTGCTCGCTAACTGCCATTGGCTGGCGGGCCGCGGTGCCTGTGCCTGTGCCTGGCGAGGATGATGACGAGAACAGATCGTCCATGTCGCCCATGGTTGACGAATGCAGGAGGGGAATAGAGGGGGAGTGTGTGGATAATGGACGGGTGAGGTTACATATATCGATTGAAAAGAATGAGCCCCCTTGCTTCGTTCCAGCTCTAACAAACACACCAGAATGTGGAAATCCATTGCGAACACGACCAGGAGAACAAGGACAAGCCACGCCTGTCTCTAATCAAGGCACAACCCCTCACACCTCCCTAGGATAGATCTTCTTGCTCCCCGGATCCTGTCGCCCAGCCTGCTTCACCAGCGCGAAAAAGTCCGCCTGTCGTTGCTCCTGAGCCGCGATGCGTGGCTTAAACAGCTTCATAAACTCAGAAATCGCAATGCCCTCGGCTGGAATGGCCGCCCGCACTTCCTCCAGCGTGGGAAAGGTCTTGCGCGAGGGGCTTTGTGCTCGACTGTTGCTGCCCGAGGGTGAGCCTGCGCGAGAGCCTTCGTGGGGAGAACCTGGTGGACTGGCTTTGAGGCGCAATTTCGGCCGGCCGGTGCGCGATGTGTCCGTTTCGCTGCCGGAGCCGTAGCCTGCGCTATGAGCGCGCTTAGACTTGGGAGAGTCGGCTGGACATGGGTTAGCATTACCATCGATGGATGGTGAGATCTGTCGAGACAACTCACGAGAAAGCGAACGAGCGCCATTGGGCGCATTAGGGGATAGAGCCCGACCATTAACTCCCTTGGCCTTCTTCCGACTGGACTCGTTCCCGCTAAGCTCGGAAAGGTCGGGAGAGCCAGGACGTTTGAGCGACGCAGCCAGCAGCTTTGACACATCTCGCTTCTCGGAACGGCCGCTGGGAGTATTTGTCCCTCTGGTCGAAGCGCCAGATTTGTCTCCCCCGAGCTTCCGAGCTTCCTCCTGCTGCTGTTGCTGCTTCTTCTCTTCCTCCGCCCGCTCACGCTCCTCCTCCGAGTCTTCACTTTCGCTGCTTTCCGAGAATTCATTGCGCTCACTCTCCGAATCGTACTCATTCTTGCGCTCCTTCTTGATCAATTGCTTGCGAATGCGCTTCGCTCGGCGCCTTTCCTCCTGCTCCTTGACTTTCTCCTTCTGCTCTTCCGCATCCCAATCTTTATCTTCGTCCTTCACCCCCGTGCCACCCAAATTGGCCTCGCGCATCTCGTCACGAATCTTCTTCTCTATTTCTTTCGCCTCGTCCACCTCTTGATCTCCGAAGATGAAGCCTTCGTCATCGTCTTGGAACTCGTCGTTGAATTCGAAATCAATTTCATCCACATCGGCACGATACTCCTCCCTCTTTGCAGTCCTGGGGGCGTCATCATCATCAAACCTCCGCATCTGTGCCGCCATGTGTTGCCTCTGCGCCATAGCGGCTTGCCTCCGCATATCATCATTTGCCTCCTGAGTGCCCAAGAACCACCTTGGTGCCTTGAACTTCTTCCCCATGTGCTTTTCTACCGCATCGGAATCCATGGCGCTGACTCTGTTCGTTTGTGTGAATTTGTACCACCTCTCCACGGGAACCATTTTGAAGCCCTGTTCTCCGATTTCAAACATCACACTGGTCTCCGTCAGTGGTTCTTCGTAGCTTCCCACCCACACATTCTTGTTGTCAAAGTCCTCCAGATGCCACGGCCGGGCCTCCTCATAGCGGAGCTGCGCACGTTGTCTCTGCTTCGGGTCATTTTCATCGTAGTACACATCCTCCACCTTCTTCTGCGACTTCTTCTTAGTGCGCTTCTTCGTCTCTGCACCAGTTGGAGCGATGAGGGCTTGGTTTGCTTCCCTCTCCGCTTGCCGCTCTGCCCGCCTAGCATTCATCACCTCCCGTTCTTTGTCTTCCACCCCCGAAGCTGCATCGGACTGCTCCAGCGTCTCCATCTTGTCGCGAGCACTTCGGCGGTGAAGACGGACGGGGCGGGTGAACTGGCTTTCATCATAGGGATTGATCATCATCGTGCCGCCATGTTCTTTGTCTGAGCGCGATTGCAGGCGCATGGCATGGTAGTGTAGCCCTTGCATCAAGGCATCTTTCGACACCACAATCGGGAACACTTGGTACTTCCCCTCTTCTGGCGTCTCTTTCGCCGCACTTTGCTTACTGCCATTCGTCGCGGATGCCGCGCTGGCAGTTTTCGGAGCGCTTGTGCTTGTCCCTGGCGTGGGTCGCTTGACCGGCTTCTTCTTTTGTGTGAAGATGCTCGCGGGTGCCTTCTTGCGTAGCGGCGGCGGTCCGCTCGGAGTAGGGGTGACCGAATTAGGCCCCGACGGCGGCTTGGACGGCGAGGCACTCATTGTATGCGATTGGGGGGGAATTGTGTGCGGGATTGGGCTGGACGGCGAGTTCAGAAGGCAGGATGCTGTGTAGAGAGGGGTACGTAGGCGCCGTGACGGGAAGGTGGTCGTGAATGTTATCCCGTGAGTGGTGATAGCATGGCTCGCGCGTAGCTTGCTGGTGACAAGTTTGTCAGGGGTGTATGCCCGCGGTGAAAGAGTTTGTGGGTGTGAAGAATGCGGCAACACGGCGAGAACGTGCTCGTGCAATCCAGAGAGGAGGAATGAATGCCTGCAGGAACGGTGAGGGTGACGTCCGGGGTTTAGCCCTCCGCTGGCGCCAAACTCTAAATCTTTAAATTTATCCGTCATTCAAACGCTGCCACTCTTCTCCTCGCGCTTGGTGAATGGAGGACTTGCGAGGAAGACGGGTGACGAGGCGAAGCTATCGAGGATGAGCTGCTGGAACAACTCCAGATTCACGCAACATCCGAGTCATCGATTGTTCGCATCATCGAAGCAAGAGAGCATCGATCTACGATGATGCTTTGATGAGGAAGCATAGGAATTGTCTGTCTGTCGTTGAGCACCGCGTCTGTTCTCCGGAATCATGGACAACCCACCTGGCCAGCAGCCGGAAGGGCTGGAAGATCAGATCCGCCGGATGGTGCTTACCAACAATCCTTCCATGCCGCCGCCCAACGCCGGCAACCATCAGCATCATCACCCGCAACCACACCAGCAGCCGGCTGGACAGCGCAATGGCTATCATGGAGAGCCACAATCCTATCAGCAAGCACCGCCGCAAACAGCTCACAATCCGCGGCATCATCTCGCCCATCCGCAATCGTTCCCCAATCAGCGTTCTTCTCCCGGAAATCAGAGAGCGCAATACCAAGGTCAAGGTCAACCCCAACCTCAACACTTCCGTCCGAATCAACAGCCATTTGACAATCGCCCAAGAGGGTATGGCAGCCCTGGCCCTGCAAACCCACAGCGATCACGAGCACAGCAACACATGCAGCTCGACCCTAATGCTTTTCAGCGTAGGGCCTACGCCCAACCTCATCCCCGGCCGTATGGCGGACCACAGCAGCTCTTCAACCCCAATGGACCTGCAATGCGAGGACCAGTCTACCAGCCAGTTGACAATCGCTCTAGACAAGTGGAATACCTAGAACGACTCGCCACGACTGAAGTTCGCATCGTCGAAATGAGTGCATCGGAGCACGACGAAAAAGAACACTTTCGACGCACCCTCGAAAAGCTGTGCCATGAAGTTGCTGCTGCAGCCGAGGACCGCCTCCCTAGAGTCTCTCTCGAATGCTTCGGTAGCTTCAAGTCCGGATTCGCAACCGCTGGCTCGGACATGGATCTTGCCATAGTAGTTCAAGATCAGTTGTCGGCCGGCCCTTGCTTCTCCGAGCTTGAAGATGGCCTGCCGCTTTTACTGCAGAAGAAACTGCTTGACAGCGGATTTGGTGCACGCTTGCTTTCTCGCACGAGAGTGCCCATCATCAAGGTCTGCGAGAAGCCTGGCATCGACTTTCTCGAGAAGTTGAGAGAGGAGCGTGCGAAATGGGACGCTTTATCGGTGGAGGCGAAGTACCCACACCTGTATCCTTCGCAAAATCCCGCAGGAGGTGAGGAGGGAGAGCAGGCTGTCGAAGGTGGTGCCATCGAGGCTGCTGCCGATTTAGGAAATGAAGAGAGTCACCTTCCTAGTGGCGTCGAAGCTCCGCAGGAGAGTACTGCGCAGGCGAGCGTTCAAGATGCAGATGGAAAACCAGAAACTGCTGAACCGGGCGCTGAGCCAGACCATCCTGAGCCAGAGTCCCAGCAGGGGACATCAGAAGCCTCACAGAGCAACGACAAGCACAAGTCGAAACGAGACGATTCCAAGACATGGACGCGCGAGCGCCGTGCCGGCCCCCTCGACATGCCCAAGTCTGGTGTTGGCATACAATGCGATATCAACTTCTTCAACCCTCTCGGCCTCCACAACACGCAGTTACTCCGCTGCTACTCCCTCTGCGACCCTCGAGTCCGGCCGATGGTGCTTTTCGTCAAGTCATGGGCAAAGCAGCGCAAAATCAACAGCTCATACTCCGGGACACTGTCGAGCTATGGCTATGTGATGATGGTTCTGCATTATCTCACCAATGTTGCTCAACCTCCCGTGCTCCCGAACCTTCAGTCCCCGTGGCGCCCGCACGGTTTCGGCGTTGCCCGTGAAGACGAAGCGGTCATGGTGGAAGGGTGGAATGTGCACTTCTGGCGCGATGAAGAGAAGATCATGCAAGCTGCGGCTGCGCGCCTCATCACCACCAATCAAGAACCCCTTGGCTCTTTACTGACAGGCTTCTACCACTACTACGCCGGCCAACCCGGACCTTCATTCAGGTGGATGCAAGAGGTCGTCTCCCTGCGCTCCCCTGGTGGCCTCCTGACCAAGGAAGAGAAAGGCTGGGTCAAAGCGGTGACGGAAGAGGGCGAAGGCCGCAAAGTGCAACATCGCTACCTCTTCTGCATCGAGGATCCGTTCGAGCTCGGTCACAACGTCGCGCGCACCGTCACTCATATGGGTATTGTGGCTATCAGAGATGAGTTTCGCCGTGCGAAGAGAATCCTGATGGCAGTGGGTCAGGGCAGGCAGCCGCATGATGGCGAGTTGCTTGCAGCTTTGACGGAGGCGGAAGAAGTGCAGAAGATTTCGCAGCAGCCAAAAGCGAAAGTGAACGCGCCACAGGACTCTACCGCAAACGGTCTGCCTGACCACAAGGCTCTTCGAAACGGACAGGACTCGCACGTCAGAGATGGAGGCAGCCAGCCAACCTCTCCCAAGCCACGACTCGGTGATGCGCCGCGCGGCAAGCCTTCGACGCCAAGAGGGGCCGCTCACGCAGCATCTCATACTCCTCGCGCCGCGGCAACTCAGCAACGCTTCGACGTGATCGACGACGACTCCTTCCCAACCCTCGGCGCAGGTTCGCAGAACTCTTCTAAGAGGAGAAACCCGGCTCGCGAGAATTGGAGCGAGATTTCCGGGGATGAAGCACGAAGAGTGCTAGAGGATGTGCAGCGGAGGCGGGACGAGGCGCAGGCTGAGAGCACTGCGATGGGCGCTGCTGAGGCTGTGCTGGGAGATAGTGATTGATGCGACCTGCGAGCATGCACAACGATGGATCTTACAGCCCTGACGGCAGGGATTCATGCACAGTAGTAGCTAAACAACATCCACAATCTGCTCATCCTCATCCTCGTCTTCAATCTCCTGGATTTTGGGCACACTGGGCTCCTCCGTCTCCTCGCCCTCTTCTGCCCGCATAAGCACTTGCACTAATCGATCGCAACCCTCCCGAACGCCCTCATCCTCGACCTGCAGATGCAATTCCCTCACAATCGGATACACCTTCACCGCACGCAGCTGCCGTCGACTCTCCTTTTCCGTGGTTAGCAGAAGGAGACTCTCCAAATGCGTAATGAGAATGTCGGCCTGCTTATCCCGCTCCTTATCAGGGGGTAAAAGCTGACACTCGTCCAGCATGCCTTCCGTGTCGTCCTCGCCGTATTCCTCGCTCCCCATAAGCGGCAGCAGAACATACGGTAACAACCCAATACCCTCTCCCTCCTCCACACCCGCCTCACCCTCAGAAGCAAGTAAGCGCGAATGAGCATTCACATCAAAACACACATTCTTAATCGTATTCGCCACTCCGCGCCTCCGAATCGTCGACGAGTGCTCAGTAAAGACAATCAGCTTCGTAATCGGCACAATGCCCTCGTCCTCCGCCCGCGGAGCAAGGAAGTACGCCTGGCCCTTTGCGTCTTTGGCTAAATCGGCAAAGAGGTAGGAGAGGTAGTCGTAGTTGGCCGCCTCGTTGTAGCTGCCTTTGGCGCCTTTGACGAAGCAGTCGAGTAGCTGGTCGATGGCTAGGGGACTTGTTGAGAGGGGTTTGGGGATGTCGGCGCGCTTGAGGGTGAGCAGGTTTGTGATTTGCGGGGATTTGGCGAGGTTGGCGAGGAGCATGCAGAGGAGGTCTGCGTGGGGTTCTTTGGCGTCCTGGGGGGTGTGTGAGTATGGGGGATGTTGATTCAAACAGGGCCAATCGACGTACTGTCACTCTTTGCAGTAATGTCTCCAGAAATTCTGCGTCGCTGACTAGATTCTCGAGGACCTCGCTGTCGTCGGAAAGATTAACTAGCATTGTGATGGCATTTTTCGCAATGGGCGCATAGTCTCTGACTAGCAGCTTGAGGTCTTTGATCGGTTCGAGTTGGTTGCGTTTGAACAAGGCCGGTTGCGCGGTTGAGTAGCCCACGAGATTCTCGGCGGCTATTCATTTTTATGTGATTAGAAAATGCTGGTCGATCTAGGACATATTCGAGCATACCGATTTGACGGATCTGAGTGTTGCCATGGTGGAGGAACTCGACGAGCTGGCGGCGGTGGTTAGCACTGGTGCTGTAGTTTTTTTTTCAATGGTGTTAACCTACCTCCTCCAACTCCGTAGGCATATTTGGGTATGTATTGATTTGTATGTAGTCGTTGGTCGTCGACGGACGAAAGATCGTGAATTTCTACTTTTGGCCTTTGGAGGTCCAAGCGCCGACGTTTTCCGAGCTCGGAGCGAGCGATGGACGAAACGACAGCGCATGCGAGGTGGCACGAACAATGAAACACCGTCCTCCCTATCCTTCCGTGTCTTCTCTCTTTTGTCTTCACAGCATCACCGCCAATGATACAATGCTCCTAGCGCGAGCAAAGGCGGACAGGCGCAACGATGTTTCAGGTACGACAGCAAAGGCACCGAATCCCGACAGATGCACGCGTGCATTCCGCTGACTGGCAGTCCGCAGCGTTTTAAATCGGAGTTTGGCAGTTTCCTCGACAAGCAGATTGCGGATGAACAGGCCAAGCAGGCTCAACAGCAAGGCAAGACACCTCCCTCCTCCGCAACCCGTCGAGCAGCGGGCGGCGCGGCTGGTAAACGCAATGCCTCAAACGCAGACTCGGCTGCGGGCAGGAGGACGGCGAGTCGGTTGAGAGCCAGGGATGGAGATGGTGGAGTTCCGCCCAAGACACCGGATCCGGATGACTTTGTCATTGGAGATGATGCGTCGGACATCTCCCGTGTCGCGACTCCCGCGCCTGTGAAGGAAGATGCTTTCGGGCCGATATTGGACGAGCAGGAGGGAGATGGGGAGAAGCAGGAGGACGACAAAGGAAAGAAGTCAGAGGCGAGCGAGGGCACGAGCATGCAGCAGCAACCCGACACTCCCGCGACGTCAGTGGACACAGGCAAGGATGCGGCACCAAAAGAGGATGTACTGCCAGAGGAAGTACAAAAGAAACTCGCCAAGCTCGAGACCTTGACGAACAGATACCAAGACCTCCTGCGCAACTACCGCACCGCCCATGCGCGCGTCGCCTCGATCGAGCCCTTCGAAGCCACCCTGCGCGAACACACTTCGCTTACCTCGATCTCCGATCCAGGCGCGCTGGTGGAATTCCTCACCCAGCGCAATGTGCAGAGTGAGATGGTACGGGAAGAATTCAAGCGGGTGAGCTCGGAGAACCAGGGCTTGGTGAAGGAGCGGGATGAGTTGAAGGTCAAGCTTGAGGAGGCGGCGAAGAAGGCCAAGGATGCATTTGACGAGGCTGCAGGCCTTCGCAAGGAGAAACAGGACGCGAAGGAATCACAGCCAGCCGATACAGAGGCTAAGAAGGAGGCAGAAGAATCGCCAAGCACGGCTACCCAGGCGACTTCGACAGAGAACAAGGCAACCGAGGATGAGACATTCTTCTCCTACGAAACCGAATTGCCACGCCTGGAAGCCACTGTCGAGGAGCAGAAGACTCAGATCGAGCAACAACAGAGCGAGATTACCGAGCAGGCCGCCTACATCAACGAACTCTCGGATGAGAATGCGACATTACGACAGGACCTCGAAGCTTCGCAGGTGGATCTGAGCGCAATGGAGAACAAAGTGGCCGTCAAACAGCGCGACATCGACGCCTTGTCTGCCAAAATCAAAGCAACACAGGAGAGAGAAGAGCGGGTGCAAGGCTTGGTCAATGATCTTCCGGAACAATATCGTCAGTCGAACGGAGACCCCAAGAGCGAAACCGACCTCCAGCGCGAAGACAAGATGAAGCAAATCAACCAGAACGTCGTCAATGCCCTGCGCGACCAAGTCAGACAAGCCGAGGAGGCGAAGCAAATCGCCGAAGGCCGGGCGCAGGAGTTGAAATTCGAAATCAACCGCTTGGAATCGGAAACGAATGCGTCGGGTGAGTTGATTGCGCGGCTGAGGGGCTACGAGGATGCAGTGGATGCGTGGAAGAAGAAGACGACGCAGGCGGAGGCGGAGCGCGATGATGCGCAGCGCTTGGCGGAGAGCAAGAAGGGCCATGAAGCTGCTGTTGCGAGTCTGCGCAGCCAACTGAAGAAGACGGAGAAGGATCGCGACGATGCGTATCAGATGATTCTGGATTGTGGGAAGTGCGCTGTGCCGGAGACTCCCCGTGAGAAGGACGCCGGGCCAGCACTGAGCGATGGCACGGCGGTTTTGGCCAAGGACGAATCTGAGACCACCGGCCAGAACGAGGCATCGACCCAACCGACTGAAGCCAGTACTCCCTCGTTATCAGTTGACGGCGGCGACTTGGCTGTCTCGGACGCCAAGAAGAAGAAAAAGAAGAAGTCCAAGGGCAAAAAGAAGGATGCAACCGAATCATCGCCGATCGCGTCACCCGTACCAGAGGAGCCTACACCTCAGCTGACAGTCGAAGATCTGATTGAGAACCCCGCGCGGATGAGCGAAGTGCTCCACAGGAAGACCGGGGACGGAAATCTACCGGAAGCTGTCAAAGCTTACTTTGAAAGAATGGGCGCGGAGCGGGCGACGTATCATGACGAGCACGCGGCGCAGCAGCAAACCATTCAAGAAAGAGAGCAGACGATTGACGAGAAGATCAAATTGATCCGCGAAAAGGATGAGGAGATCCAGGCTCTGCACCACCGAATTGGACAGCAGGAGGCTGCTATTGAGCGACTGGATAAGAAGCTGGAAGATCAAGAGGGCTTGAAGGAAGAAATCGAAACGTTGAGAGATTCTATGATCGAGGCTGGATCCGAGTCCACTTCCGCGAAACACGAGCTTCAGACGCTGCGCGAGCATCGGCAGAAAGTGCAGGCTGAGTTCGACGAGCTGGAAGTCGAGACGACGCGGGTGCGAAAGAGTCTGAAAGAGGCTGAGAGCCAGCGCGATGGTCTTCAGAAGCGATGCGATGAGCTGGCCGCTGAAATCGAAGAGCTGAAGACGTCGCAGTCTACGAGCTCTGCATCACAAGCGGAACTGCAAGCACTCACCGAGAAGCTGGAAGCATCGGAGAAAGCGAGTCAAGCGCTGCAAGTCGCAAAGGAAGCGAGCGAGAAGCAGATTGAAGAGCTGAAGGCGCAGCAGACGGCGAGCGGCGCAGAGCTGGATGCCAAGCACGCGACGTTGAGCAAGGACTTTGGCGAGCTGAAGACGCGCGCGATGGGCCTGGAAACGGATCTTGCGGCTGCGAATCAGCTGGCGCAGCATCGTTTCAAGGACCTGACGGATCTTCGGGAGCATTTGAATAAAGTGCAGCCGGAGCTGAGGCGGCTAAAGCAGGAAGCTGAGGACGTAGCGGGGGTGAAGGCGGAGCTGGAGAAGGCGAGTGCCGGGGTGAAGAAGTTGGAAGGAAAGGAGAAGAGCTTGAAGGCGGAGATCGCCGCGTTCAAAACAGAGATTGGAGGATTGAAAGAGCAGGTGAAGAAGGGTGATGAGCGGAGCAAGGCGCTGGAAGATACGTGCGAGCGCACACGCAAGGACCTCGAGCAGAATGAGCGCACGCGGGACGAGGCTGTGGAGAAGCGAGACAAGGCGCAGACGGAGTTGAAGAAGATGGAAGAGGAGCTCCGGGCTTCCAAGGCGAGTGTGGACGAGCTTCGCAAGCAGGTCGACACTTTCCGCAACGAAGCGAGGAGCGTGCGGGAGGAGATGCAGCTCAAAGAGGCGCAGCAGGCGAGTGCGCAGAGTTTGGTGGACAGCATGCAGGATCAGTCGCGCGAGTTGGCGACGCAGATGAAGGAGATTCGGGAGAGGAACGAGAGTCTTGAGGAGGAATTGAGCGATGCGCATCGACTGCTCTCCGAGCGCGGGAGGGAAGGCGAGACGATGCGTCGCTTACTGGCGGATGTGGAAGGACGGGCGGAGAGTAAAGTGAAAGAAGCGCGGGAGAAGATGGATCTCGCTGCGGAAGAGCGCGACCGAGCGGAAATGGAAGCCAGCACGCTGAGTCGGAAGAAGGGGCGGGAGATTGAAGAGCTGAAAGCGAAGCTGCGCGATGCGGAACGCGAGTCCAGTCGCGCCACCGAAGCGCGCGAAGACGCCGAGCGCCGCGAACGCGAGTACCGCAGTCGAAGAGACGATCTGGAACGCCGGGCTTCACAGGCGCAAGAAGAGTTGGCCGAGGTGCGGACGGCAATGACACAGTTGCGCGAAGCGCTAGACGAAGGAGAGAGGCAGGCGCGCGAGCTGGAGAAGCAGAAAGCCGAGCTCCGCCGGACGGTGGAAGAGCGGGATGGCAAGCTGGAGAAGCTGCAAAAGTCCAGCAAGGCGATGGCGGAGGAGTTGCGGGGGTTACAGACGAGTGCGCGCTTCCAGCGCCAGCAGCAGCAGCAGGAGGTGCGGTCATCGCGATCGTCGACGGATTCGTCGCGCGTGGCGTCTTTGTCGAATGGAGGCGGCGGGGCGAAGGAGGCGGTCGACTCGGCATATTTGAAGAATGTGCTGTTACAGTTTTTGGAGCAGAAGGAGAAGAAGCATCAGGTGCAGTTGGTGCCGGTGTTGGGGATGTTGTTGCATTTTGACAAGTAAGTCTTGACTACGTGCTGCTGCTATGGTGGATGAGTGCTGACGAGTGTGGTTACAGGCAAGACGAGCAAAGGTGGATGGCTGCCATTACTGCGAAGTGAAACGGACGCATGGCATGATGGATGATTGATGGCCAGGAGCAAGTCACGAGTGGCCAGTGAGCATGAGTTGTCCGGGGGCAAGGTGAATGACTCCCCAATCAGGCTGGCAACAAGTCCCGTGGACAGGGCCAGGGTGCATGATGTGTGGTTGCCGAAGAGCTGCATTGGCTGCAACGCCACCTTCGTCAGCTGCCGTATTGCATCAAGATCTTGCCCGTCCTCCGTCTATCGGGCAGCGGACAGGTGACGTTGGGTCTTGGGCATGCATCCATCCAACATTACTTTAGACAGTGTCACACGTGCCCTTGGTGCTTACATATTCCATATTGCTCATCCCAACACCACCGACGTGGTTCCGCGTCCTTTCCGCCCTCCACTCCCCCAGCTGAGGCTTGTCTGCACAGCGCGCCAGCTTGTGCGTGCTTTTCCATCCTCTCCGCCCACTCGATTGGCCGGCAGCGGAGCCAGCCCAGCGAACTCCAGCAATTCGGCAGCACCAACGCAGATCGATCCTCGCCCGCTAGTTTCAGAAAAGGAGCGCGCAGCTGGTGGAAAGCGCGCGGGCAGTTCAGGCGGCGGAGCCAAGGATCTGCCTTTTGACATCCGCTCGCTCGCTCGCTCCAACCCGAGCTTGCTGGCTTCACGTTGACTTCATCCCCTCCTGCCGCTTGCTTTCGTATTCCTCGCCACTCCCCCTGCTCCCACCCGCTCCTGACCTCTTTTCCTCATCATCCACCCTCCCACCCTCGCTTGGTGTCCCCCGCACACGCTGCCAGCAGAGCCGCCGCGAGAAAGTGAAGGAGCTGCGCATCGCCCAACAAGCACGTCACCACCCTCCCATGCGGCGCACACCGCCGAAGCCAAAACCGCCGGATTAGCATCCACTCGCCACCTAATCCACCCCCTGCCGCCGTCGCCAGCACATCATGAACGGCACCGAGGGCATCAAAAAGGCGGCCATCAATAAAGCCAAGCAGGTCGGCAATGCCGTCTCCTCCTCCTCCAATGGCAGCAACGGGAAGAAGCGGAGGAAGCAGGATCTGAAGCCCATCATCACCACCGAGCAGCAGCAAGGCGCCGGCGGCAATCCGTACAGGTAGGCCCTCCTGCTCCTGTCCGTGTAAATGCAATTGTACTGATGCGAGCAGCGCGCAAAGCCAACACTCCCCCCTCAACCACCAAAAGGCGGCGGCGTACGGCCACGACCTCCATCAATCCCCCTCCGGCTCGGAATCATCGGGCGATGAAGCCACCGAAAATACCGCGGACGAGGAAGACTCGGAAGACTACTGCAAGGGTGGCTACCACCCGGTTCAGGTCGGCGAGCAGTACAAAGACGGCAAATACACGGTCGTGCGCAAGCTGGGCTGGGGCCATTTCTCCACTGTATGGCTGTCCAAGGACAACACCACCGGCAAGCACGTCGCGCTGAAGGTGGTGCGCTCCGCCGCTCATTATACCGAGACCGCGCTCGATGAAATCAAGCTGCTCAACAAGGTGGTGGAGGCGAACAAAGACCACCCGGGCCGAAGACACGTCGTCAGCTTGCTGGACTCCTTCAACCACAAGGGCCCGCACGGCATGCATGTGTGCATGGTGTTTGAGGTGTTGGGCGAGAACCTGCTCGGCTTGATCAAGAGATGGAATCACCGTGGCATCCCCATGCCGTTGGTGAAGCAAATCACCAAACAAGTCCTGCTCGGACTCGACTACCTCCACCGCGAATGCGGCATCATCCACACCGACCTCAAGCCCGAGAACGTGCTGATTGAGATTGGCGACGTGGAGCAGATTGTCAAGACGTACGTCAAAGACGAACACAAGGAAAAGGACGACCACCGCAACGGCAGGCGGCGACGGAGAACGCTCATTACCGGCAGCCAGCCGCTGCCCAGCCCGCTCAACGCCTCCTTCTCCAATAACGACCTTACGAATTACCCCGGCAGCACGCAGAGTTTGAACCGCATCATGAGCGACAGCAAAGGTAACGAAGCCATCCATGGCCAATCTCCCTCGTCGAGTGGTGGTGCTGAGATGAGTGGTGCCGTTGTAGCCTCCAATCCCCCCACCCCTCCCAAGGCCGTCAGGTCGATGGTGGAGATGTTGGGGATCAAGTCGGGCGGGGAGGAGTTGGAGCAGGTGGATTCGCAGAAGGAGCGGGAAAAGACTGCGTGGGTTTTCCCTGATGCATCGCTGATGACGACGACTGACACTCTTGGACGCAGCGATATACTCGCCAATAATGTATCTGACATTGACCTCGACAAGACGACACATGTCCAGCCGAAGGAATTGGAGAAGGGCGACGGCATCGAAATCATCTCGGTGAAGATTGCGGATCTCGGCAATGCATGCTGGGTGGGACATCACTTCACCAACGACATTCAGACTCGACAGTATCGCTCGCCCGAAGTCATCTTGGGCGCGAAATGGGGCGCGAGCACAGACGTGTGGAGCATGGCATGCATGGTGCGTAACCCCCAGCTAACCAAGTATATTCCTCGTCTAACAGGCATCACAGGTCTTCGAACTCATCACCGGCGACTACCTCTTCGACCCGCAATCCGGCACGAAATACGGCAAAGACGACGACCACATTGCGCAAATCATCGAACTCCTCGGCACGTTCCCGAAATCCTTGTGTCTGGCGGGCAAGTGGTCGCAGGAGATTTTCAACCGCAAGGGCGAGCTGCGCAACATCCACCGCCTGCGCCACTGGGCCCTCCCCGACGTGCTGCGCGAAAAGTACCACTTCTCTGTCGAGGAGGCGAAGCGCATTGCCGATTTTTTGATCCCGATGTTGGAATTGCTTCCTGCGGAGCGCGCGAATGCGGGCGGGATGTCGAATCATCCGTTTTTGGAGAAGACGAAAGGGATGGAGGGGGTGAAGTTGGGGGTTGAGGTGGGGAGTAAGGGGGATGGGATTGAGGGGTGGGCGACGGAGGTGAAGAAGTCTTCGGGCTCGGGGCGGTAGTGTGGGATGGAAGGGAGGGAGGGCAGAGTGGGTGGTTTTTGATGACTACGACAACAAGATGAGACTCTGTGCTTCTTGTGCATATTCCGACCTCACACTCACTTTTACGTTATGGGATGGGGAAGATTGAGGATGGGAGTGGGGGATGTATACGGTATTATGGTTGGTTGGTTGGTCGCGTTGTCGACTGCAGACAGACAAGACAGACAGACAGACAGACACAGGTATTGCCCTCTTCTATGGGTTTGTTAGATGGTCGTGCAAGATTATTCCGCCTATGGCTTTTCTTTGAGCTTCGTGCAATTGTCTGGGCGATTATATGAGGTTGGTGCAAGACTGTCGCTTTCGTTGCATTCGTGTTGCTGCTTGGGAATAGCCAGCCGTGCGCGCACTCTCGTCAAGAATCTTACCTAATGGTTGGATATGCCAACCAGACAAGCATACGAGGTACAAGGTTGTGCCGGCAGAAGTACCATCTACTTCACGCGCAGTGACGCCACTACGAGGCCGTCGCCACTGCACGGCAGACACATTGCCCACGCGAGAATGAGGGTACGTACCATTCGTGCATTCTACTCTGAGCTATTGAAAGAAACAAATCCGCAACCAAGAGGATTGCAAGCGCAAGTACCATCATCGCGTGAAGTGATGATGATGGCGATCGCTCTCCTCTCGGCCTCCCCCATGTACGAACCGAGTGCCCTTGCTTATGAAGCCATGCCAGTAGTCTGTCGCCCTCTCGAGTAGGATATCCTCTCCCGAATCCCATCTTCACACCTCACTTCTTTGCCGGCTCTTTGCGCTTCTTGCCTTTACTAGCATCTGCCTGCCTCTCGCCACCATCATCAGCATCATCATCATCACCCTCTTCCGCTGTGCCCACTACTTTCTTGTAGTCAGGGTCGCGTGTCTCGTATGTTGCCGTGGCTGCATCGATTGCGCGAGGCTGCTTGAGCACCGCTTTGAGCAGCAGATCGTGGAATGCACCTCGTAAAGGCCTGCATTGTGGGTTGGAGGGCGCCTTCCCTGGTAGCAGTTCATCGAAACCATCTCCACCAAGCCAATCCGTTCGAGTCCAACTGCATGCAATCCCCTTGAGACGACAGGGCTCACACCAGTTCATTAGAGTGCCGTCAGACTTCTTGACTTGAGTGCATTGCACCTGTCCGCCTGCTTTCGAGGACTGTGTGGTTGTTAGTGAACAAGACGGCCATTAAGACCGCAATTACTTACATTATGTTGTAGCCAACACGAATCGCACATGGTGCGCTTCTTCAACCTGGAGAGTTCGTCCCTCGCGGACTCAGCAGTGCTGCCCGCCGCTTTGGCGTTGTCGATGTATCTCTGTGTGTGCCCTTCTACCCACTCAAATGAGAGCGACTGCCAGGGGCCGTTGACGTTTTGTAGCCGCTGCGTCACAGTCCCAACCTGCACGGTAAGCCGCTTCATCGTCGCGACAGCGAGAGAAAACTCGTAATTTGGCCCTTTCAGTTCTTGTAGTGGCTCCGTGACTGGGACACAATGAGCGGTCTGCTCAAACTGGTTGACAGTGACCTCGACGACGTGGGCCAGACCGAAATTTGGAACGAAACTCTGCCTCTCCGGCCACGCTGATCGCATGAGGTATGCATAGATTGCCACGCCCCAGCAGTAGTCGGCCAAAGAGCCAGCACGCTTCGCATCGTGACTGCGGAGCTTCCCTGCGCTTTGAAGGTATTTCGTGCGCCATTTGCCGGTCTTCTTGCTCTTCCACACTATCTTGAACGCAAGTCGCAGAGCGTATCCCCAGTTTGACCAGCAGCCGATGTTTTGAATGCGGAAGTATGGCACTGGATGCGATCCTCTTGTGCTGACTTCCCACACTGCGTAGAATTCGTCCCCCGGACTGGGAAAATCGTCGCCGGGTGGTCTTTGGATCCTGAAGGTAGCTATAGTGGTATAGCTCTCTTTATACGACAAGTCAAACAAAGTCATCTGTTTGCTAGCGCTTCCAGCGATCAAGGCCGAGCGGTGAAACTCAAGACGGTTGATCTCTGGCTTGCGAATCAGACTCCAGATCCTCTTCGAGTATAATTCATGCTCTCCTTCAGTCATAGGGCTGCTAGCATTCAACCCTGTCTTCACCCCGAATGCGTTGTGGCGATCTGGATCCTTGGGATCAGCATATCCCGTTTGCCGAGATGTTGCGGTTGCGAGATCGTCAAACAAGAGGCACCTTTCTTTCCGAGAATAGTCTTTGGTGATGGCATCCTCAACATTCTCTACCCCAGTCCTCGTCTCTGTATTCCAGTTGAGCACGCCGTTGTGGTATGCTCTGAGCAAGACAATGAAGACATTCTCGTATATGTCAAGCAGTAGGCCCGCCTGGACTGCGTTTCCCCCCTCGGCGTCGTATTGATTGAGGAGTCTCCTTGCGCTCCACTTTTTGGCACGGCGGGCGACGTAGTAGTGGGTTCCCCCGTAGCCCTTCTTGGAACTGTTGTACATATCGTATCTGTGCGATCCTAGACGAACCGCCATGTTGACCGATTGGCCGACATAGATAGCATGATCGCCGAATCCCAGGAGGACCCCACCTTCGCTGTCTTTGACAACGCCGTCGAGCCTGGCGTGCTCAAAGTCCGAAGGGTCAAAATCTCGGTATATGATGATGTAGACTCCTTGCACAAGACTTTTGTCGAAGATCCCCTGCGTCTCATTGCCATATTCCTTGGTGGCAATTTCGACGTCGTTGATGGTGAAGTCTTTCTTGCTCAGGACTCTGACGAGGTCATTCGAAGCCTTGTTGATGTTGTAGATGAATGACTGAACCGTGTGCTCAATCTTCTTTTGAGTTCCAAGGTAGTTGATGTACCGCTCAAGCTCCGGAATCCGATTTTTGTATTGGACCACACCAGTCAGGAAGACTTCCACGTGTTTCTGAAGACTGAAATGGGTTCCAGTGCCGCCTTGTACATGCTCTCTTGTCATCAGCTTCTCAGTGTTGATGTCTGTCGGGTTGAAGGTCCTCAATTGTTTGTAGTTGAAGTTCATGTCTCCACGGATGGCTGTCGAGATGTCGATGATGTGGAGTGGGACATTTCCAACGTGATCGGTTTCCCTCGACAAAAGCCTAACCCTGACGTAGCCCTGCTTCGAAGCCAGCCCGTAGACGACGCCGTAGTCGTCCGGCGAGTTGGGGATGATGTTCTTGGCAAGATCGGTGAAGTCGTAAGGGCCGTTGAACCGGAACAAGTGGTTCTTGATTTCGCGCTCGTCGGTCATCTTGTCGCGATCGAGGATCGCCATGTTGGCGAGGAGGTGGGGGGGATAGCGCAGAGCGACCGCTGGGATAGGAGATGAGAAGGAGGGGAACAAGTCAAAGGAGTTGGGGAGTTTGTAGATAGGCACCAGGGAGATGCAGTGAATGTGGTGGGTGACTGCAAGCTAACAAAGAAGTGAGGGTGTTTGCGAAGGGCATGAAGCGCCTACACTCAAAGGAAGGGGGTGAAACGAAGACCGTGGCTGAAAGTGAGCCTGGGAAGAGGTGAATCTAGCGAATCAATGACCAAACTTGTGCAACACACCGTGCATGAGTGCACATGCAAACGGAGCGACGTGGCGGGCGACCTTGCACGTGCACTTCCGCGGAGCGCTCGTATCATCGCGTGAAATGGAATCGTCGCCAGCGCCAGCAGAAGTCGATCGTAACGGCGAGGTGAGCCATAAGCGGCGGGCATTGCTACCAGATTGCTTGGGAGTTGTGCCGCGATGTGTGACATGCCTGGTTCTTCGATTCTGCAACTACCCGCATTGTAGGCCTGGCAGTGCTAAAAGCGGGAGCTGCAGGGCGTCTGGCAGTAATCGTTCAGTGGGCAGTAAGGCTCGTGTACTCAGATGGTTACCACATTGCCCTCATGCTATGGAGATGACCATCGTCAAGAGGCTGGACTTCGACATGGGGCGGCTATCACCTCAAATCCCTACACCAGCGCTATACTTGGTCACCTTGGCCCCTTTCAGAAGTCGTGAAGGTCGGCGGGTCTGGTGAAGAGAATCGAAAGAGCCCTTCTCGAGAGCGCATCCGTTAGGGTTCGGAGCGAAAATCAGATGGTCAAGACTTGACAGACGGCTCGTTGTTGCGATCTGTAGGTATTGGTACAAACATGACTTGAGTGCTCAAAGAGTGACGTCTGCATTGACGACTTGTGCGCACTCGCGAGCGGCCCCCGGAAAGCGTAATTTGATCGGCAACCACTTCCCCAGGCCGAGGCGAAAGCCTCCGGGTTCCTCCCTTCATCATTGCCCGACTTCCCAAAGGCGCTTTGGGCGCGTATTCAAGCCGTCTCCTCCTGACCCAACCCATCTACTCGGTCCAAACGGGTGGGCGTGCCACAGCATAATCCCAAATCCATGTCCAAAATCGGTGACGCAAATCGATCCAAGTTTTGACTCTGATGCGAGCGAAAGTGGCGTATCCAGCGGTGACTGATGTGTTGCAGGCGTTCGTAGCGACGTTGCCTTTAGATCCTTCGATATCGAAAAACATATTCGCAGTTGGCCGTGTCCATGATGCAGAACACCAGGCGTATATCCAAGACGATTCCGATCCAAAGACGATTCCGATGCAAGAGATTTCGGCGATCAAATTGTGCCGTGCGGCTACCACCGAAGCGTAGACAAGAGGCAGGAAATGGCGGATAAATGTGGCGATATGTCGGCGAGTTGTATATTGCAGTCTGGCGACTTCCGGCGTCTGCTCGAGCAGGGCTCAGGTCATCGTCCAGGATTGCACAGTGTTGTGCGGGGTCTTGTGCATTGAACATGCGGCCCGGATTGATCTCGCTGATGAAGCCCTCCAGTCTCTCCACCTAGATCGGACAACCCGCAGGTGTTGCTGGGCTTCGGAATGGTGTTGCGGCGGGCCTGCTCCCACCCCTCCACCTAGATCGGACAACCCGCAGATGTTGCTGGGCTTCGGAACTGGGCTGCGGTGGCCTGGTCCAGTCTCTCCACCTAGATCGGACAACCCGCAGGTGGTGCTGGGCTTCGGAATGGTGTTGCGGCGGCCCTGCTCCCACCCCTCCACCTAGATCAGACAACCCGCAGGTGTTGCTGGCCTTCGATCGAATTGTGCAGGCAGCGTGTAGCTCCCGAAACGTCGTACCCAGGGGACATGCAAGGTAGAGGGGTCTGGATCAAATCGCGAGCCAACAAGCGAGGCTAATTCGTGGCAGGAACTTCTTTGCATGTCGATCGATCGCCGCTGGTCCTGTTGCGGAATTCTCCTTTGGACTGTGCAGTTTGTGCAGCAAATTCGCTTTGCCACACGGTCGGCTCAGATATGGCATACTCGATCGCTATTACGGATGTATGTCAGCAATACATAAGACAAGAATGGCGTACATGCCCCGCGAGATACCTTGTGCGGGTTTCGGCGGTATGGGACAATCCCACGAGTCGAGGCCTCTCGCCCATTGCCGGCCTTCGGAGGGTTGCGGCGAGCGGCCGGCGCTTTTCAGCACTGGTGGAGTAACAGCCGCTGTTGGTGCTGTGCGGAGGAATTCGCTCAACGATACGGTGCTTCGCGGAGGTGTCGGATGCGGCCTGTTAGACCCGGGAACACGAGTGTTCACTGCCGAATAATCTGGATAGATCGGACAACCCGCGAAGGCTTTTTTTTTTGGATTTTTTGGGTTTTTTGGTTAGAAATCTGCGTCGACATGGCGCAGTCTTGTTAGATCCTGCTGACGAGATGAGCATACTGCGAACGAGTAACTTACAGCGGAACCAAGAACGCGCGCAAAGATTGCTGCAGCTCTACGACGCTGAATCAAAGTCAGCATCTCACTGGGCAAGCATACCGTCGAAATCGTCCTGGAACTACCTTCCGTCGTCTTCTTCTTCCTTCACCGTTCTACAACACATTAGCATTTGCCATCTGGGACCAGGATTCAACAGGAAGCTCGTACTGGTGGTGATGGTGGTGGTGGGGGCGGGGGCGGGCGAGGGCGAGGGAAAGGCGGGCGGGGGCGCGAAGGGGAAGAGGAGGGAGAAGAGGAGGGCGGAGGGCGAGGCCGGCAAGGGGAAGACGAAGGGGGCCCCCGGGGCGAACAAGGGGTAGGGCGGGGAGGAGGAGGAGGGGGTGGTGGCGGCGGCGGTGGTGGCGTTCTCTGATCACGGTGTCAACGCTTGCCATGCTACGGTACGCACCCTCTGCGACATACTGCCGGCCTTCTTGCCCTTCTTCTTCGGCGCTGCGAGACGGTTAGAAAGTCACGATGATGCTCGACAATGCTGCAACATACGCCCGGCCGCGTCGTCCTCGTCCTCGGCCTCGACTGGGACGAAGACCTCCACTTCAATGTCAGGCTCCCCTAACCCATCCCCGGCGAGCTCTGCGCGAATCTGATCCCGTTCGGCGACGGGATCATCGCAGGCCAGAGCGTCGGAAGGTGACTGGGCCGGATCGTCGCCCTCCACATCCATGGCGGTCTCCCAGCGACGGCAGGGCGTACCCATACCGAAGCTGTTGTCCCAGTCGGGCAGACGGCGCGCGGGAAACGTCAACTCCGTGTGCATGGCTACGACAAATGAACTTGACAATGTCTTTACGGTGCTCTACAAAAGACTCTAACTCGACCCTACTCTCGAAATCCCAACGTGTGGGCGCCTTGGCTTTTCCCACCTTCCTCGTCTGAAGGGAGCACTTTCCTCGTCTCAAGTTGAGGAAGGGAGGAAGTCGCGAGCCAGCAGCCCCATGCCTGAACTTTGGCCTTGCGCCAAGCTGGCCCCGCCCGCGAGGCTATCAACAACACCTCGTCAACCGACCGCCATGTCAATCGGATGAGAACAACTCAGATCTTCGCATCTTCTTCGAGGAATCGGATGATCTTGAGTGTCCTTCTCGGTGAGCCAGGGAGTGGATCAACCAACGGGGAGACGTAGGCGCGACGGACCATAGCAGCGCAGCCTCCTGGATGCAGCGCGTCTCTTGCGCGCAGAAAATTTCGGCACGATCCCGGACTCCGTCAACAGCGTTGACCGCATGCATTGCGTCGGAGCTGTGGTGCTTCGAAGGATCCGCATGACCACCGCTAGGGGTGGCAGCAATGGTGTTGCTCGTTCCGTGGGAAGGGTCGTGCTTTGAGAATGGGAAGTATAGGACCGCTGTCTGTCTATCTGTATAGCCTGATGTAAGCCAGCTCCTGCGAAAAGAGAGTAAACGAATGTAATGCGAACACATGAAACTGTATGGACTGGTCTCGCAGAGGCCTTCGGTCACATGACTCCACATCACGTGCAAGTCCCCTACCCTGGCTTAATACAAATGCCTCACTCCTGCCAAGACTCCGATTCAAACTCGCGTTCACCCTGAGCTACCTTAGTTCACGTTGCCCTGAGCTAGCGCTAGATCGCCACTGCCCCTCAAAAACTCTAATGTGGGCTCATGCGACTCTGAGAAATTGAAAGTCGCGCCACTTTTTATCCCCAGCGTCACGCGTTTTTGCCCTACCGCCTTCAACGTTAGGGAGCATGCTCTGGTTTTGCGAGCGTTGTTCTTTGCATCTCTGTGTGTCTTTCAGTTTCTTCCCTTAACCTGACACCTTCCTCTCTCTGGAATTGTCTTTGATCACAACCCACCACACTCGAGAGGCAAACACAATGGCCACCACGCTCTCCATGGGCTCGGTGTTGTACGTTTCCCTTCACCCGTGTTTCCAACAAAGAAACCGCCACTTTCCTCCTCCAACTGTTCACTGACCCATTTTCAAACAGCAACAATGCCACCTACACCGCCATCGCCGACGTCATGCTCCCTCACACGCAGAACACCTATTGGCACGAGTTCTACGAGATTTCCAAGACACAACTACAACTCAACTACTTTGAGCGATTGTGGGAGGCGTGGTATGCGTACATGAACAACGACACCCTCGCCACCGGCATCCTCAGTTTCGTCATGCATGAGCTGGTATACTTTGGGCGGAGTCTTCCGTGGATCATTATCGACTGCATGCCGTCAATGAACAAGTACAAGATTCAAGATGTGAGTCGCCACCTCCACGATTAATGGTGGATTGAACTCGGGACTGACGATGGCTCTGAACAGGCAAAAGTACCCTCGGCAAAAGAGCAATGGAATTGCGCGAAGCTCGTCCTCCTCCAGCACTTCACCGTCGAACTACCCCAGATCTGGCTCTTCCATCCCCTCGCCCACTACTGCGGCATGAAAATCTCCGCCCCCTTCCCGCCACTCTGGAAGATGGCCTTCCAGATCGCCCTCTTCTTCGTCCTCGAAGATGCGTGGCACTACTGGCAACATCGCTTCCTTCACTGGGGCCCCATGTACAAGTACGTGCACAAGATCCACCATCAATACTCCGCGCCCTTTGGAATGGCCGCCGAATATGCTTCACCAATCGAGGTCGCGTTTCTCGGCCTGGGGACCGTGGGTGTGCCGATTGTCTGGTGCGCCCTGACTGGCGACCTGCACGTCTTCACCATGTACATGTGGATTGTCCTGCGCCTGTTCCAGGCCATTGACGCCCACTCTGGCTACGACTTTCCCATCAGCATGCGCCATTGGTTCCCGTGGTGGGGTGGTGCCGACTTCCACGACAAGCATCACGAGAAGTTCATCGGCAACTACTCCAGCTCGTTCAGGTGGTGGGACTACATCTGCGACACCGAGAACAGCCCCGAGGCGGTCAAGAGGCGGAGAGAAAAGAGGATTGCCGCGTTGAGGAAGGTGCAATAGATGGTGCGGTGGATACAAGGGATACGATTGTTCCCCGAGCAGGACTCCGGAGCGCTACTGTTGATTTTTTGGAAAGCCATCCGTGCGGCTGTTGGCTATTCCCTCGTAAGGCGTCGGGGTGTTCTCTCTGACCTTCTTCATCGATCAGCATGGGAACGATGGGCGGGTTTGTTGCTTTTAGATTGTGCATATCCTTCAGTTCTTCACGGCAGATTTGTAGAGAGACGAATGAATGGCTCATCCTGCGGTATGCGTGGATGAGCAGCTCGAATGTGCTTTCACATTTCCACGTTGCTCTTTCCCTATCAAGTGACACGCATGTTGCTAGATCAACACTCTTGTATTGCTTCCTTCAGATTTGTGTACGAAAATAATCGTTCATATCAATGGGACACTGAAGACACGACATGGCCTGGAGAATCTTGGCTCGACGTCACTGTTTGTCCAATTCCCAAAACGGCACCGGAATCAAGCCGACAACTTCCACCTTCCAGCCACAACCACCACGTTTGTCACACACTCATGCTGACGTAAAATAACCCAGTCTACAGCCACCGTCTATTGTCAGGCGAGATGAGCTTCGTGCTCGATCAAGTGCGGCGCATCGACGCCCAGCTTGATCGCGTCCAACTTTCCTCCACTTCCTCCGCCGCGCCCTTGGACGTCTCCGCCTCCTCCTCCCCTTCCACACTCAGGGACTCCTTCCGCCATTCGACGCGAATTCTATCCCTCCAAGCTGCTATTCACGCCCTCTCACCCGGCGTCTCTGATCGGCGCGCCCTCCTCTCCTCCTACCAGATTCAATACTACCTCTCCGCCCTCTCTGCACAACCTGAAGCCTCGCAATCTACGCAAGCCACCCCACCCGCGGAAAAAGATGTCTTTGAGACGGAGCTCGAATGGCTCTTAGCGTCCAAAGCTACAACATTGGTGTACGGCCTCGCGATTGAGATTATCCTCAATTCGACAGTTAAAATCGCCGATGACCTGTGGTACTGGGATGAAGTGCTGAGCTCGCAGCGGTACACGGCGCTCTACAGCGCGCAAGTCTCGCCTCTACGGCTGTGGGATTGGGGCAGTAAAATCTGGGACGATGTGAGGGCGAGAGCAGCGGGTGATCGAGGAGATTTTGCTTCTGCGGGTCGGGAGGCGGGGAACTCGGTGAGGCAGAGCTGGAGGGAGTTTTATGGGTTGGTCAGGCAGGTGGTGCGCGAGAGGAGTGTGCAGGAGCTGCATACGCAGATTCTCAGTCCGGTGACGCGCATTCGGAATGAGGTGCGGGAGAAGCAGAAGGCGTTGAGGAGGATTCGACTACGGAATGCGAATGCGTTGGGCGTGCTTATTGGAGAGGGGCTGGCGAATGAGAGTGTGCATGGGGATGGACTTGCAAGTCCTGGGGAGAGGGATGGGAGAGAGAAGTGGAAGAGTGCGGTGGCGAGGACTGTGGTGTTGATGGAGGCGGTGTTGGCCAAGGCGAATGATGTCGAGACGCCAGTGGAGCAGTTTGATACTGCGATTGCCCATTTGACCGAGGACGACCCGTTGTATGCTGCTGACTCGGAGGACCCGGATCGTAGCGATGCGGGTTCGCTGCGGCCGGAAATCGTGGCAGAGAGGCTGTCGAGAGTGTTGACTCTGGCTTTGCCTCAGTACGACGTGTCTACGAAGGCATTAGTGCGCCAGCATGGGAAGCCGTCACGTATCATACGCTATTGGATTCCCGTCACGGTTGGTATCCTCTCCTCGAGCACGGTCCTGCGCATCCTGGTCAACCGGCAGGCGGAGGTGGTCCAATGGATACAAGACCTCGGAGCAACCATCATCGACTTCTGGCGCAACTGGGTCGTCGAACCCACCCGCAAAGTCATTGGCACCATCCGACACGACGAAGGCAGCGAAGTCAGCATCATGTCGAAACGCTCGCTGCAAGGCGATCGCGACAGCCTGGAACGCATGGTGGTCGACTTTGCCATTGCGAACCCAGCCGATGCGACCGACTCGGGCGGCAAACTGACCGATGTCGAAATCGCAGACATCCGCGCCAAAGTGCGTGAAGGCGACCTCACCCCCGTCCTCAGGGCATACGAGAAAGACCTCTCCTCACCTTTCATGGGCACCGTACGCGGCAATCTGATCCGCGCGCTCCTCATCCAAGTGCAAAAGACGAAAGTCGACATCGAAATCGCAATGGGCGGCATCGACGCCCTGCTCAAATCGCAAGAACTCGTCTTCGGCTTCGTCGGTCTGACGCCCGGAATCCTCGTGACCTACTTCGTAACCCGCTCCCTTCGCAATTCCCTCAGCGAGAAGCGCGGCTCCAAAGCGGCCAAGAAGCAGGGCAAAATGCTCCGCCAGCTGCGCAACATCGATCGCATCCTCGTCGACAGCGCGCCGACGGATTTCGGGGAGCTGCATTACAAGGATCAGGGGCTGCTGCTGTGCGAGGTGCATGTGCTAAGGCTGGCGGCGGAGAAGGTCATGCCGACGCAGATTTTCCGGGAGTTTGGCGAGGAGACGGAGGAGCTGTGTGATGTGCGGACGGGCATTGAGAAGCAGAAGAAGGTGGCGGAGAGGATTCGGTGGGCTTATGGGAGGTGGTTGGCGTGATTATGTGCTATGGGTGGTGAGAGCAATATGGCAGCGCGGCGCTGGGTCACGATCCCGATGGATGGAATGGGAAAAGCAATGAGATACACTCATAGATTATCCCCCTATTCTATTTCGTGTTTGATTTCAGCGATAGGCATGATGTACTGCCGATGCTAATAAAAGAGAGATGGAGGGAGGTGAGGCAACCACGTGCAAGGCTTGGCATTTCGGGGTCTCGCCTCCCGAGCGCCCGCCAACTTCGCTGCCCCGTGGGTCGTCGCATCACGGATGTGCTGCGGTTGAAACGTCCCGCATAAGACTTACGTTCTCCCTCCGTCCTCTCTACAACCACATCACCACCACTCTTACTTCCGCCGCACTCCCACTCCCGCCTCTCTATTCACCGCTCGACCCAACAGCCCAAAGAATATCACAGAACAAAGCAGCTGGCAGTCTTGGAAGCACACCCCTCTTCCACCCACCTACCCATCGGCGATTATTGAAGGAGACGAGACGAGGAGATTAGCGGTGCCTGCGACGGCGGCCGGACACCATCATGGCTGGCACGAGAAACTATGACTTTCTTGTACGTGCCAACGGGAGGTGGTGCTTGAGCCATACTGTGCCAGGCAATCACCACACCCCCTCAACATCCCACCCCTCCTCATCTCATCCCCTTCATCTCTACACCCAACTAACAACCCGGCCCTCAGATCAAACTCCTCCTCATCGGCGACTCGGGCGTGGGCAAGTCGTGCTGTCTGCTGCGCTTCAGCGAAGACTCCTTCACCCCCTCCTTCATCACAACCATCGGCATCGACTTCAAGATAAGAACCATCGAGCTGGACGGCAAGCGCGTCAAGCTGCAGATCTGGGACACGGCGGGGCAGGAGCGCTTCCGCACCATCACCACCGCCTACTACCGCGGCGCCATGGGCATTTTGTTGGTGTATGATGTGACGGATGAGAGGAGTTTTAACAGTGCGTCTATGAGGAAGGGCAACAACCATGGCGAAGCTAACACTCTACAGACATCCGAACGTGGTTCTCCAACGTCGAACAACACGCCACCGAAGGCGTCAACAAAATCCTCATCGGCAACAAGTGCGACTGGGAAGAGAAGCGCGCCGTCTCCGTCGAGCAAGGCCAGGCCCTCGCCGACGAGCTCGGCATCCCCTTCATGGAAGTCTCGGCCAAGGCGAACATCAACGTGGAAAAGGCCTTTTTCAACCTCGCGAGCGACATCAAGAAGCGCATTGTCGATACGCAGCAACCGCAGGCGCAGCAGCAGCAGGCGGGTGTGCAGGTTGGGGGCGCGGCGGGAGGAATGGCGGGGCTGGGGAAGAATTGTTGTTAAGGGGTTGCGTGAGTGATGGACAGAGGGGCGAAGCCTTCCTCTTGGAATAAGAGGTGAGTGACTGCAAGCAGGTGGCGGCATTGCTAGAATGATGGAGGACGATCGGGCACGGCAAGGCGCTCGGGCGTTGCGTGCTAGGGCTTCGCTGGGAGATGACTGGGGGTCTAGAAGGATGAAAAGGAAGGACGAGGACGGCCTTGTTTTTAATCTATCATACAGGCAATGACTTTCTGATTTGTACAGCCGTGGTACGACTGACTCGGTTTCTGCCAGAAGACTGCCTGTCCCTAATGCCTGGCACCATTTGATCCGACGAAGACGAGCGATAATCAAAGATTTCGTGTTGGAATACAAGTGATCTTTGAGGTTCTTTGTAGCTGCTCCACTTCGATATGCAGTCTCCTTCAGTTCTCTCGCCTTCTCTTTCCAATACATCAGGGCTCACCTTGGTCACTTCTTCTCTCTTTCTTCCTCGGCGACCACATTGCACTCTCCTTATCCTCCCCTGCTCTTGTCTATGTCATGACAGAAAATAATCCTCCCAGAGGCTGTTTGAATCGTTCGGTTACCATCCTTCTCTCACATCATCCATTCATCAATCGTATCCAACACTCTTCCAACTCGCTTGCATACTCTTCAGTACTCCCGAACGGGTCATCGTACTCAACAACAACACAACACACCATCCCCCCAATCACCAGAAATGCACAACCAGCAAAAGCTCATCATCGATGGAAATGCCACCCAGCCAGAGTTCCAAGTCCCAGCCTCGCGCAAGCCGTCATTTAACACCGTCCTCTTGCTCTTCATCTTCATCAGCATCCTCGCCTTAAACCTGCAGAAATACCTCTCTTACCGCGAAGCAAGGCGCACACGCATCGTGACCACCCGCCTGCTCAGGCTCGCGGACCAGACTCATGCCCTGATGGGGCGGGTGCTTGTGCGTCTGAATGCCTTCTACGGATGGGAACTCTGGGCGCCTCCTCCGGATCGGGAGACTGTGGTGAGGTTTGATGCATCGGTGGATGAGCAGAGGGAGGAAGAGGGAGGAGGCGGAGAGCCTGAGGCTGGTGATGTTCCTCCGCCGCCGTATTTTGATGATGATGACGCCTGGCCTGCGGTGCAGGAAGCTGCATCCGCTGGTCCAGAGAGTGATGACTTGCTGGGATCGCGGGCTTCGGATGGGGAGGAGGCTCCAGCGCTTCAGCAGTCTGTCTGATGGGCAGTGAGGGTTGGGATCGACTAGACGTGTCAGTTCTCTTTTCGCCGCCATCATTTCACCCATTGGCTGTGTTGACTTGAAGAGGGCAGGGGTGATAAGTATGCGCTTCAAAGGTGTGGTGAGCGCGGGGATTGTGTCGATATTCTTCCTTCGTTGCTGGTATTGGGACAGGGCTCCGTAGTATCACGGCATCGTGCACCGCAAAATCGTTGTATGAATTTGTACCATGCATCCGCAAACAACTACTCAACCTCCTCAACAACCATCTCCTCCTTCCTCTCCTCCTGCGGCAAGACTCTCACAACCCTCCTCACCGCCCCCTCCGCCCCCCTCGCCCTAATCTCCACCGTAAAATCCCCCAAATGCTTCACCCTCCCCGCCTCCGCTCCCAGCACATCCGGCAAATCCACAAACGCAATCTCGCTTTCGAGCAACACCACCCTCGCCGCCTCATCGTTTCGCGCCATCCCCTCCCGCACCGCCGCGAGCACATCCTGCGGCGTCACCGAGCCGAAGATAGCGCGCAGCCTGCCGTCTTCCGAGTGTAACCGTGAAGCCATCAAGTCGCCTGCAGCGCCGCGGAATTGTGGCATGGGATTCTTGGGTTTGGGTTTCTCGGGTGCAGGCTGGCGAAGGAATTCAAGGCGGTGCGGGACGAAGTTCTCGACGAGCTCTAGACTGCGTTGGGGAGTGATTTTCTCTATCTCGGGAGCTCTTGCTGCGGCGAATCGTCGAGGCGTGGAGGATGCGTCGGCCGATTGTTCGGGGGCTTGTGCGAGGTCATGCTCGATGTCTTCTTCGCTCATGATTCTTCGCTTCCTCCTGTTCCTTTGCTGCAGTGCTTCCGGGGTGATGAATTCAAAGTTGCGCTCCATGGGCACGTTGCTGAGGCGTAGCTTTTGTAGTTCCGGCATCGTTACGTACTCGGCGATGCGGGAGGGGTACCAGGAATTGCGCATTGCGCCGCGGGTTATGGGGACGAAGGAGCCTGTGCGTGCTTGTTAGAGAGGTTTGGGCGTGGACATCTGCTGTGATGCTGTCCTTACCGGACTTGCCGTATGCTTCGACATCTTTGAGTAATTTGACGGTCACCGTCGCCGAGTTGTTGGCCATTCTCTTCTTTCCCCTAATCTGCTGGCGCAATGAGGAGGGCAATGCAGACGTTTTGCCATCGGAGAAGAGGGCAAAGGCATAGCTGCGTAGACATCCGGGACATTGCGATACCTTTCGCGGCCTTAATGGAAGAGACATTGTGGCAGCTTGCACATGCAGATGGTCGATTCGACCTCCCGAGCTCGACAGAAAACATGAAGTCCACCATCGCGGCGGGAAGAGCCGCGGCTTTCTTAATCAAATCCGGCGGCGCGGGGGACGACTCCGCAGTGGCCATCGCAGGCCCAATGGGTAAAGGTTGCATCCAAATCTGCACAAAAGCTTACGGCAACATCGCGTTTTACCGGGAGTTCTAGCGCCGACTCCTACCCTCCACGTGCTGGTCCTTTGTCCTCGAAGAGCTTGCTACCCCTTTGTACACCCTGGCAAGGATGGACGGAGAGAAGAGACGGAGGAGAGCTTGGAACGGACGATCGCGCACCATCAACGCCAAACGCCCTTCATAAAACAGTCGCTCGCGTACCACCATTCTCTCCACCTCCCAGACAGTAGGCGAACATGCCCGACCGACCCCTAACCGTCGCTACATACGCCGCCGGAGCCTCACTCGCCGCCATCACGCTCGTCTACGTCTTCGGCCCGACCTTCTTCTTCGATGACGAGGCGGCCAACAGCTCGCGCGCGAGCCGCAAGAAAGGCGTGGTGGGGCTGGTCAACAATGCCAACGACTGCTTCATCAACAGCGTACTGCAAGCCCTCTCCGGCCTGCCGGAGCTGCGGCTATACCTGATTCGCGAAGTGCACCGCCGGAAACTCGATGGGCCGGAAATGTACAATGATATTGCCGCGGCGGTCGAGGAGCAGCGGCGGAAGGAGAGACAGGCGGGCGGCGGCGGGAGTCGGGTGCCGGAGTGGATGTTGTTGAGTTTGCAGCAGGGCTTGGTCACGGCGGGGTTGAAGGATGTGCTGGATGCGTTGAACGAGCGGCCGATTTACAAGAAGACGATCAGTGCGCAGCCGTTCATTTTGGTGGTCGAGAGGGCTTTTCGCACCCGCATTAGTCGCTCGCAGCAGGATGCGCAGGAGCTTTTGCAGCTGATTGCCGAGCGGCTGAGTGATGAGAACCATGCAGGGCGGAGGGTGCGGAGGCAGAGTAGGAGGGGTGAGGGTAATGGGCATGAGAAGGTAGCGGTGGGGGGAGCGCCATCGAGCAACGACCAACCCACGACTTTGGAGGATGGCAAATCTACCGTCGCAGACGGCCCAAGGGACAGCAAGATGGCTCCAAACCATGATGCAGGACTTGCGAAGGAGGAAGCTGCAGCCACCGCTCGGGGCGACAGCTCCCAGACACCAGATATCGACGATACCGACGCCGAAGAGCAATTCACGTTTCCCTTCGAAGGCAAACTGGAGTCGCAGGTGGAGTGCTCATACTGCCACTTCAAGCCCAAACCCCACGTCTCCTCGTTCGTGACATTGACCCTTAACGTTCCGCAAAGCGCCGGATCCCTGAACTCCTGCTTCGACGGGATGTTCAAACAGGAGCACATTGACGACTTCACCTGCGACCGATGCAGACTGGACCATGCGCTGCAAGTTCTCGACAAGCAACTCGACAAGTCTTCCCTGTCTGAGCCGGAACGGACAGCCCTGGAAGCAAATCGAGAGAAACTCGAAGCAGCGCTACGAGAGGATCCCGAGAAGCCTCCCGCCGATGTCAAACTTCCCGTTCTGTCTACAGCACCGAAACGACGGATATCTCGGCACATGCGCATCTCGAACTTTCCGCGAATCCTGTCTCTTCATCTCAGCCGATCTGTGTGGGACGTGGGCTCGTCTTCCTCGAAGAACACGGCGAAAGTGGCGTTCCCAGAAACGTTGTCATTGGGCGGCTTGCTGGACCGCAACACCTACCGTCTGCTCGCGGTTGTAACGCACAAAGGCGGCCATAATAGTGGACACTACGAGACATTCCGGCGGCAGTTCTTAAGCGCGCCCTACTCCACACCAACGTCTATGGGAACAGACGGCATCTTTGGCAATCGGCCGAGCCCAATGTCGAGTCCCCGGATATCTACTGCGCTGGATACGGAGAGGAGCCCCACGAGCTCCAGGCTGAATGGGTCGGCGAACTCGCCACGGACGACCGCAGCGCCGCTCGAACCGGCCATCCCATCTCCCAGCACACTCTCATCGCAATCCTCAGCCTCCACCATTCCTGAGCCCGGCCGAGCATCGCAGAGCACTACCACAACACCGAACATCCCGCTGGAAGCCATGCCCACGCCTGGCCTGCCTCCGCTTCCACAAGATCGGCAGGTGGACACGACAGGCAACACCAAGAGATCGCTGAGTCTGTCCAGCGCTGCGAATCGCATGCGGAGGAAGAAGGGGCCGGATCGATGGTGGAGGATTAGTGATGACAAGGTGAAGGAGTGTAAGACGAGTGAGGTGCTGGGCATGCAGCGGGAGGTGTATCTCTTGTTTTATGAGCTGGCAAGTGAGGATGCTGGATGATATTTGAACTGAAAGCGTGGAGTTTGGGCGTCTTCACCGCCAACATACATGAAACCAGTCTGCACACGTAAAATCCTGCCTCAGGCTACCACAAGCGTACATTTGAATCCAGCTAACATATCTGAGCACGCGCGTAAATCTGAATCCAGCTAAAATATCTGAGCACACCCAAACGCCAAGCCACTAGCGCGGAGACGTGTATAAGTTCAGACTCACAGCTCCGACCTTTCCTCTCTTTCTTCTTCTTTTCCTTAAACTTACCTTGCTGTGGAGTGAGCCCTCCCGAACGCTCATCTTCCTGGCGCCCTTCTGCCTCATTGCACATCGTGGGCAGGGGCGCCACCAGCGTCCCACGGGGCCCTGGGCGGTGCAATTTTTGATGTGTCCCTTTCATCAGTTGTCTTTGGCATCACTGCTTTGCAGTTGCTGGGGGCTGGAGAAGGGTTTGCTTTTGCGTGGATGTCGTGCTTTCATGTTGCTTGGGGCAGGAGTTGTGCTGTGTTGATTGCGTACACGTCACTCTGCGTTGCGTGCTGTACATGTGGTTCAAGAGCTTCATCACCGCATGATAGTGAGTCAGAGGGTAATGTGAATGTTCTTGAGTAGATATGCAGCTGAGGAGTATCAAATTCATGCTTCCCGTCACCCTGACGCTGTCTCTACGCTCACTGCCGCCACACCTCACTGCCTTCGCATCTCATCGCCATCGGCCGTGACCCATCGCTACGCGCCATCCGCTCTCCCTCATTTCTTGCCGCTCTTCTTGATGCCCTGCTGGCCGGTGTTCATCGGGCCCTGCTCAAAGATCAACATCTGCCCCTCACTGCCACGCGGAAGCCGGTGTGAGTCACTAACCTTGCCAGACGCCTTCTTGGCCATCTCCTCTCTCGCTTTCTTGTCTGTAACATCGTCACATCAGCCACCTACTCCACCCCTCCGTCGTTTTTCCCGCGTACCAGCAGCTAGCTTCTCCTTGTGTGCCTTGTCATCCTCGTCCTCCTCTTTGGCCGCCTTCTTCGGCTTCTTGTTGTGGATGGGGTTGGTCCCGGCTGTGCTTGCGAGTCAGTGACAAAGTGCTGTGGAGTGTCTCGTTTGTCGGCGGACTCACCACCCTGTCCTGACGGCATGATTGCTGGCTTGGAAGAGGCGTGCGATAGATTTGCTTCAACGGATGCGCGGCGCGTGTTTGCACTTCTCAACGGCAAATACCCATGTGAAGTGCATCGAACTTTTGAGTTCTCTTTCGCCTCGCCTGACCGTGACTGAAACTACGCCCAATGAGTGCTACTGTACACGCGCGCGGAGCTGGTTCCGTTGGCACGTGGTTTCTTACATGAATCCGCCTCGTTCGGTGCCTTTCGTGGGAGGGAGGACAATACATACCAACATCTCCCCCCGTCATATCCTCTGACACCCTCGACTTGCGCCATCCCATGCGTCCTCTCTTGCAAATGCTCTCCAACCGCAGGCACGAGCATCGGATTCGGCAGAAACCCTGACTAAAATTACTCCTGCGCCGCATCGACCGATCAGATCTTCGATCTCCAACACCACACCTCGCCATCTCCCCCGGCCCAGATCCCCAGTCACGACGTCCGCGAACGCCAGGCGCGGCCTAGCCACCCGCGGCGGCCACCATGCCCCCGCCCTCCAACACAAATCACCTCCCCTCCTCCCATCCTGCCACTCGCCAACGCCCCAAATCCCCCAACCGCGTGCTTGCTGAGGCTGAGGCGCAATGGACCTTCACCGAGGCCGAGCTGGCCAATACGCCCTCCATTCAGGATGGCATGAGCCAGGCTGAAGAGCAGGACTTACGCGCCAAGGGCGTCAACTTCATCGTGCAGGTGGGGATCATGTTGAAGCTCCCGCAGCTCACCCTCTCCACCGCCGCCATCTTCTTCCAGCGCTTCCTGATGCGCGCGAGTCTGAAAAAAGAACACAACGGCATCCCCAAACTCCACCAGTACCAGGCGGCCGCCACGGCGCTCTTCCTCGCCACGAAAGTGGAGGAGAGCTGCCGCAAGATGAAAGAGCTGATCCTCGCCTTCTGCCGCGTGGCGCAAAAGAACCCCAACCTCATCATCGACGAGCAGAGCAAGGACTGGTGGCGCTGGCGCGACTGCATCCTGCACAACGAGGACGTGCTGCTGGAGACGCTCTGCTTCGATCTCACCGTCGAAAGCCCGCACCGCCAGCTCTTCGAGCTGCTCAAATTCTACGGCCTCGAGCACAACAAGCGTCTGCGCAATGCTGCCTGGAGTTTCGTGACGGATAGTAATAATACCCAGCTCTGCCTCCTCTGCACCAGCCGCACCATCGCCATCGCCAGCCTTCACGCTGCTTGCAGGTACTGTGACGTTGCCATCCCCGACGATGCCAAGGGCCGACCATGGTGGGAAGCGCAGCACGTACGGTTAAAGGACGTTCGCCGAGCAATTGAATTCATGTGTGCCAGCTACGATCCGTCGTCGAACAAAGTCAATGGCGTTTCCACCGGCCCCGGCGCGAATAGCTCGGATGGCGAGAGGAGTATCTACGTTGCGCTATCCACTGACGGTGCGGGAGACGGATACGACAGCACGAGGCTGAAAGATGAAGGCCGCGGTGAATCTCCGTTCAACCCGCCCGCCGTTTACAGCGAGCGGAGACAGAGCAATGCCAGTTCTGTAGGGGTGAAGCGAGAGCGAGAGAGCGAGCAGCAAGCGCATCCTCATTCGAACGGCGTGGCCAAAGATGTACAGGAGAGTAAGCGGCAGCGATTAGACGAGGGTGATCGAGATCCAAGTGGCGCGCTGCAGGCGACTCCTCTGGATCCCGCGGCTCCGCGCGGCGACCCCAAATTGAGAGAAGAGGCGGAGAGGGTTCGAGATGCGAATTTGAAGGCCGAAGTGGATGTTGCGATAGCCGACGCTGCCGGAAAAGTCGATAGAGGAGGCGCGCGAAATGGGGAAGCAAAAGTCGAGGAGGTAGATGTGGAAGAAGGGGAAGTGGAGGAGTAGCGAATGTGCATGGCGGGTGAATTGATTCGGGTTTTGCGTCGGCGTTCTGGTGAGCTTTGGGGAAGGGAACGAGTGAAATGATACCCCTGAATGCTTTACGATTTGGGCGCTGGGAGTGAGTGTTCCTTCAGTCACATTGATACCGCAATGTCATCCGTGTACCTTATGAGATGTGATGTGTGTGAATTGGTCTTTTTTCCCAACCTCTCAATGCCAATGCCGTCGCCATATAAGTACATGTCCAGACTCCTCCATCTATCTTCAATAATGAGCGTGTGTCTGCATCCATCCATTACCCACGGCCAACAATCCCCTCAACAAGCGAGTGTTCCGTCCTCTCCCATCTCAAACCCGCCTTCCATAAGACGGAGGCGAAGACCCACCCCCTCCACTACCATACGTGACCGGCGCAGAGTACCCAGCAGGCGCAGACCCCCCTCCCTGCGGCGAAACAGGCGACGTCGTCGTCGTCGGCGGCGGTGCTCCGCCACCACCACCATAAGCCGGCTGCGTAGTAGGAGTAGAATACGCGGGCGGCGCAGAGCCACCACCTTGTGGAGCAACGGGCGTAGTCGTCGGTGCTCCCCCTCCATAGCTCGGCGCTCCTCCACCACCATAGCTCGGTGCGCTTTGCGGCGCCACGGGCGTCGTAGTCGTGGAGTCGCAGGTGGCTTGCGGCGATGGGGCGCTGGCGGCTGTCGCTGGTGGTGGTTGTGCGGAGCCGCCGCCGCCGCCGTAGGAGGGTGGGGAGTTGCCACCACTGCCCCCTCCCTGGGAACCGCCGCCGCCGCCGCCGTATGACGGGGGAGAGCTGCCGCTCCCTCCTCCTTGCGAGCCAACTCCGCTCCCTCCGCCTCCTGAGCTGCCGCCGCCTTGGTTTCCTCCCCACGATCCACCTCCTTGAGAACTGCTACCGCCGGAGTTCGATCCTCCGCCGTGACCGTGGGATTGGCTTCCGACACTGCCGCCTCCGGAGTTCTTGCCGCTGTTGCCTCCGCCGCCTTGGTGGCCGCCTTGTTTGCCACCGCCTTGCTGACCTCCACCCTGTTGACCGCCTGAGGATCCGCCAGACCAGCCGCCGCCTTGCTGACCGCCGCCCTGCTGACCGCCGCCCTGCTGACCGCCGCCCTGTTGACCGCCTTGCTGGCCGACGCCTTGGCCACCTTGTTGACCGCCGCCCTGTTTCCCGCCACCCGAGGATCCTCCAGACCAGCCGCCGCCTTGCTGACCGCCGCCCTGTTGACCGCCTTGCTGGCCGACGCCTTGGCCGCCCTGTTGACCACCGCCCTGTTGACCACCGCCCGAGGATCCTCCAGACCAGCCGCCGCCTTGTTGGCCACCGCCTTGTTGGCCACCGCCTTGTTGGCCTCCGCCTTGTTGGCCACCGCCTTGTTGGCCTCCGCCTTGTTGGCCACCGCCTTGTTGGCCTCCGCCTTGTTGGCCACCGCCTTGTTGGCCACCGCCTTGTTGGCCACCGCCTTGTTGGCCACCGCCTTGTTGGGCACCCCCTTGACCGCCCTGTTGGCCTACGCCTTGGCCACTGCCTTGGCCACTGCCTTGTTGCGAAGAGCCGCCTGAAGATCCGCCAGACCAGCCACCGCCTTGGCCTCCACCTTGTTGGCCTCCGCCTTGTTGACCTCCGCCTTGTTGGCCTCCACCTTGTTGGCCTCCGCCTTGTTGGCCTCCACCTTGTTGGCCTCCGCCTTGTTGGCCTCCGCCTTGTTGGCCTCCGCCTTGTTGGCCTCCGCCTTGTTGGCCTCCGCCTTGTTGACCTCCGCCTTGTTGGCCTCCGCCTTGTTGGCCTCCGCCTTGGCCGCCTTGTTGACCGACACCTTGGCCTCCTCCCTGTTGCGATGAGCCGCCTGAAGATCCGCCAGACCAGCCACCGCCTTGGCCTCCACCTTGTTGAGCTCCGCCTTGTTGACCTCCGCCTTGGCCGCCTTGTTGACCAACGCCTTGACCACCCCCTTGGCCACCGCCTTGACCTCCGCCTGAAGATCCACCAGACCAGCCGCCGCCCCCCTGAGATCCCCCTCCAGACCCACCACCATGTGAGTGCTTGCCACTGCCGCCGCCAGACTGGGTCCCGACGCCCTTACCATGGCCTGACTTGCCATGAGACGATCCCGACTGCTGCCCACCTCCGCCTTGGGAACCCTCAGACCCTCCGCCGCCATAAGATGGAGGGCTTTGAGCAGGCGGCGAGTTGCCAGGGGGACTTCCAGAGCCTCCACCACCGTATGATGGAGGGCCCTGACCGGGCGGCGAATTACCGGTCTGACTGGGTGGGGGAGCTGATGCTGGCGAGACGCCGCCGTATGGAGGAGGCGAATTGCCGCCGTACGATGGAGGGCTCTGTGCGGGCGGCGAGTTGCCAGTCGGAGTGGGAGACGGAGCTGAAGCTGGTGAAACACCTCCGGTTGGTGAAGAGCCGCCGCAAGGAGGCGGCGAATTGGCACAGGTGCAAGGCTGCGGTGTTGGGGTTTCGGCAGACGCCGGGGTCGCCGGTGATCCACCGCCTCCGTAAGCTGGAGGGGAGCTGGCAGCAGCTACTGAACTGGAGCCCCAGTTGGATCCGCCTCCATATTGGCCTTGACGTTTGTCGATGTCCGCTGGTGCTGCGGTTGCGAGGGCGGCAATGCCGAGAATGAGTGTAGAGAGTTTCATAATCCGGATGCGTGGAGGGAGTCCGCAAGCTGAATAGCAGGGAAGAAATGCGAGGGACGCTGCAAAGGCGTACACACTCGGAGAAACGAATGTATGGATCACAGATCCAAACGATGATAAAACAAGAGAACGCTGGAAGAGAGTTCAATGCTGGGAAATAGAGCAGCAATTTGAAAGAGGGATGAAAGGAGCAGAAGAGGAGGAGCAGCGCCAGCATCTTTATACCTCGACATAGCATGGCCAGTGACCACAAGGCTCGCAGAATCTCGACAGGTCTCAGCATGTTACGGTAGTGTGGAGAATGGGAGGGGGGTGAAACAGCAAAGCGTACAACCAGGGCCAGTCGAATGCAAGGAGTTGGACGCGTCCAAAGCAACTACCAATTGCTGTTACTAAGTGGTCAGACAATGCCGCGCGACTGATTTAAGATGAAAGGTGTCGGTTTCGGCGTCAAGACCAAACAGATGCGGTGCTCATCTGTCCGGGGGAGACTGATTGGGTTAGGAGGACTATTCTTAGTTGGCTGTCATGGCTATAACAGTCCACTAGGCGGGCGAATGAGGTCCCACCAGGTTACAAGTCGTTGTCGCAGAGTAGTCAGAGGGAAGGGACGGCGTGTTGTTGGTCGAGCAGCGTGCGATCACCGTGGCCAGCGGTTGCGGACAAGTCGGCGCGTAGTCAAACACGACTGCGGTACAGACCGAAACCGTGAATTCAGTAGGGCAGCAGGCCCATAAAATAACCAGGGATGGCTCAGTGGTGTACCAGACGGACAGGATGAAGTTTTGGCTGTTACCAGTCGCTGCGGTCGGTGTTTGTCACCTCTTGTGGAGCGTCGTGATGTGAGATGTGGTGAAGGGAGATCTCCGTTTAGAGTTTGCCAAGTTCCGGAGTTTAGCCGCGCCAACCTCGCTTTCCGTTTGCTTCACATTTCACAATCGCCAGCTCTCACCACCTTCACAACGTCACTGCCATCGCAAACTCACCTCATCTTTCCCTCTCCGTCCATCGCGCGGACCTGCCACTCGCCTGGCAGGCCGATTCGAACACCTCGCGGTGCCCGGCGTCCCTTTGGGCAACATTGCGAAGACCTGTGAGGTCCTCAGCTTTGCTTGTGCAAAGCACAACACCATATCCTCTGTTGTACTTGGGCTAACAAAGTGCACCACCACCTTCTTGAAGCAGGGCGGCGTTTTCGGGGATAGCTTGACTGAGCAGCGACAATTGGCAAGATGAGCCGGCGTCCGTCTTGGTCTCGCTCGGAAGGAGAAGTCAACAGCGGGGAGGAGGAGAAGGCAATTAGCTCGACCACAAGACATGCACGAGACACCAACGTTAACCCATCGACCAGACTCCATGCCGGGTCTTCATCTCGCTCTCGGCACTCCGATGGAATCATGGCCTTGAGTAACGATGTCAACTTTCACTTTCGTGATGACAGTGACGGCATGGGTTCGACAACATCCACGAAGGGGCGCTACGAGCCCCGTCGTGATCGGAGCGGGTCAAGATCACCTTGGAGACCTAACAAACCAATCAGTGGAGAGAAGAGGAGACGTGAAGAGGACCACTACGGTCGCAACGGCGGAGGATCGGACCCAAGACGTTTCAAAGTTCGTTACGAAGATGGCGGAGCTCGCGGCCGACGCCCGTACTCCGACCTCGACAAGCCACAGCGGTTGAGTGGCCCAGGACAGTACGACGACCGAAGCAATCGACCCTACCGCGATCGTGGACGGGATTCAGATCGGGATCGAAGCCGCTCCCCCTTCCGCCACAAGAAGTCGCCTTCATCTTCAGGGCCACCATCTGGATTCGTTCCTGCAGCGAGCAACGACGAGTATACCCTCGATGCATCCTTTGACCGGCAACGTGCTAAATACAACCCTTCTCAAATGCAGCATACGCCTTCGAGTGCCAAGTCGAATGAACGGGCTCACGTCTCTCTAGCAGATACCCGCGGAACTCTCAGCACCGCCAATTCTCACCATAACAAGGCTAGTGCAGCTTCACATGACGATGGCGATGATGCGCAACCCACGGAAACCCTTTCGGAAGCAGAGCTCATCGAAGAGCGACGCAAGCGACGCGAGGAAATTCGGGCGAGGCATAAGACCAGCGCTCCTTTACTTGTGCAGGCACTCGAGCAAAGCATGCCATCTGCGCCTGACACTCCACTTCATGACAGCAGTGCCAATCCATCCGAGCAGCACTCCCCACCCACATCCATGGGCTCCCCACAAACACCACAACTAGGCTCGTTGCCCAGCTCGCCTGCTGCATTCGCTGTCGAAAGTGACGAGGAGCTGGCTGACCGCCGACACGCCGAAGACGTTGACGGAGAAGGCCCATCAGCTGCTGACTATGACCCCAATCTTGATATGCAGGAAGACCGCCCGGATCACAAGCGGCAAGAGTTGCAGATCTCCGATGTTCACAACGCAATGCTCCAAGGCTCCACTGCAAAGTCGGAAAATCAGACGGAGCAGGTCAAGGAATTCGACATGTTTGCCGATGACGACGATGACATGTTCGCACCCGGCCCAGGCATCAAAGAAGCTCGGGCCCTCGACGAGAGTCTCCTGGACAACTGGGACTATCCTGACGGTCATTACCGCATCATTCTCGGCGAGCTCTTGGACGGTCGTTACGCTGTTGAACAACAAATCGGCAAAGGGACCTTCGCAACTGTGGTGAGGGCTGTTGATACCGAGACCGGACTCAAAGTCGCCATCAAGATTGCATGCAACAATCAGACCATGTACAAAGCTGGCCAGAAAGAAATGGAGATGGTGACTCTACTCAACGAGCAGGACCCGAAAGACAAGAAGCACATCATCCGCCTGCTCCGCAACTTCGACCACAAGGCCCATCTCTGCTTGGTGTTTGAAAACCTGAGCGCAGATCTCCGTGAAGTACTCAAGAAGTTTGGCCGCAATGTCGGGATCACGTCGGAGGCTATCAAGGCCTATGCCCCTCAGATGTTCTCTGCCCTCGGTCTTCTGAAGGAGTCTGAGATTCTCCACGCCGACCTGAAGCCGGACAACATTCTCGTCAACGAGAAGCGCAACTGGCTCAAGATCTGTGATTTGGGCACTGCCTCGTTCGCAAGGGATGCGGAAGTCACGCCGTACCTGGTGTCTCGATTCTATCGCGCCCCGGAGGTCATTCTCGGCATGGAATTCGACTATGCCATCGACATGTGGTCGATCGGGTGTACACTCTTCGAGCTCTACACCGGTCGCATTCTCTTCGCGGGAGCGGACAACAACCAAATGCTGCGCGTCATCCAAGAGTGCCGCGGTCGCATCCCGAACCGTCTGCTCAAGCGTTCCACGCTGGCAGATAAGCACTTTGACAACGACGGCAATTTCTTCTCGCAGGAGCGAGACAACCTCACGGGAAAGGTGGGCCTCCGCCAGCTGAACTTTAACAAGACCGCCCCTGGCAAAGACCTCCGCTCACGCCTGTCCGGTAACACCAAAGGCATGACGCCAGAGGAGGCCAAGAAGCATGTTGCATTTGTTGATCTGCTGGACAAGTGCCTGCAGTTGGACCCCGTGCGCAGGATCAATCCGAACGATGCCAAAAAGCATCCTTTCTTCGAGGATTCGACAAGCAGGCCGACGCATGAGAAGGCGGTGAAGAAGGTTGTGGGCGCGGTGCCGCGGAAGGTATGATTTGCGGGAGTATCTATCGTGTTACGAGCGAGTGAATTTGGTTCGCAGCGGCTGGGGCAAGCAGACTGCGGTTCAGCTGCTTGCTGCTGTCGCTGCCGCTGCTTACTCCGTACCGGCAGTTCAGTACTGATGAAACAAAATCAAGGTTGTTCTACAGCTGCAAGCATCAAAGCATGCATTAAAGCAAGTCTCAAAGACGCTCATTGCGGATGAAGTGGATACAGCTTCCCAGGTAAGTTAATTTCTTCCGCGATTCCTCTTCTGCACAAGCACGGCATGGGCAGGCGGTGGAAGGGTGGGCTTTGGGTTTGAGGGTGTGGTAAGGGAGAGGAATGGAAGGAATGGAAATGGGACGATGAAGGAAGGATTGGTGGTTCATGCATGATGAGGCACAGGGAAAGGGAAGGGAAGGGAGACGAAGAAGGAAGGATTGGCGGTTCATGCATGATGAGACATCAAGGGAAAGTCTGTTACTGTATGGCTTGGATCGGACACGCACGGAAGGCTGCATAGAACGAGGATCAATGAGAATGGAAACACGACAGGCGACCACACCAATCCTTTTCCGGGCAATCCCATCGTAAACTCTTGCTTCTGCAGCGCAGCGGGATCCCGCATGCAAGGTGTTTGTGGCCCCCAATGCACAGCACCGAGATCACTCGCGCAGCCATGAGCTGCCATTGAGGTCATGTAGCTTCGGTACAGACGGCAACATTGCCGACTGACTCAACTTCACGGCATCACAGGCACATGCAAGTACATCCTCTATCCGCACAGCCTTGCTCGCTGATCGATTACGCGTAACTCGTGTATCTATTCGACCAAGTAGACCAGCTTCCTACCGCTCACCCTGCCCTCCCGCATGCGCTTGATTCCATCCAACACTCCTTCCAGCCCGCCATCACCAATCTCCGTCTCGTGGCCCCCAATATCCCCCTGCTGCAGCAGCAACTCGACGGTCTGCACGTGCGCCTTTCCAAACGCGAAAGCGTCGGCGTCGACCGGAACCGGGATCCTCTCCATGCCGTACTCGTAGTGTTCCCCCAAGGTGGTCGTGGCGTCCATGAAAATGACCTCGACGTCGGCACGCGGGAATGGAACTGGGAGTAGCTGGACGTACCGCCCGCCCTCGGTCGACATGGCTTCCGCGCAGAGCTTCGCCGACTGGGGGACCGCGACGGTATCGAGGACTAGGCGAAGTTGGTTGGCTGTGAGCTGGTGAATGGCTTGGGCGCAGTTGGCTTCTTTGTAGTCGAAGACGTGCGAGGCGCCGAGTGCTTTCACGCTCTCGAAATTGTGTCGCGAGCAAGTGCTGATGACCGTGTATCCGGATCTGCGCAATGCCTAGTTAGCAAGGGATGAACGCCCGCTACACCCAGCAGCGAGCGTCTTACCGTGCGGCCAGCTGGATCGCCATGGCACCAGAAGACGTGCTACCCCCGTAGACAAGCACAAACTCGCCTTTGCTGTTCGGCTCCGCCCTGTCCGGCTCCCCGATCAAATCAAGCTTCAAGAACAAAGCCATATTCGCCGTCATGACAGCTGCGCCCAAGGCTGCAGCCTTCTCAAACGGCACGCCCCCAGGAATTTTGTATTGCAAGTCAGCCTTCGCAACAATGTACTCGGCGAATGCGCCGTTCTCTGGGTTGCGGTAGTCGCCGGCTAGTGTGTAGCCAAAGACACGGTCTCCTTTGGTGAATGCTCGTGTAACACCGGGTCCGACTTCTTCGACGATGCCGGCATAGTCGTGCCCGAGCAGGGTATTCGGCGCGGGGAATCCGTCGGCTTTCATCCAGTCGATGGGATTGATGGCCACGGCTTTGGTTCTGATGAGGAGGTATCCTTCTCGGAGCTGTGGTACTGGTCGGTTGGTCACCAACTCGACCTGTCCTAATTCCTTTTTGACAACGGCTTTCATTGTGAAGATGTGCTTATGGTAGTGTATGCCTCGAGATAAGTTGCGTGACAGAATGAAGACCCAGAGGCCGACCCGATGCTTTTATATCTTCTCATTGCATCTAGGAGTCTTTCGTCTTCTACTACATCGAGAGCGTGCTTGGTCATTGCAATGTCGAAGAGAGCAGTGACAAGATTAGAAGCCGTGGAAGCCGTAAAAGCCGGCCATCACGATCCCTACATCTCGGCGAGCAGATGCTCGTCTGCAAGTGGAAGGGCGCACGTGGTTCAGAAGCAGGCCTAGTAATCTAATGTACTTTCAAGGCCCGTCCTGGAACAAGGCCCCTTGAGCGGTGATAACCTCATCCCACAATGTATCGAAATTGATATCAAAGTCAAAGTCAAAGCTCGGCCATAACTCCGGATAGCTGTTTTGGCATTCGGTTAGGAGCGCCTCGACCAACGGGCTCGTGCGAGAGGTTGCGAATGGAAAGAAGTCGGCCCACAGCACCCCATCATGCGCGCAGAGATCTTGTAAACTCCGCGCACTAGGTGTGAATAAAGCAGCAGCTTCGCCGGCGGAAGATGGGTTCATACGTGCGGCGCGTTCGTCAGCGGCACTCGTCAGAAGCTGGTCCATCAACTTGTCCAAACCGGTGGTAAGGACTTTCGCTGAAGACCAAGTGCTGCTCATTCGCTCGAGTGCTGTGCGAAGTATGTGTATGTCGGCGGCAGCGTGCGCTGCAAGCGACGGTACGGGTAATATATGCATCAAAGCGGTCACGGTTATAGTGAGATACCAGCCGCAGTCTTCGAGGAGAGCAGACGCGCAGTCGCGAAGGAGCAGGTCTCCAATGATGCGAGCCGTGCACGCGGCCGCCATAACCGCAGCCGCCGAGACCTCCGGGACGTCTTGGCCTGTTGTGTTTAGATACATGAGTGCCACGGTTGTCAGGTAGGGTAGATGCAGTAGGTGAACGTCGCGTTCGAGCGGCGCCGTGTGTGCTTCTTGTATGGGGAGTTGTAGATCAACGGGCAAAGCTTGCAGCCATGCGGTGAGAGAGATTGCGATTTCTTGCGTCGGAATTCTCACTCCAGTGTAGCGCGCGGTGGACATGTGCTTGTTCAGCCGTCCCATAATACGGCAGAGGTGGATCCAGTGAACGAAGATACGTCCTTCACGAGAGCGATTCTCGGGGAAGTCGGCGACCAGTGGCAATCCCAGATTACAATCGTCTTCGTCGATCGTGCATGGTCGCCCTTGGTACAGCGCCATCACTCGCTCACGAGCGAACAAAGCCCACCAGATCCGCTTTCGCAACCCCAAGTCCGGCGTGGTAGTCGCATTACGAGGGGCTCGATGCAGGCGCAGGTCCTGCGCGAGACGAACAGCAACGCCAAGCCACCAAGAACTACCATCCGTTCGGCTTCCTGACCTGTCGTTGTCACAGTATGAGAGCAGTAACGCAGCCTTGACCAGTACTAAAGCATCATTCTGTCGCTCAGCATGGAAGAGATGGCGAGCGCGCTCGTAGTGCTGTCTCCAAAGATTGAGGCCCGGCATTACGGACGGTCTGATGATGCTGGCTACCGCTGCGATCGAGTGGTCCAGCAACAAGGAGCCGGCCGTCATCGTCGAGTTGTCAACATCGATGATCGGGCACCAGGTGTAGCAGATTTCGGAGTAGGTCTCGAGGAAACTTCGAATCGTGCCAGGAGCGAACCTATCGCTTGCCTGTGTGGGAGATGAAGCGGCCTCACTCCTGTTGTTATTATCGTTTTCATGTCCAAATTGATGTCCCAATAGAGCACGGATGTAGTTGCCTCCACTCGCGACAATCGATGGCAATTGGGGCGCCGGCGATTCCACCTGAGTAGAGCTCGCAGTAATGCCGTGCGATGTTCGAACATCGCTTCCACGCTTTCTACGATGATGTCCTTTGCCAGAGGGGCGGAACTCGCAGCTTGCTTCCGCGCCGAGGCAGTTACTGCATGCGGCACCTATGCGCCGCAGGTCGCAACGGATCTTTTTCTGATGGCATCGATGACACACCAGCCGGGCACGTCGAACAGGTGTCGGGCGGGGCGGATCATCGGCTTCCTCCTCCATTTATTGGCGGCGACATGTAGGAGAAAGCAGGCCTAAAGAGATACGAGAGACTCGTGAATCGAATCGAAGGAAATGAAAAAGGCGAGAGAGAGGCTGAAGACACCGAAGAAACCGAAGAAACCGAGGAAACCGAAGAAGCCGGGCTGAAGCAAGGCTGAAGTCGGTGCCCAGAGCTTTGAAGCAGTCACGTGACTTTCCAGGCTTCGGAGGCCCTTTCTTGCTCTCAACTCTCATGGCCCTCCCTTTTTGGTGCCCTCGACACATCATCGCATCGGCGCGATTTCCGTATTCAGTCATCACGGAATGGACCGCACCACGCTCCACCCGATTTCACAGGAGCTGTTCGAACTCCTGCACAACCCCAACCTAGAGACTCCCACACGGAAGCACGAGCTGCCGAGACGAGCGGCGGGTAGCTTCGGTAGAGACGGCAGCACCGCGGAACACACCACCAGGTCTCACCCAAGCGCAATCCTCCTGCGACCGTCAGCGCGTCGACGTCGCCTTGCGTCGATCATTGCTCTTCCGAGAAGTTTGTTTTGCTGCAGCTGCTGCCGACCCACACGAGAGTGGTGGCCCAAACTCGTGGGCGTGCCGTCTTTGCCAGGCCCGCGTCGATGGGTCGGTGCAGTCCAAGATCAGGTTACTGGATACGCGCTTTGTGCGACGTGTGTCAGCATCGATGATGGTGTCGCGTTCTGAAGCGATGATCCGAGGGTCTTTTTTCGCACAGTCCCAGGATCATGCCGCTTGGACTTTTCGCAGCCGCGTCGATTAGCGATCAATTAGCGATCCAACTGGCCCTTGGAGATCGTGGACCAACCCACTCAGGCACTGCTCAAGTCGATCACTTCGTCAATTCTTTCATGTTACCAATTGGGCAACCCGGTCCTACGCACAGTGAGCGTGAGTAACGGTCCCTGAGCGATTTTGCTGCTTGACGCGGTGAGTTTCATCACCATGCATCGCGCCCAGCAAGCTTTACTCTCCCATTGACTTTGGCTTCACCGTAACTTTCACACCCCTCGACTGGTCCCCACATTAGCCTTTCTCGCCTTGCCGTTGTTTACGTGATGGGAAGCATGGCGCCCGAGAAGATGGAAGGAAGGCTGAACCACGTCAGCGGAAACTCGAGCCCGCACGCCAAGAAACCACACTCTCCCGCATCACGCCGCCGAGGCCCCTCATCACGCACGGGTGTGTCACCCCATTCCCATCCTCATGCAAATACGATACGCCGCGGTCTGTAGATCCCTACCTGCGAGGGCGGGCGGGCAGGCCGAAAGCACTCACCTGCATGCGTCGTGTCATCAGCGTGCGCCCTTTGCCCTGGCCTGGCCTTAGTCTAGAAGGGCTTGGCGTCGCTGGTTCGCTGCTGCACGGGACGAGCGCCTGCATGGTCTTAGGGTAGGTACGTACACGAGGCCGCTTCAAGCCTGTCTGGCACCTTTTGTTGGGGGGCTTGCTGGATCGGCCGTAAGGTTTCGTCGAGAGAACCGCGCTACTGTGCGCTTCAGATGTGTTAGCTCACGCGACAAGGCTAGGGGCGGGTGGCGAGCTGATGATGTTGGGAAACGCCCGGAAGGCTGGGGGCTGGCGCTCATGTGGCCAGGTGATTTGTGATGAGATGCCTCTGGCGGAAGATCGTGATGTGGAAGCGCCAAGAGAATGGAAAGCGTGGAGGGAGCGTGGGGGCGTTTGGTCAGGTCCGGGCAGTGCCGCGGACCGGGTAATGCTCATTCAGGCAGTAGGTAGGTACTGTCAAGGCTATGGTACAATCGTGTGTAGCGAAAGCAGAGTGTATGTGGTCGCTCAGCTCCAACGAGCGAGGTCCGCACCAGGTTGCAAACAACCAGATTTCCCTCCCAACGACGGGCAGGTGGCACGCCGGCCAGCTCCGTCGGTGTCTAGTTTCCCAGTGATCCGTGTATACAATTCGGCCTCCCGGGTTCCCACGTCCTCCCCCCAAATCAACGCTCGCTCGCTCCAAACAAAGGTTCTAATCCACCAAGCCGGGTGTGTGTCAATCGCTCAAGGAACTCCAACGCTCGAAACAGGCCAGGAATCCAAACAAAATCTCTCGTGTCGTTCATCGTATTCGGAAACCATCCATAGAGTAAAAGTTGGTCAAGTGATAGGTGTCGGGTGAAGTAAAAGTCGTCGACGGCCAAACTAGAAAACGGCCATGTTCTTGAAGCAGGGATACTGGGCCAAGTTGGGGACCAGATTGGTACATCTCTGCCAAGACGTAAAGGCCGGGAGGAACATTCCAGTGTGGTTCGTCAGGCCGCTCTCGTTCGTAGGGACAGGAAATTTGGCGCCAAAGTGGACGTATTGGCTGTGCCGTGGACTGCTCCCGTTGGACCCCGGGGGTGTAAGCATGTTGTTGGTGGGGTTGTTGGCAGCAGACGAAGGGAAACAGTTGAACTGAGGGCCAGAGAAAGGGTGGTGAGGATACTGCTGAGCCGGCAGCGGATCCAATTGCGGCACCGGCTTCAGCCCGGTATCAAAGGTGAGCATGGAAGAATCAAAGGTTTGTTCCTCGGGTGAGAAAACCGGGCTGGAAGGCAGGCTCTCGATGGGGTCCTGGCTGAACTGCGGGCAGTAGGAAATGGCTTCCCGGAGTGCATCCAGAGAAATCCGGCGCTTGGGGTCGACTTCGAAAATGCGTTGCAGAATGCAGTTCAGCTCGTCCGAGACTGGCAGAATGGACTGCAGGAAGTTGCGATCACGCATGAACGCGCGGAAGGTGGAATCATCCAGCGAGGCTCGCTTCCAGGGATTGCGTCCGCAGGTCAGATTCACGAGGATCACTCCCAGGGACCAAACGTCGTTGGAGGCAGATGCGTAGCATGCGAATGGCTTCGGGTTCGCTTGTTGGCACTCTGGTATTGGTGTTAGAACAGACCAGATTGAGTAACTCGGAATGAGACACGGGTGCTTACCTGGTGACATGTAGAATGTCGATCCGCATCCAAAGTCCGAAGTGATGTGATCCCGGGTAGCCAGTCCAAAATCGGCAAGCTTGGCAGTCCATCCGTTGTTCAAGACCATGATGTTCTCAGGCTTGAGATCGCGGTGGAAGATGTTCTTGGCATGGCAATGACGGACAGCGTCGAGAATCTGCAGGAACACGGCCTTGACCTTCGGGTCCTTGCCAACATAATCGTTGTCTTCGGTGATCCGGGCAAACAAATCTCCTTCGGGGCAGTACTCCAAGACAACATACGTGCAGTCCGGGGCATCCACGATTTTGTGCACGCCGACAACGTTGGAATGCTCGCTGGCAAGGTAGTGCAGTTCAATCTCCCGTTTCTGGAACGTGCGTTGTCGGTCGTCGAGGCCGAGCTTGTTCAAGGCTTTGACGGCATACTGGATCCTTGTGACCACGTCCTGCGCTCGGTAAACGGTTCCATAGGCGCCAACTCCAAGGACTCCGGTCAACTGGATCCGACCTGCCAAAACCTGGCCTATCCTCTCATCTGGGCTATATCGACCAGATGGTTGGGGAGAAGCCGGAGGAGTTGGAAGCATAGTCAGGAAGCTTCCGGTGGCCTCCAAGTAGGAACTGGAGTATCGGAAATTCAACGGCGACGATCAAACATGAGCAGTTGAACAGACTCAAAGAAAAATCCGAGGAGGGTTATCGAGTCCGGTGAAAGGTCGAGTTGTATACGGCAAAGGTCAGAACTCCGAAACAGATAAGGAAAATTGAGGGAGTGGATGGAGCAAGTGAAGAACGGTGTGGCCGGTGGGAGAGTCGTCTAGTATTAGGTGCCAGGGGACAGTAGTTGAGGTAGGTCGTCGAAAGCCAAGGGCGGGGCGAAGGCAAGAGAAAGCTGAGGGAGTGAAGATCCTCTTAAAGTGGATATGTAAGAGGAGTGTGTGAGGGGGGGAGAAGAAGAAGGGACAGGTTTGTTTGGGATTGCGAGGGGTGGAATGCAGGATTCCTAGGCCAGTCGATCGTGCGGCCCATCCAAGGCTTTTGAGAGGCGGCGGCGGAGCATGAAGGGTTGATGAGGTCCCTTAACGGGTACGCTGGCAAGACGACACATCTCCATCTCTCGCAAGCTCGACGTTAGATCGCTCAACGCACGGCCCCTAGTTTTCATTAATTTAGCTGCGTCAACCATGTCATGCCCGCATGGCTAGTGCAAGCCGTGAAGACGCGCCTATTTTGTCGCGCACGGCCTAGGCCGGAAGAGATCTAGCGCCGCGGTTTCGAAATCGCATCCTTGCCAGCTCGCTTCCGTATCACTGGTTCGCCGAATTAAATGGGCAAGCGCCACTGCGGGCGCCTTCGTGAGCGGAGTGGAGCCATGATGAGTGGTTGCAGCCTCGCGCTCGTTTCGCACGGCATCTGGAAGGGGGGTCCCAACGCGCGAGCCGCTCGGAAGAAGGCGTCGCGGAATGCCGTGCCAACGCGCAGCAGATGGGGTGGCAAGTCGAGGCTGGCGATTGGATGCTGCGGCACGCGCCCAGCCAACCGCAGAGCTCAAACCCTGCGTGCTGGGGCAGGAATGCGAGCAGGTTGACGCAGCCAATGATGGCGGAGCAGGGGCGAGGCCAGCGATGCACGCGATCGGCCTTTGCACCCAAGCACCGATCATGCCCCACGCGCCGGTGAGACACCCCCCTCCGTGCTGCCGTGCCGTGGGGCGTTGCATAGCATCCCGGCCTGCGGAGGATTGATTATGCACGGCAGGGCTAAACGGCACGCAGTGTGTCGGCCTCGTCAGCGCCATCGATAGCCTGCAACCTTATTCGCCTGAGACTTTTCCAACAGTGGGTCGCCCAGCAGCTTGCATCTTCCTTGGCCCCGCGACGGACTGCATCCCTTGCTGCAAGCGTGAGGTGAAGTATTTTTGGGACCAACCGAAGCGCTTCGCGGTAGGTGTGAGACCCGCAAATGCTCTCCCTTCCAAGCAACCATGGTCTGCGCTCCGGCAGCCTTCGTACCAAGTCGTACGTACCCTCGTATCCACCATGATGTTGCCGGGGGAGGGGCTTGCAGACAAGTGTCTTGAGCCAACCATCCCGCCTCCTGATTGGCTGCCTGATCGTTTCTCGTCCGGGTGCTCTGCCTCAAAACTAAAAGTGAGGCTTGCGTCAACTGTCGCCCCACTCATTCGACGGTGATTGGTCTCCTCAGCAGCATCTAGCGTTTCCCTGCCGCACAAGCTGGTCGACGGTGATTGGCCATCGTGGGACTGTTAGTGCATCGACTGCAAAACGGCTTGATCCCAGTCGGCGCAGATCATGTGCCCTTCATCATCAAACCTACTGCTGGGGCGCGGCACCGTAGACTTTCCGCCGGAAGGAGATAGTGCCAAGCTTTGTCGTCCTTCGAATCGCGTCGGGCGTGAGTCATGACGAGATTTCTGTCAGCTCGAGGGCCTGTGGCAAATGCACGGGGTGGGCCTCATCAGTCTGATTATTGCCTGTGCGAGCATCACGTGAGCGTGGCTGCGCTGAACTCACGCCTCCCAGGCTCGCCCGGCGACTCCACAATAGGAGACTGCCGGGGCTGGCCCGCTCGCTGCGATCTTGGCAGACATACACTTGCCATGCTGATCGGGCGTGGAGAGGCTTGCGTTGAGGAAGCCCGCTGCCCTGCCGCGGCCTGAATGGCAGCCTCTTTCCATGCATGATTTCCCTGAATTCTGCCTCGTCTCCAGTGCCTAAGACCGGGGGCTGAGGAGCCTAGGCCGTGCCAGGCTTGCCATCATCTCCAAGTCAGAAGTCCGGCTCCGCATTACTTTTCTCGCCCCACTCCACCACTTCGTATTTGGTGGTTTGCCGCTACACCAGCTCTCTTCGTCTCACGAGAGGCGCCTTGCCACTCTTGGCTTTGTTGGTGTGGCGTAGCCTCGCCTCTTGCTGATGTCGAGGCGGGAAGATGACGAGTTTGGCGGCGCATACTTCATCATCCGGCAGCATCCGCAGTCAGCGTACGGAGTCTTTGACACAGTGCATGATGTGAGCACGTTTCGATTCCTTCGGAGCCGAAATCTCTCCGGTGCCCTGCGTTTCCTCCAGGCGCTCGACGAGAGGCTCGAGGTTCTGACTCGTAAAACTCAACATCCCGTTGAACAGTGTTGTATACTTGCTTCCCAATTCGAATTGATCCGGGGAAGCTGACCAGTCGTAGCGAGGCAACTTGAAGGTGTTCTCGTGGCCCCCACGTGAGTTGCCGCAGGACAGCTGAGCTGTGAGCGCATTCCACTTTTGGCAACTACGGATCACAGTGCCCAGCGCGGGGCAGCACGTCGTGTCTTTGCCAACCCTTACGTTTGATCCTCCACCTCACACTCGTCTCATCACCCACTGCGGTGCTGCATTCGGCGGGCGGCTAGCATCTTCGAAACTCGTAGCCGCCGAAGATTTCTTCAAACAGCGTAACCGGCAGCGCCGTGCGCCGAGATCGAGCAGCCGGCAATCCAGGTCTCGTCAACCGTCGGGTTCGTTGACTGCCATTGCTATCCACATCACGTCCTTTTACACGACTGTGCCGGTGCAAATTGCGCGCGTAGCGAAGCGCTGCGAGCCTGCGGCCTTGCCAAGGATCCAGGCGCGCGCACTTCGGGTGGAACAACCCGTTTGTCATCACGCCTCTCTGCTGGCTTGGCTCGAGACTCTCTCAGGCCTCCCACAAATTCTGCCTGGCAACTTAGCCGATCGGTCAAGATTGCCTGCACGCGTACGGCGTAGTAGTTGGAAGGGTGGTTGGTGATCTCGGGGAATTATTCGATTCCAACGCGATTCCTCGACATTTGTTGGTAAGCCTTCGCCGATTCTCTATAACGCCCATCCGTGGTCTAGACCCAGATCCATCCATCGCTCAGCTCTGCAGTCATGACAGTGCAGGCTGTGGCTTGAGTATCTGCGGATCGTTGGCTTGGGATGAACCGCACATCATGATGCAAGTAGGTCGAACCGTGGTCAAAACCACGTGGTTGGACGTCTGGACTCAGCCTTGTGGACGAGGGCGGCTCGCTTGTCATACCTCCGCGACTGTGCTCTTCGGATGGTGTTGGAACCTGGCGTTGACAGTTGCGGTTGTGTTGCGAAACGCCACGGTGGCATCGCAGGCTGCATCCTCGAGATGGCCTTCGAAGACTCCGGCCGAGTCTCGCCCGCCGCCTTTGTGCCTGGTGATCGCCTGCGATGCCTTGAAATGGTGTTCCATCTTGACCTTGGCATTTGCGGCTGCGTTGCGCACGCCACGGTTTGTCACAATCTTTGTCTTCGAGATGCACATCGCTGACTCCGGCCGAGCTTCGTCCACCTGAACTTGACCTTGGCATGGATAGCCACGTCGTAAACGCCTCACCTGCGTCTCGAACGAACATTGGTCATGATCGCCTTCGTGTTTGAGATGCACGTCGGCGACCACGACCAAGTTTTGCACTCGTCTCGGATGATCGCTTCGTCCAGCATGATTGGTGTTGGAACGCGAGCTTGGTCTCTGCGACGAACGGCGTGGTCCTCATCGCTGAGATGCATGTCGTGGACTCCGGTCAAGTCTCGGCCCTCTGCCTAATGATCGCTTCGTTCCCGTTGGGTGATGTTGAAATGGGGGCTTGAGCGGTCGGGGTGTGCACGCCTTGGTGCGTTCTCGGCTTCACCGTGGCGATGGATCGTGGACTCGGGTCGAGTGTCGCCCTTGGTGCCTGGTTATTGATGCAAACGCAGGTCGGTGTGGATGAAGAGTGATGAAGGATCATGAGTGGATTCTCCATCGATCAAGGTACTCTCGGTGTGCGATGCGCATACTGACCGCAGGTTTGTTGCCTGCTGGTCATCTTGAACGTGGTGAGATCAAGCGAGGGTCTCGCTTTGGCCGAGGCCTGGAGCGTTGTACAGCACGGCGAGGCCGTCTGGGCTGGATGCCTCAGGGCCGCGGCTGATGCTCAAGAAGCATGCTTGGAAGTACGACAAGGAGGGCGGTTCTCTCATCCGCTTGTGCCTCAGGCAAATATGCACGCCGGCAGTGTTCTCCCACGTATGCCCGCGAAGCAGCATCACCCACCTCTTCTCCCTCGTGACTGCACTTCTATCCCCAAAGCGATGTCATCCGTTCGCCTCCTACGATGGTCTATTGCGAGGTTCGACATCGGTGTCGGTTTGTCGTCGAGAGTGATAACGTGCAACGAAGTGAAGCCATGCAAGGTACAGGCAAAGCGGAGGCAGCAGTGCGGGGATCAACTACGCACGCACGGGCCACATAGAAAAAAAAGATGAACCACACTTCCCACAGCCTTGGAGTTGTCCTTCCTCTCCCCTTGGAGGTATGTCACTCTGCACACCCAGCGACTGGTGGCCAAGCTAATTGCAACTCCGACAGTCCATTCCCGCCAAAATCCTCGAAGATGGTGGAAAAAGTGTGGGTTACGTACAGTACGCAGCATCCAAGCACACGACCTCCCCATTTGCCCACGCTCACATCCCCGACCACGCAGATCAGGTGCACAAGCTGTGCCAGGAGTCCGCCGACCAGATCCTCTCCGAGTTCAAGCCGAACCTGATGGTCGCCATCGGCGGCGGCGGCTACGTTCCCGCGCGCATCCTCCGCTCCTTCCTCAAGCGCGACGGCAACCCCAACATCCCCATCCAGGCCATCGGCCTCTCGCTCTACGAACAGATCGGCACCGACCCGCAGGTCGAAGAGATTGGCACGAAAGTCACTCGCACGCAATGGCTCGATCTCAGCAGTCTCGAGATGGCCAACTTGATCGGGAAGAATGTGCTGATTGTGGATGAGGTGGATGACACGCGGACTACCCTGCAGTATGCTGTCACGGAGCTGGAGAAGGACGTTGCGACTGCCGCGCAGATGTCGGGTAGGCAGGGGGAGAAGACGAATTTTTCCATCTTTGTCCTGCACAACAAGGATAAGCCGAAGAGGGGGCATCTTCCGCAGGATATGATGAGTGAGGGACGGTATATTGCCGCGCGGACGGTGGGCGATGTGTGGATCAACTATCCCTGGGAGGCTACGTAAGTTGACCATGCATCTTCTTTGAATACCTGGGCCAGTCCACTGACAGCAACATTTACAGCGACATCGATGAGCACGATAAGATGGCCGCAAGCAAAGCCTAGAGAACGGTGGATATCAGAGGCATGGCATGCATGGCGTTAAACTTGGCTGGAGAGGAGGCTCGCCGTTCCAATTCCCACCTGCTTGCCGTTAAAAAAGAAATAGACCAGCTCGCGCCTCATGATTCTGCTCTGAGCGCGACGCATCTCAACCAAAAAGCAGATCATCACCAACTACACCCCATCTCACAGTCTCCTCCCACCAACCCGCGAACCACCAAACCACGGATTCCCCCTCATCATCGCCTCAGGCGACATAGAAGCCTGCAACCTCGCCATCATCATCTCGTCACTCTCAGCCTTCTCTCCAACCCCAATCTCCATATCCTCCTCCTCACTACTCCCACTACTATCCCCACTAACCCCAGGTACCTCAATCCTCACCCTCTTCCCCTTTCCCCCAAAATCACAAAACATCTCCTTCCCGTTCATCTCCAGCCACCGCAAACACACCGTACACCCCACCGGCCCGGCGATCTGTTTGTAAAGCAGCCAGCCTAGACTTCTAGTGCAAGTGGCGGGTGGTGGGTCTTTCTGACGGCTGCTGCCTGTTGTGCTGCTGTTGGCGCGGATGGAGAGGAAGGCTTGGTGGGTTGCTGTTGCGTCGGGGCAGAAGGTTACGGTTGAGAGTTCGTGTTTGCAGGTTGGGAGGACGGTGACTTTTTGGAGGGGAGTTGGGTTAGTGGGTGATGGAGGGGGGAGGAAGAGGAGCGGACTGTACGTGTTACTGCGCACATCTTGGTGAGTGTTGTGGAAGTGGACGGGCCTAGCTGAGGCTTTGACGTGTTGGCTGCTTGTCGTCTTCAGGGAGATATTTTGATGGCTATGGCAAGGTGAATGTCGCCAATCTATAACATCCCCTTGAGAGCTCGGCGTTAACGGAAGATACATGTGCTATTCATCCCGTTACACCGCAGGGTCTGCAGCAAACCCACTTGTGTTCCTGTAACCTGCTGGCATGATATTGCTCGAGTGTAACCAACACGGCATGGGATACGTTGGCCAGCTAAGAGACCAGCACCTCTGTACTCGCGCCTTTTGGCGTCTCGTTGACACAAGTCCATCGTACAGAAATATGTGCACTATACTCGTGATCAGCAGTAGTGCACCACCTCAATCACCCCCAACCCCTGCCTAGTCTCCATCAGCTGCAGGCAATCTGTCCCTCAACCACCTCATCGTAGCCTCCGTGCCCTTCTCCAGAACCCTATGCCCCGGCACGCGGAAGACATTCCTCCCTACCTCAAAATTTCGTAGACCCTCCTCCCAGAGCAGACCCACCTCCGGAGGCAGGTACGCGATATCATTACTCATGAGGTTCACAACGTGATATCCTCGCAATGATTCAGCGGTGACGGAAGCGAACTTGTTATCGTTTGCGGCGAGAGTGCGTAGAGCTGGGTAGGCTGCGTGCAGATCAGGCAAGGCACCGGGGATGCGATTGGCGCTGATGTCTAGGGCTTGAAGGCGCGGGGCTTGCAGATGGGTGACTAGGAGGTCGAGTGTGATAATATTGCATCGGCTAATATTGAGTTCTTGCAGAGAGAGGATGGTGAGATCGATAGAGAGGTAGACGCGCTGCAGTGGGTTGCCTGAGAGGTCGAGGGAGCCGAGTCGATGCGCGAGGCTCAATGCTGGTGGTACGATGGAGAGCGTGTTGGACTGGAGATGGATATGCTTGGGTTCGTGATGCTGCAGGAAGGCTCCGAGACGATCATCAACATCGTCGGTGAAGCCGCATCCACTGAGATCCAAGGCATCGCGCGCTTTCAAGATCCACGGCGTCGTTTTGGACGACTTGTCGAGGGTCTTGTCCCCTTCTGCGCTGTGACCTGTGTCTTGTTCGCCCGCATCGGCGCCTGCTCCCTCTGTCGGCTCGAGTCTTGCTTTCAAAATTCGTTTGATTTCTCCAGCATTCAGCGTGAGGAACTTCCTCTCTCTCAAAGGGTTCGATGCGAGCACGAGCGACTCCAAAGCATCCATGCGTGCGATCTCTGGGTCGAGAGAGCGTAGCTCGTTGCCCGTGAAGTTCACGTTCCGCAACTTGCGCAGAGCGGTGAAGCCTGGGGGTATGTCCGCAATTTTATTTTCGCTGGCGAGAAACGTATGCAGCTGTGCCCAGTCGTGCATTGGCGGGAGATCGGTCAGCTTGTTATATGACACGTCGAGCGAGCGAAGCTGCGGCAGACTCAGTTCGCCGTCGAAAGTGAGCGCAGCGAGCGAATTGTTCGCCACATTTAAAATCTGCAACGTTGGATGGCCGCCCCGGCCGCCGACGGGAAAGACGGATGCGATGAGTGCGTTGTTGCTCGCATCGATGTCGGTCAGCGTAACACCATGTAGCGAAGCCATCGGTAGCGCCGTCAATTGGTTCCCGGAGACATTGAGCACTCTCAAGCTCATGAGCTCGCGAAGGGCATCGGGAAGACTCAACAGGCGATTAGACCTAACATCAAGGCTCTCCAATCGCTTCAGCTGGGCTATCGACGACGGTAGGGCGCCGGAGATGGCGTTATTCCCAAGCTTTAAGTCCTTGAGAGTTGAGATCTGTGCAACGACCTCCAGACAAGAGTTATCTAGTCGGTTGTTGGAGAGATTAAGACTCGTCAGCCTCTCGAGTCTCCGCATTCCGATTGGCAACTGGGAGAGGCGATTTCCGTGCAGATCAAGCGTTTCCAGCCCAGCAAATTGATTGCCTTCGGTCTGGTCGTCCATGTCGAAGTCGGCAGCTGCTCGATCGGGAAAGACTGCTTCAGAGAGCTCTTCGATCTCGTTATCGGCGGCGTTGAATCTAGTCAAATCGACTGCTTCTGCCCAGCTTACGCGACTCTCCTCCATGGCTGCAGCATCGTACATATTGAGGACCTCGGCGGGGATCTGCTTCAGCGCCATTGCGGCTATGTTGAGTTTTCCATCCGTTCGAGCAGCATTGATGCGATTACTCAGGATATGCTTCTCATCCCGAGGAGCCTGATTGAAGGGATCCAGCTGCAGATCGAAGCTGGTTTGGCTAGTAGAGACAACTACGTCCCCAAGAGCTGAGTCGTGCTTGACGCTCTCCTTTCGAGCTGCCGCCTTAGCTGCAGCAATTTGTTGCCTGAGCGCTGCGGACGAAGTTTTAGGGACGGCAGATTCATGACCATGTGTGGATTGCTGGGAGCCCAATCGCAAAGTCTTGGCCGGAGTTTTGTTGACATCGCTAATTGTAGAACCAAACGCGCTCGACAGGGAAGCGCGGGCGTTGGTAGGCCTCTCAATCAAGGTCTTGCTCAGCGGCCTCGGTTTCGGAGCTGGGTGGCGGTCCAGGTTTGCAGATGGAGTCGCAGGCTTTGCAAAGGCCTTACTGGTCGAAGAGTGACTTTCGACTTTCCCATGATCTGATTGACGCTGGAAACTACTGCTAAGATTCCTTCGGATGGGGGTACTTGACGGATCGCCCAAGCCGATGTTCGATGATCGCACGGCTGCCTTTGCACTCGCAGGAGGTTTGATTGCACTCGACGGCAATCCGGGCTTTACAAAATTTCCGTCACTGGTGCCCGGCCTACTGTTGGCGGTACCGCCATTGCGACTCACGCTGGAAGCGGGACGTGGTGGTGGGCCCATAAGACTTTCGGGTGAAAAGAAATTCGACCGTCGGCGGTCGCCCGGGGTTGATGGCAGGCTCTGGAGACTTTCGATGGTTCGGTCGGAGAGGGATGGCCGGGAGGTCTTCTTGGGTTTGAGAATATCTGGCGCGAGTGTGGTCGCCGCATGCTCAATCGTAGGCTCATCGTTTGCTCCTTGTCGCGAAGCAGAGCGGGTGGTGTCAAGTGAGCTGAGTCGATCATGGCTCTCCGTGTTTTGGAGATTCTGGGAAGACTTTGCAGACGAAGGAACAGGGGCGCGCGCATTTGTGCGAGCAGTCGGTTTCACGGCAGTTCCTTGTGAAGTGACTCTCCTTGTCGAGTTGTTCGGCGCATAGTTGGAGCCATTGTTTCTTGGCACAAGCGTGGAAGGTGGAGGTGGCTGCGCGAATGGCGGAACGGGGGGACGGATTACAGATTTTGTCGGAGCATTGCCAGGCCGTGGAGCCTCTGCGATGCTCTGTGATCTCTGTGGAACTGGAATGGAAGATTTGGCTTTCAAGACCGGTAACCTAGTCGGTCGAGGGATGCCTGACAGCTTGTTGACGGCGGTGGTGGGCTGGTCCGCCTCGTCCATTGCTGTGGTGTGGGTTTTGCCGGGGGTGGAGTGAGCAGAGGAGACGAGCGATCATCATCGGACCCTTCCATCTCAGAGTCGGCAGATGTGAAACGCCGTCGCTGTCATCAACGGTCGGGCACGATTAGATTGCGAAGACGTTGCGCTCGGGGCTCGGCAAGAGTTCTGTACCTGAGCCCGCGAGTGCTGGAGAGGGGCCGGGGGGTTTTAGGGTGTTGGCGCTAACGGGATGCGGCATAGTGCGGCACGAGCCGGGGATCTGTGGCGGGAAGCCAAAACGCCCGCCTTCACATTCCCGCCTTCTCATTCTGTCCGTCGCTCCACCATCCTCTCATTCTCTCGTCTCCTCTCCCTCGTCATCCTTCTCTTCCACACGCACAACTCGTTCAGCTGCATGCACAGAGTGTTGTCACTTCCTCCCGTTCCTTGCGCAACCTCCAACACCGCGCGCCGACCCTGTCTGTACCTCCGCGGCCCCGGCATCCCGCCCGTTTGATCGACACTTGACTCGTGCGCGCTGTCTTGAACCACGTTTCCCCGTCTTGGAGCGCACTTTGGAATACCACAGCACACCCACCCCACCGCTCGCGCTCTTGGGGCAATGGATGAAGCACAGCTGTCGCAGGACAGCTTGTCCAGCTTGAATGCGGCGGAGATTGAGCAGCCCGTCACACCAAACCCTCCACATGCAACCCTGCCCGAGAGCAGCACGGCAGCCGTCGCGAAACTCCAAGCCGGACGAATCGACAATGCCACCCAACATATGACTCCCCCGCCGTCTACCCAGCTTCCCTCCTCCTCCCAGCGCGGCAAGGCTCGCACCCCGACCCCGCCAATCTCACACATCTCCACCCCGCCGCCCACCAACGAAATGCCCACTCAGTCGCAACCCTCTCGCGTCCGAGCTGGCTTTGCAGACACGATGACCCCCGACCAGATCGCCGCTGCATCACCGGAAGAACTGCGTACCAAAGTCACCGACCTGCAAGCCTCGTTACAAGAAGCGAAGATGAGCGCGGCGCATCACAAGCTGCAATACCAGATGCTGTCGCAGGAAAGCGCCGCCGCCATCGAGCGCATGGCCGTCGAGGCTCGCATGTCGCAATACGAAAACGAAGTGATTCACTTGGCCGAGCAAGCAAAGGCCGCCGCCACCCCCGTCCAGCCTTCCGCGTTCGTCGAGGGCATGATTCCCGTCCAGAAAGACCTCTACCAGCGAATGTGCGGCGAGATCCAACAACTGACGGCAGAGCGCAACTACCTTGCAGACGAGCAAGCGCAGAACGAGAAGGTCATCATGCGCCAGGACTTTGAGATCGCCAGTCTGACCGACAAGGTGACGCTGATGCGTGAGCGCATTCAAGAACACCGTCAACATATGCAGCGACACCGTAGAGCGCAGCAGCCTTCTTCCCGAGTGGACAGCACGCCGCGCTCAACATACAATGATCCCCTGCGCAGTGGTGTCAGCAGCCAAGAGCAACCACAGCCTTTCGCCGCTCTTTTGCAAGCCTCCGAGATGGCGAGCCAAGAAGCCCACCGACCCAGCGACACAAAGAAAGGCCATGCCAGGAACACCCACAGCATGTCCAGTCTACCCGCGACCCCAAGCCACTCGCAGAAGCGACAGCATTCATCGCTCTACTACACTCCACACGGTCGGCAATCAGAGCTCAAAGTTCCGTCGACCGCGCCCTTGCCTCGAACCAGCGCGATGCGCACCCCAGATGTCTACTCTCAGAACTCTCTCCCGATTCCGTACTCACAAGGCCCCCCATCCGACGGCACCGTCTCCGCACCCGAGGACGACGACGATGACAGCGAGGCCGAGACGGAGATCATCGAGCAGGACGAAGTTTCAGAATCTCAGGCTTCGCGCGCGGCCTCGCAGATGCTGCGATCGAGTCGAGAGCATCCACAGCCAACGCGCGGGAGTTTCACGGGCAGTGGTGTGCTGCAGAGAGGAAGCAGCGGAGGGGACAAGCTGAAGCAGACGAAGCTTTTTGGGCAAGTGAGGAAAGCTTCCGCAAGCCGTGATGATGAGAGACCGTCGAAGAGGGCACGGGTTGGTCAGCCGGTGGGATTGGGCATTGTTGGGGTGAGGGATTGAGAGCTTCGGTTTGCTTGATATCAATGTGAGCACACTCCGACAGGTTTTGCTGACGGATGAATGAACGCCATCTTGGTGGGCGGGTATGAGCGACAGCTTTGGTCCTCACCGTCGATATTATTACCCCGGGTGAGTCGGTAGCAGACCATCCACCACCCTTTATCAATATCACTTCAAACGCACACCCTCACTTTTCTCTCCGATTCAACGTCACATATGGTCTCCATCAACATCACCCCGTAAGTGAAGTTTCCTCATGCCTTCCAAAGTACACATGTGCTTCTTAGCCCTTATTTATCTCCTTCTTCTACTTTCTGTATCACACGCAAGAAAGACATACAGCAATTGTCAACCACATGCCGACAATGAAAGGCAAACACCTTCGTGCCGAGCACCAGCAGCTATCAGCTGCTGTCAGCCGTCACTCAACAAAGGTACCTGCCCACTCTCCTGCCTCCCTACCGTCGACAACAAGCAGCTACTAACAAAAGCATCCAGCACACTCAAGTCCGCAAGCAAACCCTCACGACAAACCCCTCGAACACCCACCCCATGCTCACGCGCGCCACGACCACAAGCCTAGTTCAGAACGCCGTCTTCAACACCCAAGAACTCCTCGAGACAATCCTCCTGCACCTTCCCAAACCCCAGAACCTGCTCGCAGCCCGGCGCGTGAACAGCCACTGGAACGCCGTGATCCTCACCTCCACCCCCCTCCGCAGGAAAGTCTACCTCACTCCCCAGCCAACATCAAAGCACACCCCCTGGCTCTTCGACGCCAAGAGAAAGACGTTGCGCCTCTGCACCTCACAAGAATGCGAGATGCCTGGAGCCCTGTGGACGCTTCCCGCCACGCTCAATTCCGTCTTCTTTTGCGTGGAAGGGGTGGGAATGAGGGACGGGATTACGAAAAGAGTGCAGAGAGCTGAGCCTGTTCTGTTGAGGGCGAGGCCAGATATGAGCGGCGCAAATGCGGAGGAGAAAGGGGGGATATGCGAGGGGATGCTGGTTTGTCAGCCTGCGTCGAAACAAGTTACATTCGAATGGGTCGTTGAGAGGGTGGGAAAGGGCGATGTTCTAAGCAGGAGCAGCAGGAGCGGGAATGGCAGTGGGCGATTAAGGAAATTCATCACGGACAAGGTGACGAATGAAAGGGGCGTGACGTTTGGGGATTTGATGGGCGCTGTGAGGGATGCGATTAAGAGGATGCCGGGGGGTTTGGGGACGGATGGGAGCGAGTGGTCGGTGGTGGTGGAGAAGAGTTCGCTGTGGCTTAGTGGGGTTGTGTTCCCTACTGAGGAGGATAGGGAGGGTGTCGAGATGGGAGCTGTGGGAGGCAGGGCTACTTGACGGGGAGGCTGAGTCGGTGTTGTCGTGACGTTTGCATTGGGAGAATGAGAGATGATGGACGTGGCGATGAGGCCGCGTGATGGTGGCAAGCGCAGGATGAAGTGAGGTCTGATGCTTCGAGAGCTTTGTGTGAGCGTTTACAGTACTCTCTTCGCAGGGCAGGGATGGAGGAATCATGACAGACATATCAATTGTGCCAAAAACATTTGGTGCTGTATTCTCAGATTCATCTTCGTACATCTGCCTATGCAAGCTACAGCTCATGCCCAGCCTCGCACTATGCAATCCCACATACACATTCCCAAGCCTTTCGAAAAAAAAACGCTACACTGACACGAACACTCGCCAAGTCGCAAGCAAACGCCATCACCCAGCTAAAGTTTACTATACCGATACTCCCTCCCAAACAGCGAGGGCGCCTTGGCCCCCGCCCACCGCACCCACGCGCTCTCGGGCCCCTGTCGAGTCCACCAATTCAGAAGCCACAAAATGCCCGCGAGGATGACGACCGAAGCGCAGATCGCCGTGACGACGGCAAAGGAGTCCGAGTACGAGTCCTCGACGGGGGTAGCGAGCTCGGAAACGCGGAGGACCTGCATGTTGGCGTCGAGGGCGGCGACGCGGAAATGCTCGAATTCGCGCTCGTAGGGCGCGAGGTCGAAGGACTGCTCGAAGTGCCGCTTTTCTTGCGTTTGGATGGCTTCGAACACGGGCTCGCGGATTTCGCCGGTGTTGGGGGCGAAGGCGTTCGTGTTGGGCTCGCTTTGCCGCCGTACTCCGTGCAGTTCCCACGAGTGCACTTCGGTCGCGCCGTTCCAGCTCATGTACAGTTGTCCGTCTTTCAGGCGTGCACTCGGAGGGTAGACGGGATTGCCCATCCAGCCGTGGAACTTGAAGACGCGATAGCTCTTCACGCGCTCCCACCAGAAACTCCAGGAGGCGGCGAAGTGGCCTTCGCACACCACTTCGCCGTCGATTGTGTGTTCGGACCAGGCGGCCGTGGCGCCCCAGCCGATCAGCATGTTGCCGTTGGGCAGGCGCTGCAGCGAGCCTTGCGACGCGGCTCGCGCTTTGCCGAGCGAGATGTACTCGTGCAGGACTTCTGCGGTAAATTTGTTGGTGTCGAGTTGGAGGATGAGGCCCTTGCTGTAAGGGGCGTCGACGTGCAGCGGGCCGGCGATGCCGTTGTCGAGGAGACTGAGGATTTTGTCTTCGAAGGAGAGCCAGCGGGCGTGGTGCTGCCATTGGAAGCCGGTAGCCTTTCCGTCGGATAGGTCGGTGAATTGATTCGTGGAGCGATGGCCGCCGAGGATCCAGATGATTTCGCCCGAGGAGCCATTGATGTAGAGGACGTGATGGAAGTGGCGGGAGGAGAGGAGGAAGTTGCCGTCCGGATCCTTCTCAACGCTGTTGATGTGGTAGAAATCAAACGGCATCTCCTTGACATAGCCGCCGAAGGGATGCCAATAATATGAATCCTCGGCTTTGAAGTGGTCCGATGCTCTCCACTGGAACACAAGTCGGCCTGTAGCAATGTCGACTTCCTGGAAAATGCAATCCGTGATCCAACCATCCTGCGGGTGACCCCATCCCATTGCTCGGAGATCTGCGGTGGTGTCGTTGACAATCGATAGGATCGCCGTTCCATCTTCGGTGAGTTGGAATTCGTGAAGGTCGGCTTTCAAGCCGTGGCCGACGGCGTGAAGCTCGTGAGCGACGGTGTAAGTCGAGTCGAGCATGACGACGGAGCCCTGGCCGGACGAGCCGTGCTTCTCGCCATGCCAAAAGGTGAGGTAATCCTCGCCTTGGTAGCGCTGCACGCGAAAGTTGGTCACCTGGCCAAAGTCCTCCGACATCCACACCAACTCTCCATTCGAGTCCTGAATCACGGGCCCCGGATTCTCCACCGATTTGTCGTAAGGGCCGATGAAAACCATGCCGTCGTCACATCGCTCATCCCGCCGCGCGAAGATGCCATCGGGAGACCGGGGCGCAAACGAGACGTATTGCGCGGTAGGATAGGAGCCGTAGACGACGAGATCATAGAAGAAGTTGCGGGCGCCGGGAAGGAGCCAGGCGAGGATGGGCAAGATGCCGCGGTGGATGAAGGTCAGTGATAGGATGATGCCGATGAGGCCCAGCAGGGCGAATGTGCCGATGCGCTGCCATCGCGCAAAGGTGGGCGACCTGGACGAGCAGCAGAGCCTGGAGGAACGCATCAAGGCCGGAGACACGGCGGGGTGGGCGCCCCTCGTGGCATGTAGAAGGGGCGTTGGACGCGGTCACTCGGTCCCAGGAGTGGAGTGAAAGTTGGAACGTGCCCAGTGGAGATCAGTATGGCATTGCGCAGCACGAATGTTGCTTTTCCAGCAGGTGTTGATATGCGAAAGGGGAGAAGCAGGGAGAAGCGCAGTCCAAGAAGAGCAGGCGAGCGAAAAGGCGGTGCGATGTAGGATAGATGTGAGGGGGCAAAATAGATTCGCGGAGAAAATGCGCCTGGGGATGGAGAGTTGGTCGCAGGTCGAATGGGCTATGGAGGTTAGTCTGCTTGGCGCGGGCAGATTGCGTAGATGGCAGCGTCGAGCCAAGCGGCGTCTGGGCTCGGCGCGGCAAAGAAAGGTGAGGAAAGTCTGGAGCAGATAATGCGTGGCGACGCTGCGGGCTGCGTGTGGCGGGCGGCTGTTCCGTCCTTATTAGGCTCGCGGCCAATGCAGATAGAGGCGATGCCCTTTTCAGCCAAGTTTGCGAGGCTAATCTCTCACCAATTCAGGTACTTTCGGCCGTCGGTAAACACGGCTTTCGCTCTCGCCCTCGCCCTCACCTACACAGCCTCCCTTTCGCTTGCGCGTCTGGTGTGGTGAGGTGTTGCATGTGGATCAGTCTGCTGCAGAGATGTAGATGCATAATAAGCCGGCGGCAAATGTCCCGGAACTCCCGGGAGCGAAGAGCAATATGACCGATCTCAAGACATCATCTCGCATGCATCCTGTTCGACGAGCGCCCCCGGCTTCGACCTTATTTAGTTAAGACTTGAGGGACTCTTCGTATTCGTGCACGACCATGTACATACTAAAAACTTCACGGCAGACGATTGGATGATTCACTTGCTTCTTTCTTTCAGTCATAGACCGGTCATATCTAACTACTGAGCACCACTCATCCGCTTTGCATCAACGTAAGCAGGCGGTGGTTCAACGCCAGGAAAGTCCATTAACGCCTCATGCATTCTCCTCCTCATCCTCATATTCGCTCATCGTATCTTTACGACGCCTTGGAGCATCCCGTGCACGCACACTTGCCGGGCTCACACGGGCACTTGCCGTCCGCACCACCGCAGTTGCACTTGGTTCGCTCTGTCTCGTAGTTAGCCCCCTGCCCGTACACAAAAGTGCATGGAGAAAGTAATATCACTCACCCTTGCCATCAATCTGCACCTTCTCCATCTGCGCCTGCTCAGCCGAGGGCACGCCGCTCAGAATGGAGCCCTCCGGCTTGCCCGTCTTCAGCGACGCAAGATGCTTCGCCTCGTTGTGCACATCCAGCACCTGCTTAGATCCCTGGTCGTAGAACGCACGCACGCGCTGGCCCGTCGGCGTGTTAACCGCAGCCTCAAAGTACGAGTTCAGCCCGAGCCAGCCCTGGTGCGCGCGGTCCGACACGCCCAGCTTCTGGTCCACCTGCGCCGTCTTCTCCGACACCCCGTACTTGGCGTCGAAGTTCTGCAGCGCCGACATGAAGCGGTTGCTCACGCCGTGCTGCTGGTCGAGGGCAATGGCGCGCTCGATCGCCTTGTCGCTGACCACGTAGCCGTGCGCGAGGTACTCGGCGAGGATGCGCGAGCGCGGCTTGTCTTCTTGCGAGAGATTGTCATCGTGCTCGTCGCTGGTGGTGCCCGCTGCTGCTGCTGCACCGGTGGTGCCGGCGGAGGTGGAGGTCGAGGTGGCGCCCGGGGCGGCGTTGGAGGTGACGTGCACAAAGGCCGAGCCGAGCTGGGTGTTGTCGAGGAGCAGAGCGGTCTTGGCAGCGGTCTCTTTCTCAAACTGCACGACGGCGGTGCGGGGAGCGTCGGCGTTGTCGGAGTTGTTGTTCACGGTGATGTTGGAGATCTTGCCGCTGCATTGACCTGTCAGCACTGCTGCTGTGTTTGGAAGTAAGAGTGAACTTACCAGAAGCTGAAGAAGTCCTGGACTTCCTTCTCACTCGTTTGGTGGGAGATGCCCTGAACGTGGACGGTGTTCGACATGATTGCGATGGTGGAGATGATTGTTGGGATTCGTGTATGAGTTTGGTACTGTGGGAGAGAGGACTGGAGTCAAGTTGTTCAATTGAAGAGGTGATGGAAGAGTCTTCAAGTGTTTGTAGGAAGAAGTACGGAAGGGACAGAAGGTCTGTTTGTGCCTGCCTTGATATTTTTCCAACCCCTTCCAGAACCAGCAAGCACATGCAGCTGCAACGCAACGTACGTCATCCGCGCCTGCCGACATGCATGATGCGCGAAAGTGGCGCAGCACCCCTCTCGCATCAGCCACATGCTGCCTCCTACGGTGGCGAGGATGACGCTGAGAGGAGATTGCAGCCTGGCAAGGCTGGACACGTCTGACACCTCTGGGATGAGGGGAATATTGATCGACTACAGTGAGGCCGTCTACAACTTCGCCCTCACATTCGACCCCATCGCCTTCTCCACCTCCGGCGCATCCCTCTTACTCCACTCACGCATCAACTTGCGCTGGATCTTGCCGCTCGCCAGCTTCGGCACCTCGTCCACAAACTTCACCCCGCCCACGAGCAGCTTGTGCTTGGCCACCTTCGTCTTCATCCACTCCTGGATCTCCTTCTCCGTCACCTTGCCCTTGGCTTCTTCTTGCAGCGCGATGTACGCGCGCGGCCACTCCTCGTCGTGCAGTATGATGCCCACTGCTGCCGCGTCGGCGATGGAGTCGTGCTCTAGGAGGACGGCTTCGAGTTCGGCTGGGAGGGTGTTAGAGTTGTCATATTACCATCTTAGAGTGGCGGGGACTTACCGGGCGCCACTTGTAGGGCATTGACTTTGATCAACTAGGTGAGGATATTAGCGAGGAACGTTAAGGGACTAAATCGGCAGCATCTCTCACCTCCTTCTTCCGGTCGACAATCCAGAACAGATGATCCTTATTGCACACAGCTACGTCTCCCGTGGCCAGCCAGCCATCAGATGATATCGTGTCTATAGTGGCTTGCTCATTCTTCCAGTATCGTAGACACACGTTCGGCGCGCGGATAAACAGTTCGCCCGGCGTATCGTACCCAACCTCCTTTCCCTCGTCGTCAACGAGTTTGGCCTCGGTGTTTGGGATGAGCTTGCCGACGTTGCCGTCTAGGATTCGTGATCAGCCTGGTAAGTACAGGGATAGTGTGTGGGTGAACGTACCGTCGGATGGATCGAGTTGTAAAATCGAGCCGCAAGTAACCTCTGCCAACGAAAGTCAGTGAAAGTTTGCTGGCACGCTGCTTTAGGAATACTCGCCCGTCTGGCCCCATCCTTGCTGAATGCCCACCTTGAAATCCCGCGAAACGGCAGCCTGCAGCTCCTTGGGCAGCGGGGCCGCACCGCACAGTACGCTCTGCACACTGCTGAGATCGTACTTCTTCGTCTCCGGCCGCTTGTTCATCATCACCAGAATCGGGGGCGCGACCTGCAGATGCGTGATTTTGAAGTCCTGGATGTGCTGCAAAAAATCGACGTACACGAAAGCCTTCATAATGTAGGTGGGGATGAGCAGGCGTGTGGCCATCAGGTTGGCGTAGAGCTGGCCATAGGCGTGGTAGAGGGGTAGGAAACTCAGCCATCGCTCCTTCGGCTTCTCGCCCTTCTTGAGGCCTGGGTAGTAGCGCATGAAGACCGTTTGTTCCACGTTGGCGATCAACGAGTGGTGAGAGATGCACACGCCTTTGGGAAGACCAGTCGTGCCCGACGAATAATTGATCGTGGCCACAGTCTTGACAGACTCCTCAGCGCTGAACTCCGGCCAGCGGTACTTCTCCGCGTCGGCATCGCTCGCCAGCATCGCAGACCAATCCTTAACGCCATTCCTCGGCGAGCACCTCCGGTCGCTGAACTGGAAGATCCGCTCCTTCGGTAGGCCAGCCTGCTTCGCCGCCGCCACGGCATTCTCCACCATATCCGGGTGCGCAAACAGACATACCGCCTCGGTGTTCTTGAGCTGATGCACGACCTCGTTGACCGTGTAAATGGGATTCACCGCCGAGAAGCAGCGCCCCCCGCCCACAATGCCGAGGTAGGAGACGGGGATGAAGATGTGGTTGGGCGAGTAGATGAGGCACACCTCGCCGCGCTTCACGCCCAAGCGGTCCAGGCCTAGACTCAGCCGCTTGACCCAGTGCACGAGTTGCTTGGGTGAGAGGTTGGTCTTGGGGTTTTTGGCATCGTGCCACACGGGCTGGTCGGAGATGGCCTCGCCTTTGGGGAAGAGGAAGTCGAGCACGTTGACTTTGGGGATGTGGAGATCCGGGAAGTCGGATTTGAAGACCATCTTTGTCGTGTTTCTTGCGAAGACGGTGGCCCCAATGGTCTGGTTAAGATGCAGACGGTCGGTGCAGATTTACATTCTGGGGGAGAGGCTCAAGGCAATATAACCAGCGATGACGATCGGGATGCAGCCGACCAGCTACCGGATGATGCCGAGGCTGCCGAGCCATGTGGTGGTTTGCGGGGACTGGGGAAGCTTACTAACGTCCCTCCAGCGACACGAGCAAGACTTCAAGGGTGCATTGATCGACTATCAACCAGATCAAACAAGTATAAATCGCCGTAGATGTTATCGAAAATCCTTCATGTTCATCCACTACTCATCGGCCATCCATTCTCCCCGCTTAGTGGGTCCCGTTGACTCCATTCACTCCATTCGCGTGTCCGTTCACCCCGTTGGTGCCATTCGTCGTCGGGCAGCAGTCCGCCAGCTGGCTGCCGTTGTTCTTGCTGCTCGGCACATCGATGGACGGGTTGGCAGTGAAGAAGTCGGAGGGCACGATAGAAACCTGCGTAATCTCCACAGGCATCACGGGCCAATCCTACCAAGAATCATTAGTCGACCATTGTCATCGACGAAGTGCATGCCAAACTTACCTCGACACGGGGGTTGTGAGTGAGTGAAAACACGTTCCAGAACACCACATCCTCCTGCACCGTCGACTCATTCCGCTTCACCGCATCCGCCACACCGCCGCTTTCATGTCGGCTTTGCAACGTGTAACGACCGGCGGCATACAGCTCGTGATCCTTGTACTTCGTCACCCAGACGTGATGCTGCGCGAACAGCGCCCGGTTGTTCTGAATGCTGTTCGGTGCGGCAAGCAGTTTCTGCGTCGCAGGCGGGATGATTTTGTATCCGACCGGCTTGCCGCTGATCGGATTGCGCTTGTCGAGGTTCTGCACTTTGAACACCCGGCCGTTGAGCGGATCGATGTCGAGGCCGGTGGAGGTGGTGATGGGCGTCTTGCGCACTTCGTATCGGTTGCCGTTGGGGTTTTGGACAGCGTCGATCTGCATGGGGTGGCTTTCTTCGTACACGACGGTGTTGTTGTAGCCGTCGATGGCGGGATCGATGCGCACGCAGAAGCAGTGCTGGTGGTTCTGCGCCAATGCGCCGGGGCTGACGACATTACCCCAGTCGGCCGTCTTGCCGGGGTCAATGTGCACGACGGAGACGACACCGGTGGCGCGTGCTTCCATGACAATGCCTCCCGCTTGGTCGAACTTGTACGCGAAGATGTATTCATAGTTGGCAAGGGTGATGATGAACTGAACAACGAGTTCGCGACGACGAGTCACGACGCCGCGTCCAGTTCGCCAATTGGTGTGCTTCCAGTTAATGCCGTTGTCTTGTTCGTGCACGCAAATGACGTTGTCAGCCTTTCGAGCCTTGCCGTCAGTCTCCATGACCACGCCGTCAAGATACTTGATCACGCCGAGGCAGTCGCAGCCGAGTTGAAGGTTGTTGCAGCAGTGCCCGAGACCGCCATCGCCAAAGTCGAACGCTTGCTTGCGGTGGTAAGGTGGTCGGGGGTCGGCATAGGGCACAGTCTGACGCGATCAGTTAGCGTGGTACCGATTTCGAAAAGCACGAGTACGCTCTCACCATCTCGCTGTAGCTCAGTCTGTAGGCAATGCTGCGCCCGTCGTACCACACATCGTGAATCACCGCTCCTTCACGGGGGTTGAATGAGACTCGGAACCTCCACTTCTGCCACTCGATCAAGTTGCCCTCGCCAACAGTAAAGCTGGCGCCATCAGGCTGGGTGACGTTCAGCGCCTTGAGGTCCTTCCGGAGATTCTCCTCGCCAAACAGTTCAGGGACGTATTCGGAGGATTTGCAGTGATCGAGGACACCAGCGGTGTGCGTCTTGCCGAGGAAAGGATCGGCCGTGCCACCAGTGGCGAGTTCGTCGATGCGAATGATCTCCTTCTTCGCCCAGTCCATGATGGGTATGATTGGCAGTGGGTAGGGGTAGAAGTTAGTGTCCAGGTTCTTCTTGCTGGCATCAGCGGCGAAGATGAGACCCTGGAAGAAACGACGGTTTTCGTCGGAGTCATCAAGGCCTCCATATGGCCACGGCTGGAGGTACATTAGCATTGAGTCGGCAGAACAAGCGAGAGCAGAGCGGGCGCACCTCGATGACGATTTCAAAGCCTGGCGGCAACTTGAACTCCTTGATTTTCTCTTTGAACATAGGTGAAGCCTCGCAGACCTCGACAAATGTGTGAAACTCCGGGCTAGGGTAATACGGTGGTGAGCAAGGGCGGGAGTCTGGTAACGCGAGGGGCTACACTTACAAGGTCAAGCTGGCGTGAAACTCGGTACTAATCACATCGTGCTTCACTCGCTCCTTCTTGCCCACATCGACCCAGCTCTCCTGGTAGACGGGAACCTTGGATCCGGCTTCGATGGCATCGTACTTGACCTCCGCCATACGAGCCGGGCGAGGTGTGCTGGAAGAGAGCTGTCCAGCATGCTCGGCAGCCAGGAACTTGGTCAGCTCGGCCTTGGGAGGCTCGAGGAGCTGGGCGATGCGGAAGTAGACTGATGCGCCGGGGTGGGCTTGCAAGATGACATCGCGGGCAATGTCGCACTCCTCGATGGTGAGGGCGCTGAAGGGATGTGGTACCATGGCGGGCAAGAGGGGTGATTCACCAGGTATGTAGATAAGGGAGGTGGAGATAAAGAAAGAGGGAGGAATGAGAAGAGCAGACCCTCGAAAGGTTAGTCGAGAGGGAGAGGTTGAAGAAGGCAGTTCCAGCCAGCCCCAGATATCCTTATCGAATCGGAACGGCTTTGATTCCTCGCAAGTACGGTGTATGGCATGGCACATGCGTGGAGGGGTCCTTCGTGGAGCTGCCCCAGGCCCCACTACGCCGTCTTAGAGTTTCCGCATTCGGAAAGTCGATGCGAAGCGGAGGCGAAAGGCGGGGATCTGGACTGCCGCGCCTTTCTAAAGCGCGACATACACCGCCGTGACCGTATACTTTGCTACACACAGGGCTAGCGAAGAACGAGTATCTTGGGAGGATGATGGAGGAAGCGTCGTTGCTGCTAATGCGTCTCCGGAGAGGCCAGCGGCGATGTCGGTCCCCAAATGGCACGTGATGAGCCAATCATGTGCGTCGCCAGGGCAACAGCGGCTCGGCCCAGCCCTCGTCGCTCATCAACATCAATGTCGCCGCGCCTTGAATGGCTCTTCGACAGAGCAAAGACGAGTCGCATACCCTCCCAGCCAGACAGTCGAAGATGGATTCGCCTTCTGCGCAGCTCGTCGAACCGAGCATGATCGAGTTCGATATGCCGCCGTCATCGCCCTTTGTTGCAGAAGTCGACAACCGCCGCTCAAGTCCAAACAAACAGCTCTATGCCGAGAGCCCGCAGCATGAGGTTGACACCGCCACAATGGGATCGCACACACCCGTACAATTCAATATGGAAGACGAGAAAGAGAATGTCTTGGAGCATGACTCTACGCTTGCCAAAATGTTCGCTTCACCCAATAAACATGCTGCACCCGATCGATCTCCAAGCAGGGCCGACAACTTCAAGAGCAGTCGGGATTCGACACTGATGCCGCCACCGCCTCCATCGGCGCGTAAGGTGTCCGTCTCACCCACCAAGACTCCATTGAGGACGAGCAGAAGTGAAGCACCCACGCCCAGAACTAGCAGCCGGGCCGAGAATGCAGAGCGCACCCCGTCCCAAAACATCGCCAACTTCCAGGCCGCCCTTGACGTACGAAACGCCATGATGCCCGCCACAGACAACATGTACACCGACGACACCTGCTACAGCACCTTCTCAGAGATCCCCGACATGACTTTGTTTGCGAGGCTCGGGCAACAGAGCCCCACGCGCCGCAGCGAAGCCACCCGCACACCCCGTGCCGATTCAGGACCGACGCCTCGCACCTCTCGAAAACGCTCATCCACCTCTCGGTCTCCGTCACCCACTCCACGACGACAGAAGACACCGGCAACGGTCTCAAAACGGGCGGACGAGACGGGTAGCTTCCTCATAGATTTCACCCAGCAGCTCGAAGGCGTGACCACGAACTTCCAGCCTACTTCATCTTCCAGGTCCCAGACCGAGTCGAATTTGCTACAGCACATCAACAATCAGCGATCCCCCAACAAGTCCAGCAGCTCGCGATCACACCAGACCAGCACACCCAACAAGAACCTCCTCAATCTTCTCGACTTTGAGCTACCGCCAGCACCTACTCCGCGCTCTGTCCCGACCATCACAGTCCGCGAACTCGAGTCTCTCAAATCGTCTTACCTGTCACAAATCTCGAGCCTCAAAGCCACACTATCAGGTCGCGAGGCCGAGGTGGACTCGCTCAAAAAAGCCGTAGGTGATGCCGAACGCAGGGTAGGCGAAGCGCAAGAGAGCCTACGCGAGGAGAAATCGAAGCGCGAGCACCTCGAGGAGGAGATCGAAAGCTGGAAGAAGCGCGGCGTAGAGTTTGAGAGCGTGCTTCAGACGGTGAAAGAAGAAGTGCTGAACAGCGAAGCGGAGAAGGAGGAAACGAATCGCAAGTTGGAGGAGTCCGAACGGCGGGCAGACGATGCCGAATCACGCGCCGTCAGAGCCGAAGAGCGGTTCGCAGATGCTCTCGCGGCGAGAATGAGCGCCTCTGCAGACGGTGAAAACGCGACCGAGGACCAAATACAGCGCCTCGTGAACGCACAGATCGACGCGAAGATCGAAGCCGTCAGCCGCGAACTGCATTCCGTCTACAAAGAGAAACACGAGCGGAAGGTAGCCACGCTGAAGAAAAGCTACGAAGCGCGCAGCGAGAAGAAGACAGCCGAGCTGCAGACGCGCGTGGCAGAGCTGGAGCGAGCAAATGAGGACCTTCAAGCCTCCAAAGACTCCACCTTCACCGGTCCCATCTCCAACACGTCAACATCAACATCAACAACAGAAGCCTCTCTCGGCGAAGAAAACAGCAAACTCAAGTCCCAACTCGAAGCGCAAAACGCCGCCATCGCGCGCCTCGAGTGCGAAATGTCCGCCTCCAAACAACAGCAAGACGACCTGCAGCGCGAGCTCAAGCAGGAGCGCATCGAGAAAGGCGAGCTGGTCGCCGCAGTGGACGAGATGCTGGCGCTGCAGATGAGCGAGCTGCCGCCGCCGGCGACGCCGCAGGGCATGCGGGCCATGAGCGTCGTGGAGGATTTTCGCAAATCCATTTCGCGGCCTTCGTTGGGCCTTCCGACTCCGTCTGGGTTGAGGGTGCCGGGTGCTGGGGGTAGTGGGATTCCGGGGTCGGCGAGGGGCAATGGTGGGAGTTTAGTTTCTGCTTGTCCTTCTTCTACGGCGGCGGGGAAGAGTAGGATGTTGGCTAACATTGAGCGGATGGGACGGACGGGGAGTACGCATGGGGCGGAGTAGTGGTGTTCACATATTTTTTTCCCTTTCCGCTCGATTGACGCCGTCTGTAGTCTCGAGCCTCCTGATGATTTGCAAAATTACCAAACGCTTTCTCCAATAAACTACAAGACTTTCTCCGACGCCTCGTCGTCTGTCCATGGGTATCTACCAACCTCTACAACTTCGCCTCATTCGACTGCTTCGCCTTGGCCTCCTTCACCATCTCATACGCCATCTCGGCAAACGGAATTCGCTCCGCCCCATACCTGTACACACAACATCGACAGTCAGCAAACCCACCCACCCAAAACAGAACGGCTGAATAGAACCTACCGCTGCGCTTGGTCACTACTCGCCTGCCGCGTCGCATACCTAGCCGCAATCCCCTGGAAAATAATCGAGTCGCGGAACAGGGCGAACGCCTTGGCCCAGCTGAGTTCCTCGTCGGGGACGTCGAAGCCCACCGTCTCGCTGTACAGTTTCACGGCTTCTTCTTGCGTCGGCAGACCCGGGTACTTGGAGGCGGTGGAGTCCGGGCTGGAGGGGGCGAGGAAGGCTTTGTCGGCGTGGATGCGGGGCCAGGAGGGGGTTGCGTTGGAGATGGTCCAGGGTTGGATTCTGGAGCGTGTTAGTTGGGTTGATTTGTTTGGGTAGGGGTGGGGAGGGGTGGGTGGGTGTACAGATTGCATAGGTCGGCAAGCGGGTGGCCGACGGTACCTGTTCGCTCCGTGTCAGTGATCTTGTATCTCCACGCAGTGTTTCCGAGGGCATGGCATACTCATTTCCCAATCCAAAATGCCCACCACCCTCGGCTCCGTCTTGTGGTAGACGAGATTATCAATCTTGTAGTCGCCATGATACAGCACCCCGCGATCCTTCGGCTGATACTTCTGCTGCCCAAAAAACTTCGTAATGTCCTTGAAGTGCGGCAACTCGCCGACAGGCTCTCCACTTTCCTTATCCTTCGCGTCACCCTGGTCCTTCCCCAACCCCCCAAAAGTCTTGATCTGCCGATTATAAAAGCCCGTCGGCTTCCCAAACGACTCGAGTCCGACCTCCTTCGGATTGACCCGATGCAGCTTCGCCAGCGTGCGCACCGCATCCTTCCACATCTCCCTTCGATCACTCTCGCTCACGTCGGGGAAGGCGGGGTTGGTGACGAAGCGGCCCTCGAGGCAGTCCATGATGTAGAACTCGGTGCCGATGATGGAGTCGTCGGGGCACCAGCAGAAGCACTTCGGCACGGGGACGTCGGTGCTTTCGAGGGCGTGGATGACGCGGTATTCGCGGTCGACGCGGTGGGCGGTCTTGGAGAGCAACTTCCCCGGCGGCTTCTTGCGGAGGACGAATTTGTTGTTCTGCGAGTCTTCGAGCATGTAGGTGGGGTTGGACTGGCCGAAGCCGAACTGCTTGAGTTGGAGGGGAGGCTTGATCTCCGGCACGTTGGCGCTGATGTACTTCTCCAGCGCCTTCTGGTCGATCTTCTGCCTGACTTCGCCCGCCATGGTCGCGAGGGTTGTGGATGTGGGAGATTGAGAGCAGAAGGGAACAAGGAGATGTGCAATGCGCAGAAGGTCTACAGAGGAATCGCCAATGACCTCACGGAGGGCGTGAAGTCGAGCGTCTTAGCCTCGGGAGTGTGGAGCTCCTCCCCGCCATCTCCCGAGGGCTTCGGCAGAGCTGATTCAGCCTTTGCTCACTCCATCAATCACCCACTCGATCCCCTTTGCTGTCCGCGAATAATAGTCCTCTCGAAGCTGTGTAGTGTGATGAGATGGGAATGCAAAGAAATAATGCGGAAGTCCGGCGAACTCGTCGAATCGGTTGGGCACTCTGTCGCAGCCTTAGCATCACGCTCTCCCACCGCAGCCGTGAACAATTCTAGAACTCACCCAGTCTGCTGCAACACCTCCTGGAGCAAGCGCGCATCGTCTCGAAGGGTATCCGCGCCGCACGCATTCAGATATACTCGAGGCAGAGCCTTCAAGTTGGAGTGCAGCAGTGGCCAGACGTAAGGATCATCGAGCGGCGCGTTGTGTAGACCTGATATGATGGAGTCAGCTATGTCCGCAGTAAGTGCTGCGAGAGACTCACGGTAGAACGCGCGCATCGCATCTCGAGTATTGGTCGTGTTCTCCGCATTCTCCTCGTGCGCCGTATACCGTTCTCGAAGCCGCTCAGGCACCGCAGTCGGATGAACGGTGACGGGTTGACAAGCCACCACGCCCAAGACACCCTGTCCGCGGCCTTCATCGATCCACTTCAGCGCAGTCCCCAGAGCAAACGCGCCCCCTGCGCTCTTCCCCATCAGAATGATCGGCCCCTTCCTCGCACCCAGCCTCTCCGCATTCTCTAAACACCATGCCGCACCCTCGACGCAATCCTGAAATCCCGCGGGAAACGGATGCTGCGGAGCAAGACGATACTCCACACTGACAAACACGCATCCCGTCGCTGTGCAAAGCGGCGTCACCTTCGAATCGTCCTGTGCAACCGAGCCGAGGACGAATCCGCCGCCGTGGATGTAGTAGATCAGTGGCCTGTCAGGTCGGTACGTCGGCGGGATGTAGGATTTCAGTCGAACGCCGGACGCCGTCTCGTGCCATGCTGTTGTCAGAGTGGTGTCGGGTTTGGGGAAGGTGAGGACTTCGAGCATGCGTGGTCCGTTGGCTTGGGCTTGCTGGAGGATGTCTTCGTATGTTGGGCCGTGGAGTTTAGGGCGGAAGCCCAGGTCTTTTTCGAACTGGTGAAGTGTCAATGAACAAGTCCCGTTGAGGGTTTCATGGGCTATGGGCTGGATTACGGCAAGCCATTCAGGCCGCAGGGCATCGTCGGAGGACATCGCTTCGCTGTGTCCAAAGTTCTTGTCACAGCATGAAGAAGTTGGAGAATATCTTCTCCCTCTGATGACAAACAGTAGGGTTGAAATTGGCTGGAGGCAACCGCTAGGATAACAACGTAATCAACTGCATATGACCGCAATGCATGGAATGAAAAGGCAGACATTCCTTCTTTGGCATGTCGATACTCGCAAGGTCAAATGTGTTCTACGCAAGATCATGTTGCCTACGCTCTCCTCCACCTCAAGAAAGTCAGGCCGAGAGTGGCTCATGCCTACCAAAGAGGTACTCACGAAGTCACTCGGTGATAGAATGAGTAAGACAAAACAACGAGCCTTCTCGTGCTTTCCTCATGCCTTCACCAGCAACTCCGATCGAAAGCGAATCCGACTTTACGGACGTAAGAGTCCAGCCATGCGCGAAAATTAGAAGGCCACCAGAGCAGGAGAGCAAGGTGCAGGCGCAGCATCTCCTCTGATTGGCCCACACGCTCCGAAAGACGAGAGCGAGAGACGGACCGGCTTCGTATTTAGGGTTGGGCGGTGCACAGCCTCGCAGATGCCAGCTGGAGCCCGCAGTCGTCGTCGTCGGGGCTTTGCAGGCGGAGTTGGAGTGCAGCAGGCAGCAGGAGAGATATAAGTAGTGTGTCCAGTTCGCTTCTCCTCGACCTGCTTTCTCATCATCAAACAACACAATCACACATCTACACCACACCACACCTACCCACCACCCTCCACCCCAACCACCAATCAATCAAAACAATGGGCCTCATCAAAACCGGCATCGCAGCAGGCGCCCTCTACGCCGTCGCACACCAAGGCATCAAAGCCTACGAGCGCGGCCACCCAGCCAACAACGCCCAGCAGCAAGGCCCCCACCCCGCCGGCCTGCGCGACAACAACGGCTACTCCCACCAAGCCTACTGCAACGGGCAATGCAACGCTTCCTGCAACGGCGTGGCGGGGCAGACGCAGCATCAGAGTTGGTGCAGTGGGATGTGCGGGGGGCGGTGCGAGGCGAGCGCGACGGGGGCGTCGACGTTTTATGCGCAGCCGCCTCAGCCGGTGCAGAGGGAGGAGAAGTTGCCGGTTTACCAGCCTGAAGGGAAAGGCGCGAGCTCGTAGGGAGGGGGTTGAGGGATGTGTTCATGTTCCTTTGTGTGGTGGTGTTTGCTTGTGTGCTTTAGCTTGGAGTTCGGGGGGAGGCCTTTGTTAGACATTGCATGAGGAAAGAAGCCTGTTCGCCTCCAACATTCCCGCTCTTTTCATATCTTCGGCGTAATGCTCTTCAATCGTCCCCGCCAAACACTCACCCTCCCCCCACCCCCCTCCTTCAGCCCCGCCTCCATCCCCGCCCTGACAGCAGCCCTCCTCTCCTCCCTCCTTCCCTCAATCATCCCCTGACTCACATGCCCAAACCCTCCCCTGCGACGAAAACACACCTCCATCAGCGCATTGATGTCCAACATGCTGCGGGGGATGGTCTGCACGACCTGGAAAATCTCCATGGGGTCGTGCACAGCGAGAACGGCCTTTTCTCCGAATTTGAAAATCGCGAGCGCAATGCGAAAGAGCGTTTTGCTGCCTTCGAAGAAGAGGCAGTCCCAGATGCGTAGCACGGATTCGATGGGGAGCGTGCCGACGAAGAGAGACATGAACCATGCTGTCGTGGCGAGGCTGATGGTCGGGAGGCGGAGGGCTTCCGCTCCTGGGAAGATGTTTTGCGCGAGGTACGAGCCGCCGTTGTCGTCGAGTTTGGCCCAGATGGCGGGTAGGGAGTCCTTGACGCAGTTCATGAGGACTGCAATGTCGATGTTGGCGCCTTCGAGGGCGATGCCGTGTGTGCCGGGGAGGTGGGTGGTCGTTACGATGTCCATGAGGATGAATGCCTTCTCTTCGTCCTGGTCTAGAAAGAGGAGGAGCAGACCGGCGATGAAGTTGAGCGACTGGCAGTATCCGATCTGTGGGTTGTGCGCCGCAAAGGCCTGCAGTACCCTTCTCAAGGCCTGCACCATGGGCGTCTCGGGCTCGACGGAGTGACGAATCCTCTTGCGCTTTGGCACTTCCTCACTCCCTCCTCCGCCAGTGCTTGCCTTGGCCTCCTCCGTGGGCACAGGATCTGGCTTGAATCGGATGTTATCCGGAAACGTGCGATTCAAGTCGCGCTCAATGTGCTCTCTGTCGTTGTCGCTCAACTCTCCGTTCTTCACCTTCTCCAACGCCCGCTGATACACATCTGGATCTTTCGCCAGCTTGCCGGGCCCACCGGCATACCAGAACCACGCCGCCCCGCGAAGATGAGACGGAATGCCCTTACGCACGTACCGTTTGATCTTGTCGCTCTTGGGCGGGAAGCGGAAAGGTTGCTCAGTGTTGAGGCCGTACGATTTCATCAGCGCGTGCCACTTCTTCTGCCTGCGTTCGAGGTGCATGGTGTAATTCACGTTCCACGCATCGTACTGTTCCGCCGTGATGTATAGGGAGGCTTTCTTGAAGCCGTAGCGGTCACGTTGGACCCGAGCGCTGTCTGTTGAAGGTTTGTTGGCACCGGTCCCCGTGACTGGACTTGAAAGAATCCGGGAGAAGGTATGTGAGCGGTTAGGTGGGTGAACGACAAGGAAGCCATCCTCCGACGTTCGCCCGCGTTCCAGAAGGCTCGCGCTCTGACTGCGTCGGTGGCCCAGCAGAGAGGCCTTCTTGTCCACGTTCAGATGAGAGCGCTGAGAAGACTGCCGTTTCTCCGACTTCTCCACTTCACCTGCTTGTGCCGCCGTGTCCAGACTCGGTCGAGTGCTGCCCTCGAACCCATGCACATACAGATCAATGATCTCATCATCCATGTCCTCGTCTGGCGTGGTTTGTGGCCAGTCGGGATACACCTGCACAAACTCGTCGGCATGGGAGCTTGGTGCTGTCAGGCTGCTGTGCTCGGTGTGAATGCTGCCGGTGTGTCGAAAGCTGGAATTGCTGGTGACGGCCGAGCGACCGCTGTCCACCGCAGATGGAAACGACTCTCGGCCGTGGTCGAGAGTCATGGTGGGCACCACCGACCCAGAGGAGCGGGTTTCACCAGGAATAGGAGGCGGTCCTTTCGCCTTGGTCGGACTCGATAAACGGTTGGTCAGCCCTTTGAAAGCGCCGGTCGTAGGTTTTGAGCTTCGTAAGCTCTTAGCCTTTGCTCGTAGAGGCGAGGGCGGAGGGGTCGCAAACAGCGGCGATGAGGGTGGCCGTTCGCGACCGGTAGGGCTGGAATCGGGTGTCTCGATTGCCTCGGTGCGCGCCTCGTGCACCTGTTGCAAGACTCGCGCACCTAACAACGGCGGCTTGAACGCCTGCTTCCTCCCCTCCTCTTTGGCAGCAAACGCATGCTCCGAACTCGCCGTCACCGTGTTGATGAGTGGCACAGCCTGTACTGGTGTCGGATTGAAGCCGCGGACTTGGTGTTCGATGGGTGTCCAAAGAGGTTTGGGCGTGGCTCGTTTGGCCTGCAGTCGCTCGGGCGAAGCTTTTCGTAGGGGCAGGTGAGGCGTCGGAGCAGGCAAGTCGGAAGGGGTGGACACGGTCGATGCCATCGCTTCTCTGACCGCATCGGCGACGGACAGGGTGCAATCCGCACCATACTTTCTGCTGGTGTTGCCGTCGCCCATCTTCTCTTTCTGCCGGCTCGATGCAATCACCTCGCGACCCGGTGAAGTCGCTGAAGTCTTGCACTGCAAGCGCCCGAATCCGCCGGTTCCACAGCTGGCATGGTGTTGTTGTGACACAAGCCAGCGGCAAGCTTGGTGGTGGTGGTACGGACAAGGATGCAAAGGTGGGTACCCGTGGAACTTCCGAAATTGCCTGCACGTTGATGACACCGGGGGGTTGGTGCACGAAGCAAGGATGCGGGAAATCGAGCGCTTGCGTCGGAGCTTCACGGACGCGTTCGGAGCGCGTTCATTAATAAACGGTGATGCATGATGAGGTTGTCCGGGTCTGGCTAGAAACCGTTTGGAAGCCTGGAACGCTCGGACCCACCTTCGAGCTCCGTCATGGGCCGGCGCAGCCCAGGGTCCCCGGACGCCTGGGGCACGTGCCTCTACATTTCAAGATCGTGGTTTGCGCTGGACTGTCTATCAGGACAGCAAATGACATACGAGACTCGACATTGAGACGGAAATGAGTTCTACAGCGGGATTGCTTTTCTAACCCACAAGTTGGTAGCTTGCGGTACTCGTCATTGTCTCAAGCTCATGAAGCGCCAAGCGCTATGCAGCAGCGTGTATTCTCTCTGCATGAGCGCCGTTCCTTATCATCCGTATCGCAACCTCAAGTCTTCTCTCCGAGAGTTCGTTCTTCCTCGTAATCATATACTCCCAGGAAATGCACTCCCTTTGCCATAATCGATCCCCACTGAACCAAGACCCCTTCCCTCTCGAGCCCACCTATTCCACCATCTTTCCCCCTCATTTCGCATACTTCTTCACCCAATCCTGCGCCGTCTTGTCAAACCCCTTGCGATCATTCTTAAACTGGTCCGCAATGCCGGCCTCGACCGCATCATCCGGCTGCGGCGCACTCAGCACCGCGCGCACCAGCTTCAGCACGTCGGCAATCTTGTTCGGCGGCTTCCACTCCTCCGCCCGCAGCATGCCGAGGCACATGGCGCCGCGGTCGTCGTTGGTGACGTTGGGGTGGTAGATTTTGGTGCGGAAGGAGAGGGTGGGGGGTTTGAAGGGGTATTCTTTGGGGAGGACCTGGAGGGTTGGTAGGTCATTGGTTAGTCGGCGTGACGGCGGGAAGAGAGATGCGGTGCGCACGTACGATGGCGATGGTGAATTTGCCGCCTTTGTAGATGGAGTCGTCGGGCCCATCCATGGAGACGTCCCAATTGTAGATGTCTTCGTCTTTGGTGGTGATTTTGCAGCCGGGTGGGGGGTTGGTATTAACGTCGCCCAACTCCTTCATGATGCCTGCGTCGGAGTCTCAGTGAACCGATGGCCAAGTCAGTCCTCGCAGGTCACGTAACATACGTTTGTTCGCCGCCATCTTCGAAGCTGCCTCTGGACTGGTGTTTCGAGCAAGTTGGAAGTGGGGGAGTGTTGTGACTCGGGGTCAAGTAAAGACGGCAATGAACATGAGTGATTGACTGTGAAAGCCGTCATTCAAGTGAAAGGGTGAAAGGAAAGCACCAAGGTGTTGGGGGTGAAACGTGTGGTCAGTCCAAGCCCTTGACGTGAGGTCTCGAATGCACGGCGTTTATGCTATTTAAAGCGACTGGAATGACGGAGGACTGACTGTTGCTGCCTTATCGATAAGGCAGCACCTATGCGAGCTAGGTTCATCCCTCCACGTGATTACGAGCCGCCATTCATCACTCGTTCTAAGCAGTTGGCGATAGTGTTCAAATGGTAGATGAGTGTGCATCATCATCGCTCCACTCACTTTCCGAGTGATGCAGGAACACGCGGAATCACGGAGACCTGAGGCAGCACTGTGCTGCCTGCGAGTTTCTAGCGACCGTTTCTCCACGGACACCCGGGCCGCCTTCCAGGTTTCTACCAATGCGTCCAGGTACACTACCTTATTCATCTAACGTGACTAACAGAAAGCCTGCGGGATTGTGCTGATCGTGTACTACTACATCGATCCAATGATACCCACGATATACCAAGCTCCAAATGCCAGCCACTTCGGGACAGACGATGTCGAGATAGAATTGACCTGCAGATCCCGCTCCATGTTTAGACAATATAACCGCCTTACCAAGCAGATCCATTCTTCCAAAAGCTTCAGACAAGCCAATAGCAAAGCGTATGCCCGCTACTCTCCTGCGCGCCGTCCGCACGCGAGCTAGTGCGGCAGACAACATAGGTACGCACAGGCACAGGAGCTTGCCACTGCGAGTTATCTTCTTCTTTACTCATGTTCCAAGTCATCATCATGCATTCCTTCGCCAGCATTATGGTAGAGGACCTCTCTCGCTACGTACGAGGATGCATTCTACCGACATGTAGGCGATGCTAGCACTACTTCCTTCACAATGGCCGTCGAGTACAAATAGTCGTCCAGGCCTGGTTCGTATCGCATCTTGTTTCTCCTCAACCTCCTCAACCCTCCCCGAAGCATCTCAACTCGTCCTTCATCTTCTTCGATCAGTCATCATCCACATTATCATGTCTTTCCTCCGCACCCTCACCGCCCTCTCCGCTTGCCTCGCGCTGTCAAGCGGCGCACCAACAGGAGACGTCAATCCATGCCAGCCTCACAAGCGCTTCCGACTCATGGCCAACGTAACCCAAACCTACCTCGCCCCAGTCACATGCACCATGCCAAGTGACCAGTGCAATGCATACTTCAACGAGAACAGCACCACCGGCTTCGAATACATCATCGCCCAGGGAGCCAACCACCTGATGATCGCCGCCGTGCCGCCCGGTTCATCAGTCGTCACCGGCCTCTACGCCGACATCTTGGTGGACAATCAAGAGCCTCGCGCCATCACCTTCACTTCGGGCATCCCGGCCCACATGAACTGCACCGTGGTGCAGAGTCCGAGCGGCGATGGGACGTGTGATTTGAAGTGTATGGAGTCCACGTATAATCGGCGGCCAGTCCTCTTGGCCACGTCCGTCGAGACGTTCGAGAATAACCTGTGGTATGCTGGAAAGCGGTTTACGGAGACGGTGGTCAAGGCGGTGTATCCGTCGACATGAGTGGGGGTTTTGATTGGCCTACTTACGGATACCTGAGGCAGAACTGCGCGCGAGGCTCTAAGCGACCGTTTCGTCAGCACGCATTGGTACCACACTCCACGACCACGGCTGCACATGTGCCGCTTTTAACGACATGGATTCTTGGTAGACTAGCACTCTATACATGAGGTGCGTAACCATGCATCGGCCCTTATTCTTTACTATGCGCCGACTCAACTCCCGTCCTATCTACCCTATAAGACGGGGTACTTAAAGGGCAGCTCGGCCGCCATGGCGTCCATCCAATTCTCACACACGCTCGTCATCCCTCGCTGAATTCAGCCAGCCGACTCATCCATCATGCCTACATGTATGCTTCGCACCCTCACTGCACTTTACGCTTGCCTCGCTTTGGCGAGCAGCCTGCCATCATCAGGCAGCGCTGGCACATGCGATCCCCACGGCATCTTTCGCCTCGAGGATCCGTCCACCGGAAAGTACCTTACGCCAGGCTCTCCTTGCACCGACGCGGGGTGTTACGCCTTCTACAGCGTCAACAGCTCTACTGGCTTTGAATACACCATTGCTAGGGGAACCACCCACCTGGAAATAGCTAAAGTCCCTCATGGTTCGAAGACTCCAACAGGCCTCTATGCCGACGTCGACAAGAAGGTCGAGGTGACTGCGTTCGTCTTTTCTTCTACCATCCCGGCCAACCTGAACTGCACCGTCAAGCCAGATCCGAGTGGCGATGGGACGTGCGACTTGAAGTGTAGCGGCTCTGCCATGGGGTACACCTATAAAGGCCAAAGCGTCGATACGGACAATGGTCAGTGGTTTCTCGGACGCGAGTATGGCGAGATTGTTATCAAGGCAGTGTTTCCCTTGACGTGATCCCGGATACCTGCGCGTGAGGCTCTAAGCGACCGTTTCGTCAGCACGCCTATATTAGTACCACACTCCACGAACACGGCTGCACATGTGCCGCTTTTTAACGATATGAGTACTTTGGTAGACTAGCACTCTATACATGCGTAACTATGCATCGGCCCTTATTCTTTACTTTCCGCCGATTCAACCTCCGTTGTGCAAGACGGAGTACTTATAAGCGTCCATCCCGTTATCACATACGCCCTTCATCCCTCGTTAGATCTGGCCAGCCTACTCGTCCATCATGCCTATGCTTCGCACCCTCACTGCACTCTACGCTTGCCTCGCTTTGGCGAGCAGCCTGCCATCATCAGGCAGCACCGCCACATGCGATCCCCACGGCATCTTTCGCCTCGAGGATCCGTCTGGACAGTACCTCGAACCCGGCTCAGGATGCAATGACGCCGGGGGCTGCTATGCATTCTACAACGCCAGCAGCACCACCGGCTTCGAATACACCATCGAGCACGGCACCAGCCACCTGATGATTGCCAAAGCCCCAAAGGGCTCCAAGTCCCAAGTCGGTCTCTACGCCGACACCGGCCAGAGTGTCGTGGTCTATGGTGGCATTTTCCCGTTCATCTTCTCTCCCGCCACCCCCACCCATCTGAACTGCACCGTCAAGCCGGATTCGAGCGGCGATGGGACGTGCGATTTGGATTGTCGCGGGACTGCTTACGGGCGGCTGTTCAAGCTTCAGAGCGTCGATCCGACCATGGATGGTCAGTGGTTCCTTGGACGCAAGTATGGCGAGATCGTCTCCAAGGCAGTGTATACTTGAATATTCTCCGAGTGTCATTGGGCCGTTGCTCGTTGTGGGTGGCTAGGAAACGGAGCCAGTGGAGACGGCGCGTCGAGAAACCGAATCAATCGGTCGCTTCCGTCTGGCAGGGCGCCATGGTGATGGCGAATACCAGATAGATATCCTTTCATTCATCTATTTGCCAAGAATACTCGAGTTCCTCACGATTCCGCTGCCTGTTCCTCGCGGCAAACCACTTCCTCTCAAACCCATTGCTTCGATCCACGCCATCCCATCTCCATCCCGGCCGGATTCCATATCGATTCGGTTCGAAGGCTCCCACATACGTCTTGCCACCACCCTTCTTCTTCCTTCCTCCTTTCCCAGTCGTCCCGCTACTCTTCTTGCTCGCAATCAGCTGCGCCATAGGATCATTCCACCGCTCCCGCTCCTTCAACTCCTCGTTCATCTTCTCATCGTCCGCATACCTCGCCACAGACATGACCTTGGCATCGTCCAGCTGTTGTTTCCGCGCTTCCTTCTCCCGCTTCTGCACCTCGCCTTTCCTGCTCTCGAGCTCCTCCGCCTTCTTGCGCTCTTCCTCCTCTGCCTTCGCGCGCGCCTCCGCTCGCTTCATAGCGACGTTGATAATGCGTCCAGAAGCGTCGCGGTAGATAGTCTCCTGCGCTTTGCCCGTGGGATCCAGACCCGCGGCTTGCATCGCTTTGCGCTCCGCCTTTTCCTTCTTCTTCAACGCCGCCGTGACCTGATCGGCTGTTTGTAGTCCCGCCATGGCCCCTGAAGCCATCGTAGGCCCCTCATCCTCCCCTACTATCGCCGGTGCATCATTATCCTCTTCAGCGCGCGCCTTGGACTCCGCCTGTGCCTCTGCTAGGATAGCGTCCGCGCTCGCCTGCTCTGCGCTGGTGGGAGCGGAAGTTCCAACTCTGATCCATTTCGATTTCTTCGCGGGCTTGTTGAGACCGCCGGCGAGTGTGTCTCCCCAGATTGTAGGCGCTTCGTCATCTTCATCAGCATTTTGGGGCGTATTCGTCCATTCCCTCGCGTCGTCGTCTGCTATCGTCACGCCTGCCTCTTTCGCCGCGTCTTTTCGCTTTCGCTTTTTGGACGCCTTCGCATCTGCCGAGAGGTAGTTTTTGGCGAGGTAGTCGGCGAGCCCCATGGTGGTGTTTGCATTGTTGATGTGAAGGTTGTGGAAGATGGTTGGAGGTCGAGGCCAGAAGTTCTCGGTGGAGCAGCCGAGAGTGCTCCGAGCTTCGAGCGGGAAGGCTAATGCACGAGGCGGAGGTGAGTCTTGCACTCATGAGCAATCGCGATATTGAACGTCAAGACATGCGCGAGGAAGCGCAAAGATGGCACGCTCCGACGAGGCGGAAATGTGGTATACTGCCGTCTACAAAGCCATCCAACAGATCCCGCCTGGCAGAGTGACGAGCTACGGACATATCGCAAGTCTCTTGGGCTATCGTAAGTCCACCATTCTAGAGCATTCAGAGTATGCCTCCAACTGACCGCCCCAGCCGAACGACCACGGTTTGTCACTGGGCGTCAAATCCAGCCCGGCGGTCATATCTAACCATGCAACAGCCAAGTCGGCGTGTGCTTAAAGTACCTCCCTGACACCACCGACCAACCCGACGCGCGCTTCAACAGCTCCACCGTGCCATGGCAAAGAGTCATCAACTCGAAAGGGACGATTAGTCCAAGGTAAGGCCAGGCCACGCTCTCATAAGATGTATCAATCTCTCGTGGGGTATTAATGTGGGATTGCAGAGGAGCTCAGGGCGCCGCTCGACAGGAAGCAGCTCTCGCGCGGGAAGGAGTGGAGGTTGGTCGGGGCAGCCTGGGGGAGCGCACGATAGACTTTAGCCAATATGGCTGGTTCCCCGACGAGTTGCCTGATGATCTGACTGCTACGGAGGCGCAGGACTAGAGGGAGTTCGCTCGCTACTCCCCCCACATCTTCACCAAGATCTTGCCTTTCGTTCTTCCTGTCCTCAGCTTGCTATATGCCCTGATCGGCCCGTCGACTTCCACATCGAATATCTCATCCACTGTAGTCCGCAGCTTGCCTTCTTGCAACCACTGGCTTAACTGGGCGAAATCTTCGGCCTTGTTGACCGTGTTGAGGAATTCGAACGGCCGCTGTCCACCGCCGAGCCAAGTTGGCGCGTGGGTCTTGAACAGGTTGCCCAGGATGAAGCCAACACTGACGGCGCCGCTGCCCAGTTGTACGAACCGGGCGCCGGGGGTGGTAAATTCATGGGCAGTCCAGTAGAGATCGGCAGGCTCGCCGACATTGTCGACGACCAGGTCGAAGCGTTTCTGCCGCTTGAGCTCGGCAACGACGTTGTGCTGCTTGTAATCGATCACCACATCTGCACCGAGGGACTTGCACAGCGCCACGTTGGGGGTAGAGCAGGTCACCGTGACGTGGCAGCCCGATAGTTTCGCGATCTGAATGCCGAACGTTCCGCATCCGCCACTTCCGCCGTTGATGAACACGCGCTTCCCGGCGTTGAGCTGCACTTTCGGGACGATGGACTGGTAGGCACTGAGGGCAACTGACGAAACGCAGGCGGCATCGTTGAGGCTGACGCCTGATGGGATCGGCACGCAGCCTCCGCGCGGAGCAACAGTGTACTCTGCCAGTGTGCCGAACTTTGTCGGTAGTTCCAATCGGCCATATACCAATTGGCCGACTTCAAGTCCCGCGGCCGCACCTTTGGGAAGCTCCGCGACGCGGCCTGCAAAATCGATGGCGGGCGTCGAGGGGCTGCCGACGATGAGGCGTCCGAGATACGGTATTTCTGCGAATTTGTAGTCGACTTGATTGAGGGCGACGACGAGGACTCGCACAAGCACCTGGTCGGGTTTCAGTGGACCAGGTGGGACAGGTGCGGCCAGGTTGAGTTTGAGATTCGCCTCTACCGTCGGGCTGGCGGAGGCGAATTGCCACGCCTTCATTGTTTTGGACGTCGCTTCAGGCATGATGTCGACAACGGATGTCTCGGATTGCTATAAGGGGACGTCGATTTCATTTTATACGACTTTCGATGTTTGTCCGTTCGGTGCAATAAGCCTCCGGGTCGGTAGGATATCGATCTCGTCCGGCGCCTCGCAAGACCGCCCCCCCCGCTTTCACGATCGCTGACATAACCGTGCTAGGCGTCCCACGGAGCATTAGCAAGCAGGTGAACAAATCATATGCATCCCTTCGCAATCACAGCACCGCCTGGACCGAACGCTCGGGTGACTGCTAGCTGTGGGCGGCGGCAGGCGGTCACGGAGGCGGCACGGTGGGCGGCGCGGCTGAGACCACGTTCCGTCATCCGTTGCTTATTAAGCCCCCGCGGCAAGAAACGTTTTGGCGACAGAAGATCCTTGATTTCCAGTTGCGCCAATGATGACGATCAGTTTCTCGGATGTGCTTGCCATGGTCTTCCAGGGTGCGAGAGGATGTGCCCTGCAGCCTTGATCCATTCAAGGCATGTTCCTCTTACCTCAGCCTCGGCCTTACGCGGATATAACCACATGCATGAAGCTACTCCACACGGCAGGAGGGAGCTTGGACGGGCGCGCGGGGCAATCACATGCAAGAAGGACGTGACGTGAACAGTCATACCTAGGGACGGACCTGTCGTGTTGTTGATTCCTCCATCTCTTCTTTGTCCTGCTCTCATTCAATCCCCAAAGCAGACACCGACGGCCAGCTCTGATCCGCTCGCGGCGACGCGGTCTCGGCATCTTATCGCACGTGGCGCAGTCGCGCTGATAGCCTCGTGACTCAACCGCATCATCCTACCGTACTTTACGCGCCGGCAGCGACGTGTCTGACCTCCGTCGTCACTCTTGCCTCTTGATTCCTCCACACATCTACTTCCTGCCCGTCTGCGTGGCACATCTAACTCGTGCTCAACAAAGAACCTGCGAAACCTACGTCACGTTTCAACCAAGAACTGATCATCCCTCCAACGATCTCCCTGCAGCTCTCAACGCCGATAAGCTCACCAACAGCGAGAGCGGCACTCAACGCGCATCTCACAACCCCCGCCAGCAGCGCCAGCAACATGGCGTCCGAGCGAACCTTCTCCACCTCCGACCTCCGCAGCGCCGCCCAAGACTCCAAGCGCAGTGCCACGCGCAAGCACAAGTGGCAGCTCGGAAGCGTGCAACGCGTCGGCGGTGCACCTAATCATCCCCGTCCTTCGCACCCCTCGGAAACGTAAGTAGTCCAAGTCCCGACTCACTGCCTACCTGAATCCCCTCGATTGACACGCTCTTCTCAGCTACTTCAACGCCCGCCGACGCGACGCAAAGGGCGCCGTGGCGTCTCTCGCGCACGGCACCAAGATCGCCCGCAAACACGACATCCGCGAAAGCACCGCCAACGCCGTTTCCGACGACTCCTCGTCCAACTCCAGCTCCGACCACGACGACTCGCACAAGGCTTCCTCGTCCCCTCCCAGCGAGACCGAGATCATGTACTCCTTCGACGCCGCCCGCGGCCCTTCCCGCGGAAGTGAGATCCTCAACGTGGCGCTTGCAAAGGCTGTCGAGAAGTTTGAAGAGCGCGAGACGGCAAAACTGGTGAAGAATGAGTATGATGTGATTGATTCCGAGGGCGAGAGTGTCGGCCTTTCGTCGACGGGCAAGCGGGGGAAGGGCAAGGGCAAGGCCTTGTCCGTCCCTCTTGTCGACGAGGACGAGGATTACGAGTTTGTTTGAGTGGTTGACGATGACTGCTTGGTTCCGGAGTTGGACTGTTGTTTTGGGTTGCATTCACGTCTACGATTGTCTCCTCCTTTCGGTTTGGGGATGTGGACGACGGCGCAGATCATGAGAGGGACGACGGGCGTTCTTCAAGGAATTGAGCTGCGAGATACCCCGTTTTTGTTCGGTGTTGCTTTGCTGTTGCTTACGTGGTTGGATAACTGCGGCTTCCAGACGACGATAATATCTTTCGTATGCCATCATATGCTATCCCCAAGCATGGGTCGAAGGACTGGAACCGCAGCCTTGAGTCTCGGCGCGCCTGAGGCATTATTTGCCACGCCCAGGCGCCTATCTCTTCCTTCTCCTCCGCACCTCATCCTCTTTTCCATCTTGTCTCGTCTCAAACAAGGTACTGTTCCCCTCGATAAATTGTTGGTTTCGGAGTTGACGGCCTTCAAAGGATGCTGCCGCCTGTTAGTCACCTCGTTTTTTGCCGCCTGCATCCAGTCATCTCATAGGTCCGACAGTTAAGTGTCCTCTCACATCATTTCTTCTTAGCAAGGCAACAAACACTACATTTCAGAATGCTGAACAAAAGAAGACCATGTCTTTTCAATCCTATGAGTCGATGTCCTTTCTGCTTCTAATCGTGCATAACCGGTGAGGAAATTGCGCCCCGCCATTGGCTCCAACGTCTCTCTCTCTCCAACGAAAAAAGAGGCCCGTCAGCAAACTTCATGCCCTGCGCGCTGCCAGCGAAGCATTCAGTTACACGAAACGCTACCTTTTGAACAGTCATCTCGTCATCTGGCCAACTCGGATTCGCTCGTCTACCTACTGACTTCCGTACCCCCCACGTGCCAGGCATGATGGGAGTCTTCGCCCTCTCAGTCTCGCTTTATTAGTCACCTGCACGGCCTGGGCGAATGATATGTCAAAAGACGGCAGCAACTCCGAAGAACCGTCAAGATGCAGATGGCGATTCGCGATCGTCAACTCGTCAGTTACATTACCGCCACCGAAGACGTTGCGCAGGGCCTCCGCCTCTTTCGCAACCAGCTACCGCGTCTGGCTACTTCTATTACCAGGAGCATCAGCAGGCTCTTCGCTTTGAGCGCCGTCCTACGCGAAATTGATATTGTCGAGCGCGATGAGCCTTTGCCCCTCCCTGTCCAGGATGATCTCGATCTACTCCTTCCGAGTCTTCGGCGCACCCTGGACTCGGCCCTCGACATGGTCGTGGAATCCCGCGATCGGCCTTACGCGGTGGTTTGGGGTGAGATGGATCGTCAGATGGAGAGCGAAGAGGACATGGGGCTGCCCGAGCGGCTGGACCTATACCATGCGTTTCTTTCCCTGCAGGCTGATGTCCTGCATGGACGAAGACATCCGTTGAATGCGGGGGTGTTAAGGGAAGATCTGTTTTTGCTGTGGGATGCCCAAAAGGTGTCTGTCCTGCGCGAAGAAAGGAGGTTGATTGGCAGTTCAGGTACGTTGTTTCCTACTCGAGAGACGTCGGGTCTGAGAGCGGATGAACACATAGTATGGTTGAGTGGTGCTCGTCCCTTAACTGATGAAAGTGCAACAGCAGCACTCCCACTCCGACCAGGCCCGAGCCGATCACGTTCCGATCGACTTGACCTCGTCGTACCAAGCTCACCAGTTTCTTCTTCCGAAAGCTGGAGCGACTACACTCGCCGCCCGCGCCTGCCCCGTCTTCCTACAGCTCCCGACCCTCCTCCCACCATGCCTAGCTCTCCAACACGCACATCCACCTCTTCTCGCACTGTCCAATCCACCCCGACATGGAACTCAAGCAACACCGTGGTTTCCTCAACCATCGTGCACTGGTGTCAAAATGTCTTTGACCGTCCGATTCCAGCCAACGCTTTTGCCCGTGAAGATCGACTGTTCGTTGGATGACAATGCCGTTCTGCGGACTTTCGCTGACAGATTCACGATAGGACCGCGGCCTCCGCCTGTCTGGGCTCTACCGACAATGAAGCTATTCGACACCTGAGGCGAGACGACTTCTATTCAGCCCTGGAGTTGTAAGGGTTGTTTCCTCAGCTGTGAGGTGCCAGTGCTGACCATCACCTAGGACATTCGATGACGGCCAATTGCACGCCGCTTTCTATTTCCGCCCTGGTGATAGTCGAGCTCGGATCCTACTTACCACGACAGATCCACGAGGCAAACAATCACACTACTGTGCCCTGCTCACCAATCTCAAAATCATCCGCGAGGCTTCTACCCTCCAATTATGCCGCGCCAAAGGTAACGGCCGATACACTCTGTGGGCGAGATTGAACTTCACCTCCTACGAGCGTATGTTGTCTCCTTCGCAACCTTCAGTAGAACCAATCTTGAATCTAATCCCGACCCAGGCATGGTCCTCTTCTACTGCACCTTCGTCGCCATGAAACACCAAGACGCCCGCCCCGTCTCCCACCCCGACCTCATCGAGAACGTCGAGCTACAAGGGCCGCGATCCAGCCAGGGCGAAGCGCAAGACGAAGTGCAAGAATTCGGCGGCATAATTCAACACGACCGCATGCAGCACGCCCTGCGCATGTACAAAGACCGCTCTTCCGGCGTTGTGCGCCTCGAGGCTTCGGCGCACCGAGGACCCATGCAAGATGTACCGCTTTGGACGGCGTTCCTGACGAAGTATGCCACTGATCCGGACCATGTGTGTTTGGAGAGGGATGGGGTTGTGAGTCTTGCTGCGGTGAGGCCGCCGCCGTATGTCTTTTTGGGGGGCTATGAACCGCAGAGGAATGAGAAGAGGGAGTATATCTTGGAGTTTACGACTGATGAAGGTTCGTTGGACAAAGTTGCTTGCGTGGAACATGGGGCTTTTGTGCTGATTTCATGAGTGATAGATGCAAAGGACTTTGTCGAGATCTGGAGTAGGGTTTGTCGGGCGAACCGGTGACGATGAAACGGCTGTGAACGAATCTGAACAACTTAGCGAGGCGTTTTCGGGGCATGACTTTCAACATCGAGCATTACAGCGGTAGCAATCGATCACACTCGCCCTCCTGCATCCTTCGAGTCCATTCGTTCCTCAGGATGATGCCCCAATTCGTCAAACTCCCGCTGGCTCTCCTCTCTCGGCTGATTCAGCTGATGATCACTCGGCGCGCGCCCCGGCAGCGGGAGTCGACTCTGATCATGCTTCCCCCCTTCACACGCCTGCAGCGTCTCCCACAACTGCACCATACTCCCCGCAGGCACCTGCACCTCGCCCGCCAGAATCTGCCGATTCTTCACCCCCTCAATGCCATAGAAGCGCTCGTTCTCGCTCGTCCGCTCGGCAATCACCGTCCCGTCAATCTGCACGCCCACGTACAAGCCCTTCGACTTCGTGTACGACCACACGGGCGCCGGGTGCGTCAGTTGCGACTCGACGTTGGCGCCGGCGCCCAGCGGGCCGACCGTGGCGCTCACTTCGCCGCCCAGCGTGCACCGCACCCGCGTAAAGGCCTCCATGCCTTTTTCGTCGTTGATGACGCACACGCAGTCGTAGATGTCGGCGCCGGCCATCAGGCCCCAGCCGAGGGTGTGGATGAGGATGCCGGACGGAGGCGACCATTGCCCGTTCGGCAGGCGGGAGACGACGACGCCGCTGCCGCCTGCGCCGGACCAGTGGAAGCCTGCGCGCAGGACGGTGAAGACGGCTACCCCGCGGGCGTTGCGGAAGATCTGTTGTGGCGGAGATGAGTTTGCGCACGATTGCTAGGAAGGCACGTGAGAAAGCTCACCTCTGGAGCAATGTGCTCGAGCGTCGTATGGTCTTTCCCCGGCCTGAAGCCATCGATGCAGAAACTGCGCAGGATCTTGGCCGCCTTCTCCGACTCCTTGTCCAGCGACGTGGGCCAGAAGGCTTCGGCGCCGGCCTTTTCGCTGACTCTATTCACGCCCTGGCCGACTTTGTCGAAGAACCGCTTGCCGCCAATCTTCGCTTTGTCCCATGATGATTTGGAGCTGGAATGAGTAGTCGACGCCATTATTTCGCAAACGAATGCAAGTCTGCGAGCGGCGGGAGTGAGATGGCGCGCCTATAAGCTGAGGCGCCGGATCCACGCGGGTAGGGATACCATCTTTTGGAGCTGCCACGCCCGTCTCGTCATCGCTCGCGAGTTATCTGCTCAGCTAGGGCAGGCCATCGGTTCCTCGCCTTCATTTGGAGTATAGTGGCATTGCAACATAACCAGCATGTGAACTCGAGCACGAGGCTGTAGGATTGGCTCAGCGGGAATTCTGGGGGAGCGCTGCGGGGCTGACATCATTCCCGGTCCACTCGGCCGGTGAATTCCAACCAAGCGATTCTCCGCGTAGCAATAATGCTGGTTGGGGTGCTTCAAAGACAGAGTCGGTAGGGCCAAGAAGCGGATTTTCGGGTTGTGGCCGTTTGCACGTTCATCGGGTTGGGTCTGGCTGCGGCCTTCGCACTTGTCCATCCCCGACTCTCTGAGCGACCAGATACTGTTGGTGTTCGGGTTCGCACCGTTTGTCGTCCGGCTTGAAAATGCCCAAGTCATTGCGGACGACTCGGAAACCGAGGGAGGAGACAAACCGGACCAGTCCCTCGTTTGAGAAGACCAGATTGGACTCCGGCACGCCCATGAATGGTACGGGGTAGTTGACGGCATAGGTCCCCGTCGCATCGTAGTCTTCTCCATTCTTCACGTAGTTATCTGCCGGCACGGTGCCGAACACCAAGTAGCCATTCGGCTGGACGTGCTTGGCGTATCTGAACATAACGTCGTGGAACTCGGCGTAGGACGTCAATTGTAGCAAGGAGAACATGATGAAAATGGCGGCGAATTCTCCCTCCGGCTCATACGTCAGGATGTCGGCGACGATGAAGCTGCCTTTGACGCGAGCGCTCGCGTGATGCACCATGCGAGGAGAAATGTCGACGCCGAGTACCTCGTGGCCCGCGAGGGAGAGCATTTCCGCCACGGGCTTGCCGGTGCCGCAGCCTACGTCGAGCACTCGTCCTCCTCGCGGGAGAAGTGGGATCGCCTTCTCCACGCATGCTTTCTTGAGCGGATTGTTGCCGTATGCGTGCTCGTACTCGATCTCGAGCTTCTCGAAGGTGTCCAGCCCGGCTTGAGAGCTGCTTGAAACGGCCATAATGTCCACTTGGTCGTTTTTGAACGGAGCCGAAGTCGAGTGTAGTTGCAAGATGTCAAGTGTCACGCACAAGAGTAAGGTGTTAGTATGCCCTGCCTAAGATCAGAGGCTACATTTGACTAATCTTTGCTAAGATCGACAGCGCAAATGGTTCGTCTTCACCAAGCCGTATAACGTTAACAGCAATCGCCTTTACTCCACATGCCGATGACCTTCCTGATGCAGAAACCACTTGACTCCTTCTATGGATGGCATTATTACTCGTCTGGCAAGAGAGCACTGATTAGATTTCACGATTGAATTATTGCCGATCCTCCCTTTTTGAGCTCGCTCTCTCTTTACGTGCTCCTCTCCAGCGACTTCTCTCCCTTCTTAGCGTTCACGCACAATTCATTCATACCCTCATGGCCGACGAGAAAGTGGACACGCTCAAGCAGGGGGATGTCGGGATCGAGTCCTACGAAGAGCGTAGCGCAGATTCGCTCGATGAGGCGGACATGCAACGTCTTGGAAAGGCGCAGGTGTTCAAGGTATCTCACGCACACTTCATTCTTCTTCACTGAACCATTGGATCTGATCGTTCGTCGCAGAGAAACTTCCGCGTCCTTTTCATATTGGCCTTTTCCGTCCTGACCATCTCGGGCTGGGTCTACGTTCCCAGGTGATCATGCTCTACCCAGGCTTGAAACTTGCAGCGCTCAGTACTGATTCCGAATAGCACTTTGACATACGGACTATACAATGGAGGCACCGGCGGCGTATTCGCCATGTTTATGTTCGAGTTTGCAGGTCTCTTCCTGGTCATACTGTGCTTGGCCGAGATGTCGTCGATGTACGTTCACTTGCCATCTCGACTCTACACAGCTTATACAATGCTAACGCGTCTCAGTGCGCCGACGGCAGGCGGTCAATACCACTGGACATCGGAATTCGCGCCACGGAGCCTGCAAAAGATACTCAGTTACTACTCCGGATGGCTGGCATCCCTCGCATGGCTCTCTGGTGTGACGGGCGGAATGTATCCTGCCGGGTTCACCCTGCAGGGCCTTATCCTCCTCGCCAACCCAGACTTCAACCCGCGACCATATCAGTGCTATCTATTCGTCGTGATGATTGCGACCACTGGCCTCCTAGTTAATACTCTTCTGGTGAGCTCGCCTGCCATGCGTACCATAGCCCGAGCCATCGTCTAATTGCCCTGCCAGGCTCGATACCTCCCTAAGCTGGAGAGTTTCATCTTTGTCGTCTTCGCTCTAGCCTTCGTAGCTGTCATTGCTGTGCTGTGGGTTCTGCCCACGCATTTAACTGCCGCCGAGGTCTTTCAAAATTTCCAGAAGGGTGACGGCTGGAGCAGTCTGGGATTGAGCATGCTTGTCGGTCAGAGCAACTTGCTTTTCCTAATAATTGGTGAGGAGGGAGAGAAGATCGAGCATTCTCTCCGCTCGCTAATTGATAATGTCTGCAGGATCGGACGCTACGGCGCACATGGCCGAAGAGACCAAGCACGCGAGCACGATTGTCCCCAAAATCATGGTCTCGAGCTATCTCATCAACGGCTTCTCCACGATGGTCGTGCTCATCACTTACTGCTTCTGCTTGGTCGACTACAACGCCGCCGAAAACTCGCCAGTCGGCGTCCTCGGACTTCCGTACCTGCAAGTCTTCGCCCGCGTCACCGGCTCAATCGGAGGCGGACAGGGCCTCGCCGCAGTCCTCGTGCTGCTCCAAATCGTCGGCACAATCAACTTCATGACGACCTGCTCGCGCCAGATCTTCGCGTTTGCCCGCGACAACGGCCTCCCCTTCAGTCGCTGGATCGCACGAGTCGACCGCAGCGGAACCTACCCCGTCAACGCCGTGTTCGTCGTCTGGACATTCATCGTCCTCCTCACGCTCATCACGCTAGGCAGCACCATTGCCTTTGAAGCCATCACTTCCCTCACCATGCTCGCGCTCTTCAGCACCTACACCATCTCTTGCACGTGTCTCTTCTGGCGGAGGTGTTTCGGCGGCGGAGTGCGGAGGGGGCCATGGACTCTTGGACGCTTCGGCATCCCGATCAATTTCCTCGCGCTCTGTTATTGCTTCTTCGTCCTTACGTTTTTGCCGTGGCCGGTGACTGTGCCGGTGGTGCCGGCGAATTTCAATTGGTCGTCGGTCATTTACGTGGGTATACTCGTGTTTTCCACGGGGTACTACGTGTTGTTTGCGAGGAAGCAGTATGCCGGGCCGGTGGTGTATACAAAGCCGTATTTGCGGTAGTCTGATCTGCGATACTGCATGTACGTCGATTTCGATCGTTTCGGGAGTGGCGGAGTCGCAGGCTTCGATGAAGGAAGAGGGCTGTCGCCAGCGGATCATCAAAGCTGCTCACGTGGTCGTGTTTCCGACGTCTCCGTTGTAAGCGACCAGTGCTTTGCAGATGGCGTTCCATTGCTGATGGACAAAGGTCGGAAGACGCTAAAGCAGACTGCAAGGCATCCATATTAAGGACCGGCGCTGCTGTTACAACAATGCGCCTTGCCCCTCGCATTTGAATACGAGTCTGACAAAGCCGGTCGCTAACGAAATCCCGTTGCCTAAGTTAGCATTTACCGGAGGGTAGCGAGAAGCGAGGAGCGATTCATCTATGCATCTAATAGGGTTGCGGTTATAAATAAAAAATAGGAGGGTGGCTGGTTCAGGCAACAAGGATCGGGCTTGTTGTATAAAGCCTCGCGATGCTGCGACGTTCGTTGCACATCATTGCCCGCCTCATCACCATTTGATCAGCATTTCCGCATACCATAGCGTTCAACGACACCTTCCTTTCAACCAACATGAAGTTCGCCACTCTCGCCGCCCTTGTTGCGACGGCAGCCACTGCCAGCGCCAAAGTCTTCCTCGGCCCCATCAACGATCAGATCACACTGGGCAGCACAGTCAATGTCGAGTGGATGGTGGACTGCGACGAGGTAAGCTCACGCTGTCCTAGAAGTTCATGTTATCCACACCCAGTCTGACGATTCGCGCAGACCCTCCACATGCTTCTCGTCAAAGAGACGTCCACCGGTTGGAACGAAGTGGACCACATCTTCAAGGACGTCAAGGCCGTTCCCATTGATGGCAGCTACGAGTGGCACGTGGGTAGCCAGTATCCAGAGGGGTGAGCATCTTACCATTGTGCATGGACCGAATCAACCTTAATCGCTGACGATTATCGCGTGATAGCAACTACGCCCTCTGGATCAGCTCGCAAAACTACGCCGACATCACGCCGTGGTTCACATTTGTGGATGCCCATTGAGGAGATGGAGATACCCAACCCTGTGCAGAGTAGATCCGCATGTCTGTATTCTCAATAAACGCATTGATGATGTTACGCAATCAAACTGTCCGCCTTCTCGTGTCTCGTCCGTAAAGCATGTACGGAAATGACTCGTGCAGCCTAGCCGAAGTTTCATGTCCAATGGCTGGCGAGCTCCGGAGGAAGATGTAGGGTTCGAGCCGTATCTCCAGCCTTGCGAAGTCGGCCCGCGTTGCGGAGCATGTTCTTGGCCGCTCCGTGGCTTCGGCCGGAGTCCGTCCGCTGTGAGGCTGACTTATGCGTACCGTAACATTGAAGGCATATATATAAGCACCGTGGTGGAGGATGCCATGGACGACTCTTTCAAACACCATTGCACGCTGCTCGATTTCCTTGTTGTTGATAAAGTCGTTCCTCACACACCCTGAGCGTTCTTATAAGCATCGAAGCCACTCAGAACAACTCGACAATGACGTCACCAATGCAAGGCAAAGTCGCCTTGATCACCGGCGGCTCGAAAGGCATCGGGCGTGCAACATGCATTGCCCTCGCGAAACTCGGCGCCTCCATTGTCATCACATACTCATCCGACGCCAATGCCGCGAACGAGTTGGTTAAGCAACTCGGCGAGGCAAACGCGATCGCAGTCAAAGCGGATGCGGGCAGCATCGAAGGGGCCGAGAAGACGATTCAGGCTGCGATTGAGAAGTTCGGCAGGCTTGATGTGTGAGTCGTGACCACGATTATTGCTCTTGGTTTTCGCCGAGTCGATTTGCTGATGATGAAAGACAGAGTGATACCCAATGCTGCGAGCCGCCTGCTTACAAAGGGCATCGAAGACACCAGCGAAGAGGACTTTGAAGACGCGTATCGTGTGAATGTCAAGGGGCCTTACTTTCTCATTCAGGTACGACAATGCTTCCGTTACGCGTTAGAATGTGCTAACGGTCGTCGTGCTCTAGAAAGCCTTGCCGCATCTGAAAGAAGGCGCCCGCATTGTCATGATATCGACGACTCAGTGTCATGCTTCCACAGTAACTGCAAATTACCTGCTCTACTGCTCGACCAAAGGAGCCGTCGTAAGTTGAGATCAGGAGGGCAGTCGAATACAAGACACATGCTGACCTTGTAATCGCCCGACAGGAGCAAATGGTGAAAATCTTGTCGAAAGCTCTGGGCCCCAAAGGCATCTCGATCAATGCCATCGCCCCTGGTCCAACGGGCACCGACTTCTTCCTTGAAGGCAAAAGCGAGCAAGTCTTGAAGACAATCGCTGGCTTCAGTCCTCACAATCGTATTGGTCAGCCGGAGGAGATTGCGGACGCGATTGCGTTCATGAGCAGTCCCGCGAGCCGTTGGGTCAGTGGTCAGATTCTGGCGGTCAACGGTGGAATGGCTTTCGTTTGAATGGGTGTTGCCGTGTTGCATGCGAGATCAGGAAGGAGCTTAGGTATCAGCAGGCTGGAAGTACAGACGCAGGCGTAGCTGTCACTTGCAGAATCAATATCGGCTTCCTTGCTGACCACTTGATTGTCTTGGTCTATTCTTCGAGACAGACAGCAGTGTTGTACTGCGGGGCCCCGGATGCCAGAAGTCGTGGCACGCCAACTTTCAGCCTCGGCTTCTCTACGAACTCCATGCCATATCCGATGCCTCGCGGTCGCTTCATTCCATCTTCACTCCAACAATCAACTCCTAGCCCAAACCCATCGACGCTTTCATCGTCATCCTCTCAATCTCGCCCAGCATGACGAGCACCGAACTCTCCACCCAGCCCCCTCCAACGCCCACCTACATCCTCTCCTACCCCGCCGACTACGTCCTGCTCATAACCATCAACCGGCCCAAAGCAATGAACTCCCTCCCCTACGCCTCGCACTGGGAAGCCGACGCCCTCCTCCACTGGTTCGACCGCGAGCCCTCCCTCCGCATCGCAGTCCTCACCGGCGCAGGCAAAGCCTTCTGCGCAGGCCAGGACCTCATCGAGCAACGCGACCTCACGAACCTCCGCGAGCGCGCGGCGAAAGGGGAGAAGGTGAAGTTCCCGGAGCGACAGCTGTTGACGCATCCGACGAGCGGGTTTATGGGGGTTAGCAGACGAGCGGGGAAGAAGCCTGTTATTGCCGCCGTCAATGGATGGGCGATGGGCGGCGGGTTTGAGATTTGTCTCGGCTGCGATATGATTGTTGCCAGTCCGAAGGCGACGTTCGGTCTCCCGGAGGCTATGCGGGGATTATATGCTGGTGCTGGCGGGTTGTCGAGGTTGGTGCGGTTGGCGGGCATTACGATTGCGAGTGAAGTGGCGATGAGCGGGAGGTTTCTTTCTGCGGATGAGGCGGCGCGGTACTTGATTGTGAACAAGGTGTCGAAGACGCATGAGAGTTTGCTGCCAGAGGCGATTGAGCTGGCATCCAAGGTGGCGAGTCTGAGTCCGGATTCGATCATCGTTACCCGGCACGGACTACGGCAGAGCTGGGAGAGTGGAAGCGTGGAGCGGGCGAGTCAGGAGACGGAGCTACGGTATGGAACCGCCTTACGAGAAGGCGAGAACCTGGGCATTGGCTTGCGAGCGTTTGCAGATAAGAAAGCGCCGAAATGGGTGCCTTCCAAGCTATAAGCGTCTGAAAATCAAAAACTTACTGCAGTCCCAACCACCTGACATCAGCACTCAACTCCCTTCCCTCCAACATCTCCGCCAACACCTTTCCCGTCCCCAGAGAATGGCTAATCCCCCAAGGACCATGTCCCGCACCCACATACACCCCTCCATCACTCCCCTTTCTTGTCCCAATCCCCTCCCCCAACTTCCCATCCGGTACCCGCGCAACAATCGGCACCCCCCTCCTCGTCACCGGACGAAAACAAAGCCCCTCCCTCAAAACCTCCAAATCCGTAGCCCCCGCCACCGCCGTGATCCTACCCAACAACTTCTCCGAAATCCGTCGCAGCTCAGCAATGCTCGCCGCATCGACCTTCGCATCCGTAGCCAGCTCCGGCAGCGGAAGTTGCGCATCGTTCAACCCCGCCACGTAGATCTCCTCGCCCACGCGGCTGAAAATCTCGGGGCTGATGCCGCCTTGCATGCTGGTGAAGATGGCGTGGCAGCCCTTGGATTCCAGCTCGCGCGTCCAGCGGGGGCTTTTGACGACTAGGCTGTAGCCTGCTAAGGGCTGGATGCCGAGGCGGAGTTTGGAGGAGGGGAAGAGGGTTGTGAAGACGGAGGGCGTCCATGCGCCGGCTGTGATGAGGAGGCGGGTGCAGGGGATGGATTGGGTTGCTCCGTCGGGGGTTTGGATCTGGACGCTGGTGATGTTGCCGGCTTCGTCGGTGTCTATTTTTGTAGGTTTTGCTGGGTGATGGAGTTTGACGCCGGCGGAAGTGCTCAGGCGGAGAAGCGATTGAGATAATCTGAGGGGATCACTGGTGTCTGTCAGCGCTGAACATCCACACCGGTCGGGCGAGATGGACGTACACCTGCGCCACTCCTCCCTCATCACCAATTATCTCACTCCGGCTGCCTCGGCCCCTCGTCAGCCATGCAGGCGCACCATCGGCATCGCTGATGAAATGTTCGCCCGCTTGCTGCGCTCGACTGCCTCCTTCCGCCAACCAGTCATCACTAGTGGTGTGCAATTGTCGACCCTCTACGAAACTCGTCGCTGTGCTCCGGCTGTAACCCCAGTTCGTGAAGCCATCATGTCGATCCGCCAACTCCTTGTGCAATCGGAACGACAGCGAACCCAGGGAAGCAGTTGCAGTCTCAAACCCTATGCACGGTGTCAGCAGTATTAACATGTCGAGCAAGGAAGAGCAAACTCACAATCCGAAACGCAGAACCCGCCAGCCTTGCCGGATGCACTAGCAAAAAGCTCCGGCGACGCTTCCACCAGGTGGATAGATTCTGGTCTCGTGTTTCCCGAACCGGCGAGATAGTACGCTGTCGCACTGCCGATAATGCCAGCGCCTATGATGACAGTGCTTGGTCCTTCAGAGGAGCCTTTCGCAACGGCAGTGGTCGATCCACCATTCGCCACCGCAGCCATTGTGGACAAGGGCACTGATCCGGTGAAGGGGGACAGTGTACGGTCGGGATGATGGATAATTGAAAACAAGCAGGATGATCTGAGACCTACTGCTGATCTGTGCATTCACCACTTCGATATAGGATTTATTTAGACCGAAGGGGACGAATGATTGGAGTTGCTGTGACGTTGCTGTAGACTTTGGCCACCTCAGGCACCGATGATTCCATAGGCGGGGCAACTCCATTGTGGGGTCGAGTCAAGTGCACACTTGCATCGGGGACACACTTTATGTTCCTCCTTCAACAATTCCGACAGCTCCTCCGAAAATGTCGAACAAGAGCAGCAAGGTCATCATTCTGACGGGCGCATCACGAGGCATTGGCCTGGTAATAGCCCACTACCTTCTCTCCCACGCCGACAAGCACAGACTGGTGGTGACGGCACGCAGCGAGAAGCCATTGAAAGAGTTGGAACAGCAATACCCCGGCCAGGTGGCAGTCCTCACTGGCGATGCGTCAGACCTGTCACTAGGTGGCAAAGCAGTCGAGCTCGCAGAAGACCGTTGGCAGCGGCTAGACGGCGTCATAATCAACCACGGTGTCCTGGACCCCGTTACGCGAGTGGCCAATGCCAAAGCCGAAGACTGGCGCAAGGCATTTGACATCAACTTCTTCTCGGCCGTCGCACTGGTCCAAGTTGCTCTCCCCGCTCTTCGCGATTCCAAGGGCGCCATCATCTTCACCTCATCCGGCGCGGCATCGAGAGGATTTCCAACGTGGGGTGCATACGGTGCTGCCAAAGCGGCTATGAACCACCTGGCCATGACGCTGGGCAGTGAGGAGAAAGAGATTACAAGCATCGCCATACGACCGGGAGTTGTGGATACGGAGATGCAGAGAGAAGTCAGAGAGAAGCACAATGGAGTCATGGACGAAGAACACGTGAAGCACTTTGCCAGCTTGAAGTCCGACGGACATCTGTTGAAAGCAGAACTGCCGGGTCATGTCATGGCGAAGCTGGTGCTGGACCCGCCACGCGACCTGAACGGCCACTTCCTTGATTGGAATGCTGGCGAGTTGAAGGCATATCAAGAGATGTGAGGGAATCGTGCTGGGGAGAGCTACAGCATTATGTTAGCCTGTGATTCCCCGTAGCCAACAAGTCATAGACAATCAAGAATGTGTGGTCTTCAGTTGAAAGATGAAAAGCATACATGTTATTCAGCAGGAGGCTGCAAGAGCCTCTCAGGTTTAGCATGGAATGTGTCGTTGCATCATAAGAACGCGGACAGAATAGAAAGAGGAACGTACTGAATTGGAAATGGTCGAAGTAATCGATGATATCCCTACCGTACTTCAGCTGGTCAGCATATTCCCTTCTGCAGTGAATCGGATGAAGATTGCGCGGGAGGAAAGGCATTTCAGGTAATCGAACCAAAGATTGTTCGTCATAGAGATCGGAATTTGATAGTACATTTTTGTTGTCTCATCAGGTAGCAAGGAGAGGAGGATGGGCTTGAAGACATACCGATTTCAAAAGCGGCCAGCGCTGAAGCACCATGATGCGCGTGAGCGCGAGAGAATGACGCTATGCCTAAGTATCTGAAGACACAGTCCTCTGTCAGCGCATGATCCTTGAGGGAATATGAAGTATAGTCTCAGTGCAATGATCGGAATCAGCCTGCGGTTTGGCGCCGCGTAGTCAATCACCATCGTGGGTAAGATAGGGGCGACAACTTGTCATCATGTAAGAGTGCGACGGGGGGTGAGTATACCATACGTACCTCTGGTGACAAATGATGGCTCGGTGTCCGGCGCCATGCTGCGAGTGGGGGCCAAGGAGGTTGACAAGAGTGAATGTTGTCGTGAAATTTTGGAAGGCGGGAATGAAGACGAAGCGCGGGCCACTCTTGGCACTCCCGCGGCGAACCGCAGATGACTACGCGACACGACCGCCATATATCTCTCCTCCACCACCACCTTGTCCTCTGCAGGCCAGCCTGCTCGACGACTCCCCACGCGCATTCGAGTTTTTCCGATCTCCTGCATCACTTTGTCGAGCGTTCATCTCGCTCAGCGCAATCTCACAACCGTCACTATATCCCATCATGTCCGACAAGGAATTTGGAGGTAAGGCACGCAAGCATGCACTGATGCCGTCTGAGCTTTCGCGAAGGCCTGATCTGCGCGTCGGACCAGCATCGGTAACTCTGCGAAACATAGCTGACACCGTCCCAGGCAGTGATGACCTCTCCTTGCCCAAAGGTACGCACATCTCCCACATCACCTTACCCTGCCACCAACTCCACTCTGCTTGTGTGAGAGGTTGCTAAGGCGTCTCCTTCCGCAGCCACCGTACAGAAGATCATCAACGAAGTCCTCGCATCGCCCTCCCTCGAACTTGCGACCACGAGCGCAGATGGCGCAACACAAACCATGACCTTCGCCAAAGAATCCCGCGACCTCTTGATCGAGTGCTGCGTCGAATTCATCACCATGCTGTCTTCCGAAGCCAACGATATTGCGGAGAAAGATGCCAAGAAGACCATCGCGTGCGAGCATATCACAAAGGCGCTGCAAGATCTGGGATTTGAGGATTACATTCCTGAGTTACTGCGAGTTGCCGAACAGTTCAGGGTCAGCCAGGTGGTACGTACTCCTGTCCAGCGTATTCGTGACATAATGCATTCCAAAACCAGTGTCTCGCTAACAAAAAACCATCATAGTCGAGGGAGAAGAAACAATCCAAAATCGAACAATCCGGCATGACCAATGATGAGCTTATCGCTGCGCAAGAGGCCCTTTTCCGGGATGCAGGAGAGAAGTATAACGCGACTACATGACCAGGCGGTGCCTAAGCGCTTCACAAACGGCGTGGAGAAGCAGCATTGTGCCCAGCCGATGCTACTGATGGAACCACATCATTCTCGGCCCGTGAACACACGCCTGCAAGATCAACTACTACCGGCAAGCGCAAGACTTGAGCATCATCATCGGATGAATATTCATTGATTACGGGCATCGTTCCATGGCATTCGGAGATGGAACGCGTTTGGAAGAGCGCACCCCGAGAGTCGCCTTTCTCAGGCTTGGCGCCTGGCTACTTCAGGAGGCACAGAAGCAACGCTGCTCTGGAACAGTGAGGGAAATCAGCAGCCCACGCATGACGGAGACAAATGGCGTGCCATCGCTCGGTGCATGGTATCTGAGAACAGGGCGAGAAGCGAAGACACCGGGCCGGCTCAACTCTTCAATCCGAGGCGGAAACTTGGGACCTTCGCTTGACCGAGAAAGAGCCCACAGCCTTCAAACGGTGATCCGGCACCCTCTGATTGCTGCTACGCAGTTCGTACCACGCTCGTATGAGATCTTTCAGAATGAAGCAAACGTCAGCCGCCACTCTTCCACAGATGCCCCGCACTCGGCAATGACTGCCGAAGAAGGTAGGTTGTGTCTACACCTCCCAGGCTTCATCTCTCCCTTCCAACTCTCGAGCAGATATTATTGTTCTTGATCATTATTACAATACTCTCTCGCGCAAGGAAAGCTTACAGCATGGCGACAAAGTATGGCTTCATCGGTAAATCATCGCCCTCTACTCACATCATCAAGCCTCAGCTGAACAGACGAACCATGCCTTGGATCCATGGGCTATCCCATGTGCACAAATATCCACGCCAAAATCCCCGCAGATGATGAGCTCTTCATCCACGATGTCAACACCGCCGTTCTCAATCGTTTCGTCCAAGAAAGTAAGGCCAAAGCGAAGGTCACGATCCTGGACTCTGCCAAAAAGATCACGGAGCATTGCGTTGAGTCTCACTTCCGTATTCGCTCTTGCCACGCAAGGCTGTACATTAACACCTTGCATGAAAAGGACATCATAATCACCATCCTCCCTCAAAGCGAACACGTGCGACAAGTCTACTATCTCGGAGACAACAATCTCCTCTCCGCCGACAAATCCATCACAGCGAGCCAGCGGCGAAAGTTGTTCATCGAGTGCAGTACAATCGACCCGGTGGTCTCGCGAGAAGCAGGCAGCAAAGTCCTCGAAAGCGGCCTGGGCGAGTTTGCCGATGCTGCGGTATCGGTAAGTGCCCCCCTCTACTGGGTTTGCATCACCAATGCTCAACCAGTACTCAGGGCGGTCCCTTCGGCGCCAAAGCAGCCACCCTCTCCCACATGATCGGCTGTCCCGACGCCCTGTTCCCCTCCGTGAAAGCCGTCGTAAGCATGACCGGCACCTCCCTCTTCCACTGCGGGCCCGTAGGCAGCGGCGTTACGGTGAAAATCATCAACAACTACATCTCCATCTGCAACATGCTGTCCGCCTCCGAGGGCCTCAATCTCGGCATGCGCCTCGGCCTCGACCCGGTGAAACTCACGGACATCATCAATGCTAGTTCCGGGCGCAGCTGGACGACTATGTCGAATCACCCTGTTCCCGGCGTGCAGGCTGATAGTGTGGCGTCGCGCGGGTATCGGGGTGGGTTTGCTATTGAGCTTGCGGCGGGGTGTGTGGATCTTGCTATGAAGGGGGCGCGGGATGTTGGGGCTAAGATGACGTTAGGCCCGAGTTTGCAGGGGGCGTTTCATGCGGCTATGGAGGATGAGCGGTGTAAGGGGTTGGATGCGAGGAGTATTTTTCGGTGGGTGAGTGAGATGGAGGTTGGGCCGGAGGCAAGCGGAGGGGCGTCGTGATTTAGCAGGCTTATTGTCATAGGCATATGTACAAACGCTTAGAGTTTACAGGTAATCGCCGGCTCATTGGTGCTGATCCTCCTTCTCCATCTGCTCGACAGGATGTTTGTCAAGACTCTCATACCACTGAATCACACTCCCAATCAAGAAAGCCCACGAGCCCCAGAAAGTCGACACAGCCGCTTGCTCCTCCGCCCAAGTTGCCGGACCATAAAGGCCAAAGATCGGACTCAGGGTAAAGCCAATGCCGCCGATCAAATTCCACGCGCCAATATGCCATCCGAGCACCTTCGGCGCCGGAAGCCACCAGTGCTTCTGCGTCTCAAGCATAAACAGCGTGCCGGAGATGACGAAGCCCATACCTCCGATGACCTGCGGCACCCAGTATGCCCCGTTCAGCAGGCCGGGCGTGTTGAGGTGGTTGTAGATGCCCGGGAGCGCGGTGAAGCCGGAGATCCAGAAGACCGTTGCGCCGAACATTTGCGAGGAGCAGGCGATGAAGCCGAGGTCGTGGAAGTAGTGCGTGCGCAGCTCGTACCAGGATGGCCACCAGACCCACGACTTTGCGCCTTTGGGAGTAGGGTCGATGTCGTCGACGCCGGCGGCGTTACTGGCGGTCGCGACGGAATCGTGGCGCGGGCTCCCGACGAAGTTCTTCGTGTTCTGGTGGTGGTGCGTGCAGACGTCTTTGCTGGCTACGAGGCGGGTGGTGGCTGCACTCCCTCCATGGCTGACGTGCTCTTCGTACAGCTGCTCCAGAGCATATCCGAAGCAGCCAGATCGATTCTCGTTGACGGCTTCGAACATCAAGAGGACACTACCGAATTCGAAGATGGTCGCGCCGATGAAGGCGCTAATGCCGCCACCGTCGAGCGTTTCGCCGGGGAAGTTTGTGGAGGGGTTGGTGTAGGGGAGCAGGTCGAAGAAGGCGTTGATGACCCAGACGATGGAGCCCCAGGTGAAGACGTAGGCGACGTTAAAACTGACGTCCCAGATGGGGTAGTAAGTGAGCATTCGCCATAGCCCTTTCATAATCTCGTTGAAGCTGGAAGTCGGCGGAGGGAGAAGATATTTCGCCTCCTCTCCTTCCTTGGGCGGCTGGTATACTAGGGCGTGTCTGCCCTTGCGGTTGTTTCGCGACGTCCATTTGAAGGCGACATTCGACGCGGGCACTTCATGGCCCGACCTCTTATGGGATGACTTGGACTGCCCTGCTTCATCTTCCTCTTCGGACGGGGTTTGGGATGCACTGGATGCTTTGTCGAGCTTGGCAGGGTGGAAGTGCGCGCTGGTGGGATTGAGGAAGGAGAATGGCCCCGAGATCTTGTTGTTGTCGAGTTGGAGGGTGTTGGTGTAGCGAAAAGGTTCGCGCTCAGGGCGGAAGGTTTGGTTGCGCGCCAGACCCGGCGTGGGCGAGGCCGTCGACATCTGTACGGGGGGAAAGGAGTGTCTGTGGTATGTAGGTACCTAGGTATACGTCGGAAGGATGATTAGAGGAGGAGACATTTCAGGTACATGGACGGGGGGGGGGGGGTGGGATATGCCAGGAATGGGAGAAACAAAGTCGAGCATTCACGTCACTGGGTGGGCCGGTTGTTAGCGCCAACAAACGTGGCTGCCATTCTGGGAAACAGCCGGGCATGTGATGCACGTGGCGCGGCCGGAGCATCTTTAATCGAAAGCTTGTCTTTGCTTAACCTTTCCAATGCATCGCCTCACCTCCATACCTACGCCATCTCATGATCTGTGAATCTCGTATTCCCCTTTCTTTCGTCGATACATCCTTTCACTGAGTAGCATTTGTCTCGACGGTCGCAGCGTCATGCCTCATTCTAGCTGGCGTTCAATCCGTAGTCACACGCGCAATTGACAGGTGAGTGAATCTGCCTTCAGCCTTGACATGTGCCTGGCAGTGAGCACATGTGAAGGTAGGCGGAGACACCTTTCTATTACACGCTTTTGATCCTAAAACTCATCTTCACCACTACAAGCCGATATTCCTTACTTTAGAGTCTGTTCAAGCTCGGCATCGAGATCACTCTTTGCCTCCTCACTACTTCCACAGTCTTTATTGAAAGCTCCTCTGATCATGGCAGAGCGCAGTCGTGTCTACGTAGCGCCAACCGCCAAGTCTTTGGCAAGTCTCCAGAAGATTACCAATGATGCAAAAGCCGCCAGTAAGATCACCGAGTTGGTCTTCCTAGCAGAGATCCTCGACTCGAAACGAATGAATGCTTTGACCGAAAGAGAATACATGGTCGTCTGCGAGGATGCAGTCGCAGACGGAAAGATTCAGCTGCCGAGCGACTTCGAGTGCAACACGGCATCCCTGAAGGCCAGCTGGCAGCGATACCGAGACGTCGTGGCGGAACACCAAGTGCAGCGTGATGGAACCAAAGAGACTCTGAAAACGTGCCTCCTAAAGCTGGTCAGCCTACACACAGTGCGTGTTCAAAATAAGATCGACTCTCCAGGACTCAATGAAGACCCATTTTACCTCGCCCCCGCCCGTGATGTACACAAGAGTCCAGACGGAGGTACACGGCTGGCATTCCGATTTGCCAGCGACCGCAACCTTGTGATGAACGGCGTGAATCATCTATTCGAAGCGCTCGCTGAGTGCGAAAAACCCATCAAAACCCTGAACATTGGCAACGGACTGAGTGATCAAGCCGAATACGGGATCAATGGAGTTGGTTGCTACAGTGCATTTCCACCACTCCGGCAGCTCGCGCCCAAACTCACGCATCTCACGTTGAGCGCAAAAGACTGTGACACAGGACGCTATTACGAAAGGACAGCATCTGGCGAATGGCGCGAGTTCTTTCGAGCTGCCTGCAATCTTCAATATCTCCGCATCTACCCCGAACTGATGCAGGACGGCACAATCTGGAGAAGTAACGAGCACGGGACAGTACTTGGTCTTGTACTCGCGCACCACACGTTCCCGCACTTGCACACATTCAAGGTCATCGGATTCTGGACGAGGCCCACGAATGTTCGCGCCGTCTGGCTGAATGCATTTCTCCGTCGACATCAGGACTCAATTCGGCATCTTGAGCTTTCCGGCGTGCTCGTCGTCAACTGGTACAGTTCGAAAGGAACCGCGGCTACCATGGCAAAGAGCATTCGAATGATGAAGAGCACGCTGAGCCTGCAAACGGCCACGATGATTTGAATCGCCGCGATGAAAATGAGAAGAAGGCAAACGTAGATGGCGAGGGCGAGTCAGAGTGGCACAAAACACGCCTCCTCGGCTACCCATCGACCGTGGATAATGAGTGGATTGCGATGACCCAGTTGGATGGCCTGGCGAAGGATCTCGGCATACATCTCGAAGGGGGAGAAATGTGGGATTTTGGCGAGTTCATCATGAATCGATAGCCGCTCGCAGGTCCGGGTCGATATTGCGATATCGTTGCGGCGAGCTCGGTGGTGTGACCGAACGCCATCTTGTAGCTTGCATATCGTGCGATACGCAGTCCGTCCACATACGAGACACACGGCTCATCTCCTGATTCGAGACTAGATGTCCCCTGTACAGCTCATTCTCCAAATCCATCTCTTGCCCCAACACCCTAGATCTTCATCTCAAGCGCCCTTCCCACCAGCAGCAGTCCTCTTCTCCTGCGCCTCCTGCACCATCCGCGCCCACTTCTTCTCCATATGCTCCTTGCGATACAAATAATAATAATACACATACACCCCCCCAAGAACAGCAGAAAGCCCGCCCGCCCAAAACACCCACGCGTCCGCAGTCTGGCGCACCGGTCTCGGGGGCGCTTGTGTTTGGAATGGTGTCTGGACTGATGGCGATTGTGATTGGAGTGGTGTTTGGACTGATTGGTATTGTGATTCGGGTGGTTGTGCGCCTCCTTCGGGGAAGAGGGCGGATTTGTTTTGCGATTGGAGTGGTGTTTGGACTTTTTGTGTGGGTGGAGTGGTTGATGCGAGTCGGAGGTGGAGGGGGGTTGTGCGCGGGGTTAGGAGGAGGGGGCGGAGTTTGGGGGCTATGTGGAGGGGTCGCATGATGGGTGTGTTGGTGAGTTTGGTGCGTAATGTGGTGAGATGTGGATGGGGATCGATGGAGGTTGACGAGATGAAGTGTGAAGCTTTGAGGCCCATGAGCGTCATTGACTAAGCAGCGTCAGGCTGCGCGTACACCATCCGTGGTCTACATCCAACAGCACCAACAACGGTGATTGATACTTGGTGAAGATGACGTATTCTATTCAACACCCTCAAATGCCAGACCCCGCGTCTCAAATGTTACTTATGCCATCGAACAAGCAGCTCCCACTCCCCGGCTTACTGACGACAATTGCTTCTCGCAGCTTCTCGTCCGTCATGTCGGGGAACTTCTTCCGATAGTACTCGTGAATCCACTTCTGTCTGACCATCTCCACTTTGTCCTCGGGTACGAGATGTACTGAGCAACCGCCCTGCAGAAACGGTTAGTCATATCAAAGGACGTCAGCCTGATTCTTCAGGAAGACAACTCACCCATCCCGCTCCCGTCAATCGACTTCCATACGACCCGGCAGACCTCGCCAACTCACACAGCTCGTCCAACTCGGGACACGAATTCTCATAGATATCCCTGCATGAATCCTGCGTATCATTCAACAGCTCACCCAGCGCTTTCAGCAACTCCGTATTCTCGCGATCCGTTTGCGGAGGCGGCGCCGACAACAGATCCATAAAGCGCAACACCCTAATCGCCTCACCAAACACGTGCAAAGCGCGCTGCCGTAATTTGAACTTTTCCGCGCGGATCGGGAATTTCTTCATGTACTTTGCCTCGAGCTCCTCGACCGGTATGCCGGCAATTTCCGATATCTGCTGTCGAGTGTAGCCTTCTTCTTGCGGGAGGTATTGGTCTACTTTCTCGACGAGGTCTTGTAGTTGCTGTTGGAATTCTGCTTTGGAGGTGGAGTGGTTGTTTGCGATGCCGTGCTTCTCTTGCATGTAGGTGTCGTGGAAGCCTCTCAAGCTTATGCCGAGTGGGCCGGCGTCCGAGGGGAGGTTCTTGATGCCGAAGATTTTGGAGAGAACCAGAGCTGCCAGTGTCACTTCCACGACTCGCAGGTTGTAGCACACAGGAGCAGTGACGTGCTTGTCTGCCGCGACAAAGGACTGCGCGATGACGAATGTCAAGGGCGACTTCAGCTCGGGGAAAGGGATGTTCTTTGCAGAAAGTTGAGGCACGAAGGAGACGTATAACGCGGAACCTTGGAGAGGGAAGACGGAAGCCGATTGATCCATGCCTCCGGAGTTGACTCCCACGGCTCGCTCGGAAACAATGGCCACTTCGGTGAGTTCCTTCTTGTCGACCTTTTCCGCTCCGTTCGCCTTCATCACTGCGAGTGCACTGGCACAGACGAACGCCGCACTACTGGAGAGTCCACCCCCGCTAGGAACTGTGCCATCGGCCAGAATGTCCATTCCAACGCTTGCCTTGAAGTTGGAGTGCTTTTTCCGTAGAAGCCCCGTAGCACCGACCAGACCGGATTTGAAGTAATTAGTCCATTCCAGAGTCGAGGAGTCGATGTGTACGTCTCCAGTGTCAGCAATGGTGAATTCCCGGCTCTCGAATTTTTGCGGATGAACGTTTGTGAGCCGCACGGTGCTTGGGCCGGAAGACTTTTCGTGGATGGATACGGCGAGTAGTACATCGGCAGTCACGGCCATGGGGATCACTTCGTACAGCGAGTAGTCAATGTGCTGAAGTGTATGTTAGTTGAGAGAGGCCGGCATTGTCGCGAACGAGGTAAGCAGGCCATACCTCGCCAATGATGTTGACTCGCCCCGGACTGCGCGAGACAAAGTCCGGCGCCTTCCCGTAGGTATCTTGAAAGGTCTTCAGGAGTGTCCGCCATCGTTTCGATTGGCTTTCGACTGCGTCCTCTGGATAGATGTCTGCGAGGGCAGACTTGGTCGGGACTTCCATGTTTCGACAGTGCGATCAGTTGTTCTCACACGACTGCTCCTGTCAATGAAATCGGCGGAACCTGAGAGCGCGCGTGATCAAGTTCCCATTCGCTCGGGAGGGAAGAGTTGTCGAGCAGAGGCCAGTGGTCGACCATCAAATCTCTCCACATGCTCCCGATCTCCTCCAACAAAACCCGCCGCAATGGGAAACACGCTAGCCGGATGAGTCCGTCCTCAACTTCACCTCATCTTCATCGCTACTTGTTCAACATTTTGCTTCTGGATGAGCTAGGCTCATGACTTTCATGTGCTCTACTACACAGCAGGAGATACCTCTCGTAAACTAATGCCGGCCAAAGCGACACTAATGTCATGATCGCTTCGACATGCATGTTTCCTTCATCGGCCCGACAGGGATTCCGGGGAATTTTACTTTGGCTTCCCCGGTCTTCATGCGGGATAGGCAACTATATATAATTTCCATCGTGAATCATACCTAAACTATACGGAGTACCCTTGCTTTTCTCGACTGTCATAATCCGCATGCAGACACTGACTCGATGCTGAGCCCAGACTGTTGGATCCGTCGTACAAATGTGGCGCAGCCCGCCCAGCTTCCCGCACTGAACGAACGCCACTTGCAATGTTCCTGCACATGGCCGTAGGCTGAAATTCGACCGCCTTACATCTGAGTCATCTCTTCTCGTGTGTACATATTGATTGCATGTTCCAAGCAGCGTGGAGGGTACTGCACTCACATTCCAACCGCCACAATGGCGATGGCGAGCTCCTGGTCGTATAATCCCGACATGGCTGGAAAGCCCTCGCCGAATTACGAGGACATCATAGCCAGGCCCAACAGCGGAGCCGCCAAAGCCCTCATTGTCCTACACTGGGCCGCACCAATCGCGATCTTCGCAAGCTTCATCATCTCCGGCTTTGTTGCGGCCTGCCTACTCCACCGGCGGTCTCGCGATCCTACAACTGCGCAGCGACGCTCCTTGACCACCATTCTACTGCTGCTCGTTGTGTTCACTCTGGTAGCACAAGCGTGCACCTTCTTCGTCCAATCCTTGGCTCAGCGGGGATTCTGGGCGAAACAGGACAGCGTGGTCTACATCCTCGCTTCACTCTTTGCGTATGGATGGATGGTGCTCGCTCTTCATGGTCACCGTGGTGTCTTGTGGTGGCCGTATGGAACCGCGTTCACGCTGGCCATGCTATTAGAGATACCAATCACGGCACTACAAATCAGTCTGTCTCCGGCTCACGACAACTTTGCCTTCTACAGAGGAGCCCTGCAAGCGAGCCGGACTCTCTTCGTCGCCATCCTGTGTCTCTCTGAAGGTTGGTATACGCTCCAGCTTCGATCAGCAAAATTCAAAACCGAGCTCGATGGCGAACACGAGCCGCTGCTCGCAAACTCGGCGAACGGAAGTGCGCATAAGCCTAAGAGCGACTCGGCAAGCACTCACAGCAAAGACAGCGACGCTGGATCCGCCGCCGACCTCGACTCTTACGACTCGGAGCCCGAAGAAGCCGACAAGGTCAAAAAGCAGCAACGCGAGCGACTCGATGCCGCCGGGAATTGGTGGAACTACGCAAAAGAGTACAAAATCTTCATTCCCATGCTCTGGCCGTCCGGAAACCGATTCGTGCAGTTGTGCTTGGGCCTGATTGGGCTGGTTCTCGTTGCTCAACGCTTCCTCAATATTCTCGTACCTCGACAGTTGGGCATCATCGTAAATGAATTGACAAAAGACAATGGCCATGGTCATCTGCCCTTGCAAGCGTTTGGTTTGTGGGCACTGTACTCCTACCTCAACTCGCGAGCCGGAGTCTATGTCATCTCGACCTGCGCGGAGCTGTACATCGACCAATTCACCTACAAAGCCATCGGCGCCGCGGCCTTCCGTCACATCATGACACTTTCCATGGACTTTCACAACGAGAAGAACACCGGCGAGTTAATCCGAGCGGTCGATCAAGGACACAGTCTCCAGCGTCTGCTGGACTTCGCCCTCTTCGAAGTAGCGCCCATCTTCATCGACCTCGTGATTTCGTTGGTCTTTGTCACTCAGCTTTTCGACATCTATATGGCGTTCATTCTGGGAGTCGTCGGCGTCGCTTACATCTGGGTGGGGACGAAGACGGCCGCTTGGAGTATCAAGCGGCGCCGTCGCTACAACAAGGCTTGGAGAGATGAGGCGAAGGTGCAGAATGAAGCCATCAGCAACTGGACCACCGTCTCGCACTTCAACCGAGGCCGCTACGAATGTGAGAAATACGAGAAGACAATCGACGAGCACACCTCTGCCGAAATCGGCTATTACCTTGCGTACCATCTCGGAGGCGGCGCACAGTCGCTGATCATGCTGCTCGGCCGCACAGCAGCAATCTTCCTCGCCATCTACCGAGTCTCCCAAGGTGCGGTCCCGGTCGGCAGTCTCGTTACACTCAGCGCCTACTGGGCCTCGATCGAAGCGCCCCTCACCTCCTTCTCATGGAGCATCCGCGCCCTAGCCCAAATGCTCACCGACTCCGAACGCCTGCTCCAACTCTTCCAAACCAAAGCAACCGTCACCGACGCCCCCAACGCCCCCGCCCTGAGCATAAAGCACGGCGAAGTGGAATTCACCAACGTGCACTTCGCCTACGACCCGCGCAAACCGACGCTCAAAAATATCAGCTTCGTCGCCAAGCCGGGACAAACCATCGCACTCTGCGGCGAGACGGGTGGCGGCAAAAGCACCATCCTCAAACTGCTGTACAGGTATTACGACGTCAATGCAGGCTCTATCCGCATCGACGGCCAAGACATCCGCGAAGTCACGCTCGACAGCTTACGCGATGCGTTCGGCATGTGTCCGCAAGACCCGACGCTGTTCAACGTCAGCATCATGGAGAATCTGCGCTACGCGCGCCTCGACGCCACAGACGACGAAATCAAAGCCGCGTGCGCCGACGCCGCGATCCACGACAAAATCACCAGTTTCCCCGACGGGTACAGCGCAACCGTCGGCGAGCGCGGCGTCAAGCTCTCCGGCGGCGAAATGCAGCGCGTCGCGATCGCGCGCGCCATCCTGCGCCAACCCAAAATCGTCCTCCTCGACGAAGCGACGTCCATGATCGACGTCGAGACGGAAGCGACGATCCAAACGGCTTTCCAGAGACTAAGCCGCAGCCGCACGACGTTTGTGATTGCGCATCGGCTGTCGACGATTCAGCATGCGGATTTGATTCTGGTGGTGCAGGATGGTGAGATCATTGAGAGTGGGAGTCACGAGGTGTTGATGCGGGATCGTGGGGGGAAGTATCGCGCGCTGTGGTCGAGGCAGTTGAATAAGGAGGTGCAGGCTGTGGGGCGGACGTTGGAGGAGGGAGAGGGGGATGATGGTAATGCGTAAGAGGACGGCGAATGGTCGGTTTAATGGTGATGATTGGGGGTATAGATATACAAGCATTTCAGAGGCGTTGGAATTGATTCGTTGCGCAACAGAGGACCTGAACTCTGGTCTCGTCTGTTGCAATCGCTAAAAGTACAATGCACTACAAGCACACCTCCTCTTCTCACTAGGACATCTCCTCTACACAGGATGGCCAACCAGCCCAATCCTGATCTGCCCTCGCGATCCACTTTGCGCCTCAGCCCCCCACTGCCCCTTCCACGCCCTCTCCTTCTCCCTCTCCACTTCAAACGCCCTCCGACAAGCCTCAGGTAGCTCCGCAACCAGCTCATCAGAGATGGAAGACAATCCATTCGGCCCCGAACTGGGGTCCGCAACGTGCCCATCGGGGCCCGGGTAGCCAGGCTGCGAAACCGGCGGGGAAGAGAAGTAGGTGTCGAGGACGGTGAAGTTGCGGGAAACGACTGGCGGGACGGGCGGGAAGATTGTAGCGGAAGGGTGGTTGGTGTGATCGCCGTTCGTGAGACGTTTCCTCTCGTCGTCGCCATGCTCTGTGCCCGTCGAGGGAGCAACCCACTCCCACCTCGCGTGCGTCGGCTGCATGATTTTCGGGTAGAGCATCAAGTTCGTATTCGAATCGTACACGCCGTCGAGGTTCGCGCGCCGCGCCTCCACCAGCGCCGCATTGAAGCGACTCGCCTCCTTCGCGTGCAGATGTTGCCAGTTCTGCAGGGTAATGTTATTCCTCCGCTTGCCGACGGGGCCAGGCTTGCCGGGATGCGCGACCGCGCCGCCGCCCACGGGGCCAGAAGAGCGGTAGACCTCGCTCGCCCCGTGCCATGCTACATAGCGGTTGCGATTATAGTCCTCTTTCTTCTCCGGGATTCTATCCTCGGGGTCCGCGAGCTCGCCCTCGACTTCGCCGGCTTCGCGAGCGTCTGTCACTTTGTAGTCGTCGGTGATTCTGCGGCCGCCGACGATGATACGCGCGCCGAATTCGCGGAAGACGGAGCGGGCGGTGACGACGCCGATGTTGCGCCCCTTGTAGCTCGACGGCAGGATTTCGCGGTCGATCAGGTCGCGCTTCTCCTCGTCCGACAGCAGGACTTTGTAGAGCTTGGGGTGCTTGGTGAAGAAGAGGTAGGAGTCGCGGAAGCCGCAGCAGCGCGCGGGTTCCGTGGACAACATGTAGAGCCGTTCGCCTCGCCCGATGACGGTGAAGGTGCGCACGCGGTATTCCCGACCCCCGAGTAGATGACCAAACTCGTCCACCTTTGTATTGCCCTCGTCGTCATCGTCCACGACGGCTTCATCGTTCACCACATCCAGCACATTCCCCTCTTTATCCACCACGCGCGGCGCCTCAGGCTGCACCCCCTTCCTCCTCCCTCTAAATCCTCCTCTCCCACCCCCTCGTCCCGACCCCACCGGCCGTCCTCGTTTCCGGCGAAACGGCGTGCCCGACTCACTCGCATCATTGTCGCCCCCCTCCACCGAGTCTCCCCGCGCCGCGCGACGCGAGCCATACTTCCCACTCCCAGGCGGCCGCCCGCGCCCTCGTTTTCGCGGTATCAGGGTAACAGTAGGCGGCGTATCGGCCTCGTCGTCATCGTCGTCGCGCGCGGGCGTCGCAGCGTCCTCTTCATCGTCATCGTCATCGTCATCGGCTGCAGCGGCGGTTTCTCGAGGCGTCCCATTCACCGTGTCGTCCTCGCCGTCTTCCACGTCTCGCATTTCCTCGTCCGATGCATCGTCTTCTTCTTGTTGAGGGGAGGAGGGGCGGAGGATCTGCGATGAGCGAGCACTTCTGCGCCCTCCGTAGCTATTCCCCTTCTGGAACGGCATGGTGGGTGGATTTGCGCGAGGCTGTTGAGTGAGTGAGGTTGGCACTGGGAAATGTTTCGAGGTGAAGACGCGAGCGCGAACGGGTCATAAAAAGTTGCGGGGTCAAAAGTCGTGGTATGCGCTTTGCGCGCGCTGGGCTACGGGCTTCCAGTCTCGAGGCACGCAGGAAACAATGACAGAACTAAACATGCTACAACTTTTTGCATACCGTCCCGTATTCACGGGCCTAAAAGCTACATGTACGTATTCGCTCGGAGCATCTCGCAGATACACCCACCATCGTCTCATCCCATGCCACGCTCCGGGAGGGAAGGAGAAAAAGCAACCCGCTTTTGCAAACGTCCCGCCCATCGATGAAAGAGAGAAAACACAAATCCATGCCGAGGTCTCATCGTCACTACCGTTGCTTCGCGTGACGGGTATTATCAAGGGGGGTATTTGTATGGGAAGGTGAATCGTCCAAAGCGCGCTGGATTAGTAAAAAGAGTGCCGGCGGACGCGCTCGTTGCTCCGAATGCGCTCCGCCTCCTGTTCGTATCTTGAGAATTCGTTTCGAAACAAAAGCACGTCGCCGCCTCAAAGCGCCTTGTTGCATCAAGGCACATTCGAAAGTCAAGGCACATTCGAAAGTTGATAAGATTGCTCGCCCTCCTCGGCGGATATCGATACGCCGCCGGGAATCAAAGTCGATACTGCACGGAATAGACACATCGCCAGCGGTGAAGTGTAGTTTGAGAAGAGGAAAAGTCATTCGCTGCTCTTTCGTCGTCCGTCCTCCGCTTTATATGTCGTCAAGCATGCCGTGATTGAACTCTCCATCCGCTCCATTCAGCGGCCCCTCAATCCCACTCATCCGATCTCCGCTTTTATTGGTGAATGTGCGTGAGATGCGACTGGAGTCGTTGCTGCCGTCCATCGCGAGGGAGTTGCGGTCGCCGTACTGCTGCTCCAGCAAGCTCTCGTCGACGAACGTGAAGCCTTTGAACGCGTTCTGCATCGTGGGGCTCAGCGGGGTGCTGTCGGAGTTAATGCCGCTCGCGAGGGCCGCGGCGCGGGCGTTGAGAGACGAGTTATTGCCGTCGGTGAGGGCATTGGTGAACTCGGGATCGAAGTTGCTCGTGTCAAGTTCCGACTTGAGTTTCGGCTTGAATGGAGGTTGCGTCATCTTCTTGCTGAGGGCGATCCAGTCCACGTCGGCGAAGAAGGGATGCGCCATTAGTTCTTCGGCGTCGCCCTTCGCACCCAGGCGGTGTGAGGGGTTTCGGTTGAGCAGACCCTTAACGAAGTTGCGGCCTTCCTGAGACAGTGCGTCTCGCGGGAAGCGCACCTTGCCAAAGGCGATGTTCTTATACATCTGCTGTGTGTCCTCAGCGTAGAAGGGGGACCACCCACAGGTCATCTCGAAGACAAGGACGCCCAGCGACCAGAAATCGACCATCTTGGTGTAGCCTTGCTCATCGAGCAGGACTTCTGGCGCGAGGTATTCTGTTGTCCCGCAGAAGGTGTTGGTTGTGTCGTTCTTGGCCAGGTTTGCCTTTGACAAGCCAAAGTCACACAGGGCAATGTGTCCGTTGGCGTCAAGCAGGATGTTCTCAGGCTTCAGGTCGCGGTAGACGATATCGTGCTGATGCAGATGTCGCAGAGCCAGGATCAACTCTGCAATGTAAAACTTTGCGCGCGCCTCCACGAACCGACCCTCCTTCTGTAGATGCCAGAAAAGCTCCCCTCCAGACATGTAGTCAGTGACGAGATAGAGGTCCGCGGCGGTCTGGAAAGAAAACTTCAAACCGACGATGAACGGGGATTCAGTCGTTGCCGTCCGAACCAGAATGTTACGCTCGCCGATGGTGTGCTGAATCTCCTTCTTTTGCACAATCACCTTCTTCGAAAGGACCTTCATCGCATAGATGCGCTTGGTGTCGCGCTTCCGCACCTGGAACACTTGGCCGAAAGTACCCTTGCCAATCAGTTTGAGAATCTCGAAATCATCGGGGCCAAACGTCTTCTTGCCGGTGGCGTGGAAGGCAATCTTCATGCGAATCTCGCCCGTCACTCGGTCTGACTCGCCCTCGCGTGGTTGCAATTTGTACCAATCTTCATGCTGATGTTCGTAGTCATCAAGGACGAGGGGAAGGCGAATGTGGCCGATGAATGCTTCGTTGTTGGAGCGATCGTATACTGAAATGTCGATCTCGTTATTCTCGCCCACCACATCGAAAGTCGCCGTATGCTTCCAGACGGGGTCGGTCGTCTCTGAGTTGTCGGGGCGCATATGGCCTCTCTTCATGTCTGCAATGTTCGTTTGACTGCTCTGTCGGCTCTTCAATCCGGGGATGGAAATTGGAGTGCCTTGACCACTGCCCAGCCTCTTCATTGCAACTCCCTTGGCCAGATTCTCCTCTCCGTGGTATGCGTGGCCTGATGTATCCATCTCATCTTCCTTGGGGCCGGCCGATATGTCTTCGTTCAGCTGGAATATACACACCACATACGGCTCCACACTCGGCCTCAAGCCTCTGCCCTCTTCGATGAAAATTTCAAGCTGCCCCTTCAGTTGCCCAATCGTTGCGCGATTCGATCCGCCCGAGCTGGACCGACTCGACTTTTGCGCAGCCCGGATGTGAGAGGGGCTGTCTTCGCCATGTCTAGGTGGGTGGGAGAGGGAGCCGGAACGGGGAGTTTGAGGAGGAGTATTCTGAGAGTGGCGCTCGGCGCCTTGAGTTAGCACTCGGCCTTGTCGGTCTTGCGCAGAATCAACAGAGGATTGCAGGGCATGGACGGGAGTAGCAGGAGTGGTGGAGGGGTTGGAGATGTGGCCGGAGACCACCGACTTGGTGACGACGTTGGAGAGGGGATGGGACATGGTGTGCCGGCGGATGTGGAATGGAGCGGAGGAGCTGCCTTTTCGCTGGCTCCAGGAACGCTTGCGAGAGAGCGGTGGGATGGCAAACGCCCCGCTGGCAGTGATGTTGTTCATATTGCGGAAGGAGGAAGAGTTGGAGAGGGGTGGGGTAGGAGGGGCGGTTTGGGAGGGAATGTTTGCACCAGATGAAGGCGGTGGCGGAGTTGTTGATTTTGCAAGGTCGGCCGGTGGGATTGTCGAGATGGGCGCGGGGCTCGCATCGTCGTCGGTTGCCATGATGGGTCGCTGGTCGGGCTGCTCCTGCTCCGATGGAGGGTGGGAGGGGTGTGGGGAGTGGTGTTGGGGTGCAGGGTTTGCAGGGTCTGCAGCGCTCTTGCTACGAAAGCACAGAGGGTCACGAACCTGAAAGTAGCTATTCACCAGGCGCGGCAGTCGCTTGTCGCTAAAGTCGGGCTGAGGGGTGGAAGGGGCGGGTGGGGGAGTAGAAGCATCGGAGCCGGTGTGTTCGGGGTTGTGGTGGTCGTCGTCTTGCGGCTTTCTGAACGGCCGGAGGAGGTCAGCGCTCGGCATGGCTAGGTGGAGGGGTGATGGAGCATTTGCGAGATGGAGAGATGTGAGAGGGGAATGTGAATGAAGGAAGATGAAGGCGAGAGAGTGGGGACGTGCAGCTGGGGATGGCGAGCGAATTGGCGAAGGTGAGAGTACCGCTGCGCCCCGAGGCAGAGGTGTGGGTGGTGATGATGCAAAAAGAAGATCGGTTGGCCCCACGTCCATCCAAATTCTGCCGCGCCGCCCACCCCAGTCCCAAAGCAGTGAAGTGCACGCGGTGGCGTTTGACAACCCTTCTTACACCCGGCGGGCAGGCAGAAGATACGAGAACGAAAGAGTTGTTGCTTACCTGTGCAAGATGGCATTCCTCAGCATGTCTGCGGCGGTGGAGGGTTTGGCAGGGTGGCCGTCGGGGCCAGCAGCCGCCATGGAGCTCGTGCTGCGCCGGAACCAACTGCCGGACGGATGGGCAGCGGTAGGACTGGCGGGGACGCTGGTGGACACCGAGGCGACAATCGTGGACAGCGTCGGGAGCGCGCTGGAAGACTTGGTCGCGAGATGTCCGACTCTTCGCGGCGGCGGCCTTCGTGTTGGGGCCAACTGCTCGGGGGTGCCGAGGTGGAGTGACGCTGGCCGTGTGGTGTCCGGAGACTGACGGCCCTTGGGCTGCAGCAGGGATTTCTCCACGTTGGGTGATGAGGCACACACAACACGCAGAGTGGGTGCAGAGGGAGAGACAAGGAGGGGGAGATTAGTAAATGCGCCAGGCAGGGCGGAGGAGGAGGAGGGAGATGTGGAGATGTGAATGGGGCAGCGTTTGCACGGCGGTGAATTGGGCGAAAAAAGCCAGACACGTGGGGCTCGCTGCAGGCGGACGTCGGGCTCTCAAGAGGTGAAATGTGGCTGGTGGCGTATCATCGGATTCTGGATGCATCACATTCGCTCGCCCGCTCGCTTCCCTCCTTCATCTGACACCGGGTAAGCATCCGGCACGGGACCCGCGTTTATTATAGACCGCCGAGTCTTTGCCTTGCCAAGAAGCCCTCTTCCGTGCTCTGAAAAGACGGTGAAGCAAGGACAAGAAAGGCAAGTGCCGGTCTCCACTATTCGTTCTGCGTCCCCATTACTATTCATTCCCTCGGCCATTTCACCAACATGAGTGGAAGATGATTGCGCACGCTTTAGCACTTGCTCAACGCGAGGAAAGTCGGGGCTGAACCAAGGCTCGATGACATGCCGTGTCACATGCAAACCCTCGAAGCCTGTGGCTGAGACGCTGCCTCGCCGTTTTGGGCCTTCTAGAAGACATCGAGGAATGCGCAACGCCACACACAACGCCTGCATTCATCAGCTCAGGTATGTATCTACCTACAACTTGCTCCGCTCGTTCTTCTTGAGCCCAACAACCTTCATCTTCGCCCGACCATTGCTCAAGCACACCTTACCTCCCTTGACCGACGTGACAAAGCGCACATCCTCCCACCCCTCCGCGTCCTTCTTCCCCGTCTTCCAAACCTGCGTAACAAACGTGTCGCCCGCCTTGACCGGCGACGCAAACCGCGCCGCAAACTCCTTGATGTTGGCGGGATCGCTGCCGCCTAGCAGCTTCAGCAGCTGATGGCACGCCGTGTTCCACGAGTACAAGCCGTGGATGATTGCGCCTCCGAATCCAAGCGATTCGCCCGGCTCCGGCGTGGCATGGAGGGGGTTGTAGTCGCCATTCAGCCGGTACAAATGCGCCGTCTCCGGGCCCGTAGGCTGCTCGTGCACCGCATCCGGCTTCCGATCCGGCGGCGGGTAGCTCTGCGACTTGGGTCCCTTGGGGCCACCCCAGCCGCCCTGGCCAACGTAGAACCCCGACCCGATGGCGCGGTTGTATAGCTCGCCCGACTCGGCATCCACGAGGTCGTTCTGCGTCTCCACGACCGTGCCCGGCTTGCCCTTGTCGTAAACACCAATGACCTTCGAGCGGATCTCGAACTTGCGGCCCTCAGAGGAGGAAGGCAGCAGCTTGTAGAAGGTCATGTGTCGCTCGCCATCCACCGTCTTCCGGGGGTCGAGCTCCGGCACGCCCGGCAGGCCTTTGCCGGCTTTCGCCTGCTCGGCGTAGAAGTCGATGACTTCCTGGTTGCTCCGCTTGAAGGGGAGAAGGATGGGGTAGGTGGGGAAGACGTTGAAGTTGGGGTGCAGTTCCTGCGTGCAATATCGTCAGTGCTTGCCTCCGTGAAGAGGATCCAGGGACGTACGTAGATGAACTGCAGCTCGTCTCTGGTGCAGCCGATGCTGTTGGCGAAGAGCAGCACGTCTCTCGTCAGCCATTTGACGGGGTAGGCGGGGAATTCGTATCCAGCCGCTTCGGCCATGATTGCGGATATGAAGTATGCGATGTGGGAGGCGTTGATTGAGCGGGTTAGATGATGTAGTTGTCCAAGAACGTCAGATGGGTGGAAGTGAGATACACTCGGCACATGGGCGGGGAGCTGTGGTGGCAGAGAAGCCGAGGTATTTTCGCCTGAGGCCTACACCATCAGCCATCCCGCATCGGCCTTGCTGCCGCCCAAAAGAAGGAGTACGATGAGAAGAGGAGAGGAATAAGAGACGGATCTTGCAAGAAGCGCACCATCAAAGCCCACAGTGGACATTGATGGCTACAGCGCCGATCCGCATTAAAAAAAGGGAGTCGTAATAGGTACTATGTTCTTCGCACCCTGCCCTCCCCTCTTCCTCATCTTCGAGGAGCAATAAGAAGATCCCACCCGTCTTCCTCCAACCACCAACACCGAGTGTTGATCCCATCCCGTCCCGTCCATCCAGCCCATCCCGAAAAGCAACCCGTTTCCCACCATCCGTAGCCAGAGAGAAGAAAGGCCGATACTCTAGAAATTCAGAAAGACTCCACGTGGACCGAAATGCCCACGTCCGCATCCCTGCCGGTGACAAGCAAATAAAACCCATGATACGCTGACTCCCTCCTGCGCATCCTTTTAATCGCCGAAAAGCAAAGACAATGTAAATCAGGCGCCCCGCTTATTCTTTTGTTGAAACGCCATGCTGAAGCAAAAATCGGGGATGAAGGCAGTATTCGTAGTGCTGAAAGAAGAAAAGAAGCACCACCGCTGTGCGTTGCGCGCACTCGTAGAAGAATGGGGTAAAGCCAGCTCCCAAGTCCAAACGAGGTTGAGAAGTGAAGCCGAAGTCTATTGCGGTGAAGCAGATGAAGAAGACTTAGTTGTGGGGAGGCCACGGCCGAGGCATATATTTTTGGTGACGCGAGGTGCGAATCGTGAACATGATAGCGAGGAGCCATGCGAGTGCTCGATAGTATTCGTCGTTCGTTCGTACGTACGTCCGTTCATTCGTTGCCGGTGAGCCGAAACACTTTTGCAGAAGCAGAAGCTTGAACGCTGCAGAGAGTCGAAGCAATGGATATCCCGTCGGTGTCCGAGGGACATGATCGAAGATCTTGGCCATCGTTGCTAGCCCATGACGGCCTGAGCAGTATAGCCGGATGACATGGGGTAGCGATGGTGGTAGGTGCACGAAGAACAACCGCAGTCGTATCGGTGTGCGCCATTCCACGCCTGCTGGTCCCATGCGGAGCCGTAGCTTGGAGAGTTGTAGTAAGACGCCTGGGCCGCTTGCTGTTGGTAGGCAAGTGCAGACTGTCGGGCACGTTCTGCAGACAGTCTCCGATTGACGTCGTCAATCTCGGTCAGAGTAGGCCAGCGACGTTGACGCTTGTAGAAGTCGTCGAACGGGTGCTGGTTGCTTTGGCCCCATGGGTCGGCCGCGACGTAGGGCGATGGTCCGAACTGGGAAGAGCGGGATGTCGTTGGCGTGTATGCCTGATTGGGGGTGCCGTTGTACGGAGTGGGGTACGGCGAGAAGCGTTCGCGGTTGGCAGGAGTGCGGTAGGCATTCGCGTTGAGAGGCGACAGTCTGGCCGCCTGCTGCTGCTTCGCGGCGTGCTTTGCCTCGTATTGTTTCCATGCATCGAGCCACGTGTGAAGACCGTTCTGCGCGCGGGGATCGATGTGCAAGTGGTATTGGATCAGCTTCAGCCAGGCCATCTCCATCAAGTTCAGCTCGGTGACCTTGATGGCGGTGACGTCGGACCATGACCGATTGATGAAGGTGTTGTCGTCCAGGAACTTGCTGCCAAGGATAAGCGACACGGCGAGCAAGCGGTAGATCTGATTTTCGCCCGGCGTGACGGAGTCGGGGTTCTTGACCACACGATCGTTGAGGAGATGCAGGCTGAGCAGGATGGTTGCCGAAGGGAGTCGCGTCGCGGAGAGGACTTGGTTGACCCACTTCCGAAACGAAGGCGGGTTTTGCATGGTATGCTGGAAGCTGTGGATGGAGTTAGATTCTGAGCATTGGAGCGGAGGATGAGGCATGCTTACATTGACTGGGTAGCCTCCGTCACAAAGTCCGTCATGCGTTCCATCTCATAATCAAGTTTCGCAGACACGCCACCCGTAGGCTTCTCCTCCTTTGCAGCGGGCCATTGCCGTTCACGTGCTGCGGCCGTCTGCTGTTCCTGGTGAAGTCGGCGCTGATAGTCATCAGAGAACGACACCGTATCCTGGATGCGCAGCGGCGGAAGGATGGGAGCACCGATGGGTTCGTAGTAGTTTGTGATGGGTGGCAGGCCGTTGGCTGATGGGTAGGCGGTTTGCGGATACTGATACGCTGTCTGCGGGGGCGCTTGCCCGACCAACGACTGTTGCATGTATGACTGCTGGTAGTCGTAGTTGTTGTCGTGACGGTTCCGGCTCATGGTCTGATGTGGCGCATAGGAATCTTGAGCGTAGTGCATCGAACTGTATCCGTACCCGGACCCAGAGTCAGGAGGGGTGAGCGGCAGCTGATTGGCCATGGCGCGTTGGCAAACGGCAGGCATGATGGCGAGGGAGGAGCAAAAGGCAAGGAGCGGCGTTGAAAAACGACCTGTGCAGCGTCAGACGGCTGTAGTGAGGAAGGATGATGTCTCAACCAACCGCTTCTTGCACCTCAGTGCACCGAAAGGCGCGTGCAAACGCTGTGAAAGAAAGCGCGGGATCTCACTGGCAGGCACTCATGCAGGTTGTTCCGTCTTATGAATATCGGCTTCGAGTGGTGGATGAATGGGGTGAAGGTTGGTGGTGTGAGGTGTTCGTATCGCGTCGCTGTGTAGGCAGGGAAAAAGTTGCGATGGTAGGTCGGGTGAGGTGAAGAAGGGTGGCAGAGGTGACGTTGCGCGTTCGGAAGAGAGAAGGCGCAGAAGGTCAAACGCGATGGCGCTTTCCAGGCAGCGAGGTGTGGTGAGACGCGCAGTGTGGACACTCAGCGAAGAGGTCCGGGGTGTCGGGTGCAGGCAGGGAGGAGACGTAGGGCCGATGCGCGGTGAGGGTGAGGGTGACACACGCCACTAAAGTGGATCACAGACAGTGAAGCCTGCGATTGTCGACTTCAGGGGTGCGAAGACGTGGTCGGGAGGCGGGTTGGGAGGGAAAGGTGTGGTTGATGGGGAGTGAGGAGGAAGTTTTTCTGGAGGTGAGCGGCGAGAAACAGCGGGAAGCGCCTGCCTCAGCAGGGTCCGATCGGGGCTTGGCACTTCGCCACGTAAAACCTCCGGGAAGCGGCGAGAGAGGGAGGGCAGTGCTCGGGAAGACACAGTAGCGTCTTGTTGCCTGCAGTCGTCGTACGGTGACTCGCGTTTCCTCTTCGATTCCTCCGACCGCTGCTCCAGGGATATTTGCTGGAAATGGAGGATGATGGCTGACGCTCAGCTCGCTCTGTTTCTCGCGTTGCTGCTCGGTCCAACAATCAAACTCAAACCTCCTTTCGGGCAGCCGGATAAATGCCGCGCGAGATTGGATTGGATGCGCCGCTCGAAACCGCACAGGCTCGTCCAACGGCTCTCGCAAGGAATGACGGTGCGCTGGAATGAGGCCACCCTGACCCGTGCCGAAGAGGATGAGAGGTATTGGAAGGAAGATGGAGGGGTGGAGGAGGAAGGAGGGAAAAAGGATTGCTCGCGCACCCGTGCACCGCACGCTATACTCCTCCTCGTGGGGGGTTGGCAGGTTTGGCCGCGGCGCAGGAAAACTCTGAGACGGCGTGACGCACGTTGCCGCATGCCAAAAAGTCGCTCGCCCGCCCAGCACATGCCCGCCCACCCACCCGACCTCATCCGGCCTGCAGGCCGAGAGCCCCTCAACTCTCACGTTTTTCCTGCAACGCTGCATCATGCCGCCCTAGTCGAGGCGCTATTATTAATGACCTACGCAATCCCTCTCGTTGGCTCCAACACGAGGCTCTGTCTGCCTGTCGCTTATCCGCCCACGCCTCACGTATTTCCGTCCCTCACCGCATCTTCTGGCTAAAGCATGTGCACCGCTGCTGACGGCACTTCGTCACTGTACCTGACGTGGATCGAAGACTCACTCGCGATCGCTGACATCCTCTGTGTGGCTGCCCTAAATCACTGCTTCGACTAGTCTGCGCCTGTTGCTTCTGGCCGGCTTTGTCATGCCGAGTTACCATATATACCCACCTCATCGCCCCGCTCACTGTCAGCTGGTACGTACTCACGGAAGTGCCAGATGTGGTCTCAACCACGCTGTACTTACTGCCTCAGGGCAGCATCATGCTGTGTTGCAATAATGGTAATTGCTCCCCTCGCGTTAGGCAGCCCGGCTCATAATTTCAGCCTCATGATTTCACCCCGTAAGCACGGCGGCGACATTTGAGTAATGCTCGTCGTCTCTCTTCTCACAATTGCTCCTTTTCTTTAAACTGGCTATCCTCCACAGCATACTGACAGACGCGAAAATTCGAGATTTCGATAGCAATGGCGCAGATACCAGCATATCCCCTGCCGAACGCCCAAGAAGTTCGTGTCCCTAATGCTCTCAATCGTCATTTCTAGCTGACTCTACCAGTCGGCGGAGGAGGCGGCACGTCTCGGTGAGGATCATCTTGGATCAGATCATGCCTTCGGACACCTAACATGCAACGTCTTCAGAAAACCAAGCGTCGATGTGGGAGCTGGAGTTCGGGGCGCCATATCTTGCCCCCATTTCGCCCAACACGAGACTCGTCGTCGACATGGGCTGCGGAACCGGACTGTGGGGCCGAACCATCGCGCGACAGCATCCGGCAATCCAAGTCATAGGCGTGGATCTCAATCCTCCGATGGAAGGCGACCTGCATAACTGTCACTTCACCAAGGCGAACGTGGAAGAACCATGGACCTTCATCAAAGGCCAGGGCACGGTAGACCTCACCTTTGCTCGTTTGCTTACGACTGCCATCCGAGACTGGCAAGTGGTGATTGATCACGCCTTTCAGGCAACCAAGCCTGGGGGCTATTTTGAGTCGCATGATTCCTCTCTTCAGCTGATGAGCAATGGCAGTGCTGAGGCAGAAGCATCTCATCTCGCGGCCTGGTTTCGCTGTTTTGCCGAGTTTCTTAGAGGCAACGGGGTTGACACGCGACAAATTGACACGATGGGTCAGCGTTTGGAGCATGCCGGGTTTAAGATGGTGGAGGAGAGACTGTGTAATTGGTAATGCCAGTGCTTGGTTCTTCCCCCTCATGCGGTTTACTGATGATAGATCTGTAGGTACCTCTCCCGATCGAGCCCCGAGATGAAAGGAAGGGAGAGGATCAGCACTCTACTTGCCGATACTGTCGCCAATGTCATGGTCAATGTCGCGCCTAAAATGGCCGCCCCACCCTCGACCATGTCTGCCGAAGATGTGAACACCCTTACGATAAATGCGGTGCGGGACCTGAGGGAAAACTCTGCCAAGTTCGGCTTCTATCTTACCCAGTAAGCACATCTCTCGATATGACATTCTTGAAACTTTTGGAAACTGAGAACGGGATCTTGCAGATGGTCTCGAGTCGCACAAAAGCCATTGTAGAGCTTCGGCAGGATGTCAAGATCTGGACTATAGATGATCGCATCCCGCCCGTAGCAACTGTTGCCCTTGTGTGCTGGGCGCGTCTTCGGTGATCCAAAAGCTCTGACCTTGATTGCTAATATTCATGCTACATACGCTATAGGATGTCGTCCTCCACTTTCCTTCGCAAACCCTTCGCCTCGTGACTCACTTCCAGCCAAACAATTTCTTCACCTCCTCGTCGTTTGGCATATCATCCTCTTCATTCGGTCGGACGTCTGTGACTGATGCCGCTTTCTCCGAAGCCAGGGGTTTCGTCAACGACATATGCTTGGGGCTGTGAGAGACGAGCTCGAAATCCACACTGTCCCTCCGCAGCGGATGCCGGATCAACTCCCACCAGCCTTGGATCATCGACCACCGGATCATGAGGCAAAAGGTAAAGATGCCGATGAGCTGCGAGCAGGTTAGCTGCGGGTCCAACCACATCAAAGTCAATGACACATACCGAAGCCATGAACAACGTCGCCACAACCTGGCCCTCCCCAAATCTCAACGGCTTGGCCAGCTCCAGACACTCCGCTTTGTTTCTGCCGCTCTCAATCAGACAACTGCTCCACTCGTTGATCTGATTCGTCTGCGTCGATGAGTTATCCTTGTCCTCCGTATTCGTCATCAGAACATAGACGATGCCCGAATACACCACGTCGACAATCACCACGAAGCTGAGGAGTATGTTCCTCCATTGCAATGCCAACACCTGCTGCACTCTTCGCCATGCGACCCGTCTGGTGCTGGTGATTGACGGTGGTGCCGATGTCGCGGTTCCCTGCGTCGAATTGCCGAAGCGAGGGCCAGACGGCGCCTTGCTGGCGGACATGTAGCTGCGCAAGAATACGACGAGACAGAAGCCTGTCGTCGCGAACTGGATGAGTGCACCAAGGAGGGCAAAGGCGATGAGCCATCCGAACCACGTAATAAAGGATTCATGAGGGTTCGGGAGACACGTGGAAGTCAAGCGGTAGCTGAGCTTGGTGATGGGGAGGGAGATGGCGAGGAAGAACGCCGGAAGCCCCCAGCCAAGGGCGTGGGCGATCCACTTGAAGCGAGGCGTGGTAAGTTCAATGTCCCAGCAGACTCGAAGGTGGGTGTAGAGGGAGCGGAGGAGAACTGGTGGTGTTCTTGTGTTAGTACTGACAACCGATAGTTGGTTTTTGGGCAGCTTACTCCAGACCAAACCCGCCATGCTTCCCATTTCCAGCAGCGCACCGGTCCACGCGCACGACATGCTGGTGTACATGTCGCGCGGCGTAATGGCATTGTAGCAGACGTCCGGCTGCGTGCCCAGCGGAACGATAAAAGCCAGCTGTTATTCGAATCCCGAACTTGTCAGCTCGTACGATCCTCTCGTGATCCACCTTGTTCTACCGACTCACCTCCAACAACACCAACCCCACACACAACCCTACGCTCAGATATCTCCCCTGCACCTGCGTTCGCTCCCGCGGCAACACCGCGAACGACAGCAACAGGAACACCTGGCAACACAACGCCGGCACGTTGAACCACTGCGCAATCCTGACGTAGAAGTGAAGGGAGTCGGAGTAGATCCATTGCTCAAGCGGGCACGGCAAGCAGCAGGAGAGGGTAGGCGAAATCTGGCCGCAGAAGGTGGCGTGCGTGTCTGTTGCGAGGGCTTGGGATTAGAGGGAGTAGTATGAGAAGGGAGGGACGAGGCTCACCGCCTGCTCTCTGAGAGTATAACGCTTGGTTCAGAAAGGGGTAGGGACAGCTTTCGCTGCCTGTTGAGTTGGCCATTGCGGTGAGAAGATCCGCGCTGACTACACAATGTGTATCTGGGTAGAGTAAACCACTCTCGTGTCAATCCTAGGTTCTCGATAATTTGTAGGACAAAGCCGCTCCTTATTCCGCATCCGTATGGAAGAGATCGAACGGGTCTGGACTGCGAGGACTGGAATGCACGCACTGCATTCCTCCGTTCCGAACATTGGGGTCCTGTAGAGCGGAGAGAAAAGCGATCGGTAAGCGGTATAGACGACGGGGGATGCATTTTTGCGAGTCGATGAACTCTTTCAAGTATTCGAACGCAGATGATTTCGCATCGTTTCGTAGATCGTGGCAAGGCTGCAGGCGCGCCCCCTGCCAGCCAAGTCGTTCGGCTGGACTGACTCACCGCGATCTCCGCAAGTGCACACCGCGATTGTGAAATTAACAATATACTGGGAATAACTTCCCACCTCGACATCCACTTACAGTTCTCTCGAGGGCGTGATATTTATTCGCTGCTACACCAGCTGCTGCAGCGCCGAACAGACCTTGAAAATAAGACAATTGCTGGACATCGTATCGTCCGAAATCTGCGCAGTCATGGCCCCGCTCACAGCAGAGCAACTCTTCGACTCCATCGGCCCAGCCTACGAGACCGCATGGAAAGGCGTGGCACCACAAGATGCATCAATCCAATGGCTGCTCTCCGAGCTCGAGAGTGGCAAACCTGCAAAGTGTCTCGACATCGGCTGCGGCACCGGGCGACCAGTCTGCCTCGCGCTCTCAGCAGCCGGCCACGACGTCACGGGCATCGACGTCTCCGGCGCCATGATCGAGGCTGCGAAGGCGAATGTGCCTGATGCGAGGTTTGAAAAGGTTGATGTGAAGAACTACAAGGTTGAGGATGGGAGTCTGGACGCGGTCACGGTTTACTTTAGCATGATTGCCGGCTTTTCGCAGGAGGAGATTCGAGGGTACATTCTCCGGATCCATGGCTGGCTGCGGCCGGGGGGTGTCTTTGTGTTCGCCACTGTGCCAATCTCTAATGATAGCAATGAAATTGTGTGGTTGGGCCGACGCACGGTTGTGTCGAGTTTGGAGGCCGACGAGGCTATGGCGTGCATTCGGGATGCGGGATTCGAGGTGCAGTCTCACGACGTGACTGTATTTAAGCCTCAGGTATTTGAGGCGGGGATTACGGGGGAAGATGCGCCTTTGGAGGAGCCGCATTTGTTTGTGTATGCGAAGAAATGAAACATCTCCGAGCCTCGAGATCTCGTTCTATTCCTCCGAGCCCGCGGCAAACTTCTCCGCACCAAAAATAAAAGCGGGACCGGCCGAAAGCCGCCCCGCTTTTTGCCATGCTGTGGCGCAGTCACGTGAGACTGCACCTCGTCATCGCACACCTTCCGGGGGTTTTTCGGACGCAATTTTGACTTCCTGATATTCAAATTAAAAGATCTCGGGATGTTCCGAACGTTTTCTTGGCGGGGTGGCGTAATGGCAACGCGTTGCTTTCCGGTGGCAAAGACTGTGGGTTCGAGTGAGTGACATGCAATTTTGGCGGGTTTTACAAAATGCTAACAAGTCGTGTTAGGTCCCATCCTCGTCGTTAATCTTTTGGGGGTTGTCTTCTTCTTTGATGTATCCGCCTGGCTCGGTTTCCTACATTTTTTCCATTTTGGAGAAGCTTTTGCACAAGTACAGGTTTCGGGACATACATTGTGGGCGGAAAGACACAAGCTAAGCGCTGCGAGCACGATCCCTACCATAAGTACCAGTTTACACGAGTATGCGCACTTATTACACGGAGATATGCTGATCTGGCGTCTCGAACTGCTTATCATGGACGGCATCTGAGGTCTGTGGATAGCCATAGCGATAAAGGCATATACTAACATACTGCTGAACGGGGCTCAAGATTATCGGTACTGATTCAGCAGCAGCGCAGACGCAGCGAACTCGTCGGAAAACCCGTCGAGCTTTACATCTCGCCTACTCCGCGGTCAATACTACTGGCACTCGATAACTTGTGGAATGAGATTCATTACAGCCTGCTCGAGTGGACTGCCTAATCAAAACCGCAAGTTGCTGAGTCGCTTGCTGGGGTATCAGTCTGTAGCACCCGCAACCGCTCATCACCCCGGACCCGAACGCCAGAAAGAAAGCAAAACCCATTGAACTTCCACTCCGCCCCTTCCAGTACGCCAGAAAGAAAGCAAAGACCACTGAAACACCTTTCCGCACCGCCCCGAATCTTCTAGTACCACAACAATCCTCCGTGAGACTACTCTCCACTAGCCACCCAACGCCGACCGCTACTTCCAGTGTCCACGCATCCAACCGCCGACCGCTACCTCCTCTATCTCCAGACCGCCCGGCTCGCCCCTCGTTCCTTGGTTCATCTCACTCGTCTTCATGAATTCCGGGTCCGGTATCGGGACTGTCTCGGTCGCATTCTTCTGCTCAGGCTGGGTGACGAGCGACTTCATCAGCAGATTGTGAAATTCGCCGCTCAGGTCCCTGCTGCCTTGGCCTGTACGACCCGGGATCTTCGTCAAATGTCCAGGTCCGCCGAGGTGATCTTCCCGGGTCCAGCTGCAAGGAATGCCCTTCAAGAAGCACTCTCTACACCTATTCGTCTCGTTGCCATCCTTGTCCTTCATGCGTTCGCAGCTGGGTGGGCCGCCATAACCGATCGGGGACTTTACAATTGTTAGCTCTAGAAGATGCATCGCAACATCGTAACTGGAGATTGGCCACATACATTCCACTGGAGCCAGCAGTGATCGCAATGGATGCGCGTTTTGGCGATCTCCAGATCGGCGCCCGAAAGCTTTCCCAATGCCCACTCGAAGTCAAGGGATTGCCATGATGCGTCGACATTTTGAAGACGCTGCGTGACATCTCCCTCTGTTGTTCGGAGCTCTTTGGCCCTCGCGACTGTGAATCGAAACTGGTACCGTGGTCCCTCAAGCTTGGCCAGCGGTTCTGGAATAGGTGTGCAAACAACACGTTGTTCGAAGTGATTCAGCCTGACTTCGACGACATGGGCGAGCCCCATCCGCGGAACGAAGCTTTCAACCTCGGGCCATGTGGATCGCATGAGATAAGCGTATATTGCTGCGCCCCAGGCATAATTCGCAAGAGCGCCGGATCGTCGTTTGTCCATCGTCTTGGTTCCTGGTGGGCTTTGTAAGTACTTACAGTGCCACATATTCATCTTGACAGATTTCCAGAGGACTTTGAGGCCGATGCGGAGGACCAATTCCCAGTTGGACCAGGTTCCGATGTCTTGAAGCGAGAAGTAAGGGACTGGGTGGGATCCTTGGGTCATGATCTCCCAGCTCACGTGTAGCTCATCGCCTTCCTCGGGACAGTCTCCGCCTGGGGTGTGCTTCACGGCGAACTCGATCTTGTTGTTGTGCTCGTCGCGTCCTATCATCTGGACGAGCTGGACGAGCTGGACTTGCACGCTTGCTCCCTTCTTCTCCGTTTCGGCTTTCGCGACTTGCACGGGGCGCTGGAATTCAAGGCGGTTGAGCTGAGGTCGACGGATGAGGGTCCAGACGATCTTTTCGAACAGCTCGGATTCCAGATTGAGGTCTGACATGGTGGTGTTGACCACTTGTCGGCGGAGGATCGTGCGTGTTGGTGAAAGGTTTGGGAGGCTTGGGGCAAAAAGGTGTGGGGGGAAGAGGCGTGAGGCAGACACGTGTGAGCGGAAAAGGTTTGGCGAGGAAGAAGAGAAAGGAAAAGAAGAAGAGAGAAGGCGGAAATTGAAAGCTGAGGTGCGTTTGCAGTTGATTCGGGAAGCGGCAGGTGCGAGTGTCAGATGCGTCGCACATGAATAGTGAGTTTCCACCACATTCACAATACTAGAGCCCGCAGCAGTGTGACGCGATCGCCCACAATACGAGGCGCTGCACGAGCATTTAACGGAGATGCGTATACTTGGATTTCTAAGAACTCCCTCGTCGGTGAAGTATTGTAATTAAGTTCGCTTAACTTCTCCTCACTAGATCGATGCCATCGATCGGTAATCCCCAAAACAACGATGCGTGGAAGCAAACACAGCGGGCGAATCCAAGTAGAATCGGGCATCTCAAACGGAACGCTCTATCCCAGGACACGGCTGCGGCGGGCTGACCGTGGCAGGAAGGCAAACTTGATTGCGGTCGTCGTGAAGATCTTCGAGAAGTGCACGTCGGCCGTGCGGAGTATCCCAAGGAGAACTCGCGCACTCTGAGCAGCCTCACATCAACCTCTAGCCCCTTCTTGTCTCTCGCAGTTCCCGGCATCCAGCCAAATCGCCAATCTCCACCGATATACGCAACCCTGCCAGATTCACGCATTTGTTGCCTATCTGGCGTGTCTCCGCACGCTTCTCGCTCGGTACAGACCACCCTGATTGCACGCCTCCCGCCGACCGGCATGTAAGTCGTGCTGCGATACAGCCGGGAGGACCAGGAGAAGCTGGAGTGACGCTGTCAGCGCAGGCCGAGAGCCGCCATACGTTGAACCAACACATCTTCGACCATTGCATAAATCAGGATGCACTCAGCGCGCGTGTTTGAGCGGTAAAGCAGAAGTGAGTGAATCAGCAAAATAGTCTGATGAGAGTGTTGATACGAAATTGAATCCTGCCCATGTCCAAATCAACAAAATCAAAGTGCGACACGTTATTCTCATCTCTGGCCGATGTACTGGCCGGCGACCCAAGATCGTCCATCTCCGCTGCGTGATGTGTGCAAATGTTTCCTTGAAGACAGCCTTCCTCTCTTGTGCCCACCCTCGGTCCCAGTCGAAACATCTCCGCCGAAGGGTCGTCGGGTGCGGCGGGCCCACGTACTACGTGCAGCAGCCGTAGTAGCAGTAGCATTGTCCCAGATTGGCAAAGTAGCCAGCCTCGGCGAAGTCTGGATTGGCGAAGCAAAGGTTTTGGCACACATTGCCATTAGGCTGGACGGTGCATTCGTATTGCGTAAATTGACATGTGCCGTCACCGCATGGGAACGGCGGTGCTTCACTTAGTGCATTCGGATTTGGAGAGCACGTTGGAGCCGCAACGGTAGTTGAGGTTTTGATTGTGGTCGTGGTCGCTATCGTGTTGGTGATTGTGACTGTCATTGTCACCGGAGCTGCGGTCGAGGTTGACGTAGTCGTGACGGTAGGGGTGATGGTGCTGCATGCCCAGATTAGGAACTCACACCGCTGCTATATGACAATCTCTTACCTTGTGGTCGTCTGAGTGACGCGTGTAGTCACAGTAGGCGTCACTGTGGTGTTTGTAGTTGGTGTAATCGTGGCAGTCGTCGAGGCTGGCGTTTCGAGGCAGGTGCAGACAGCGCCGACGAAAGACGATGCCTCCGACTGGAGGCTCTTGAGTTTCGACGATCGAGGGTCGCCACCTCGTTCGCCATGCCTGTCGCGTTTGTTGATCGCGGACTGGTAGGAAGTAATAGTCGCAGTGACCGTCGTTGTGTCCTATCACGGTTGTTAGCGTAGAGCTTTGGTCACGTTTTGTCGAAACGGTAGGTCCGAAAGTCTCGGGCGTTCCTTACAGTCTCGCTATCTGTTTCGACAGTTGTGGTGGTGATCGTAGGCGTGACAGTGATCGTAGCCGTATTCGTGATCGTGCTAGCGGTGTCGCTGTGCTCAGAGGTAAGCTAAGTTGCGACGTCGTGCTAAGGAGAGAAACATACGTTATCGTATTCGTTGCAACAGTCGTAGTCGCGGTAGCTGCTACTGCTGTAACAGTAATCGTTAATGTAGGAGCGACAGACGTGCAAGTCTGACTGGGCACTGGGAATTTGTCTGAGCAGAAAGTCGAGGCCTGCGGATAGCCTTTGAGGGCAGACGCGATACTGCCAACGAAACCAGTGCAGCTAGCTTGGGCAGGACACGACACCGCTGCTAAGTCGGCCGTTGCAAGAGTGCTGAGCAAGAAAAGGCCCAGAAAGACGAGCATGGTGATGATAGAAACAGCGGGTCAGGGAAGCTGTACAAGGCGTCGCTCCTGTCCGCTGGGCCGCAAGGTACTTATACCTACGAGTTCTTGACGCCAGATCCAGACGCCCCCTTTTACCCTGCAACGGCATGCTTTCCTGCAGATGAAAGGCTGGAATGAAGATCAGTCTCGCGGCGTGCATGCACGTCCACGCTAGAGAGTCGAGTCCGAGCTCGTCGCCCGCAATTGTGATCCCTTCTGGACGAGCCCGATGCTACCTCGTGTTCGCTGTATGCTGTATGGACGTCCTGTTGTGTGTCTGCTGAACGTGCAGTAGCGTCTAGATGGTGATTCGCGGGGCGGTGGCACTGCAGCAGCCTGATTCTGTTAAGCTTTATCTAGTCCCGGGGTCAGATCGGGGTGTCTTGAAGGTAAAAACCACCTTGTGTGTCTGTAGCCGCGCATCCGGGCTATGGGGTGCCATGCATGAACAGCGAAGAACACGAGACGGATCATGCAAGCGCTTCCAAAGCAATATTCGAGCAGCTGCAGTGGAAACCGCTTACGGACAACACGACGTTGGCGGTTGGAACAACGACCCACACGATTTGGCCGCCTACAAGTCGCTGCAAGCTGAGGGTGTCAAGATCAGGATGATTGAAGTTCCATGCGGGGTACCTGCTACCGGCAGCGATTGGAACACTTGGCAACAGATACATGCATAGTCAAATGGTAGAGCCGCAGGCACTCTAAGCCACCATTCACTGGGCGCGGCCAGTTGACGCGTGCCAGTCGCACGGAATCCGAGAGGCTAATACGAGCAATGCATGTAAGCGGACAACCTTGTATGACTGCACCAAGATACGCGCGTGTCGTGTTTTTCTCTATCTTTTTCTCTTTTGCCCTTTCCGAGCTGATATCTCTCTATCTATTGCATCTGGGGCCTCCCGTCTAGTCTAAAATGCATATTTGCTCCAGCTGCGAATCTTCTTGCCGTACAGGTAGAAGATGATGGGGAACGGAGTCATGGCAATGGCCAAAAATGCCAGCACGCTGCTGGCCCACGGCACGCCGAGATTGTGGTACATTGCCGTGGCGAACAGTGGGAAGCCCGCGGCCACCATGCTCCGAACGATGGTGTTGGCGGCAAGCGCGCTGTTGGCGGAAGCGGCATAACACTCCATCAGGTATGTCAGGCATGCCAAGAACAGCATGAAGATGCCCGCGCCAATGAATCCACCAGAGAGAACCTGAGGCACCCATGTGATGTGAGGGTTGGACGTCCAGGCAAACCAAAACATCCCGATGATGAAGATGAAGCTGCCTACAATCATCGGAGGAAGCTGGTCTTCGGGTACGCTCGCCTGTCCAGTAGCGGCTTTACGACGCTTGATCGCCTGCTGAATCAAGAAGGATATTGCGAAGCCGCTGAAGTAGCCGACGCCAAGCGACAAAAATGGCAACGTTGACACGCCGTCCTCCCATCCTCGTACGGTGCCAAAGGCGTAGGGATATGCCTCAAAGGTGAGGTAGATGATGCCGTAGATGAAGGCGAGGTACAGGGTGACTGCCGCGAGGATCGGCTCGTGAATGAGCATGAGCATGGGCTTGAGCCCGTATTTTTGGAGGAGCTGTTTAATGTTGGTCGGCTGCTCGTCCAGCTTGGAGTGGATGGCCCAATTTCCAGTCTCCTGTCGGAGACGCCTGGCTTTTCGTTGCAGGAGCACCGGCGCCCAGGTCTCCCTGATCACGATCAAGGTTGTAACCAGAAAGGTTGCGGCTATGATCAAAGTGAACCACATGGTCCAGCGCCATCCCAGACTTTCGTTTTTTACCGTAAAGCTTCCGATGATTGGACCGAGCTGTTGTACATCATCAGTACGTATTGATAACAGTGACCATGGCAGCGGGGAATCGGCTCACCGTTGGTCCAACCACAATCGTTGCACCCCACGCCATCATGGCAAGCGAACGACGGCTTTGATCCCAGACATCGACAAGCTGACCCGGAACGACGGTGATGGTCGATACTCCCCATGCGCCTTGCATGAATCGGCATATCATGATGGTGTATAGATTCTGGGCGGTCGCCACGCCGACGGTGAAACAGATGAAGCCGACATATCCGATCAAGAAAGGCTCGCATCGCCCTCTGTACTCACTGAGGGGAGCCCATACCCACGGTCCTGGCAAGTACATTGTCAATATCGATGACTGATAGCGGGGATGATTGGCACATACCTGCTGCGAATCCCAACACGTACAACGAGAGCGTTAAAGTGATGACGACCGGGCTGACGCCATATTGTGCAGAGAGCACTTCTGTCCCCGAAGACAAGACACTGCTGCCAAACGAGACGGTGAAGGTGCAAAGCGAAATGCTGAATGTGAACAACAACTTCCTCGTCGTACTCCAGTTTTGCGGATTGGCAGGGTCGTCGGGCCCATCCCAGTCTACCACGTTCGACCGAGATTGCTCATCATGCCTCTCTTCGTTATTCGAGCTCACATCCTCCTCTTTCGTCGCCATTGTAGAGCTCACGTCCTCCTCTTTCGCCTCCAAATCTTGATCCATAGGCTCGCTTCCTAACATGGTCGGGTGTGATGTTGTTGAGGTGTAGTGGAAAAAGATATCTTTCATCCAGTATTGCTACTTATGATACTTGTACCATATCAGCAATACGATTGTGCAATAACGCGATACGTACGACGGACATTTCGGGGTTTGACAAAGTGCGGCGTAGTGTCAGGCTACGTGCCCGAACGTCCGGCGACGAAGTGAGACGGATCGTGAGTGGCTGGTCACGCCCCACAGTGAGTACACTTCTTATGGTACGTAGTAGCCCTGCGAATATGATTCCATGGCCGGTTTTGTGTCGCGACCGGCTTTCCGTCGCCTGCAAAACCTGGAGTGTTTCTGCAACTGCGAGAACTATAAGAATCTGGTAGGGTGAGCTCATGCCGAGAGATCCCGACAATCAAACATCACTCACTGCACAGATCCCGGTTGCCGCATGCTTCTACGACCGCTAGACAGCGAACTCTCAAGCCTGCTGTGACGCAAGGACGACTATCACGCTTGCCGGACGCAGATCGTCATCAGAGATATGCTGAGAAAGTCGCTGGATTTTCCAACCGGTTTTCTCCACTCAAAACTACAATGGGTAGCGTCGTGATATGCGAGTATCGCGCACAGCGGAGAACGGCATTACTTGTACCGAAACCCCTCGCACGCCAACTCGTACTCGTTAATCAGCGGACAGAGCGAAGCGCCTCCTGGCTGCGTCGACAGACGATGGATGCGCGCTGAAATGGCCGCCAGACAGCCCTCGCGCCACTGCGCCTCCGCTTCGAGCCCCGCGCACTCGAAGAACTCCCTCGCGCCCGTCACTAGGGCCTGGGAGAACTTTGCGGCCGTGAGGGGGCGATAAGCTATGTAGTGAACGTGCTGGCAAAGCTCGACGGCGGTCACGCGCGCCCTGCGCTCCACGGTATCCTTGGATATCCCTGTCCAGTTGGGGCCTAGCCTGTCGCGCTCCATTCCCGAGTAAATGACTTTGAGAATCGCACAGTCGCTAAGGAGACTTGTGAAGCGTACATTCGCGCTTGGGATAGTATACATGCCCGCAGTAAAGCGGTAGTGTTCCGTGATGACTGTCGGGTTTTCAAGCATGTAGGCGTGCTCTTCGATGTTGGGGTCGAACAGGTGGACGTCACGGCGGGTGACCATGGGGTGCAAGGTCGCTCGCGGCGCGTCGAGAGTCGCCGGATGTATCGCGGTTACCCAGATCTCATGCGCGCGCCGGACGGAAGCAGAGATGGCGTCGAGTGCTGTCCGCGAGTGTCGACCAGAGCCTTCGCAGAAGCGGTCGGCGGTCTGTAGCCATTTCGGCAATGGTAATGTGAAGTCGCGGATGAGTTGGCGGTCGAGTGGACGGGGCTGGTCCGCAGTGGGCTGGTGCCACCGCGAGGCTGCGCTAGCCTTGGCGACCCAGCCCGACTTCCTGTACATCGCATTCTCTTCTTCGAACAGCATGCGTGGTATCTTCGTCCATTCGGGATTGAGAAACTCGAGAGTCTTGCGGCGCGTGATTGACAGGCTGGTTTGTTGGTACTGAAGTTGGCGGATGATGACGGTATCAAGGTGCTCGTATCCCGTGAGGAAAGAGGGGGCCATAGCTGGCGAGAAACTGCATCGCACCTTCGAGATGCGCTGCCTGCTCCCGGCGTACGGCATCTGAGTCCTCGGCAAAAGGAGGCATGATGCTCATTAGCAGAATAGTCATCAAAATGCTTTGCGCATTGCTGTTTGCCGCGTGCTGCTGCGGAGAGGGAGAAGAGCAGCCGGTTTCGGCACCTCCCCTGAGCTGTTTCTGACGCGGAGCCGGTCGATGAGACTGCACGGCGTCTCTTAGCTTGCATATGAGGCGTCCCCGGTAATCAGAGGCGGCATGGATGATCCAAGGCTCGTTGAGCTTGCTTGCGAGATGCGCTAAGGAGAGGGTGTCGACGGCATAGCGCAGGAGTGGCATCGAGAGAGCGTACGTGGCACACAGATGGGGCAGCGAGGCGTTGCGCATGTGTGAGATGTACGGGGCGATGGAGGCCTTCTTCGGGGAGCGGTCTTGCAAGAATACGGCCAACAATTGCGTGCGATAGGCCTCCTGTCCCGTGATCGGGTCTCCGAGACGACACTCGACTGCCGCGCGTGATCTCTGCAGAGGGGCAAGAGCAGACTGCGCGCATTCAACGACGGGATGTGCTTCTCGGATCCTCATGTCCAGGATCGAGTAGCCTTCGCAGACAATGCTGCGGATGCCTTCGCCGCGGCACTCCGGTCGGGTCCCGTCACACTTGATCTTTTCCTTGCTGTGTCGAGTCCGCCATGCAGAGCGGAGGCACTTCATCCAACGCTACCAAGTACACCCAACGGCAAGTCTTGCAGTAATCGTGGCCTGGTCTCTTTGTCACAACGCGTTCTCGTTTTACGTGTGGCAAGATCATCTTCCTCCCTTAAGGTATGACTCGAGCGTTGCAGAGGCGTCTAGGAGTCTTCCCCGAATAAGTTGTGGCCCTTCAGAGTGCAGTGTCTCGGCCAGAGCCAGGAGGGAGAAGTGTGGCCCTGACATCAGCGCTGATTGCACTGCAGCCTTATTCATCTTGATCAATCGCCTGCACGGCCACACTTGCGCTGGACCAAACGAATCACATATCGTCGATCACACTCAGCCTTTCGCGCACGCTCGTCCGCGAACATACTCCCTCTATTCCACGTCTCTTGCATCCAGAAAAAGAACCCGCTGAAAGAAGTCGGAGTGAGTACTACATTTCAGCCCCTCCTCATTAATGGCGATGCGTAGTCTCTGCCGCCCCAATTCGCGGAAGCCTATCCGCTCGTACGCTCGCTGTTGATAATCGCCCGTAGTATCCAGGAAGACCGGTAATGGTCCAGTTACGTGTCGATTCGCCTGCTTATGTTGCTGTATTTGCCAACGTAGTAGCTCCACTGCCACACCCTTACTCGCAGGCGTAGGAGTCTTGCCGATGATCTGCACAAAGGCACCATCGTGTCGGGATTTGTAGCCGAGTGGTCGCAGGGTACGATCGTAGAGCTGCGAGATCTTGTGCTCAAAGTACAGGAGATTCCAAGTCCCCATCAAATGTCCGAGACGAAGTATGCTTAGCAGTAAGCCACTGCGGATGATGGCGTAGGTGGTGAGATGGACCCCCGGCGGAAGCCAGCAAAGTATGACGATGGGAAGGGATGACACGGTCGCAGAGTCAGCCGCGGGTAGCACTGCGACTGTGATAATCCCTCCGACTAGTCGTACCGCGCTGATGAATGACCGGTAGAACTGCAAACGGGCTTTTTGGGACGCCGTCAATTGCTCTGGCGATGAAGGTCGAGTTGGAGACACAGCGGCGAGGCTGTCGGACAACTGTTGCCACCAGTTGACGTCCCAATTGAGGCGGAAGGAGTTGTACAGGATGCGGGCGAGGGTTTCGTCTTCTGACGGGCCCGCGACGCGGAAAGTCGCATTGTGGCTCATGTTTGTTTATGGGAAAGGGCAATCATATCATTCCGGATGCGATGGATTGGTTTTGCGAGGTCAAAGGCACGAAAGTAGGGAATCCGAGCGCTCCGTGGGTGACGTGAAAGATGGACGGCGCGCTTTGGCTGAATCCTGCAAAAAAGTCATGGGACAATCGCCCTCACTCAATCGACTCGAGATGGAGTTTGCAACAAGTCGTTCCAATATGTCGAGTTGAATAGCTTGAACGACAGGAACAACGAACTAAACTGCCCCAGCCTCTCAGTCCATTCTTCCTCGTTCGGTAAGAAGCAAATACTCGCCCTAATTGTTGCGATGACGGCACAACGTATCGAGGAGAACGTACCGTTGGATTGCCTTGCTTAGAAATCCGCAACCCATCTCTGCATGCGGCTGAGACTCCGGACGATTGGAAATCGCGCCTGCCGAACCACACGCCATGGCTACTGGATGACGGCAAAGGCCGAAGTTAGCAGTCGTCATGATAAACGCCCCCAAACCAAGATGCTGTCAGATGGCTGCTTATAACCTCTACGGTGGCCCGTTAAGTGAGCGATTCTGCACGATAGCATCGACCTTAGACACACCAAAATACAAGAGCAATGGCCCACTTCATCACCACTCATGGTGCCGACGGAAAGACGGTCTTCTCCAACAAGACCGCAACAAAGCAAAACGAATTTCCCATCCCTTTGGGCAGCATGACGATCCTCTACTCGACTCACAAATTCCCAGAGAGCCTCAACAAGGAGCAAGATCTCGAGCAGTACACCCGCGATCGCGAAGCCGGATTTGGACCAGGTGTTGCTTGTCCACCGGGCGGAACATGTGGCTCTATTCTTCGCCTGGCGCCGGGGTTGAAGAGTCCGATGCGCAAGTTGGCGACCATTGGCGTGTTTTATGTGCTGGAGGGCGAGGTTACCTTGCATCTCGATGGCGGCGAGACGAAGGTGTTTCGCACGGGCGATAGTGGTGTTTTGAGGGGCGCGATGCATAGCTGGCAAAACACGACGAAGGAGTCGGCGAGGCTGATCAGCTTCTCGCAGAGTATTGCTGATGTGTAGAAGAGACGTGTAGACGAGCAGTCGGGCCGTCATGGGGTGGAGATAGCAGATTAATACACTCTGGTAGAGATTGAGATGTAAGCAGCGGATGATAACGCGCCTTTACTCCGATGTCCGAGTCCGAGTCATCTCGGGCCTCAACGAGGCTACCCTGCTCGCCAGCCAATCATGGTTTGGCATCCACATCGGAGCTCGAAATCGCTGGCGGGATGTCCTTGGGTTCGCGAGGACTATATATTCCTCGCAAACCCGTTGTCTGGAGAAAACAATACTCTCCCACGGACTGCCCTTGACGTTTTCTTGAACTTTACCATATTTCACAAAACCCTTGCCAGGATGACAACCTCAGCCGACACACTTGACAAACCTCACCTCTCGAACAACATGACAAAAGCCGAAGTCGACGCCCTCGCAACAACGATCGTAGAGGTGGCATCGATTACGAGCCACGAAGAATCACAGCCTGACATTGGAGAAGCATGCACGACAAAGCAGATCGACGAGAAAGAGGAGGACCAGAACCATCCAAAGGGCATCAAATTCGCATTGCTATACACATGCATCCTCCTCGGATGTTTCCTGGTCGGATATGTGCGTTGGTTTGCGCACCCTTCAAGACGACTGAGAACTGACCTTCGAGACAGGACAATGCGTGCCTTGCCGTTCTTGCTCCAGTCATCACGGACGATTTCAACGCCCTCACGAACATCGGGTGGTATGCAGTTGCATAGTGAGTACATCCGTGAGGGAATACAGGCAACGTTTCAGGAGGCTAATAACCTACAGCTTGCTCTCTATGAGCGGTACGCTGTTGATATACGGCAAACTCTACTCCTTCTATTCTATGAAGAGGATGTTCCTAGGCTCGTTGTCCATCTTCCTCGTCGGAAATATCGTGACCGCGTCCGCACCCACGTCTCCAGTCTTCATTTTTGGGCGAGCACTGAGTGGGTTGGGAGCTGCGGGCGTTTTCGCCGGAGGGTCAATGTAAGGCTTCTGTATGCCGCCAAATTTGCACGAGACATGACACTGACACGATCCAAATAGTCTGATTGCACACACAACAACACTGCAGCAGCGACCGCTGTACATTGCGACTATGGGAAGCGTCGAATGCACCGCCCTCGCAACCGGGCCCTTGATCGCCGGAGCCATCGCACACGCGGCGAATTGGCGCCTTTGCTTCTACATCTGCATCCCGATCACAGTGTTCATCATGATCACCGTATTTCTCTGCGTTGGAGATATCCGCATATCAGAGTACCAGGGCCTGAATGGCAAGGAGAAGCGACAACGCATGGACTTACCAGGCTCTGCTGTCATCCTCATGGCCGCACCGTGTCTTGTGCTTGGCCTCGAATGGGCAGGGACAACATATGCTTGGGCCAATTGGAGGATTGTTCTCCTCTTCACCCTTGCAGGCATTTTGTCCCTGGTGTTCATCTACGCGGAATATCGAGCGGGGGACAACGGCATCGTTCCGTTGAAAATGGTTCGACGGCGCACCGTTGCTTTGTCCGGTATCGTGGTGTTTTGCAACGTCGGAGCCTTGTCCGTGATTGCATACTACGTGAGTTGATCTGACATCGCTTGTCTATGACCACTGACGCTGACACTCTGCAGATTGCCATCTACTTCCAGGCAGTGCGCGGAGCAACAACGCTAGGATCGGGTATAATGTATCTTCCATTGGCCGTCTCGATGGCCATCACTGCGCTGCTCGGCGGCAAACTCACCAGCTTCATCGGATACGCCAATCCCACTCTCCTGCTCGGCGCAGCACTCGAAATCGTCGGTTCCGCACTCATGACTACTCTCCAACCCAACACTCCCGCCGTGAAATGGATCATTTATCAGATTGTGTACGGCATTGGCATCGGACTCGGCTTTCAGCCACCATACGTCGCGGTCCAAGCTACCCTGAAGAGCTCAGAAATCCCTACGGCACTTACTACGTTGGCGTTTCTGCAGACCAATGGAGGCATTGTGATTCTGGGGATCGCCGGTAACGTTTTCTTCACGCGACTGAGTCGCAACCTCGAAGCAGCCGTTCCGACTCTCGATGCCGCGACCGTTCTAAGCGGAGGCGCGCTCAATGTCGTCCGCTCTGTCCCGGAAAAGTATCGCGAACAAGCGCTTGAAGCGTACAGTGCGACATTGTCCAACGTGTTTTACATCTCGCTGGCACTGTCTTGCGTGATTGGAGTGTGCGCGCTTGGGATCGAGTGGAAGTCGATCAAAGAAAAGAAGCAGTCAGAAGAGGGCGGCGAAGCATAGAACTTGCATATGACTCTAGATGCCAAATGAATTCCACTAGACTTATCGTCCAAACACAATATTCCTCGCCGATCTCGATCTCGCAGAATGTCGGAGTCTTGGATGCAGATCGGAGTAGTCGGAGTAACCGCTCGGAGCTCCGGGCCAAAGTCGGAGTAACTTCCAGCTGGTCCTCGTCCGCATTGATAACTTGGACTTCGCGCCATTCCCATCCACGTCCTTTCTATTCAACTTCACCTCGCGAGAAGCATCGACATGCCAGAGACCGTCCGCCGAAATGGCCAAATGGCGGCGTGCGAGCCGTGCAGAAAGAACAAATACCGTTGCGATCACGGCAGACCAGTGTGCGCGCGCTGCGTCCGACGCGGCTTCTCTTCCGACCAATGTTACTATCATCCCGCGCCCATGTCTGCGCAGCGAAAATCAGTATCCAGACAACAGCCACCGTATTTCACTCCTACCATGTCTACTCTTACAATGCCTGCTAACGAGTCTGTATCTATCAGGACACCGGCAACAACTCGGTCATCTGTCCCAGCCACACCGGCCTCCATGTCAGTGTCTAGTCCCGCATCCGACACCTTCTTCGAGCGAGCAACAGGTTTTGTCGGCCTCCAGCACTCTTTGATAGATCTCGCGGACGATGGAGCCATGTCCACACAGCGGACGTATGATAGCTCGTGCGCAATGGTCACAAGAACGGGCGTCGCTGCTCCCTCGCCGCCGGCCAAGGCCACTTCTTCCCTTATCTCCGACGGTGCCGGCATCCTAGAACTCTTGTTAGATTGGGACATCGACCTGGACAGTCTGGCTGCTCGGTTCTTGAGCGATTACCACTTTTACGTCCTCGGTCCCATCGTCCCGCCAATTCTTCTCGCCGTTGTCCGCACTTTACAGCCCCTCAAAGCTGACCGATCGCAAGCCAATCTGCTCCACGCATCGTCGCGCATCTTTGAAGAGACGGCCAATACGTTGCAGTTCCCCATCTCGCCCGCAGATGGTGCTTTGGCTGCAGCGTGGTTCCCGGACACAGTGCGATGGGAGGCGATCGGCCTCTACTTCACCACCGTCGGCATGTTCCTCGTTGGCGATACCGAACTGGCGGGCTACGGAAGACAACAACGAAACGCCATGGCCGATCAGGCATATAACAGTGCGGTACAATGCGAGGCCTTTTGTCAAAAGTTCGGGCCCAACGATATGACTTTGTGGCTCCAGTTGGCTCTCCACGGCATGTCAGCTTGGTCTTTCGGGGACAACTCCTACCCGGCTTTCCGCGCCCTGGCCACTTTGGCGTCGACCATCTTTGCCCTCGACTTCCACAGAGGCGTCCACGATGATCCTGCCACCCCGCAATACCTGCTCGAGCTACGGCGACGCGCGCTGGCACTAGCAAATGAGAACGATAAAGGCATTGCGACTTTTGCTGGTCGCCCTCCGTTCCTCAGTCGACAATACTTCTCCGCGATACTGCCGCTTGATGTCCCGAATGCCGTTCTCTTTGCCACGCCTGCGGAGCTCGAGGAGAGCAAGTCACGACTGGACGAGAACGGGTGGAACATGCATGGCGAGGTCAATCCTGCCGCTCGGTCGAGAGTGATGGCACTGCTTTCCCCAATCCGCGAGGAGGCGTTGTTGCTCTCAAATGGTACGATGGTGTTGGATTTGGAAGCGAAAGCCAAGTGAGGATCGCTGTTGTCTTCCCACGTGCCTACATACTAACATTGTTTCAGCCAATTATTGTCGCAATTGCGAGACACCTGGCAGTCTATTCCTCCACAGCTGAGATTCGACGTCGCCCAGTATGATCACGTCCCGCCTGCGACCACCTCGCCACTTGCCTTCTTCCGCTTGGAGTATTGCTATACCGAGTTCATCTTGTTCAAGAGGCTAGTCGGCTGCCATGAGAAATACCGCCACGAAGTCGTTCGGACTTCGCACGAAATCGTCAATATCGTAATTTCGATGCTCAAGAAGCGAGCCACAATCTTCCTTCACCGCAACGATTTTGAGTGGGCCGTAAGTGTTGACAACAATGCTTGCTGTCCTACGCCGTGGATCCTCGCTAACCAACTCCCAGATGGTACACTACACGATGCCAGCCAGTCTGGTCTTGCTCAGCGAGCTCTTCCGTGGAGCCCGCTGGCCTCAGTCGGAGATCGTCCTCAGCCGCTCCACCCTAGTCAAAGACATCAGTGCCGTTGTGATATGCTGCGAATGGCTCATTGAGATTGGGCAGGGCAACTACAACATGATCAAGCAGGCGCAACTCATCTTCTCCACCGGATTGGATCGAGTCCTGGACGGGAATGTGGGCAGTATGGCAGAACCGTTAACCACGGCCACGTCCATGGCCGTGACCGCCGACGGCGAAGTCGTGAATTTGCCTTCCCAAGACTTGGAATGGAACTCTTGGCTGGAGTCGTTTGGGTTTGATGCGGACGTTTGGTTGGATATGGCGCTACAACAGCCTGTCGATTTGCCGATGGTGGAAGGGTGACCTTGTCACGAATGATGAGTGATTAGACGACGAGGTCGTCCGAAGTTGTAAACGATGCTCTCATGCCAAATATGAGCTGCGACCCCTCCTCCATCGATTTGCTCCTGCAAGAGTTGCCACAGCGCGATGTGAGTATGAGTATTTCTTTGAAGCGCCTTGTCTTGCAGATGTTTTGGCCCTATTCCCTTGATATCAATAAGCCCTCTCATCTTCTTCGTCGACGTTTGCGGTTAGCTTTGCGAAGCAGACCCGGGGGTTACAGAAAGCCGAAGCGCCGTTGACTTTTATAATCAAAAAAAAGCCTGCTGAGCAAGGCAATACTATATGTACCCGGCGTAACCGAATGTGCAGCGACGGCCTCATTTTCTTTCATCTCGAAACCTGATCGAACACCATGGCCAAACAAGATCGCCTGTTCTCTCCCATCAAGCTGGGACCAGCGACGCTGTCCCATCGCATCGTTCTCGCCCCTCTCACCCGACTTCGTGCCGACAAGAACCATGTACAAATGGACATGTGCGCAGAATATTACGCGCAGCGCGCCTCGACTCCGGGAACTCTGTTGATCGCAGAGGCGACCATAGTAAGCCCTCGTGCAGGAGGCATGGACAATGTCCCCGGAATCTGGAGCACCGAGCACATAGCCGCATGGCGCAAAGTCACTGATGCCGTCCACGCAAAGGGCTCTTTTATATTTCTCCAGCTGTGGGACTTGGGCCGCAGGGCGTCTCCAGAAGTCCTCGCGCGCGAGCAAGATGGTCCACACCGAGTTTGCGGCCCAAGTGCGATCGAGGTCGATGGCGCTCCGTCGGCCAAGTACCACGCACTCACTGTCGACGAAATCCAGTCGCGCATTCAAGACTTCGCCCGTGGTGCCCGCAACGCCATGTCGGCCGGGTTCGACGGCGTTGAACTCCATGCTGCCAACGGCTACCTTGTGGACTCATTTCTGCAAGAATGCTGCAACCAGCGGAGCGATGAATATGGCGGTTCGATCGAGGGTCGATCTCGGTTCTGCATTGATGTGATAAAAGCCCTTGTCGACGCAGTTGGAGACCCCAGAAAAGTGGCTCTTCGCCTATCGCCCTGGACTTTCCAACAAGACAACACTCCTCAAACCCCAATCTCTCAGTTCGAGCATGTCATCACCGAGCTTAAAGATCTCGGCCTCGCGTATCTTCATCTGGTCGAAAGCCGCACGAGCGGCGACCCTACGAACGCGACCTACCACCGCCTCACGCGCCGCAACGACTCGTTGATCGAGATCTGGTGTAGTGGCAAATCTCCTATCATCCTGGCCGGGGGCTTCGATTACGAAACGGCCACAGTTGCAACCAGCCAAATTTACGCGGACAAACAGATGCTGGTGGCGATTGGGAGACATTACATTGCCAACCCGGATCTGGTGTTTAGGTTCAAGCATCGCCTGCCGATCATCCCATATGATCGCTCAACGTTTTACAAGGCCGTGAGCAAGGATGGATACACAGACTACCCCTACAGCACAGAGTACCAAGCGGCCGCGAAAGCCGGCACGGTCAATTAGAATTTCCGGATGGATTGAAACTAATAGTCTACGACCTGGTAGAAGGTCGGATGACGTGTAATATTCCAGTACCTATCAACAATATGAAGACGTGAAAGTACAGATCACCTAATCAACACAAGGGCTAGAGAGAGCCATTCAATACAAAACTCAGCGTCCTCTGTTCCGCGACAGACAATACAGCACGAAGGGTGTCGGTGAGGCTGCACTGCCGAACCTTCAAGCCTCGTATGCAGACGGACAAAAGAAATGCCCGTACGTACCGGCCTCGGCACTCCAAAAGACCGTCCTACGGAACATCGTAGTCCCCGTTACGACATCTAGCAAACACCGCGGTGATCAACAGCAAGTTCCGCCTCTCTCATGCTCTCGTTCGTTCGCAAGAAGGCCTGCTGAGGCGTCGCGGCCTTTCCCTTGATGAAAGCTTAAGTCAGTTCGCCAGCAAGTCATAAGCTTGGATCCGCGAACCTTATTAAAAGCCTGGCGGGGTGAGCTCATGACGAGTTGATGTCGACAAATACACATCCCTTCCTGCAAAAGGCGTTTCAACGACGTAAGACAAGTTCTAACGAAGCAAGACCAAAACAAGAAGTTGTACACGATGGCACAATCCTACGCAGTCTTGGGCGCCACTGGCAACGTTGGCCAGTCCGTCCTCCAGAGCCTGATGGACAACAATCGGGAAATCCATGCCTACTGTCGCTCGAGACAGAAACTCAAGAAACTATCGCCACAGATCGCAAAAGCAAGCAACGTAAAGGTGTTCGAAGGCAGTCTTTCAGACTCCGCGCTCTTGGCCGACTGCCTGCGCGGGACCCGAGCTGCATTCCTTGCTGTTGCAGCTACCGGCAACCAGCCGGGTTGCTCTATCGCACAGGAAACCGCGCACAAAGTCATCTCTGCGCTGGAAGAGCTCAAAGCGTCGCATCCAAATGAACGACTGCCGAAGCTGGTCGTGCTCTCATCAGCTTCCACCGAGCATAGATTGATGTACGACTCGTCCAACCTGTTCCTTAACATCCTGTACCGCGCCTTCTCCAACATTTACGACGACCTAAAAGCGGCCGAACAATATCTACGATCAAAGGACGCGCTCGTGTCCGTGACATTCATCAAGCCCGGAGCCTTGTCCGTCGACAGTCCAAAAGGTCACGTCATCAGCTTGGATCACGCCGTGACACCATGCACTTTCTTGGACCTGGGCGGCGGAATGTTGGAGGTTGCTGATGACGATACTGGTCGATATGACATGAAGAGTGTGGCAATCAACTCAAACGGGAAGGTCGCTTTTCCTTGGCAAGCGCCTTTGTTGATGATTCGGGGATTGATTGTGCACTTTCTGCCTTTCATGTACAAATTTGTGGGCTAGAATTACGCTGTTCTAGACACCCATGCAATCATGAGCATCCCAATCGAAGCTAGAAAGACCAGCGGAATGCCGCTTCTGGTTCCGACGGCCGGCCCAGCCTTACCACTCCCTTTCTATCCCTCAGATCCATCACGATACTGAACAATGTAGCAATGCCAGCAACATCCTCTGCGCTACGACATATCGACGCGGGAAAGTTCTTCTCGTCCTCCAACACCTTGAGTAATCCCTCGGTCGAAGGCGAGCCCGAAACGGAATTGCAGAGCTTTTCGATTCGATCAAGTCGAAAGTCTGAATCGGCCAGCCAGGGCTTGACGTCCAGCCCTGGGTGCTCTTTGATGTAGTGATTCGAATGAAACACTTGTCCACGCTCGTTCATGTCCAAAACCGCTACGTCCTTCGCACTCCACTCTAGTCCTATGCCGCCGGTCTCGTCGGCAACAAGCATATGGCATTGCGAGGCAACACCGCAGTCCATCAATCGGCTCACCGCCTCTTCGCGCGAGCTGGAATCGAGCACCAATCGTAGACCAAGGTGACAAGGAATCCGAGTGGCATCCACGCCGCTCACTCGAATCGCGTTGAGACATACCCCCACGCCCGCAGAGTTCTGTCCGATTTTCCCAATGATGCCTGCTTCCGTGACCATCTTGATCGTAGGTTTGCCCGGCTGGTCGATTGTGAGTAGAATGAGGTTTGCTTTCTGCGCTTCCATCCAGTCCCAGTTCTGCCCGAGGAAGCTGCGCGTGTCGTTGGAATTGTACCAGGAAAACGCGGTGCAACCGTCACTGACGGGGTGATGGCAGCCGAACATGATTTCGGTGCGTACATTGAGGGCTACGATATCAAGCACATCCGTATTTGATCCATGAGCGACGCCTTCGGATTGTTGTCAGCCGCACTGCACAGTGCTCGCAGCTCTATGTCGCACGCACCTTTCATTTCCTCCAGATATTCGGGCCACTTCTGTGCAATGTTGTCCTCAAAGCGACGTGCGTGTGTCGTGACCGTCTTCCAGTCCATTTTGGCCGTCTTTTGGAATACATCGGCGTAGAAGGCAATGCAGCTCTGGATCTGGGCCTTGGCTGCAGAGCCATGTTTGATGCCGATCTTCGCGATGGTGTCTCGTCAACTTGGGCTTATTATCTTGTCTATTCCAGGAGTGATTACCTCGTGGGGAGATCCTTGACATGATATTTGCAACATCTCTGGAAGTCGGGATCGAATGTAAGTTGTTGGAGGCAAGCTGGCCGTACTGCCGAGTATGCTTGCTAGGGCCAGATAATTCCCATCGAAAGTAAACTGGAGGCTTTCGAAACGGACGCAAGCTGACACTCTTGTTTCTTGCTCGTAGTTGGTGGCAGAGTGGACCAGTACAGCATCTGCCACTGAAGGCCTAAGGTGGCGTGGCCAACGCGCATGTCCGCGGGCAAACCCGTGCCGGTGACATTGCCACGGGAATAGCTATCCCGTAGAGCTTATGCATAGCGTACCAGGGAGACAGCTTGGTGTAGCTTTGAACGGAGTTCAGCGACGGCCTTGGCATAGATAAGGTCAGCAGCCTTGTCGACCAGGGATTCATCCGACCAAAACACTTCACCATTCTCTTGTGATCTTTTGTCCAACAGATCTTGAATCTCCAACCATATCTCCAACATGCAGGGAAAAGTCGTCGCGGTTTCTGGAGGTTCTTCAGGCATTGGTCTTGCGCTCTCGAAGCTCCTCATCGAGCGAGGAGCAAAAGTCAGCATCTGCGATGTAGTCCAAGCCAATCTGGACAATGCAGTCAAAGACATCGGCTCACAGGATGTCCTGGCCATGAGATGCGACGTACGCAACGCCTCCGAAGTACGCCAATGGATCGAAGCGACTGTCCAAAGATTTGGCCGGCTCGACGGTGCTGCAAACCTGGCTGGCATCATCGGACAACGGCCGGGGAAAGCGTGGATAGAGGAACAGGACGAGGATGACTGGGGCCGCATCATCGGTGTCAATCTGACTGGCGTAATGCTTTGTATGAAGGAAGAGATTACGGTCATGAAACCCGGTTCCGCCATTGTTAACGCTTCTTCGACGGCTGGAGTCGCTGGTTTTCCGGGACATGCAGCGTATGATCTTTCTTACCTCTACTGCCTTCCCTTGATCAAGACTGACCAGAGCACGTCAGGTATGCTGTCTCGAAACATGGCGTCACCGGGCTAACTCGAACGTGTGCTGTCGATTGCGCACCAAAAGGCATTCGGGTGAACGCCGTTGCCCCCGGAGTCATTGCAACCCCCATGGTCGCCGAGCTGAGTGTCGGGAGAGAAGCGGAGGCAGATGCAATTACCAGGTCCAAACCAATGGCCCGCGCTGGCACTCCGAGAGAGGTTGCCAATGTCATTGCATTCCTGCTCAGTGACGATGCTAGTTTCGTCACCGGGTCTATATATACTGTTGATGGCGGCTGGACAGCCAAATAAGGCGACCTTCAAGATGATTAGAGAAGGCCCAAAGAAACTCATATGCCTGCAATCTGCCTGCATTATGATTCCTTCCAGATAGACAGTGGCCAGAGTGTGAAAAGAAGGCTCCATCGGCGTGGATTGTCGATCATTTTTCGTTAAACTTGCGCGCAATGGTGTCGGGCGGCGAACCCCATCTCAGCTTTTCGGAGTTGTGCGACGCTCACGACGCAGATCCCGACGTGCAAGCCCGACTAGCATAGCTTCCATCACGGAGATACGCGACGGAGGTGATCTGCGGATCGATGCAACGTCGTCTGCTACCAACCGCATAACGAGGATTCTGGTTGGCACACAACAGAGATGTACTCGCCAAAGTTTGTTTGGCAAGTATATCAAGGACGAGCTTCCCCATTTGCAGTCTGCAACCTCGCAAGCCATATCAACACTTGTGACTGACAGATCTGATTGCCAATCGAGCACCATGGGCAAGAAGAGAGTACTGGTTGGCTACGGCATTGACGTTGACGCTGTCGCGAACTGGATCAATACCTGTGATGGCTCGAAGCAAACTCCTACCAACGTGTCTCGTGGTATTTATGGAGCGACGGTCGGCATCGATCGATTGCTGAAGATGTACGACAAGTATGGAATCAAAGCAACTTGGTTCGTGCCTGGCCACAGCATCGAGTCTTTCCCCAAGCAATTAGGCAAGGTGCGAGACGGCGGACATGAAATTGGTCTCCACGGTGTGTACACCACGAAGCAGGTAGCCGATGGGCATTCGAAGCGGAACAGACTGATGATGTATGAATAGGATACACTCACGAGTGTATCGCCGATCTCTCTGCGCAACAGCAGCGAGATGTCCTGGTGCGCTCCATCGATTGCATAACCAAATTCTGCGGCAAAAAACCCGCCGGATACACCGCGCCTCTCTGGGCGACGTCCAAGGAGTTGATCGGGCAATTGCAGGAAATGGGGATCGTGTACGATCACTCGTTTATGCATCACGATTTGCAACCGTACTATGCTCCCGACAACACCGAGACTTGGATTGAGACGAACATCAAAAACTCGGCGGATTCGTGGATGTATCCCATGAGCACCATCAAGCCGTCCAAAGTCGTTGAAATACCAGCAAACTGGCACTTGGACGATTGGCCCCCGCTGCAGCCTATCCCGGATAAATCCTGGGCACAAGGATACGTGGACACCCACGTAGTCGAGAGGTTCGTGATGCTGATTCTGACGTTGATTGGCCGCAAAGTTTCTGATTCAGTGTCAATAAAGGCTGTGGAAAGAACAGTTTGACTTTGCTTACCGCGAATACGACACCTTCATCTTTCCCATGAGCATCCACCCGCAAGTGAGTGGGAAGCCACAGGTGATCTTGATGCATGAGCGGTAAGAACGCTATCACGACCTCGGCGACGATCGATCTTCGAAGCTGCTAACACGGAGGGCAGACTGATCGAGTACATCAACAAGCACGAAGGTGTGGAGTGGATGACGATGAACCAGATGGCCGACGAATTTTCGAGTGGCCGTTTCCCTGGTGTTGTGGTCGAAGGAGGTGTGGATTTGAAGTAGCTCGTCTCCAGCGTGGTGGTTTTGGAAGCTGTTCGTCCGACCGGAGTGTTCCGATACGTTGGCACCGCTGTCGTTTGCGCCGACAATGGGTCATGCTAGGGATTCGAAATCCAACTTTCGCTAATCACGTTCCGCAAGGCCTCTGAGTTCGGCCATTTCAAGGCACAGCGTTCCAGAACTTGAAGCCCTTGCACATAGCCCGTCTGCCTCTCCTGTGCAGACATGCTTGACATGAGAACCACAGTGGCTTTGAACGCCCAATGCGAAGTGAACACGTTCAAGACGTGGTCTGCACTAGTATAGACAGCAAGAAGAGCCAGAGCCGATGCGGCGCTTGTTTGAACAAGGAAAATAGTCTCGTGTGCTGCGGCTAGAGTCAGTGGCGAGCATCCTATGCTCTCTAGCTCGCTGCGCGAAGGCATATCGTACGTCCGCGATTGACGAGCTGCAGCTTGTGCTGTGTATAGGGAGTAGAGGAAATCGCCCTCTATCTCCATTTCGAATGAAATCGGCTCGTCCTAGACCGCGCCCGTCAGTGAAACTGCAAGAAGATTTCTTGTCAACGGTGTTGCTGATACCGTATCAAAGATATGAAAGCCGACAGGCCTGTCAAGCGTGCTGGCAACAAGGTTGCCCAAGCAGAAGATTATCTTCCGCAGCCGAGAGAGAGCATTCCCCATTTCGTCTCCACCTTGCTCCACCATTTCGATTTCCAAGCGGTAGGCAAAAGCAATCAGCTGTCCAATATTACCTTCTCGGGGATCAAACAGGCAGTGCACAGCCAACAGTAGCACAGCTTGAAGCGCCTTGATGTCCAGCTCCGCCATGACGCTCTCAAAGTGCGGCTGTGCAGCGCGGTAGCAACTTTCCGAAAGAAGAACAAAGCGGCTGTCGTTCTTCGGCAAACAATGACATCCAATAGCATAGACCATGTAGAGAGTGAAGCGCACCCAGGGACTCATATCGCGGTCAGCGGGACGGACGTCTTGCGAGAACCCTTCCAGGATGGGATAAGCTGGGTGTATCACTGTCATGTACTTGTTCATAAGGAATTGGTGCATCTGTAGGCCGATGACGAGCTGGATTGAAGATTCCAGGGGCGGATATGTTGCTATGTTTTGCACTGATGTCGATAGAGTCGATGGCGGGACTTGAACGCCGACTTGCGCTCGTGGTCCGGTAAAGCGAAATGCATCACGCACACGGACGAAGTGGAATGTTGGGTCGGAAGAAGGGAGCGGCGAGGCGTAGTTGACCTCCCGGGAAGGCGATGACTGCAATTGATTGAGGAGCTGTAGCAGACCCTCGATATGCCTAGATCGGTGGTTAGAACCAAAATGGTCATATGACTGTAACGCAAGTATCATACGCACTCTCGCGAGACTCTCTCGTTCAACACGTGGTCGTGAAAGGCGCATTCCGTGGCCGAACGCGTGCAATTGGCGCATGCAGGTAAGCGAGTGTCGCATCGTTTCTTCTGACTGCGACAGCGGTCACAGGCGGGTAACAACTTTAGAAGGCTGGAGATTTCGACGGCATCATCAGGAGAATCCGCGTTGGATGAGCTCGTCGCCATGGCGCTGGATCATGATGGGCTGAACATTGGATATTGCCGATGTCGTTTGAGACGATGACTGATTTGGGGTGGAGAAGTTCACGTCTGCAGAGGGAAGCTGTGGGGAAGTGTGGGGAGATTGCGGGGAGGCGCGACACAACGTGCGAACATGATTCCTCCTTTACACCACGACAACTACGTCAGTGTCTCTGTATCGTCATCCGGCTAGAATCGAAATCTGCCGTTGCAACTCTGCACAATCATATGAATCAGCCTAGATGCACGAAGGAAGTTTCGGTCGTTAGCAGCGCAAGCCGGACATCGGAGTCTGCGATCGAGACACCATGAAGAACGGTACGGCTGAGCAACAATGAGTACCCCACCTTATGCGATCCTACCAGACTGACGCGCGGGGGAAGTTGCTGGTCGTCGGCATCCTCCGTCGCAGTCGTCCGGCAGCCTGCGGCAGTCCCACCTTACGAGGCATCGTTATCGCCGCGGGATTCTGCATTGGGTGGCTGTGGCCAATCATCCCAGCTCTTCCTCCCCCGCTTGAGATAAGGCTACCTGGTAGTTACTACCATCCCGAGCTGTCTCGAGCTGTCTCATGCGCGTGGCCGGCGTCCATCGCAGAGCGATATCACCGTGGTACTGCCAACTCAAATGGAAATATCACTTCAAATTCTCGCTCGAGCTTTGTTCTCAAACATTTCCGTTCTTCTGTGATGCTCTAAGCACTACGTTGAAGATATCACCACAGTCTCGCAGTCATGACGACAAAGAACGCTCAGCAGCATAAACCCTACACCAATGGCTTTCACACCAATGGGTTCCCATCGACGACCAGCTTCCCCCTCGATCCTCTTACCACGGATGAGATTGAAGCGGCGGTTCATATTGTCCGCAAGGAGCATCCAGACGTCCATTTCAATGCGGTCACGTTACACGAACCTCCAAAGGACGACCTGACCCGGTATATGGCTTCGCCAGAGACTGAGCCATGCCCGCATCGTATCGCAGACATCGTTGCCATCGGCAAAGGCAGCAAAGTGTTCGATGGACTCGTTGACTTGGACAAGCACAAGATTCTGGAATGGGAGTTTGCAGAAGGCAAGCAGCCTCTAATCACCATGGAAGACCTCCAAGTTGTAGAAGGCTGCGCGCGACGGGATCCGAAAGTCATCGAGCAATGTGGCATCCTCGGCATTCCTCCTGAGGACATGCACAAAGTCTACTGCGACCCCTGGACAATCGGCTATGATGATCGCTTCGGGTCGAGCGTGCGACTACAACAGGCGTTAATGTACTACCGCCCGTCTGTGGACGACAGCCAATACACTTATCCTCTCGACTTCTGTCCGATTTTCAATTCCGACACGCAAGAGATCGTGCATATCGATGTTCCGGAAGTGCGCAGGCCTTTGAACCAGGCGCCTCCATCGAATTACCATGCGGAAGCAGTCCAGAAAGCGGAGGGCCTCCGCGAAGACCTGAAGCCTCTCAGCATCTCCCAACCGGAAGGCGTCTCCTTTCGAGTCGAAGGGAGGACGGTCAAGTGGCAAAATTGGAGTGTACACGTTGGCTTCAACTACCGCGAGGGTATCGTACTCTCCAACATTACCTTCAACGACAAGGGAAATGTCCGGCCCGTCTTCTGGCGCTTGTCACTCGCCGAGATGGTCGTTCCATATGGGAATCCAGAACGCCCGCATCATCGAAAGCATGCATTTGATCTGGGCGAGTATGGCGGAGGCTACATGACCAACTCTCTGTCCCTCGGCTGTGACTGCAAGGGCGCCATCCATTACATGGACGCAGCGTTCGTCAACAAGGCCGGGGCATCACAGACGATTAAGAATGCAATTTGTATCCATGAAGAAGACGCCGGCATTCTCTTCAAACACACCGATTTTCGTGACGACTCCTGCACCGTCACTCGCGCTCGCAAGCTCATCATCAGCCATGTCTTCACCGCTGCCAACTATGAGTATTGCGTCTACTGGATTTTCCACCAAGACGGCACGGTGCAGCTCGAGATCAAGCTGACGGGCATCTTGAATACTTACGCTATGGGTCCGGGCGAGTCGGCTGCGCCATGGGGAACGGAGGTGTACCCTGGCGTCAACGCCCACAACCACCAGCATCTTTTCTGCCTCCGCATCGATCCGAATGTCGATGGTCCGCAAAACACCGTCTTCCAAGTGGATGCTGTGCCGAGCGAAGCCGCGCTCGGCAGCGATGAGAACTACTACGGAAATGCGTTTTACGCCAAGAAGACGAAACTTGACACCATGAGTACTGGCAGAAGTGACTACAACGCCACCACCAGCAGGACTTGGGATATCAGCAACACGAACAAGCTGAACCCCTACAGCCACAAACCCGTCACCTACAAGCTAGTGAGTCGCGAAGTCCCCCGCCTACTACCCAAGGAGAACAGCCTCGTCTGGAAGCGGGCTGGATTCGCTCGTCATGCTGTACATGTGACTAAGTGTAAGTTCATCCCGTCCCGTTACGCAATAATGTTGTCCTCGCTCATTGACACCGATGTGATCTAGACTCTGACGATCAAATCTACCCCGCTGGCCGACACGTTCCCCAGACCTCCGGGGAGCCGTCCGAGGGCATTCCGGCGTGGATTGCAGCCGACCCCGATGGCAGTCTTGACAACACCGACATTGTCCTCTGGCATACGTTCGGCCTCGTCCACTTTCCTGCCCCGGAAGACTACCCAGTCATGCCCGCAGAGCCAATGAGCGTCCTCTTGCGCCCACGCAATTTCTTCACGTCCAATCCGTGTATGGACGTTCCGCCGTCGTTTTCCAGCACTCCAAGCCAGGTTGCCGCCGGGACCAACGGGTGCCACAAGATGGAGGATACTGTGAGTCGAGTGGTGTGAAGAGGATGTGCTTATTTCGACGTGCTGTATTGCAAACGTGGCGAAGGGTATCCGTTGAATCGAGGCTTGGTGAAGAAATTCGACAAATTCGTTTCGTTTCAGAGTGATCGTGGCGGAATTGTGCCTGTTCGAGTTTTCTGCCTTGTCCCTCTTCCCGACAGTGGCCTATTCAAGGAGACGCCTGCTTTATGTGATCGTGTACACCCATAGTTCATCTTTCTGTGCATCTTCGCCTCACGTCAAACTCTCCAGCTCAATTCCAAATGCAAACTCATCATCCCAGTCGTACGGTACCGACCAAGACGGATCGATGCTATCGAAGCCAGCCGAATGCATCGACGTGTACATCATAGGCCACGTATTCAAAGAATCGGAAAGATCAGGTCTGATCTCCATTGCGCCATCAGAGTTGTCAGACAATGCTGAAGCCCAAGTGGAAGCCTCGCTCCTCCGCACGAAATTGGAAAATTCCTCTTGAATGGGGCCAAGAAGCCGATCATACTCCTCCGAGCACCGAGCTGCTGCAGGCCATCTCTCGGCGATCGTCGTGAAAAATCGCGGAAAGCTGTTCGCTTGCTCTGCGATCTCCTCGAGGGAGTACAAGGCGGCCATGTTCGCTTGACTGTGCTGAAGAGCTTGCAGAAAGACCAAGGCTGAGGAGAAGACATGGTGGCACGGATGAAAGACATATTTGAGGTATCCGAACTGGGTGGTTTGTTGTTCCCAATACCCGTTTGCGACTTGGACTGCTGCAGTTGCGGCTTTGGCCAGATTAGTTCGGTCAGGAGCCTTGATCCGGGGACAAGGACGGTATAGCTGAACGAGAATCCACATGGATGCGATGTTGGCGTACAGTTCCATCTCCTTCCATTGCGAACTCGCACCTGCATCGTCTTGATATTGCTCGGCCGCACGATGAACTTCGAGTTTCCACTCGTTGATTTCCTTGTCGGCGTTCGTCATCCATGTCTCCAGCGTCATTCCTTCCGGTAATGGCCCTTCTTGATACAAGACGGATATTATGCTTGCCTCGACTTGCCGAAACAGCCATATTCGGCGAGAGACGGCCTTGGTCCTGCGAGCGGTCGTATCGATAGTGACCTCCGTAATAGCATGGTCATCGAACTCCGACGGAAAAGATACGTCTATGCATGTTGGTTGCGTCCGCAGTGGGCGGTGGAAAGCGGCCGAGACGGCCACCTCCATTTCCCAAGCGCACCAGAAGACGCGACGACGCAGGTCTCGTTGGAGGACGTCGAGGCCGGCCGACGGGGGAAGCTCCCGATGCAGACCCATATCGATACAAGCTTCGCTTGAGAGGCCAGTGAGAAGCCAGAGATTGGCAATGGCGGGATCCAAGAACGCGTACTGTATCAGCAAGAGGAGTGCCTGTAAGCCGGGCAAGTCGTTTGTAAGAGCGGCAGAGGCCCGTAGCACCGCATTTCGAAACAGTCCGGTCGCGAGAGCGTGAGCTCGTTTGTGCTTCACTCGAGCAGCGGTCGACAACGAGATGGCCAATATGATGCTCACGACAAAGACGTCACGGCCGTCGAGATTTGCGTCGACGATTGGACCACTAGCTGGCTGGCCAAAAACTCCCCGAAATGCATCTTCTACTTGAGTTTCGTGGAAAATGGGATATTGCGGGATGATACGAGTCACGTACGTCCGAAAGAGGAACTCAGCAACATAGATCGGCACCGCAGCGAGCGTAAGAACGCGCTGTCGAGGCTCACCAAACATGGGAGAAGTCGGACTGCCAACGTCCACCAGATCCGAGGAGTATCCCTTGCTGGATGGTAGCTGCGTAGAAGATGGAGCGCAGCCAGCAAGGCGGGAGCGCTGGGCGAGTCCGAGAAAGGGAGGCGTGGTATCGTGGAGTGCGATGCCAACCGTCTCCAGTAAGACTCCAGGGTGCTGCACCACGCCATTTGGGCTACGCTGGCTTTGGATCGCGGCAATGCGTTGGCGCAGATGCTGAGTGATGCTTCGTGGAGTTGGCTGAGCTGTGCCGTCGTCAAAGGCACTGCATTCAGCGCCTGCATCGGCACACGAAGAGCATGCAGGCGAGGCCGCATCACACTGTGCACATAAGAGCGGCCAATCAGTGATAGTTTCCGTCAATTTCCGCCACAATTAGTGATGTGTACCATGATTTTTCGCCGACGGCATCTGTCGCATGCAAAGACTCGCCGCCGGACGCGCTGACCGCGCTCTGCTCGTCTTCTGTTGGTGGAAGCCATCGTGACAGGCGAGCTGGCGACTCGAGGATTGGCTGCTTCGATGGGAGCACTAACCCCCAAAAGGCCGCATCCCCACGACTCGAGAGCGATATTGTATCAAAGAGCACGCAGTGTCAATTCCCCGTACACTGGTGATACCTTCCCCGTGTATGTAAGGAGCTGACCGCTGGTAAAAGCATAATAGCCTGGCGCTGACGTCCGCGAGTCAAGGTTCTTCCTTCGCGCCAACAGCCGCATCGTCGTTCTCCGTCGCCTTCCTCCGTCGCTGTTCACCGCAAGGCTCCCCCCTGCACAGGACGCGCTGATTGGTCTCGTGAGATATCGGTCGCACCAAAGACGGAATGTGAGACCAAGATATGAAGCTATGCAGAACGTTGCAGGCTCATCCAGAGTGAATGATATATGCTCTTCCGTCGATTCATTGCGCCTGTGACGATACTCTCCTCATGTACTCGCAGACATGGCTGAACTCCCAGTTCCAGGAACGGTCCAGCAAGTTGACGACTCGCATTTCACTTCTGGCATTCGTCGAGATGCTAGGCGGACTGACATTATCTTGATCCCGCAGCCATCGGACCACCCTGATGACCCTTTGAATTGGTCGAAATGGCGCAAGCGCGTCAGTGACCTGGGCCATAACGTCTACACCTTCGGTGTGGTGATCATGGTGTCCAGCTACACACCGGCCAATCTCAAGATCCAGGCGGCAACCGGCATTCCCGTCGCCGACATCAACACTGGTGTTGGCATCTACTTCCTCTTCATTGGCTACTCCAATTTGATCTGGCAGCCTCTCGCTATCAATTATGGCCGACGGCCAGTGCTGTTGGCCTCGATCCTCTTGGTCATCGTCCAGGCGCTGTGGCAGGCATACTGCACCACCACAGGCGAATGGTATGCCAATCGCGCTCTCATGGGTATCTCTGCCGGACCGGTCGAGACATTGCTGGAACTCGTCGTGGCCGACTTGCATTTCAGTCACGAACGAGGAGCGTGGCTGAGCGTCTACGTCTGGATCTTGTTCAGCGGGTCGTTCTTGAGCTGTATTCCAGCAGGTTTTGTCGCCGATGCCCTGGGCTGGCAGTGGATCGAGTACATTGTCTGCATCATCGGCGCCGCCTTCTTCGTCTGGCTATTCTTTACCTTCGAGGAGACCGCGTTCTACCGACCTGATGTGGTTTCTGCCGAGACTATCGGCGTTGGAAATGGAAAAGTCGATACAGACGATGTCGAGACTCCCAGGGCAGAAGCCAAATACACTGACGAGAAGAGGTTGGGTGAAACACCAATGGGGCACAATAGTGACGCTGGAACGACTGCTTTAGACCGTGCATCGGACATCGTAGGCACGCCGAAGCCGTACTGGAGACGACTGAGTATCTTGAGCGGCTACGACCGGAGGAGGAAATCCAACGTCTGGCGAAATGCCTACATCTCCATCGCGATTCTACGATTCCCGGCAATTCTATACTCTGGCTTGCTTGTGGCCATGTCACTCTCCTGGTACAACGTCGTCAACGGCACACTACCAACCATCTTGGGCAAAGAGCCTTACAACTTCAGCGCCAACATCATCGGCGTCTTCTACGTCGCCGGCATCATTGGCGTCACTTTCGGCAGCTACTTCGGCGGAGCACTCAGCGACCGAGTTGCCATCTACATGGCTCGTCGCAACGGCGGTGTCTTCGAGCCAGAACATCGTCTATGGATCTTCCTCATTGCGCTGATTGTTCATCCACTCGGCTGCCTCTTGTTTGGCGTGGGTGCTGCCCACCACATCCACTGGGTCGGTCTGGCTTTCGGTTTGGGCTTCTTCTGCGTCACATTACCTATGGGCTCCTCTGTGGCGTACAACTACATCCTCGACAGCTACAAGGAGGTTGCTGGTGAGGGCCTGGTCTCGGTGGTATTGATCCGAAACACTATTGGTACGTCAGCTCCAGCTTCACTACATAATTTGTTGCTCATACGATGAACAGGCTTTGGTTTCGCGTACGCCATCCTTCCCATGATCGATGCCCTGGGTGTACAGGACGCATTCATCCTGCTCACATTCTTGGGTCTCTTTGTATGGTGTCTTACCTTTGTCATGCTTATCTTCGGCAAGAGGTTTCGAAAGTGGACGGCCCGAGCATACTGGGAATTGGTCGAAGAGCAAGGCCTTAGAGTGCACTAAGAAACATACGAGTCAAGGAACTGGTTTTCGCATTGATAAAAGATCGTTACGCACCGATTAGCAGAACACTGTGGAGATACAGCTAGTGTTGCCGGGTTTCCTGCGCCTAATGGGCAAAACTCTTGGATATGCTCACTCGTGCGTCCTCGGCGGACTCGTCATCAGCCTCAATCGATAGTCGCTTATGCCGAAAAGGTCGCCCAGCGTAGAACACGCTTACTACTGTGCTCATGGTCGCAAATCCCAGTAGACTCAGCAGAAACCAGAAAACCCCGATATCTGTCCGTAATTCCAACCAGAGAATCGGCTTGTGGCCTTCCCAGATACTCGAGTAATCTCGCTGGTTCCCAGGGTTTCGTTCTCGCCAGCAGCCAGTACTCGAATGTAGCGAGGGCGTTGACTCGTTATGGAGAATGTTGTCTCAAACCCGACCTTGGGCTCGGTCTGGACAGTCCTCCAGGATTCCTCACGGAGCTCGTCATCATCTGATTCCTGAAGTATTCACTTTTTGACTTCTGTTGCGCCATTCCAGCTTACAGAAACCTGCCACGGCCCATCATCATTTCCTTGAACAACGCTGACAGCCGGGGGCACTTTCGGGTATCCTCGCCACGCAAACTTCAACACTCGGTATGACTGCACCGTGAAGTCCCCAAAACTCGTGGCCGGGGCAAAGTGAGTTTCGCACAAAGGGTCGCCATCATGCGAGAACTCCGTGTATGCTGGAACACTACCGAAGCCGAGGAAGTTGCCGTTGGAAGATCTTGCATTGATCCTTGCGTGTCGATCCGGAATTACCACGGGTTGGGATATTCGTCAAGCAGGTTAACAGTCATTGCGTCTGGATCGATAACCGATCGCATGCCACGACGCTGCGATTCCTTGATGGCGATGTCATTATTGAACAAGGTGATAGTATCAGGCTCTTCACCCCATTGAGCAGTGTGCTGGCCGCTGAAGTTCAATGCCCGGCCACCAGACTTGTCCTCGAACATGTTGCATTTCCCGCCGAGTATCCAAAGGATATCGCCATTCGTCCCGTCGATATAGTATATGCTATACGTGAAGCCTGAGCAGATCAAATTATTCCCTCGCAAGTCTTTGTCGATGCTGTTCATATAGAACCAATCGGGCAATTCGAGATCGGGTGTAAGACTTTTCGCTTTGTGGTCGATGTAGGAGTCCTCGAGGTCGACGTGGTCCAGCGCGCTCCATTGGAAAAGAATATCGCCGGTGTCAATATCAATCTCCTGCAGTACACAATCCCAAAGAGGCCGCTCTGTCGCACGCTCGGGTCCTTCGATGCCGTGCTTAGTCTCCACGTAAGCCGTCGTCAGAACCGTACCATCGGGGATGATGGTAAATTCGCGAAGGTCCACGTGTGTGGCCTGCTCTCGACCTCCGACAACCTTGATTGTCGAGTATGAAGAGTCAAGCTGTAATCTATTTAGCAGTCGTGAACGGGCCAGCGTGAGGACTGTCTTACGATATAGCCCGCATCAGGACCTACACCGTCAGCCGCCTTACCCACCCAAAACGTCAAAACCTGCTCTCTTCAATAGGTCTGCACCATCAAATTGTAAATGCATTCCCCGTGCCAGGGGCTTGTCAATACTAGGTTGCCGTTGTCGTCGAGAATCATGGCTTTGCCTTCATGATCTTCGTGGTTAATGAAAGTGTGGACAAAAGCTGCGAAAAATTGGCGTTGTAGTAATGAAGGAGTCCGGTAGCGATGAGAAAGCGCAACGTACAGTAAGAACGAGGAGAAGAGCATGTGTCTAGGCCAGCTTTGCAACGTCTGTGGCTTGATACCCAATGTCACGCCGTGGTTTCTACTTCTGTTAGCGAACGTGAATGACCACATTGAGCTCGAGTCAATCGCAGCCTGCAATTCAATCCTGTGTCAAGGGTAGAACGACCATCTCAGCGTGCGAGCCATCTCATATCCATGCGTAATGCTAGCCCGAAGCAGCAGATACTTCAGCAACAAGTTAGACCGTCTCGGTGTTTCGAGCAGAGACGAAGACAACAGCCACTGATCCTCGCGCGTTTACGCGAGACTAGCATACAGATCAGTGAACTTGCGCGGGGCCCCTCGGTTTCGACTTCCCGACGTCAATCTAAGGTTTGTCCGATACAAGGCTGAATACGATCAAGCTTCGAAGATTGGGTGCGCTCCGTAGACTAGACCATAACACTAGCCTGCTTCCCGTTCGGGTAGGGCAGGGTGACATTCCGCTCGTTTGCCTGTTTGTAGTGCGGGCAAACGAGCACTCCACGATAGCCAGGCACATTTTCAGTCGTCTGATTCGATTCGAGCAAGGAGCTGTGCTAGAGTCGCGGTGCGCAATCTCAGATACTGCTACACACGCCCGCAACGATATCGATTGGCTTTAGTGGACACTGCAGCCATGCGAATTGACGCTCATTGTCCTACAGTTGACGTAGCGTGCCTTTTCTACCGCTTCTATGACGTTATTGGGGGGTGTATCATTTGCCAGGAGTTGGGTAGCTTGCACTGAATACTTGACACAAGACACCGTCGTGCTCGAAGAAGTCATGAGAGGGACTCGCGATGACTTGATGTCGACATTCGGACAACACTACTGGTTTTGTGCCTTCTACCAGCGACGATTTTCCCGTCTAGTCGAACGCTTCGCCAGGGATACGGCGGAGGCGACGAGGATGACGAACCGCGATCTCGAGGGCGGGCATGCGAAGCATTGCCAGGAGTGGTTTTGGAAGCCGAATTTTGTCGACTAGGACATGCCGAATACTTATCTCACCGTGCGGTATGCTTCTTGTATGTAGCTATAGAGATACGAGCCAAGCTATATGCGTCTTTGCTTCATAATGTGCAGTTTGAATATCTGCCCACATCCCAAGTCGACAAAATGCAGCCCTCTCACTCGAGGATTAAAGAAGGATCAGGGGGTGTAGTCTTCAGGAAGAAGCGCTTACCTTTGTATAGAAGGGTGATGTTGAATGTCCCTATTTGCTGAGGCTATCTAGTGCCATTCGTAGCCTAATTCTCACTGGCCGTACAGATGCCTTGCCCCGAGACTTGATCCTCACAGTCGGTGATGTTGTCTGTGATCTCAAATGACGCATGAACATTGACATCCAATTCGACGTTGTTAAATGCCTGTGTGCAGAGAGACATCTGGACTGCCCACGCGCCATTGGCAAACATCAAGTCGACGATGCCGCCAGATTGACCCATCGTTGCTTGCCAGCCTGCGAGACTCTTTGTGGGGATGATGTACGGACAGTCGTTGATAGTAGTCATCTTAACGCCGGAATTGCCTGTGAATGTGGTCTGCGGAATTCCCACCTGACTCAACGTGTAACAGTTGTCTGATTGTCGCTTGGCGCGGCTGGATGCGGAATTCGCGGCTGGAGGCTTCGCAAGACCGGCAGCAGCCCTCGCTGCCGCGAAAGAGATGACCGTCACATGTGTATTCGCGCTTGTCACGCTTTTTCCGTAGTAGCCCAGCAATCCGTATTGAAGGAGTGAAACAGCGGCACCGTTGACGCATTCTTTGGTGAAGCTGAAGTTGCCCTCTGCATCGTGGCAAGCATTAACGGTATCGGTGATGACTTGGCCTTGGTCAATGAATGCGTAGTATCCAATCGCTACATATGCGGCTCTCCCAGCGCCAGCGGTTACTTTCCACGACGTGAAAGCTAAGGCTTCATCCCCGAGCAGCTCCGGATAGATCTGGGATGCTTGGTGTCTAACGAGGTCGGTGCCGACCTCGATGTAGAGCCCATCTTCTGTCGTGATATTGTATGGACCGGTGCGACCGATATGAGGGTTGGCCAGGGAGCGGCTGACAAGAGGATTGGCCAGGGGGCGGTCGACAAGAGGACTGGCCAGAGAACTCCCAAACAGCAACGCTGTCAGGCACAATGTGATCTTCATGTTTGATACTGAGGTTGAATAAGGATACGTGATTAGAATGTTTGATGCGGATGTGGTACGGATCATTCAGGAGGCATGGTATGGTCCTCATATATCTTTCCGGCTCGCTCGCTTCTCTCATCCAGAGCATAGGAGTTGAATCGGTCGTCGAAAGGATCCTCGTCATCATTGAAATCTTGCTTCGATCTGGATACAACCTCGCGGTCCTGATGCAACCTCAAGCCCGTCTTGGACTCTACTGAGGAGCACAAATGCCTCACTCTGGCAAGGACTATCTTCGATCGGAATGCTGGCTTGCCGGGCACTTTGCATCATCAGCTCGCCTCCACCTCGATACCAGACACGGGTTGGCCAATCGTGAAACTCGATAGTGCTAGCATGGTTTTGGGGCATCGTCATGTTGCAAGGAGCGCACTTGGCCAGTGTAGCAGCTGTTGTCGGCACAGACATATCCGTGATTCCGGAGTGATCCTGCTCCACTCTCGATGGGAGAGTAGCTTAGATTCCTGGAATAACAAACATCATGGTCGAAGTGTGCTTAGGAAAGAGAGAATGATTGGATCGTATGCGATGTATCCGTTGTATCACCGGTGACTGCGCTCACGAGGCTGGCGCACGAATACTTCCTCATCCGCGAGATTCATACGTCGATCATCGGGTCCACTGTGTACATGTGCAGCTCGCATGGCAAGTCTTGACGGGCACGAGGTCTGGCCTAGAGGAAACGCAGCCGACTAGTTGATGGTTAGCACGCCGTGGTTGTATAGAAAGCGGAAACGGAGTGCACATCTCTGCCACTAGCGATCACATCGATGGTTCGGAAGCAGGAGAAGCCGTTGTAGGGTCGCATTTCTCGATGGAGTATCATCTCACCACGCTATAAGTGGAGGCGAAACGCAGCTGATACTGGAGAACTTGAGAACTAGCCTCGAACCATCACCCGGTTGCTGAATGGTACATTCCGTAGCTTTGATGGAGAAGGCGCCAGTGACCGGGTAGGGACCACTTTCTCTCAAGCGATGCTACGGCAGCTCCATGATTTATGTTCGGCATTTAGAGCGTGAGGTCAGTCGCCTTTCCGTCCCCGCATTTGCCAGTGCCGGGAAGAGCGGAACGCGGGCGCGCATTGGCCTTGGCAACATCACCTCATCCCGTCTGTAAAGTATCTCGTCGGACCTTATTTCCGGTTGGCCGCGTGCGCGCTTTTCCACAACTCTACTCCAGGTCGCCATTTGAGCGTCATTTAGCCTTCGAGCAGTACTCGGTTCGACTTTCCACCCGGCTGCTCAGCGCGGCTGTTCATCATCCGTTTCAACGCTCTTGCATAGCGCGAGCAACAGGCTTGATGCGTTGAATACTGTGGTCGAAAGCTCGTTGGCTTGACGGCACGTCAAGTCGCCACTGCATTCCACGGGAGATGATACCTGGGAGACCGATGGAACATCGCGGGACTCGACAGTAGCAAGACTCGGTTGCAATGAATTCTCGGGCTATGAAAGTGTAATCGAATCTCCGTTCGCAGCCCAACTAGCCGTATTGAGCTGTCTTCCAGCACCGATGTTGTTGCTTTGCTCCAATGAGTGATAGACAAAGTTGCCCGTGGCGGAGTCGGGCGTGGCGCCTCCTGGCCCGTACAGTCCATCGTCCCCGGTGCCGAGTAGCAGCTTCCGATCACCGTATGGACCCCAGATGTTCGTGGCGGTGACGTAGGACACGGTGTAGGAGTTGGACGACGTGCAGCCGGAAGAGAAGAACAGGAAGTACGTTCCGCCGCTGTATCGGATGACGGGTGCCTCGATGTTGTAGCTGTCCGCCACACCATCGTTGTTGTACAGATTCACGGGCCCGGCGACTCGCGTGTAGCCGTCGGATTCGGTCTGGATGAGCATCAGACTGGTGTTGGGGCTCGTGTACGAGGTGCTGGCGCAGTAGCCGCCATTGTTCGCCGCCGGCCCGTCGATCTTGTACACCACGTAGCGCAGCTTGCTGGTGGGGTCGAGAAACCCGGAAGCATCGATCGCCCCTCCGGCAGATTCGGGGCAGATCATGGGCTCGGTGGAGCTGTCGTTGTACGGTCCGGTCACAGTTCCGCTCCGCGCCAATCCGGTGCAGTGTACGGCCGAGTTTGATTTCAAAGCGGCAGCGTAGTACATGGCGAATGAGCCGTCATAATCGGTCTATTGGAAAGTCGAGAGCTCCGAATCAGCATGGAAGCGCCTTGCTTGCGGTTTCTTTGAATGCGCGTGGTGGGAACGGGACAGCAGCACATGCTCTTACCAATTGGCTGACGTCCGGAGCCCAAGTAGTATCAGCAGTCGCCCAATTGCTGTAAGCTGGGACGTTGTCGGTCGGGAAGGGATCTTCCAGCGTCTGGTCCCAGGTGCCACTATCGTCGAAATTCTTGTTCTTTGTCATGGCGATGTTCAGGCCGGCGGTCGTTGTGCCGAAGACGTACGTCACGCCGCCAATGGTGATGCTGCTGGGATCCGGGAAGTTTTGCCCGTCGAGCACATTGTAGGCCATCGTATCTCGTAGGGCCAACTGATGCAGTGAAGGCGAGGCATCAGTGATGGCGGCGAGGGCGATGAGGCTCAGCGGGATCGGGGCGAAGGTTGAGAAGAACATTGCTGATGTTGCTCGAAGAGCGTAAGTAATTCTCGAGGTGTTGTAGGGTTTCAATATTTTGGGCACGTCGTAGAGATGTCTTTATATACTCACGTGGATGTCGGATCGAGCTATGGCCATCGGAAAGGTGGACCAGCGTTACGGCCAACGCAGAGCAAGTCGTTGTTCGGTTCCATCCGGACCTGGCAGAGCTCTCTGCTACAAGGCAGAGGATACATACTTATGCAACCTAACAACGCCAGTGTAAAGCATAGCTATGCATTAGCTCACCATTGCGTGGAGATAGGAGGGGATGCTGTGTATGTACCAGGAGGGAAATGGTACTTATAGGACTGAACCTGGCGGTGCTGGACCGGACAACACCGAAACAGGGCGTTGCTCCGGTCTGGATCTTCTCCGCATTCGAGGATCCTCCCTTTCGTAAGCGTACCGGTCGCGAATAGATGATGCTGTGCGGATCTACAACACCCTTTTGCTCCTCTCACAGCCAATGGCAAACGAGCACGCCCCAACTTGCCAACTTGCCTCGGCTTGTCTGGAGTCACTTTCCCCAATCCAGCAACCGTCTGAACGGTTCATGCCTTTTGCAATTTGCGGCCGGAGCGTCCTCAAACGCGCACCGCAGAATTCGCGAGTACCTGACTTGCAAATCGATATTTGGCCTCGGTTTGGGGCAAGACGTGATAGTGGGAATGTCCCCTGAAGGTTGGTTCCTCTCATAAGGGTGCCTCGTCGCGCCCTCTCCTTCGCACCTTCGCATTTCCTCGTCCCCACCCCGCTACCCTCGCGCGATCATGATGTTATTGTTCGATTTCCTCCTCGCGGGCGCGCTCTTCCTCTCCTCAGCGACGGCGCTGGTGGCACCAAGTCAGGATCCGTTCTACACGCCTCCCGCTGGCTTCGCGTCCAAGGCACCGGGCACAGTGCTGAGAAGTCGCACCGTTCAGACTGCGTTCCTCGGCCTCGTGCCCAATCCCGTCCAAGGCTACCAGCTGCTCTATCGGACGACCGCCACCAATGGCTCGGCCATTGCCACCGTGACCACCGTCTTCAAGCCCTTCGGTGCCGCACTTGATAAATTCGTCTCTTTCCAGACCGCCTACGACAGTTCGGACACGGTCTGCGACCCGTCGTATAACTACCAGCTTGGGAACAACAACACGGACCTGATCGTGGCGTTCGAGAGCCTGATTCTCGAGAGCTACATCCTCGAGGGCTATATCGTCTCCGCCCCCGACTATGAAGGTCTGTCCCTGAGTGTTTGGCGTGTGAGAACTGCGATGCTGAGAGTGAGCAGGTCCTGACGCTGCATTTTCCCCCGGACATCTATCCGGAATGGGCGTGCTGGACAGCATCCGTGCCGTCTCCAGCTTTGCCTCCTTGGGATTCACTACGTCGAAGCCCGCAGTCGTGGCTGTCGGCTACTCCGGCGGAGCTATCGCCACTGGGTAAGGATCACTGTGGGAAGTTTAATCAACGGAAGATGTTCTAACGCTTTCTCTGCAGATGGTAAAGCACAATCGACGAAACCCTATGATCCCGAGATGCCGGCTAACTCTCTCGTCATGCAACCAGGACGGCTAGCTTGCAGAGCACCTACGCGCCGGAGCTGAACATCAAGGGCTTCGCGTCTGGCGGAACACCTGCGTACGTAGACCCTTCGGCAGGCAAAGTGTGTGAGCACCTGACTATCTCTGCGGGAATTCCGCTTGATTTACCCGCGGCTCACCGCTTGTTCTCCGACTTGTCCTGTACACAATCGAATACGTGCTGATTGTTGTGAGCAGGAACCTTACCGGGACACTGGTCTTCCTTGACGGCGAGCTCTTCAGCGGCTTTCTCCCTGCTGCTTGTGCGTTCACATACCGCCCCGGGTATTACATTGCGAAGACGAGCTGACCATGAACAGTGGCTGGACAGCTTAAGCCGTCCGCATACCAAGCAGAGCTAGAGCCCCTCTACAACAAAATCATCACCCCCTTCGGGCGCTCCAAGGTCGAATATGCCGATGAGAACTGCGCTCAAAACGATATCTTCAACTTTGCCGAGCAGTCCATCCTGTCCACTAAATTCCAAACGTTGGGAGAGGGCCTGTTGTACGACCCGACCATCAGCGGAATTTTCGAACAAAACATCATGGGCATCCACACGAATCAAACGCCCGTTGCACCGGTCTATCTGTACCACGCACGCAACGACGAGATTATCCCCTACCTCAATGCCTCGACGCTGTACAACAACTGGTGCGACCAGGGTGCGACGGTGCACTTCACCACTTTTGGGAATGGCGGTAAATTTGCTACCCCCTAAGCCTGGTGCCACCCGGTTGCTCACTCTTTTGCTGCAGGTCATCTCACCACCGAGCTTCTTGGTGTACCAAGCACCCTCCAATTCGTGAACGCGGCTTTCGCAGGAACGGTGGCCAAGGGCTGCTCTCAGCAAACCGTGCTGAACAGCACGCTGAACCCCCTCGCACTGGCCGCGAGCCTGGAGCCGCTTGCCGTGTCGCTGATTGAAGGACTTAACATTGCGGGCTTGGAAGATATCAACATCAAGAACGATCTCAATCTTCTGAAGAGCGGGCTGTAGAGCAGTGTTCGAAAAGGACTGCGTGTGGAGTGCGCTTGGCCGGCTGGAGGAGCGCCAATAAGGAATTAGAGACTGTGTTCGTGAGCGCGGCAGCTACACTGATTGATTTGTCTCAAGACGTACGCTAGGCAACATATTTCCGATACTCGTCGGTCCAACTCTCATCTTGCTCAAACACCCGACGCTTGCAGTAGAGCACTGCCGTTCCTGTCGCCAAAGATCGTACCACGCTTGGTATAGCCTGTTGCACTCCGGTACATCGCTCGCCCGCTCCACGACTGCAACGCGCCTTTCTTCCAACTGAACAATCGCCTCGCCCATCTTTGCCGCCACCAGACTATTCCAAGCACCCTCTTGCTGTCTGCGAGCTCGCAAAATGTCCAAAGCTTGCCTCCGGATCTTTGGATCCCGGCACTTCAATATGACGAAGTAGGTTGGCGGTATGAGCCCGGTGTCTAGCGAAAAGTCAATACCATGCCCTCATTCTCACCCTCTCCCGGATGTCCATCCATAACTGACTGGGCCAGGTGTAGAATCGCTTCAAAATCGGGCAAAAAGTTATCCCATTGCGCTTGTGCCTGCGCTGGAAGCGGCAAACAAGGCGCAGGCAAAGGAGTCTACGCAGGAACCTATACGGCTGGAACCGAATCACACTGTCAGTTGATGATGGGCCCGGACTGCTTGTGACGAACTTCAGCATCAATGGCGTGGGCGACATCGTTGGTGCCATCGGGCAGGAGATGGGTGCCGCAGAGCCTGGTCAAACAACGCTGCGGCTGTACCCCACAGATTTGACGGCTGGCTCTGATACGGCGTGGCAGGGCGTTTACGAGACGATGACGCCGGCACAGGTTGCGAAGGATGATGCATTGTTTTTCTTCGCGGATGCGACTTGTCAGAGTTGGTCGGAGATCACCGTTCTGAGCTATGGCCTTGTGCCGGTCGATCAGTTGATCTTTACGGCAGACGAAAAGGGGAAGAATGTCGCCGTCAATGCGCGAGCATGGAGAACAGTGACGACGAGGAAGTGATGAGCTTTAATCGTAGAAAGACGTAATTCCTCAGGCATACTTCTCACTTTTTCCACCCAGCCTGGCGCAAGGCTATGAAGCCGAGGTTATCCACAACCAACCAAATTCTCCGCACTTCACCCCGGACTGCGAACAACGTGAAATAGTGCCCCTTGCGCTTCGGCATTCACCGATACCGGCGGGGATGCGGCTATGGCAAGCATTAGCCGCGAAACTATTTACGTCCTCGCCCATCTTCTCGTCACCATTGGAATGTTGAGTCTGCTATTTGCACCGTGAAGTTGGTACCATGGGTCGCCCAGAGCAGACAGACAGCGCGAACGACAAGGAGCGAGCAACTGTTGCGGGAACGCATCTCGAACAACTCCCTCTCGAAGATCCGCAAGATCATGGCTTCATCGCGGACTCGAGTGAACTGCCAAAGGGCTACTACAAGAGCCCGTCTTTCATCGGCACCATATGCGCTGTGGGCTTCGCTTCGGCCGGAGCTGTTGGCGGGTTCGCTCTCGCTGCGCCTAATCTGAGCATCATAAATGCCGATATTGGACCAGTCCCCGGGTCGGTGGTTGACTGGGTGTCGCTCGTCTATACTCTGGGCGGAGCGGTGGGACTCTTGCTCGTTGGGAGATTGAGTGATCTATTTGGGTGAGGAGTTGACATACCGTCGCGTCGTCCGAAGCCTGACTGACATCTTCCCAGACGTCGCTGGTTCATGATTGGCGGCTCTACCCTCGCCCTCGTCGGTTCCATCATCGCTGCAACGGCACAGACAATCCCTGTCCTCATCGGCGCGGTGAGCATCATTGGAGTAGCAGCGGCGGCACAGTTGTCCTTTACTCTGGTGTCCAACGAGCTGGTTCCTATGAAACATCGCTTCCTGATGAACGGTATCATCTATCTCTGGTCGGTCCCGATATCTGGCATCGGACCCGCGGTCTCAAAAGCGTTTGTGCTTCAGACTTCGGCAGGATGGAGAGGGTGAGTCGTCTGATGTGGAGTATCCCCATCTTCTACTGACTCCCGAAACAGCGGTTTCTATCTGATGATTGCGGTCAACGCTACGGCCGCGATACTCTACACCATCTTCTATTTCCCGCCAACGTTCGAGGAAAAGTTCTCGGGTCGAACGAAGCTACAGCAGCTCAAAGACTTTGATTTTCTCGGCGCATGTCTTTTCACCGCCGGCCTCGTCTTGTTTCTTCTGGGACTCTCCTCTGGTGGAACGGTATGATATGTAACCCGTCCATATCCCCAACATTGTCACTAACAGCTTCGTAGGTGTATCCCTGGGACTCAGCCATCGTAATCAGTTTCCTGGTCGTCGGCGTCGCGGTCCTCGTCGCGTTTGCTCTCTGGGAGATATACGCTCCGCTCAGAGAGCCTCTACTGCCCGTGAAGCTGTTCAAGAGGTTCTCCTGGGTAGCCGTTTCCGTCGACTTAGGTCTCGGGGCATCTGTCTACTACGCCATGGCCATAATCTGGCCTCAGATGGTCGCAGTTCTCTACACCGACGACGGCGGAGCCTCGATGCGTGCCGGCTGGCTGAATACCATTCCAGGGATTACCATTGTTGCTGGACAGATTACAGCTGGGCCATTGGCTCGCCACGTAGGCAAGACGAAGATCCAGGGTATTGTCTGCCTACTTGTTGGCGGAAGCCTTCTCGCCGGTATCGCATCGTGCGGTGTTGGTGACCTCGCAAGGGCGGCAGCCCTAATGGCCGTGGGCAACTTCTTCATTGGCTGGCTAGAGAGCATCCTGCTAGTCAATGCAGGCATTGACATCGCGAATCAGCGGGATATTGGCGTCGCACTCGGCGCAGCTACATCGATGCGCAGCACAATTTCGACCTTTGCTTCGACGATCTACCTTACCGTGCTCTCCAATCGTCTCGCGACGACCATCCCGGCTGTCGTACCTCCTGCACTGGTTGCAGCTGGCCTGCCCCGTTCTCAAGTCGAGGCTTTCTTGACCGGGTTAACCACGGGCAATCTCACCGGCGTGCAAGGACTTACGCCGAGCATAGCCACAGCCGGAAAGCAAGCGTATCAGAAAGCCAACGCAATGGCGTTCTCGACCGTCTTCCTGACGACGTTGGCTTTTACGGGCGTGGCTGTTGTGCTCTCTTTCTTTTTGCCGAATGTTGACGATGCTATGAGCGGACAGGTTTCGGCGACTTTGCATCAGAGGCGAGAAAAGAGGGCGAATGAGGCGAAAGAAGTGTGATGATGGAGTTCGCTCGCTAATGCGAATTTGTACGCACGTTGTCGACTCTCTATGTTATGACGAATGGAGTGCTGCATGCTACGTGGAGATGCCCTGCTCCGTTCCAATTCATCATCCTCTGAGGTCTGGCATTGCGGCCGCCTTCGTGTCACTCCTAAGGCTGTGAGTCGTCACTATGAGTCGAGTACAGTCGTCATTACAAGAACATCGCTCTAATGTTCCGTGAAGAGATCAAAGATCGCGGTGTTCTCACCGTGGCCGGCTTTGACAGCTCAACCTGACTTCAGTCATGGGTACTGCTCGGCGCCGTTGCTGAGTTGCTCTCGCGCATGAGTGCTCTGAATGTAGCACGTTCCCCTGGCGTTCGATTGACACGTAGCCCGTAGAGATCTTTGCAAGACAATATCCACCGAGTCTGTCTTCAGTCGGCATTGCAAAGGGCAGCGTCGTCTTCAGTCTCGCCGACCTAGAGTCTGCAGGGGAGTCAGTACGTATCAGAGCGTAGATGCAAAGCAGACGATCTCACATAACGACCTCAAATGGCTGTCCTCTAATCTCCGTGCTCTGGAATTCGATGCCCGAAACGTTCGACTTTACTTTGACGTACGGATCGGGGGTGAACGACACTTCGGCGTAGCCGCGGATGAGTCGGCGCCAGTAGCACGCTTCTGCTGCCGGCGACGTGTAACGATCGCGAAACTGAGCTACGGCGTTGTCGGCTATGCGCTGCGCCGAAGCTGGATCTCCGAAATATGGCATAATCCTCTCTTCCAAATCGGAGTAATCGCGCGCAACACTGATGTAGTTCTGCTCAGAGCCGTCCGGGACGAGAAGGTGATGGTAGAAGGTATGCCACTGCAACTCGTGCACGATGGGGACTGAATTGCAGTTAAGCTGATATTTCAGGCGGCCTGGAATTCCACGTTCGATTAGTGAAGGCCTATACGGTGCACACGCTGCAGATGAGCTTGCCTACCGGACCAGCTACCGCCTTCCGTATAAGCGGTGAACATGTAGCGGCACATGTCTTCGTTCTTCATCTGATCTGGGTGTCGGTGGCCGTCGATCTCGTCAATTCCAGCAACGTCCCCCCAGCTTTTACCCGCTGCCGCCGCCAGTAATCCCTCTCGTACGGGGCGGTTTGTCCACATGTGGCCACGCCAAAAGACTTTGGCAATCTTCGCGACCAGTGGAGCATCACGCTCTGCCGCTCTTCGTCGCATTTCCAGGAATCCGCTTGCTTGAGGTGGATCGGCAAACCAGTTGAAATCCGGCATCACCCACATCCGCTGGTGGAAGTCGCTACTCGTGTCGCGAGCAGCGCCAAACACCGTGGTCGTTTCGTTCCTAAACGTGTTAGTGCTACATCAAGAAGGCCAAGGTATGCTACTTCTCCGGCATTCGTTCGGCTAGAAGTATGAGGAACTGAAGTACCCACCAAGTACCCGATACTTTCGACCGGTCTTCTTGAGTCATCGTAAACTCTACCGTTGGCAACGTTTCTCCAGCAGCAGTCGCACCCTGGAGAGCCCGGTACAGCATACTGAGGGTAGCGCGCCCACGCCTGCCTGCCAGCCCACCGTTTGTAAGGATGAGGTTGTTGTCGTGAATCATCACCGTAGATGCCATATCGCCATCCTCGCGGTCTTCGATGTTGAAGTCTGCCGGCCCAATCTTGTGGCTTCGCTCCTTCCAGTATGCAACAGCCCTGTCAATTTCGTGGTAAAGCTTCGGGAACGCTTTGTCGCCTGTTGTAGCAGGTTAATTGGTGCTGAGGTGCGAGTAGAGAACGGCCAACTCTCTTACATTGATCGGAGCTGAGCGCAGGATTTTCGGCATCGCGAGACGGGACAAATGCCCACTCCACTAGCGGCGAGGCTTCTAACTTGGGTGCGAAGTGTAGTGGAGTGGTTGATACCGCAAGAAAATGATATTGGATGACGAGAAGAATCCCCAGAAACACACAGGCCAACCATGTCTTCGTTGCAAATGGTACAGAGGACATCGCACCGAAGAATGCGACTCGATTTACCGCAAATGAAGTCGCAACAAAGTAATAGACAGCCGGATGCTACCCATGGGAGAGCGTACTTCTAATTCTGGCCCCCGGGTCGGACAGCACGTGGGCGGTAGCACGGTAGCCTCAACGCGCTAGATCGAGCAGCGGTACCCCTGGTCTAGCATTCCTTGCGGGCTCCTCCACACCTCTAGCTAGCCTAAACTTAGAGCAGCAACTCTGCTGCCCAGGCTGCACACGGCCCTCCAACCCCAATCTTAGTCCCAGGTCAAGATCTGCGATGTTGGACCCTCCCACCGTGCTTGTCTGGCCTTGCTCTGCGCCTAGTGGGTCAGCTAGACTTTCGATGCATCGAAGAAATCTCTCGCATTGTCAACTCTCTTCAACAACTATCAACGACCCGGGGGTCTTGTTTGCGTCATGCATTGGTTTCAGCGACGGTATTTTGTCGCCGGTTCGCTAGGTGTCACATGTCTGTTACTTGTGCTGGGCTTTGGTGCATCCTGGTCACCTACATCATCGCCGACTCCATTGTCATCTCCACCCTCTCCTGCACGCCAAGGCGATTCGTCCTCCGTGTGGTATGCAGACTTGGACAGTCGGAATCTCATGCTCGACACGCAGCGATGCTACGACCTCTTTCCAGGATTGTTCCAAGGGACTGAACATGCCCCATGGAGCCGTAAGGGTGCACACATTACACCGAAAGCGCTTGCAGATCTAGCTTCGATGGAGGGTAGCTACCATGGCATTGTTTACGAGGGCGAAGTGAGGTTCTTTCTGCATCAGCTCTGCGCTGCTTATTCCTGACGTTGTGTTTCAGGTCTACATTCTGGACGCCAAACCCGGTAACACTCTCTCCAGGGGCACGGCTACTTTGCTGGACATGTATCGGGCCATCATCACCGCGCCTGAGCCAGTGCCGAATGTCGAGTTCGTCTTCTTCGACCTCGATCTCCCTCCAAATGTGCCGGCATGGGGTTATGCAGCGCGACAGAACGAAGAGGCCGACCTATGGTTGATCCCAGATTTTGGCCACTGGACATGGAGTCAGCCTAAAGTCGGCAGTTACAACCAGGTGCGACGCCTGGCCGCTGCCATTGACCGCAAGGACGGACCAAATCACGTTGCCTGGGAAGACAAGAATCCGACCTTACTATGGCGAGGTAGACTCTCCGGATGGTGGCGTGATGACATGTATGATGCCAGCAAAGGTCACGGCTGGTCGGATGTACAGGGTATGGATTGGGGTAGTCGTACGGACGTCGAGGCAAAGCACCTTTCCATGCCAGACCATTGCACGCACAAATATCTCGCCCACGTCGAAGGCGTGAGCTACTCTGGTCGGTTGAAGTATCTTCAAAACTGCGAGAGTGTTATCGTTATGCCTGAGCTTGATTGGCAGCAGCATTGGTACGGGCTGTTGCAGGCAGATGGGCCGAATCAAAATTATGTTCGGGTACGGCGGGATTGGAAAGACCTACCAGAGAAGATGGACGAGCTGCTAGCGGACGACGAGTTTGCACATCGCATCGCAAAGAATTCAGCGCGCACCTTCCGAGATCGATACCTTACGCCGGCAGCCGAAGCGTGCTACTGGCGCGCGCTGCTTGCGCGATGGCGAGAAGCCAGCTTCGAGCCGGAGCTGTATGAAGTCAAAAACGGGGTCAGCCAGATTCGTGGCGTCTCACTGGAATCCTTTCTCTGGCAACGGCGGCTTGAGTGGGATCCTTCATGATGCAAGTGTCAGATCACTGCTATCGAGCACCGCCTTTGCTGGAGTGAGCGGATCTTGATCGGCGATACTGCCGTCAATAATCGCCTGCCCGGGCATCATTCACCGGACCCATAACAACGGCATAGGGCGGAAGGCAAACCCCTCCGCAAATTAATGGACGGCATGCACGTCGGAATAAGCCACGACGGGGTCCGCACGCCCTCTGCGACGATCATTCGCGACGATCATCTGTGATGGAGGTCTAGACCCTGCAATATTGGCAGTTCAGAATGGCCAAGCCGAATGCCTCACCGATAACAAGATGATGATGCAACCATTGAAGATGCAGCAAAATTTCGCATTATCAGTGGAGCGATGCAGCACGAAGGCGTCGTGTATCTACAAGGATACCCTTGCCGCGTATCCGCAACTTGCCGAACGGGTCCAGCCTCTGGTGTGAACCATCCAGACAGCTCCCACTAGAACTAATTGGGTAGTAGCTTGGCAGCCTTGTCAGCAAGTTGCTAGCCTCGCACATGCGGCTCCCCCTGCTTCAATATTGGCAGCATGCATCTTACAGCGCTCCACACTTGTTAAAAGGATGGTCTAGATGTTAAAGTAAGTGGCGGACTAAGACTCAAGATGGAGATCATAGTTTCACTAGATTCGAAGGCGCGAATGTAGCCTCGGCGATGGGATAGCGGAGTCTTGAGCCGGAGAATTCGATGACAGAAGGGCTCTTACCCATGGTTGCAATGGCTTTGAAACGAGGCCACTTGCTAATCTCGAGGAAAACTTAATGCAGGCTCAATGCAGCTGTATCGCCGACAGGGATGGTTCGTTGAGGCCCGCATTGTCATGCATACCTCGGACAGCACACCGCACAGCGAAGCCTTGTGGTACCGCTTCGACCGCCGAAGGCCTGAGGTTGCGGACACAACTGCGCAAAGATCACCGCTCAGTGACGGTATGGCACTATCGAAACTACGGAATGGTGTCACCAGAGCGTTGCTGTCGGCACATGCGAGAATTGAGAGCGGCCAAGCATGCAGAAAACGCGGTCGTGCAGAGCAGAGCCAGGATGGTAATGAGCAAAACACTGGGGCACGAGCAATGACCATCTAATGTACTCTCAACGCCATGCAAGGGGTTAGAGCATCTGAGCTGTGTCAAAATCGATTCCCAATGGTTCCGAGGTTGGGCAGGACCCGTGGGTGTGTCCACTGATCAAAATCATAGTGACTTGCCTCAGTTCTTTGTGCCCATCTACACTCCAATCATTCGTTCAATCACATTCTCTTGCTTACTTTCATTTCATATCAGCTTCTCATACACACGAGAAGGCACGAGAAGCTATGAAGACTCAGGCTCTCGTTTTACTTGCACTTGCGACCGCCTCGGAGGCAGCGTCGGTGCAGCAGTGTGTCGTGAGTCTACAAGGTGCTGTTGATGTCGGATAGAGTCGGTGTTAACATGCAACAGGCATCATGTATTGGAGAAGCTATCGTCGCTACCCATTGCAAGCCCACGGATAGCTATTGTATCTGCGACTCGGATGTCTTCCTGTCGTCCGTTCAGGAGTGCTCGACGACTACGTGCTCTGTGGAGACACAAGAGAGTCAGTATCAACCTCGCTATTCTGTTGACAGCTCACTGATATCAATGTGTCTAGACGCCTCTCTGGCCGCAATGGAGTTTTGCGGCAAAGTCGATCTTGTGAAGCGAAACGCTTTCACAGACGGCCGTCAACGTTGGGTTGAGGGAGGTCAAGAGCATTGGCGCGAGGGAGGACAAGAGCACTGGCGCCAGGGAGGGCACGAGCACTGGCGTCAGGGAAGCTATGAGCACTGGCGCGACGGAGGGCATGAACATTCGTCTTTGTGGCATTACAAAACGGCTGAGCACGGCCACTCGACCGTCACCACGGAGTCTAAGACGCACACCCAGACGCGCACGAAGCCCTGGACTACGATAACTAAGACGCGCGCCCACACACAGACCTACACGCGTGAAACGACAAAGACCAAGACGCATGAGTCGACGAGCAAAGGTCGACCCACGCATCCGGTCACTGTCTCTCCAAGGCCTACCCATTGGCCTTGATCGACAGCCACTCGGCCAGGAGAGTGAACTAACGCTGTTCTTGGAGCCTCGACTTTCTCAACGCTCATGAAACTGGCGATGGTTGTCAGCATTACGCGCCTTCCTGAACGAGAAATTCTCCTCGGTCTAATCTTTCGTATTTATTCGGTTGAGGAGTTCCTGGGTATTGTCTCTCTGCGGGTACCATATACACAAATCATTTTGAGATAACACATGAGTCTCTGGTACACACTATCTCCTTTCACAACCATGGTCGTTGCTCTCTATGGGCCTGGCGCAGTTTACGAGAGCCGCCTAATAGATCAACAGGGACCATTTCACCGATTTACACAGATCTGGCCCAACTCGGACGGCGGTGCTGCTCACCCGCACTTCCCTATCAATTTTGCAGTTGCCAATGGATTTCGGCAGATCGAGCCTAGAGTCCGGGGTCCAGAACGCAAGCATAGCCAACCATGGCGGCATGCGTACTTGTCCCAACTCAGTCCGTTGGCCGAGATAGCCTGTGATGCCGCATTCAATACTCCTTAGACGCGCAGGTATTTCTCATCAGATCCAGGAACGACAGCCCGACGTCCCACATGCCAGCGTCACGATTCCCGAACATGGCTCGCAGCCGGAGAATTCCTTAGTAGGCCCGCTCGGGCCGGGAGCTAACTTAGCCCCTGCAACCCTGCTTGCTTGGCAGGTACGCAGCCTTGTACAATCGATCCAGACTGTTGAGAAGACGGATAAATAAGCGCAATACCAGAAGTATCGGGCGTCTGTTGGCGATAACGGCGATAAGAAACCAAGCATGTGGAAAGTAGCCTTCACTCATCTTCTCCCCTGGCACGTTCAGCGTCCTACAGCTAACACTGCCACGAGAAAACATCACACGTCGCCAGCGATGGCGAGCATTTTCGCGGCGCATACCATTTGGAAGCTGGCAACCTTCTGTATCATCGGCGCCGGCCTCTTCCTTTCCGCCAGCTACTTCTCGCGAGATTTGCATCACCATACCCTGCCCCTCGACCGATCCAAACCCTTCCCCAAGAAAATCTGGCAAACATGGAAGGTCGACCCTACCCGCTTCGAAGAGACCGACATGGAACGCTCAAGGTCATGGATGCTGTTAAATCCACAGCACCGCTACGAAGTGTTGACCGACGGCAATGCGCTCGCGTGGGTGCAGGAACAGTACGGACCTTACGGACTCAACCGGCCAGATATCGTCGACATGTATGGCTCTCTCACGACGACGATCATCAAGGCTGATCTCATCCGATATCTCGTCATGTATGTCGAGGGCGGTGTCTACACAGACATCGATGTCGAAGCCGTGCGGCCCGTTTCGTCGTTCATCCCTCCGCGATATCCAGAAGCGGATGTGGACATGGTGATTGGGATCGAAACCGACCAGCCCGCCTTCAAGGATCATCCTGTGTTAGGCTCGAAGTCGCAGTCTTTTGTGCAATGGACCTTCATGTGCAAGTCGCGGTTGCCAGTCATGATGAGACTGATCGAGAACGTCATGGCATCCATTAAGGCGCTCGCGACGAGACAGGGCGTGCCGATATCCGAAATCGTCTTGTCCTTTGACGATGTGCTCTCCACCACCGGCCCATCTCAGTTCACCAACGCCGTCCTCGCCGAGATGTCACAGATGGCTAGTAATGTGTCGTGGGACATGTTCCACGGTCTATTCGAGGCTAGATTGGTGGCGCGCACCTTGGTCCTGACGTCGGAAGCCTTCGCGGCCGGATCAGGTCACTCGAATTCGGGCAATGGCCGGGGCAGAGGTGCAATGGTGCAGCATCACTACCATGCTTCCCACTGGCCTTCGCAACACCATCGACAACTGCATCCCGTCTTTGGAAATGTGGAGAAGTGCAATTGGGATCGGGAGTGTGTGGATCTGTGGGATGTCAACACCGCCTTCTTCGCATCTCTTCCCGGGGACGAGCAGCTCAAGATGATCGAACTGAACAACAAGGGTCCGGACAGAATGCCGGATGAGATGGAGGACGAATTGTCAGATGACTCGCAGGTTTCAAAAGATGATGAGACGAAGACCAAGTTGGAGGCTGAGCCCGAGATTGATCCCTCTCGTGGCATCGAGGGGGAGCAAGAAGGTGCGATGGAAGGATCCGATGATATGGAAGAGATGTTCAACATGCGTTTTGGGATTGGAGACAGCTAGGGACAGCTCTTAGCATTGTAACGAGGGAAGCGGGGGAGTTCTCTTTGTGCTTCATCATATGTCAGAACATATTCGTTTGGAGTCTACGGACTCGTCTATGATAATTCATGACTTTGTGTTTGCGCTTTCAAGCTGCACCAATATCCAGGCGATAAAGACCTTGCACTTCCCTGCGCTGTTTCGGGATTAATTCGATGCGCAGAATGAAACAATTGCAAGCAATTCATACACGCTCAGCACATGTCTAGGTCTTGCAGAATGTCCCTCGCATGGACATCGATAGCTCCAGATTGCGAGTCTCCAAGAGTTAGTCCGAGAAATATTTGGTCGTCCATGTAGCCGTGATACTTTTGCGAATGGCCCTTCCAACTCATACTCGTGATAGAGTAGACGTCCGGCCGCCCGTGCACCCACAGCGGTCTTGCAGCGATGGCGTGCAAGGAGAATGGCGCACTCCGCCGAAACAAGACCACGTACGGCTTGTAGAGCTTTTCGTCGGTCGAAGACTTGATGTGGAACATGCTCGCGATGAAGGTGGTGTCATCGCTAACGACACATTTGGGATCTGTGCGTTCGCACATTGTGATGGAGAGCGAGTTGGTGGCCTGCTCGAGGTGTTCCCTGCCTCGCGCGAACTCGGGCACCACAGTCCCAAAACACACCTGGTCCACATGCCTGCTCGTCGGCGCAAGATCTCGACTCACGGCTCCATTTGCATGAATCTTGCCGAGTACCCGCCGTGGAAAGAGACTTCGTTGAATGAACATGTCGCCTCGACTGTCCCAGAAATAGAACGACTTCGAATCCGCGGGTGCGAGATCTTCTAGATGGCCCATCCGCGTGGCGTTGTGAAAGTGGCGCGGTCCGAGGAACTCTTCAAAATGAAAGGGCGAGAGGATGGAGCGTGCATCTTGAGTCCAGCCACCGGAGCATTCGGCGTCGTGGCGAGGTCCATAGGTCACAAAAGGAACGTCCGGCCCGTAGAAGACACGAGCGTCGGTCTTTCCTCTGCAGGCCTCATCAACAATGGCTGGCTGGGGAATCGGCGCGATGTCCGAGATGCAGTCTAGTAAGCCATCGTGCTCGTTCCACCGTGCAGCAGGACACACTATCTGCTCGTCGATGAAGTGCTCGTCTCGGCGGTGAAGGTGACGCTTCTGCTTATCTTCGGCATGCTGCTCTCCGATGGGTTGCTTCTTGGATGACGCCTTCGTCATTGCTTCTGCCCGGGACAATTCTTCCTCAGTCCATGTGGGCTGCGTTGGTTGGTCATCGCCGTCTTCTTCCTTTCTCAACCCCTCCGTGGCCAATTCTGCAATCCTCGATGCCTGCTTGAGTGACGTTCGTTCGGAGGACTCGTCGTCGCTGAACTGGCCCTCCGTAGACTCCGCCTCTGCCCGCTCACCGTCATTACGATCCGCATCCCATGAAAGTCCATCACCCGACGGGCGAGCACGGCGAGCGAGAATAATCCACATGTCGTGCTCGGTCGGGTGAGGTAGGATCATCGGATCGATGACCGACTGACGGTTGAAATTCACGGGGATGAGCTTGCGATCCACAGGAGTCAGAGCAAAGATCTCGCGATACTTGATCTCGTTCGCATCGTAGTCTTTCGCGATGCTGGTCGCGAGCGATTCGAACTCGTCCATGTCGGCTGGAAGGTGATTGACGGGTAGCGCTTCCTTCGGGTCTCCTCCCATCTTGCTCTTGCCCCGCAAAAATGCTACGCCATTGGCTTCTATCCATGATACACCCGGTCTGACTGCGTCCTGGCGATGGACATTGTGCGCTGCGAAGCCGGATATCAACACGAGCGCGCAGAGCACGATGAGGATCTGCTTCAAACGGAACCGCGCATACCGCAGAAGTGACACTCGAGGTCGTGATGTTGCGGCGCCCCATTTCTCCGGGTCTTTTGAGTCGAGAGCCCCCATAGCAAAGAGGTGAATATGGTCCTGCGGTGGAGCAGAAAACGAGCAGACGATGCGCCTGGCCTTGGGCGTGCTGATGAGAGCCTCTTCTCCGTTGGCATAGGTGGGCAAGCAGTATTCGAGCCTGAGATGAACACTTCCGGAATCTGTCCAATGCTCTCGACGCAGAACCTGAAAATGTCTTCGGCAATGGTGTCGAGAAGGACATGCGAGTGGAAGACATAATCACCCCCACGTTTAACGCATCATTTGCTTACTGTCTAAAGTATCGGTACATGGCGGATAAGAGATTCCAATAACTAGCCAACCCATTGAAGGCTCAACCACGCAGGGATGCCGCGGCACGGCGATTTGCAGCTACAAGGCTTTACATCAACCCACAGGCGTACGGCGCTATGTGGACCAGACTTTCAGCCTTCTCTCAAACCAACCTAGCCTTCGGAACGTTAGCGCGGGCGTGGATGCACGCACGGAATGTCGCGGCAGACCGCTGGGCGCGCTTGACGCGGCAATTTAAGTGTCGGTGGCTTCGCCGCTGCGGAGACGAAACTCGACACGATGAACGTCATCTCTCCATCGACCCAGCGGGTCGGAGATAAGTTCCAACCTATTACAAGGATCTGACAGCTGTGACAGGGACGCCGAGTCTGGTAGACCCGTGTACCTTATTCCGTAGCTCACCCCTACGGAGAAGTCTCATCTCCAACTCGGGCAAATCTTATCAGCCGCGACGAGTCTCGACCCCTTTCAAATAGTCAATGATGCGGTGAAACCTCCGAACTGGCCATGAACGTGCTTCGGACATGGATAAGGGGATGTTGGCTGCATCAAGCGTGCAGCGGGGTGTGAAGTGACGACCAGGTACGCTGCGCCGGGCTATCCCTGCCTAGACTGCATTTTCTGAGTTTGCCTTGTGATCGTTGAGCTTCACTCCATCTCTTCGGCAGTTCATGCGATTCCAGGAGTCGGCAATCGTTGCCGATTACACATCTTATTCTCTTGCGCGGTGACATTATTCCTTCGCTCGTGGGCTCCGGCAAGTTTGCTTCTCCTGCCGTCCTTCACTCCGCTGGCTCCGGCGTCAGTCAAGATGCAATCACCAAACACTCGATGGCCTATCTTTCTGCTCGGGGCAACGCTCATTTCATTGATCATCATCCTTTTCCCCCATTCTACGACTGATCGCGGCGCCTCCAACAACGTCGAGCGTGCGTGGAACCCTTCTGCTCGTCGGACGTATACGACAAGCATCCCCGAGCCGCATCGAGTATATCGCAAGGCGCTCATCATCGCATCAGTTCAGAAAGAGGACACGAATTGGACATCAACGCTGCCAGATAACGTCGATGTACATCGCTACATCAATGACAACCCCCAAGCCGAGTTCACGGTGCCGATGAACAAAGGCAACGAGGTCATGGCGTACCTCACGTACCTCATCGACCATTACGACCGCTTGCCGGAAGTGATGGTATTCGTACACGCACATGAATTCACCCACCACAACCCTTGGCTCCTCGCCGAACACACTCCGACGATGGTACGGCGACTCAGCCCCCACCGCGTGATCCGGGAAGGCTACATGAATCTGCACTGTGGCTCTTGGGACGAAGGCACCTGCCCCGCAACCATTCGCCCAACCGAAGGAAGACCGTGGCGCGAGTTCCAAGACATTTGGGAGTCGCTTTTCCCCAACGACCCTGTTCCCGAGGTGCTGGCCCAGCATTGCTGCGGCCAATTCGCCATCTCCCGGCACCGGGCACTGCAAGTCCCGCGTGAAGAATTTATCCGACTGCGGCAGTGGATGTTCGACACGAAGATGAACCTGGGGATCACAGGCCAATTTTGGGAATATCTTTGGCACTTCATCTTCACTGGCAAGAATATCTACTGCCCGGATCAGCATGTGTGTTACTGCGATGGCTTCGGGATATGCTTTGAAGACGACGCAGAGTTCAATCGGGTCAACAACCTCCTGCTCGGGGTCGATAAGCTCTACGCAGAGGTGAAACTCAGCCGAGAGCAGGTGAGGGCAATGGAAGACATAGAAGACACGGAGCCGCGAGAGCAGGTGGCTGATTCGGCGCTGGCGAGGCAAGATCGAATGACAGCTGTGATGCAAGACATGTCGGCCGATGTCTGGTCGACAGTCGCAAAGGCACGGTCACGGGGCAGGGATCCTAGGATTCGTGCTGAAAGGTCGAAACGGCGCTGGGAGGAAGGTGATGGTTTCAATTGAGCGTTCGCTGCTGTGCAAAGTCTGATAGAACGTACTCAATCACGATTGCAATCCTGCCATGCTCCCGTCTGTCTTCTCGATCTTAGTTGTTCGGGCATTGATTTGGTCAAGCAATATTTCCCGCCCTAGACACGAGCGGCAAGCACTCGTAACGAATGCATCACCGTCTCGTTCGTGATGTGGAGACCCCGTTCGCGAGGCTTAGACCGATACGAGCAGTCCATGGCAGTTGGGGTTCCGAATAACGGCGGAAAGAGCTCAGATCCTGCAGTTGGCCGCTGGAGGGCAAGGGTGTTGGCCACGCGCATCGTAGTGGAAGGAGAGCGTTTATCAACCACCCCTTCCGGGTGTACTCAACACCAGAAGCGCGGAAGTGGTTGGCCGCACGCGCTGCCGGGCAGTCGAAATCGGGAGATCCTTTCTACCAGGCCTGGTTGGATGCCGGCATTAGCGAGACTGAGATTCACGAGACGCTTCGTGCCGCGACAGCTTGGGCCGACGCGCAGGATGCTTGGTTGGTAGCAGTGCAGTGCGATATGTTGGCTTGGAACTAACTAGGTGCGCTCATCTCTCTACAACCCTGAGGAGATGATGGTATACGTTTTGCATGTTCGTGGTAACTACGGAACCGGTCTGACAATGACTGCACATGCATCTCGAAAGTTGCCTCAAGCCGTCGATGCTGTCCAGCTGGTCAAGCGGGACAACGTGCCTCTTCGGTGGACATCTCCCGCTGAGTTGCAAGGCTCCTATACCTTCGACAGTCTCCGATCGTTCCTTCCATTGGACTTCGAAGGGCGCAAGGTCCTCGTCACTCGGCGGGATGTCACCTTCGCCTTTCTGGAGAGACCGCGCGTCGCCTCTTGCCACTGAACAAGTACTGCGAGGACCACAACTACCTCGACTTAGAGAATAAGAAGATATCCGCGCAAGAAGGAACCAGCGAAGCTTGATTTCTTACTTTCTTTTCGAGGTTTCACCTACGCGACGGCTTCACAGCGGCCCATCTTCCAATCGATATTCCTCATGCTCCTCCCAGTCAGCAAGAGCAGTATCATTTATTGTTCCGTCCTGTATCGTTTCATAGTCGATGGGTTTCGCGACCTGCGGACCCCTGCGCAGTAGTGTCTTCCTCGAGCGTCCTCGCAAAGGCGATTCGATGAACTTGAGCCGATGGCGGATGGATGAATGTTCAAGTTGGTGCTCGAAGACATCACAAAGATACAAGTGTCGGATTGTTCCTTGTTCTCTCGAACAATAGTCAAGAAACCTCCTAGGTGTTCCTTGGCACAGCACGACGTTATTCAGTTCAAGCTGTTCTAGCACTGTTGCGCTTTTGAGGAGAGAATATAGGGCCTGCTCGCGGGCGACAAGATCATGGAGTTTCAACGTCTTCAGAAGCGGTAGTTTGACGGTGTCGGCAATCTGCTCGAGATGTTTCGCGCTCGCTGTCGATGGAAAGGGAGACGCGAGTTTGTAGTAACGGAGTTCGAGCGACTCCAGTGAAGTGCAATGGCGCAGGAGCCTGGTCAGGCCGGCAAGATTCTCCTCATCGACCGCTTCAGCCGATGTCTTCAAAAGTGGTTCTTCACGAGGGTTCGAAAGCCTCAGCGAAAGCGATTTCAAATTGGTGATGCACTCGATCAACGCAGGGCTCTCCCAATTGACCTTGTCAAGCTCGGAGCATGCCAGACTGCAGTCAACGTCGCACCAGAAAATCGTCAACCTGTCCAGCTGGAGTCCGCTTTCGGCGATGGCGCGCATCGTGATGTGAAACGTCCTGGCAGTAGCATCCCATCTGTCGGTGCAAGCATTGCAATATCCTACGGCACGAACGTGTAGAGTTTTCGTTCCGGACACAGCAAGGCTCTGAAAGCCAGTGGCAAGGAGGCGGATATGCTCCTCCGAGGCCAAGAGGTCATCCTGATCATGTTGGCGCGCTTGGGGGATGTTTATACCCTCCTCTGCCTGTTCGTACCTTTCGTCGCTGCCATGTTCCCGCTCGACATGGTCATGAAGCTGCTCCGTGTCGTCCATAATGCCCACTACCTCTATGGTGTGCAAGCAGTCCACAAACAGGGGCGAAGTCATGGCTCGGACAAATGTATGCAGACCTTGGCGAGTGAGTCTGACTCGTCCCGAGTTCAATCGGTATGAGCTTCTGAAATGGTCGTGTGCTACCGCGGCACACAACCTGCGACTTGTCCTGCGGAGGCTGAGAATGTCGGCCTTCCACAGAAGCTTCATAATGGCTTCAATGATTTCGTTGGGCAAGCGCTCCAAGCCTTGTACTGATGCTTTGATTTGTCTAGGGTAGATTTGTGCTCGAGGTCTTTCGGAAACCGGTGTCGAGCAGTGATTTTTCGAAGTGTCGTGGCTGGCCGTCGGCCGATGCAATCCGGCTGCCTACCTAACGCATCTCAGTATTCCCAGCCGCACTGTCTACGGCTGTCTGAGGACCCGGAGATAGTCCGCAAAGCATCCACGCCGACGTTGCTGTCAGACTCCCTCAATATCTTTGATTGTCGCGAGACTTTCTCTAGCCTTCTCGGATTCCGACGCAACGGCATCCTCAACACGTCCACAATTCGCGTTCTCAACACCATCGTACGCTTCCAACAGGAGGGCCAGTGCCGTTGTTGACCCCTCGGCATAAAGCAATATTGTTCCTCGTGCCGCCTGCGCACTCCGCCTGACAAGCCATTCTTCTAGCCCTCCCCTTCCGCCGGGCATGGCGATGAGTCTGGCTAACCACCTCTAAAGTTGTAGCGGAACAGTCACCTCTCCACAAGCGGCATTTCCTAGCACGTAATCTGGATTGCCACCATCCTCGAAGTACTGTGCGACATTGCCTAAGCTGGAGGCCTGTCCAGCAGTGCACGATGTCAACTGATAAATATAGCACGTGGCAGGACTCTCCTCTCCTTCTGGAGGCGACCAGGCCCATACTGACGCCAAAGGATGCGCCAAGGCCGCTTCACAGCACTCGAAGGCCGAGCCGTTCGCCGGCGATTCTACTGACGTGGTATTCAGATTACTGGGAGCCAGGCCCACGATACCCTTCCCACCGGCTACATAGTTGGCGTAGTTCGAGTATGCCGCAGTCTCACACGCGGCGGAGGGGGCAATCGGGACGGTAGTCGAGGTAGAGGTCGTTGTGGTCGTCGAAATAGAAGTTACGGTTGTCGTCGTGGTGCTCGTTGTGGGAATGACGAGTGTCGTTGTTGTGTTCACTCCTGGAGTGGTAATAAATGTAGAAGTGGTGGTCGCACGTTTAAGTTGGGTGGAGGTGGGCGCAATGACTATCGACGTTGCGGTCGACGTCGATGTGACGCACACGCCAGCATGATGCCAACAGTGTACTGGGCCTGGCCAACCATGCTGGCGATGACGATGGTGCTGGGGATGACGATGGTGCTTCGAATAGTGGGAGCCGCGGAAGTTGGCGTTCGCGTCGAGGTCGCGTTTCTTCCGTGCGTAGACGGCAGATGGGTCATATGATGCTCCTGGAAGCGATTCACCAATGGGCGTGAATGCCAAGGACACTGTCACGCTTGTAGAAACGGTCGAAGTGGACTACGTCGATCTAAATTAGCCCTGCGTTGGGGTACTGCACCATCTCTTGCATACCGCTGAAGTCGAAGTATCTGTTTTGGTGTTTGTTTGGACAGAAGTGATAGTGGCCGTGTCTGTTGTCGATGGAGCAATTGACGTTGTCGTTATGGTAGAGGTCGTGGTAGAGACGGTGAGTGGGGTTGAAGTTGCTAATGTGAATTGTCACTTCCTTATGCCTTTGCTGCAGAGTCGACGCACACATACTAGTGACTGTCGTGGTCTTTTGCTTGGTGCAAGTGGTCGTGGTAGACCATTGAGTGTATTGCAAGGCCCCCTGTGTAGGCCACATCTGCGTGTAGCAATATGTCGTATCGCGTGGGGAATGTTCATGGACTTTATGGGCCGCGAAGGCTGTACCCGCCAAGGGCAGGAGGAGCAGGAGGCTACAAACGAGTGACTGCATCTTGCAACGCGGTGTTATGTGTGTCGAATGGAAGAATCGCGAAAACAGTTCCCCTGCTAACACTTCCGACCTAAGCAGCGGACGTTGCGGAAATAAGATCGTACTAATCCAAACCCCCTAATGTCGCTAAAATTGCGTGCCCCGCGCGTCGTTCTAGAATTACGAGTGTGCATCTTCTATAGGCCGTTGGCCAACCGTCCGGAGTTTGGCAACACAAGTCACGAAGACAGATGATCATGGGGTGCAACGGAGTCCCGCCGGTCGCGGAACACGTCAAGGCCATGGAACAAGCGCGTACTGTTCACAGTGTACTTGCAAAGGACAACGCGAAAGGCTTCGATAGGGGTAGAGTTGGGCAGCGAAAAGGTTGATTTAAGCTTTGGAGGCGTCCATGGCGAGGATCTAGCGCGACAGCTCCCGCATCCCTCGCAGCCACGTGCGCTAACGTTGCCATCGCGTCGCGTCCATTCCGAGTGCCGGCTATCCGGTGGGCAGGCATCCAGACAGCTACTGAGACTGAGACGAACCACAGATGGCCGTCACATTGTCGGTCGGGAAACGCTGCCAGAACCTGACCGGTCCAGACAGCGCGGTGAGCACATCTTGCGTCACGTCGGAGGTGCTGCCCGAGTAGACACCCGGCTGACCCGCGATGCCCAGCGCCACAAGAGCACTCTGGCCCGTGGACCCAAGCGCACCAATCGCCTTGCCGTGTCCATACGCCTCCATGACGAACGCCATGGCATTGTTGTTGGGGCCGTTGGTCAGCGCAATGGTCGAGTTGGGATGGAGCCGAAGAACACGGCGTCGTAGAAGAGGTTGCTGGTGGTGGTGAAGGACGCGTTGGCTGTCACGCCGCTCTGCAGCGTGCCGATACGTGGTGCTACGACGGCGAGGCCGACTTGCTGCGCGGAGAGCAGCGGCATCATGGCTTGCATGTCTGCGGGGCCGAACATGTTGTCTCCTGCTACCACAGCAACGGTGAGACCTGCGTTGCTCTTGTTTGTCTCCTGGCCGGGGTTCAGTGGGTATAAGCTTGGGTAAGGCGTGGTGCTGTTGGTGACATTCGTCGTCGGTCCGGATCCGATAGCTGGCATCTCTGCACCTACACCGTAGGCGACTCGGCGGGCGAGGCAGTTGTCAATATTGTTCAGAGTTTGGTCAACGTATCTTTGCACCACCGCCGGGACACCGATGTTGCCAAGCTCGAAGCGATACGCGTCGACCGTGTGCTGCCGAGCGTAGATATCCATGGCGCCCCAGAACGTCCGGGCTTGGCCGTACCAGTCGTACTGAGCTCGGTATCTGCCTATCGGGCCCGACCCAGCCGTTGCCCCCGCGGTGATGTATTCAAGCGTTTGATTCTGCGAAGGTTCCTGAACGCCGCCGATGTCGTTGGGAGTTGAGGTCGAGTCTCCCTCGTAGAGGTATGGCTGCATGTAGCCGTCGCGATAGTTGTTGTTGAATGGAGCAATGGGGCGATTGACCGGCAGGGTGTAGCCGTTTGGCGAGCCGTGCCGGTGCGTTGTTGTATCGTCGTACGCCATGAGTCGCCATTGAAGGAGCGGGTCCGGCACGAAGGTGACTCCATCGACTACGTTCGATGGTGCGAATGAAACCGACTCGGGCTCAGCGAAGAAGTTGGTTGGATTGCGGTTCAGTGTCAGCTTTCCCAATTTGATGGGTGGGTTGACTTCGAACGGAACAATGACGGTAGGGATGATGAGGTCGTAGCCCTGGTACATATACGTTCCATCATCGGGGAAGAGCTGCACTGCAAACTCCCATTCAGGGTAGATGCCAGCCGCGATGTTGTTGTACATGTCGATGCGTATGAAATTGTTGTTCTTTCCCTGCAGCTTCTGTGTTTCGTCGTAGATGAGAGAACGAAGGCCTAGCACCGGCTGCCAATACCACTTGAAGAGCGTCGAGTTGCCTTGAGCATTGATGAAGCGATAGGTGTGGATGCCGTTGCCGGCGATGTGGCGGACATCACGAGGAATTCCTGCGACCAGTAAGCTCGGCACCAAACAACCCTCGTGAGGATATGGGAAGGCTGCTCACCCAGATCAGAGAGCACATTCATCAGCTGGAAAGCGCCTTCCGGATGGAGATTGAAGAAGTCGTAAGCAGTCTCATGAGCCGTGCCGGCCGTCGGAAACCCCTTGTTGGCCTCGTACTTCACGGCGTGGATAAGATCGGGGAAGGCGGCGCCGTCGTCGATGAAAAAGGATGAGACGTGATTGCCCACGAGATCCTGATTACCGCACTGGCTGTAAATCTTCGTGGCAAAGCCGTGCGTATCTCTTCCATTCTCGCTTCCGCCCATACTTGGCACGACGACGGAGAAGCGAGTGAACGCTTCACTGACGGCTCCCTCTTGCAACCAGCAAGCCATAGTCAGGTTGCTCCAGTCTCCGTAGGATTCAAACTGACCATATGCACCATGGCCAAGTGCGTGGACAACGCGCTCGGGGACCCGCTCACGATCGAAGTGGATCATTTTCTTGCGGACTGATGTGTCCTCGAGGAGATTGTAGCCTCGTGGGCCAGCTCGAAGCGAATTGGAGGTATTGGCCGGGACTGCATTGTCGGTGGTGTCAATCTGGCCGTTGGTGTCCTTCATATCAGCTTGGAGCTGCTCGATCTGTTGACGCTCCAATTAGTCGTCCGCACTCTCCGAGGCCGAGGCCATGCGTTACCTTTTGATTGGCAACATTCTGAGCAACTACCCCCGACCCAAGGCGGGCTAGGATGGCGAGGAAGATGGAGAAGTGGCGCATGGTAACGTATCCAGTCTCAATGGCGGGATGTGATTGCCAGCGCGTCAGTCTCGACGCCCTTTATATCTCTCCTCGCGCGATATTGCGGACCTTACTCAGAATCCACGAACATGCACGATCCATAGCCTCCGGCGTCCACCAGCCCCGCTCTGGCGACATCGAAGCCACATGTGTGACCGACAGGATACCGGACCCCTCGGAGGGACTTTTACGCTGCCACGTTGCAAGATGGCTGCCGTCATTGCATGCTGTGGCAACACAAGCTGGACCCTCAATCTTGGTAATTCAGCATATCGCCGGTGTTATGGTGACACGAACGCTGCGAAAGCAGTAGAGGCTGGTTGTCAGATGCATCTAGAGCTGTATGTAGTAAGCCATGTAGATGACAAAGATTTCATGCGGATGACGGTGGAAGGAGTGGGGTTGTTGCTGCCCGGTGAGTTCCACGAGATGTCCAATTAGCACGATTTGGACTGCTTGGATCTACCCGTCGTGTGACTACATTGATGCGGCAGGTTCTGTGGAGCGAAATGGTCGAGATTCGGTGCGGATGTCGTGAGGAATCATGTTTCCTGACCGATACCTCGCGGCTTACGAACCGGAGCAAATGTAGACGCCGCCTACTACCTTATCAGGCATCGATAGACGTTGAAGTGAGCATCGCTAAGAGATCCAAAAGGAATTGCAAGGGAAGAGCAAAAAAAAGGAACGTTCAGTAGATGGACTTCCCCAGTGGTCTCCCACCTGAGTACTATTCATCCGATTGGCAGCTTGAGTATGTGAGATCGGACGGGTTCACCTGTTCTCTGCCATCTGTCTCCGAACGTTGAAGCTTAGTGTGACGAATTGAATATATTTGGAAAACACTGCCAACAACAGAGGTGAGTCGAGACGAGCGGAGGTTGGGAGCTCGGGAGCATCAACGGTGAAGTACAGCATGAATGAGTAAGCTTTGACGACCCCCACGAAGACTGCAGGGTCTGATCCCACAGTTTGCAAGGCGGAGATCAGTTAGACAGATTTACACAGGGCTGTTCCTAAATATACTACCTTGCCTTGCAGCACCGAGCAGACGGTTCGATTGTTTTCTTTCTTTGCTTTCGCTCCTCATACCCCTCGATACCTCCAAAGCGATGTGTCTGTACGAGTACGGAGTTGACTTGGACAACGGAGTTAAATGAAGGCCCGGAGTTTGATTGGAGACCGGAGTTGACACATCGACTCGAGCAAGAATCTGGAACCGGCCATTGTTGAATTAACGGCACCGCTCTCCCAATGCCGACTCCCTCCTGGCGAATCTATAAATTCAGGCGGTCTTCTGTCTCGCTAAAAGTACCTAGTAAAACGGCTCATTAGACTTCGTGAAGGAGTCGAAAAGAATTTTGCATGGAGCAAGAAACCGGTCTCTTCCCACCACCGCTCTGCAAAGGCGACACAATTGCAGTCATCTCTCCAGCCTTTCGCCCAAATGCCCTCCTGCCAGACCACCTTGCTCGCGGGCAGCAGTTCTTGATTGATCAGGGCTACCAAGTCCGAATCATCTACACCCCAATCGACGACCTCGACTTCGGTGCGCAGGTGCAGCAACGCTGCGATGAAATCCACGAGGCATTCCGCGACCCCGCGGTGACAGCGATCATCTGTACGGTCGGAGGCGCCGAGTCGCACGAGCTTCTCCCCATGCTGGACTACCCGCTCATCCGCTCCAATCCCAAGATCTTCGTTGGCTTTTCGGACATCACCTCCCTTCACTGCGGCATCTTCACCCAAACCGGCCTCCGCACGTTTTACGGTCCCATGGTCATCGATCCGTTCGGTGGCTCCGGAACGCCGAACAGCTTCACCATCAAGGCTTTCTTCGATGTTGTGACTGCATCAGGACAGCAAGCTGGGGGCCCCCTCCCAATTGCTGCGGAATGCGACGTAGTGACGGGCGTCTTTGACGACCCGCCCGAGTCTGACGTCGCATCGACCATGAAGCCGAACCCCGGCTGACGCTGGCTTCGCCCGGGCTCGGCCAACGGCAGGATCTTCGGAGGCTGTCTCGAACCGCTCATGAATCTACCTGGCACCAAGTTCTGGCCCGACTTCCAGGACAAAATCCTGCTACTGGAGACATCGTTGAATGAAGATGGCAACAAGGGCGTCCCGCTGGACAAAGTTCGGGCACAATTGGCGTCTCTTCGCAACCTGAACGTCTTTACTGCCATCAAGGGCCTCGTGGTCGGAAGGCCGGCACATTACGATGACGAGCAGAACCACGAGTTTCGCCAGATTATTCTGAATCAGACGCGAGGTACCGACTTCCCGATTCTGGTCGATGTCGATATCGGACATACCACTCCGGTTCTCACTATCCCTCTCAACACGATGGTGCATCTCGACTCAGTCAGCAGTACCTTTAGCATCCTCGAACACAGCGTCGAGACGAAGCGTCGGTGAGGTAGAGAAAAGGCGAGTCATAGCTTGACGCGATCAGTTGAATAGATATACATGATAAACATAAAGCTATCCAACTATGCGCATCTATCTCCCGCGCACGCCTCTGTCAAGTCATTCGATCTTCTTTCCCATGGCGCGGAGCTGGGATGTGGATTGATTGGGATGTCCAACAACCGCTCTTGCGTGTATCAAGCGAGCGAGACCGCCCCGGCAAGGCACGCCGAGCTGTTGAGAACAAGTCGAATGAGTTTCCTTCCACTGCACCTCGTCCATAGGTTGGCTCTCATGGACTTCAGCTTGCTCGTGCTTGACTCTCGCTTGAAAGCGTGCATAAGCATTGTGCTATTAAGCAGCAGAAAGTGGACTGTGCAGACCCCCAATTCCGGTCAAACTTCGTCGCGCAGGAGTTCGTACTTCCCTCGCGAGCTGGAGTGGTATCGCCGTCGCTTGAGTCGTCTTCGCAGGCTGGCGATGACAGCCAGGGACAGGAAGCCCATGAGCGCAAATGCGCAGACAACAGTCACACTGTGCCCCTGCTGAATCAGTTTTGGCAGTGTCGATTCGAACCCCGTGGAGGTTGGGATTTCTCGTTCGTCACCACTCTCGATTGTCTCAACGTCGGGCGTTGAGGTCTGTGTCTCTTCGAGTCCTGCAATGCCGCTGTGGAAACGTTGAGGCGCGCTTGCACCCTGTCCGCCCAGTTCCTGGAGTTCAGTGTCGTGCAACTCCCACGACACGGGCAGCTCAGCACTTGCAACATCCGAGAAGCCCAGGGAGTTCCCATTAATGTCCAAAGCCTCGGCTTTGATTTCGTGGAAAGCACCATTCGCCATGAACATGGTTTCAAAGCCGGTCCTTGCCGTACTACCAACAGTCTCCAAGCCGTCCGAAGCGGACGCCCAGAACCTCCACTGGACGACTTCGGTTGCGCCGTTCCAGCTCACATACACCACTGTCGTGCTTGTTTCCGGACGCACGCCGTACACAAAGGCCTTGACGGCGATAGGTTCGCTGGGAGTCGCGGTGAAGTTGAACTTGTACGTGCGATAGGTGCTGAATCGATGACTGGCCATCTGCGCGTCCATGACCACGTGGCCATCGTCTGTGAATTCGGTGATGTACGAATTCTCGCTCCAGCCCACGAACATATGGCCGTTATCCAGGCGTTGTGCGTTGCCGCGTAAGTCTGTCAACTGGCCATCTGGACGATCCCACTGCCTTGCAAGTCTCGCGGTCATCGTTGTCATGTTCAGGACGACCTCCACCGCAGAAGACGTTGTAGCCGTGGTGACGCGCCGGCCGGAATGGTTATTCAAGAAGGTGAGCTTCGTCGCGGTGTCGTCGCTGGTATCCCAACGAGCGTCGTGCTGGGAGCTCATGTTGAATCCTTCCAGCGTGAAGTCAGATATTGAACCGCCCAGACGCCACAAGATCGAGCCGTCTTTGCCAGAGATCTTGTAAATGGTACTCGTGTGACGAGCGGAGATCAGGTAGTCACCCTCGGCGTTTTTGTCCACTGAATTCAAATGAAAGAAGTCCCACGGACTTTCAGGAGTACCGGCGTTTACAGGTTGCCCCGATTCGGTCTCAAAGATATGAACGTGGTCCAAAGCCCACCACGAGAACACCGTTTCGCCCGTAGCAAGGTCGAGTTCGCTAAAGCCGTTGTTGCCCACAAATATTTGCATGTCGTACATGGGGCTCCCGTCATTGATGTTGAAGAACTTGGATTCGTGGGTGACAGTCAGGGCACGCTTTCCATCGCCGATCGTCCTGAACTCATGCATATTCATGATCCCTCGGCCGTTGGGTTGGTAGACGGGGTGCCCATGGTAGTTGTACGAGGTGTCGAGAAAATGGCCCGAGCCTCCCGGGGAGATAAACTCGTGCAAGTCTTCGCGCGCGAGGAATGTGAGGTATTGCGATCCATTGTGATGGGCAACTCTGAAATCGAAGGTGGGACGGTCGTCAAATAAGTGGGATCCGCACCACACGAGGTCTCCGCGGCCGTCGTATATGTGCGGGCCCGTTTGGCCGGGGGAATACAGGGCAGTGGGCAGGCGATCTTTCAGGTCCACGTATGGGGCTGTAAACCAGTAGCCGGGAGTTACGAGCTCTGGTTTGTAGACGGAAACGTTGAAGCGTGGACTTCGAATATCGGGTCGCTGTGTGGCTGTTAGCTCCGGCTGTACGCAAAATCGGCATCGCGGCCAAACGCACCGTCACAAACGAGTGAAGATCGCGGTCATCAGGATAGTCGTGGATTGGTCCTTCACACGTTGCCAGGCTAATCAAGGAAGCGAGAGCCAGGATCGGAGACAACATGCTGAGTGAGGCGTGAGAAGGAGACCGAGCACGAGGGAGAGCGTCATGGCATGGCTAATGAAATGGAAGGGGAGAGTAGGAATGCCGTCTCAGACAAGCGGCGGAGGCATTGGGTTTGGGGATGGCATGGAGACATCTTCTCGGCCATGCGCAAGCTTTGGGTGGCCAGGCCTGGTGCTTCTTAGCGGGGAGTGCACAGGTCAGAAGGAGCTACGCCTTCGAGCCGAGCCAGAGCAAGCATGATTGCTGCACGGAGTCCTCCGCTGGCCAAACATACAGCGTGCCAAGTACGCCAAGATGTTGTAAAGGGGAAAAGTTGGGGACTCCGCGGAGGCTAGGATCGCCCTAGCCTTGTGGCGGTGATGAGAGTTTGAAAGCGCGGAGGAAAGGCCCGCAGCAAGAAGCCTTAGACGCTTCTTCACGTATTGCAATTCTCTCTGTTGGCCCTCTAGAAGCACACTTCTTGTACTCGTTGTTGCGGCGTCTGCACATGCTCTGCGACCCTAACGATTGAAGAAAGGTACGTGTCTTACAGCATGTCCACGGTGGTCTTACGGCCGTAACGGAGCCGCGTGAGTGCTTCATCTAGCTAGCGCTCGCGGCACATGCACGGAACAACTCTTGGCGCATATTTACTGGCTCCATGCTCTCTAGATCGTCCTCTTCAATGCGTTGCTTGCATGGACGGCTGCATCTTGTTTACCCGCGAGATTGCGAGCCGGCCCGCCCTTGCGCCTGCTCACCTCCCATGATCCTCTTCTCGGCCAGGTTGATCGCGATGGACGGCGCTTCTCCTTTCACTATGCCCATTCGGTAGCGCCGTATGGTGCAGCCGTCATGAGGTAGTCCATGTGGCTGCTCTAGAGCGCCTTGGCCCTACGCTGTGTGAGAGGAAGCTCTATAAGCAACCGTTCCCCACCGCAAGATCACTGGCGACGAGTCTTACCTTTTCTGCCGGCCTGTTTCCCTACTGTCTCTTACAGCACTTGCCGTAGCCCATTTGCGGAGATGCTGCTCCCACGACTTAGCGTGGGTGCTCTTCTTGCCGGTCTTGCTAGCATCATTACGGCTTTGCCTGGCCCAGGCTGGTCTGGACTTCACTCACCCAACAACTTTTGTTCCGACGTGAATGAGCTTGTCACCCTCGCAAGAGCGCAGTCTGCTGCGACGGCGTTTTGCTCATCCTATCTGTCCATCCCCGTCTCGACACGCACCGTAGCAACGACCCCATGGGCTGGAACCACAACTACGACAATCACCTCTCATGTAACTGCGCCAGCGTCGTGAGTGACAAATCGCGCCCATTCGATCTCTCTTTCCATCTCTGACAATTGCACGCCGATTCTAGGATAACCACAGTCACTATAACAAACGCCGTCCCAGTGCCAGGCTCTATCACGACAATCACCGTCAGCAGCGGCACGACTACTGTTACATCGACCACAGATACCTGCCCTGCACCACTCTCTAAGCGCGACAGCTCGCCCAAGGCTAAGCCTTCATGCTTCTCTCATTACTCGCCCGGCGCCGCCCTTTCCTCGGCATGTAGCTGCCTGCACATTGCGGAGTCTACCACGACGGTAAGGAAGACTGCACCAGCTCACACACACACGGTACGGAAAACAACCGTCGTCACCAACTCGGTCTCGACAAAAACGGTGACATCTACGGTTTCGGAAACCATCACTCAGACACCGTCGTCGATAACGACCACCGTGCAATCTACCGCCACCGCCTATGCCCTCTCTCCACCCCCTTGCATGACAGAAAATTTGCCTGACAAGGGAGGGCCGCTCGACGGGCGGACCGGCACTTATCGCTACGAGGAGTTCCATGGGCGTGACATAGATATCGTCTACACCAACTACTTTTCTGGATGCAGCGTCGCGATTAACCCGGTCAACCCGGGCGGACGCCTGGCCGAGACGCGCACGTATCCCTCCACCGATACAGCGTGTGAGGCCATCGCTGCTTGCGCAGCCGAAGCCGCAAACGGGCCGTAAGTCCAACATGATGGAACCTGGGCAACGCGCTGGCTTGCTAACGTACAACATCACAGCGACAAGAAGTCGTTCACTCTGTCTCAAGTCATCGCCACGGGAATATGGAGCTGTGTCCTCTACGTCATGGAAAACACCGATCCGACCTACTTCAATCAAGCGGACGACACGGTGTCGTATGTGTACGGCTATTCAGCCAGCTACCCGGGCTTGGCACCTGGAGAATGTCCAAATTATGCCTCGTACTCCTTCCTTTCGGAAATCTACAGCAGCTCGACTACCGATTGCTAGGCCGCGTCGGGCGAGGATTTGCTTGTGCAGCCGAACCAGGTACATCTGCAGAGCTCTGCTTCGTGAAGAGACGGGTCTCGTGAATTTCATGCATGTAGTCGGCGCTCTTCGCTTTCCGTGATCTCGGATCGCTGGCGTCGTGGAGTTGGGGTCATTAGAAGTCGCATCTGAGCTCTTATCCGAACGCGACGGCTGTGGTTTACAGCCATGCCTTGTATACAGTCTTTGGCTTCGTCAAATACAAGGCCTACACAGCTTCTCTTCATGAGCCAGGAGCAGAGGGGCAGGGAAAGTATACATTCGTCGATGTTGCATAAGAAGCATCTGACTCCCAATGATCCCACCTGGAAGCAACCAAGCTACCAAAATGCAAACACCCGCACGTCAATGCTCTCTCTGCCCGCCTCACCTTCTGTCCCCTCGACCACAGGACTTAGGTGCAGGCAGCCCTGAGCGACGTCTTGGTCGGTGTCACCAGCAGTATCCGCAAACTTGATAATCGCCACCTCGTCGGGTTTCTGCTCCGGCACCCAATACCTACACATACGACGAGCATGGTTAGCGGCTGGGCAGCACCTCGTGGGCAGCGCAAGAGTTCGACGTACCATTTCTGCTTGATGGGGTGTTTTGGCGGAAGACCTATGAGGCCTTGGATGATGTACTCGCCATTCTCGGTCACGCCGCTGGTAGCGCGGTATTCGATAGTCGTAGACTCGTTTTGCTTGTCAATCGTCCGCCAATCGCAAAGGGCAATTGGGTCCTTCTTCACAGGCTTGATCGGCCGCCACACGCTGTACGCAGCGTAGCGAGGAATGTGGGCACTCTTCTCGTCTTCCGCCTCGAGTGCCTCGCTTGCCTTTTCGCAAATGTCTTTTCGACAGTACCGGACGGAGCTCCGCAAGCCTGTGACGGAATAGTCCGAGTGAGCCATCCTCGCCGGCGGCAGCGACGACTCTGCCGCGTCCCGACCGAAGACTATGGCCATTTAGTTCAATGACAGCCTCTCGCGCCGTCCACTTGTCCATCAAGACTTACCGTAATTGGCATCTCGGGGAAGCTGGCCGATTGCCTTGTCCAACGGCGTATCGCGGAGATGCACATGCTTCGGATCCGACATGTCATCTTGGGGCCTACGACGAAAGAAGGCATTGTTGGCGATTGCCCGCTTCGCCCCCGTCGCCCGGCAAATCAAATCCTCGCACTCGGCGAGATATGTGGCTTCGATGTTCTGCCCCTCAAGCCACTGGTCCGAGTTTTGAAGCACCGAGCGATGCTGGATCCACGTGAAGCCTTGCACATCGAGGCCTGCGCCTCCCTTGACGACATCGGGGGAGGTGTGAAAGTTGTGCAGCGGGAGTTTCTCGTACACCACCTCTTTCGCTCCGGGAGGCGCAAAGAGGCCGCGCTCTTCAGACGTGGAGGATTGGTCGGGGATGTCGAAGCGGAGGGTGCCGTAGTGCGGGGCTGCTTCCGCCATGTCGAGAGGTATATGGTGGTTTTGATGAAGAAATGGAAGGCTTCCTATTTTCTGTTCAATGGGAAATCCACTGCTTCCGAGTAGGGTTGGGAGGATGGCCATTGAAATGCGGGCTGAGGGGCCTTTTGAGGTCCCACAGCTGATGCCTGGCACGTCAGCTTACGCTGATCTACATCAGCGAGGGATAGAGTCGCAGCTCTGTCTGCATTTGACTTTATCCGTCAGCCAAGGTAGGCTAACAGTAGTAGGTATGCAAATAAAGCTGTTGCGCTGATGTGAGGCCATCACGGGATTCGGCGCTGTCAAACCCGGGACTCCGGCTAACGCTTGCTCAAGCAGAAACTCCATCAAATTCATGTCCGAAGCCTACGGATAGCATTCATGTCGCGGACTGGTTCGTTTGCCACATCCATACCGGACTGCTCCCTCTTCCCTGCATCTACCCGTGGCCGAGAGATCACGTCCATTGCCACTAGGAAAGACAGTGCAAAGGAGCCTTTGGCATCTATCGATCGAGTATGAGCGGTTGGCCAACATCTACCAGGCAATGGCGCGTTGCGCAGCGTCCAACTCACCTACCGCAACTCACCGGTCCCGATGCGACGTTTGAAATGGCCACCGTGCCCTTGCCCAGCACACTGCATCCTGAGCAGGTTCTACTCAAAACGTTATTCCTGTCGAACGACCCTGCCCCTCGCGGCTGGATTTACAAGGACCTCGAGCCCGAGCGCCTCTATGCAACAGCCCTAAACCAAGGCGACTTGGTCCGCGCGCGCACCGTCAGCGAAGTCCTCGAATCGACAAGCGCGGCTTTCAAGCCTGGAGATCTCGTTGTGTCGATGACAGGCTGGACGGATTTCTTCATTGTGAGCTCAAAGGATGTACAGTTGGCCAAGCCGCTGCCGAGAGGGTTGAGTCCCTCGCACCACCTGGGTTTCTTTGGCGTCTCGGGCCTCACGGCCTGGCAAGGCCTGGTCGTGGTCGCGCAAGCCAAGCCGAGCGATGTGGTGGTCATTAGCAGCGCGGCCGGTGCCATTGGGAGCATTGCGGTGCAGTTCGCGAAGCGCTACATCGGGTGCAAGTACGTGGTGGGGATCGCGGGCTCGGCGGAGAAATGCGAGTGGGTGGTCAGCAAGCTCGGGGCAGATGCTTGCCTTAACTACAACGATCCCAACTTTGTTGCCGACCTGAAGCAGGCCACGCAGGGTCCGGAGAGAGCGGTGGATGTCTACTTTGACAATGTTGGAGGGTCGACGCTAGACCTTCTGCTTACACGGATGGCGCGCCACGGCCGCGTCGCCGTGTGTGGCCTGATCAGCATGTACAACCAGCCGAAGACGGAGGCATATGGGGTGAAAAGCTGGTTTGATGTCGTCAGCATGCGCATCAAGCTCGAAGGGTTTGTCGTGTACGATGTGTGGAATCGGCGCAGCGAGGCTGCGGACTTGTTAATCAAGGCTGTGGAAGACGGCACGCTCGTTGTGGACGAGCAGCAGGAGACGGTGCGAGTGGCGAGCTTCGAGGAGATTCCCAAGGTGTGGCTTGAGATCTTTGGCCGCAGCGTCTCTGGCAAACTGGTTACCAAGTTTGTGGGATGAGCAATGTCAGCACTTAGATTGGCACATGCGTTCCAATCGTCTTATCAGACAGCTTCTCTGTTTCATTCCTGTGTCACAGAGAGCTGGACATCTGAAGAGAGCCTCTACTCGGCACGAGTCGCCCTCCCCTCACAGCCACATCTCCTGATGAACGAGCATAGCGCACGCCACTCCCAACGTGGCGGAAGAAAGCCCACCAGTGAGGCATCGGCTGGCAGTTTTTCGCGGGATGAAACTCACGCTAAACAATCAAGAATCTCAGGGTCTCGGCGATGGAAGCTTGATCCAACCACACCAGCCAGGCGCTCCGCGGCCCGGATGTTCCAGAACAAAACGCCACTCGGGCTCGCCGGCCGCGGTCGTAGAGCATCGGCGGCCAGCAGTAGAGCTGAAAGCTGCATTAGGCTGGCGGTCAGCAGCTGAGTGCCGCATTAGGACAACATTTTGGCGAGGCCCGGGGAGCCATGTGGCTGTTTGCGCTCGATATGGCTGACCGTGGCGTCTTCTAGATCCCTTCCATGGCCTGATCTGCTATGCAACGTGCCCGACGCCTTTTTCACGCTTAAACATATATATACCCTCATCTCCGTCGATGAATGTCGATCTTTCGCCATCCAACCCTCATCGAAACTACTTCTTGCATTTCAGAAACTCATCATGAAGGTCCCAACACTGCTTCTCGTGGCTTTGATCCCCGTCGTCTTGGCTGGCGGTGTAATTGACAAACGAGAGCCCAAGTCGAAGAAGTCGACTTCAACCACCTCAACATCCATCAAGCACACCTCGACATCAACCAAACACACCTCCACCTCCACCAAACACACTTCCACCTCCACCTCCACCAAATCCACATCCACTAAACAGACTTCAACACCCACAAAGTCCAAGAAAAACACCACGCTGCAGACGACAACATCTGCGCCAACAACCACGGCACCGCCGTTCTGCCCGAACTCGCGAACAATCCAATGCGCATCCGAGTACCTGAGCTGTCCGTGTGTCGCCCAGACCGTCGCGCCCGGACAGTTGCAAGTGGAAATCTGTCAAAACATTCAGGGCTATTACGTATGCCCAACCATGCCCCGTCCGTACTTGAGAGGTTCAAGCCGCTGACAACGAACATTAGGTGTGCGATGGTCCCCCTTCCATTTACTACTTTTCTCCTTCGAGTATGCCTGCGGCAAAGGCTACTCCAGCAGTTTGATCATGATGAGATGGGCAGACAACTCGACGTGCGCTTAACGCGCTCGGGCAGCATGTACTTGATGCACTTGAATGGTGGCTTGCTCGGACTGTCTGTGGGATAGATGCCCTGCTTTCGAATGGCTCGATTCACGTGGCGAGGTTCTCGCAGATCTAGACCTTTTCCTCTATCCTCTGCAAATTTGCCCCACTGCGAGTCTTCATGTGGTATCTCCTTTCGTCGTCGACGTGGCGAATACCTTGGTTCTGGGTTGTTCTTTGGTTCTTTGTCGGTCAGAGCTTCCCCAACAATTGTGTGATGTTGGTAACCGTTTCGCAGAGGTGACGGAAGAAGTAATTGCCTAGAAGAGAGCACATGTAAATGCTAGCGTGAGGTGGGGTCATCCCATCAATTCAGTCGATCAAGCGCTCGAGTACGATGCCGGCGATGAAGGTCTGCCGCTGTTGCATACAACACTCAGACGTCAAGTCATTGCGACGAGGAAGCGAGGGTCGATCGTGGCCGTTTTCCACGAATTCGCGAGCCGAATGGGGAAGCTGTGGCCGCCCGTAGTCACTCTCTTTGGGCATCGCAAGCGTATAGCACCTGCATCGCCCACCCTACACCCTAGCCTCAGTACGTACCTCGCAGCTCGTATAAGCACGAGACTGATGCATCGTACATTGCTTTCCAACAAACGTTAGCGGAGATTACATCGAAACTCACGTGCACTAACCCCTCACTGTGCATTGGAACTACCTTTTATAGCGTCGTCTTGACCCCGTGGAGTGCAAGCTCAACCCCAGCGATGAATACAATCACTAAAGGCCTGTATAGAACAACCAGGCGTTCTTGACATTAGAGAAGCACCACGGACACGGGCCTGCGGCTTTCGATCTTTCAGGGGCGAAGTACCATTCTCGGCTCAAAGGCAATTAGAGTTACATACCTGCAGATAGAAACAGGGGCGACTGACCCTACATAGGCTTGTTCGCTTTCGAGCCGTGCACTAATGTAGTGATGCAGATTGGTCCGGACAGCAAGCCCTCATCTGTCGACCTCGTATTCACGTCCAGACTCGTATTCTCGTGCAGGCTTCATGCGCAGAGGTCGGCCACCCCTGCCCGATGCGCCGTCTCTCTCCTGAACTCCTCTTAAGGATGGTCTGTAGGTTCCGATTCTTCTTGTTTAATTACTCGGATGTATTTGATAAGTCCCCCTCGGTTCGCTCTTCTTCGACTTTCGCAAGTCTCCTAGCTCTTGCTTCCCTTGTTCAGCAAGATGGGCCTCTACTCGATTCCTTCACTCTTTGCATTCGTTTACCTCCTTGTCTCCGTCGCATCGGCAAGTCCCCAGCCAGGACGGCATGGACACGGCCATCCAGCTTCAGAGCCTTCGATGACTCAATGCTGTGAGTGCCTGGCATTAGGCAGTAGCCTCGTCTGACATATCCATCTCATTGTCTGACCGTGCACACATCCCTCTAGATACGACATTGCTCTGGAACCCACCAAAATCGCGTTGGACGCATTGGTCATCCATACAAACGTCGTGCGCCCAAACCAGCACGATCACCAAGACGACTACGATTACGCCAACCCCTTCGACCTCGACTGTCATCTCGACAACAACGTAAGCATCTCGGGATGAGACAGTAGCCACAAGCATTGCACTAATCCACGTTCTCAAGCACCACGTCGACTGCTCCCGCGACTACCGCTACTGCAACGACCACGACGACGATAATGACGACTGAGACAGATACCACCACAATGACAGATACAGCAACAACGTCGACCACCACTAGCGTCGTCTCAACCAGTACAATCCCGGCGTCCGCTGGCTTCCTGCCAATTCAAACCACGCTGCCTGGATCTAACGACTCACTGGCGTATCCGAACGAGAAAAGAGCTATGCGCGACTTCGGTACCTCCTTGGGAGCCTCATCGAAGAAGTCTTCCCCAGGAGGAGGACTACGGGGACGACCGCAGCACTATGGTGACGCTTGTTGTTATCACTACTGGGGCAGATGTACCACAACTACCACTACCACCACGGTTACATCACACGCCACGGCACAAACTTCTACCATTACAACAACATCGACCGCAACAGTTGTAAGTGTTTAATTCCTCGCTGCGAACTTGCTTCACGGCTCCGTGCTGAACTATATCTAGACAATCACACCCGGAGCCGTAACGACCATCACAATGACAACTACGGAAACAGACACCACGTAAGTCAGATGCATTCATGTGCGCTCCAGGCCAAAGCTGCTCACATCGCGACCAGAACGTCCACGGCAACCACCACATCCACCGAAACAGACATCTTCACTTCCTTCACCAGCTCTACAAGCGTGTACGGCGCCTGCCAAACTCCCAATCGAGCGGATCAGGTGTTTGGCCTCGCGATTGAGAATGGCCAGCCGGACGCCAGCCTCACGGTTTTCGGGATCAATCCTGGTGCCAGTGGTTCGGCTTACGACTGCTGTGTCGCCGCGATCCTCGAACCAGCAGGAGCGTACTGGGCATGGCACGAGGGAGGGGAGTATTGTGTTATCTTCGCGGCAGATTCGTGTGACGCTGGGCAGGCAAGTGGTGGGAATGGTGAAGTAGACACTCAGTCGGATGCCGCACCTGCCTTTGTGTTGGGGAATGGGAACTGTGGAGCATGGAACACGTTGAATTAGAACAGGCGCTGTCCCAGCGGCATATTAGCAGGCCAATGCGCTCGCTGTCAGATGGGCGTACGTCGCCCCCTTACCACGGAGAAATGCCCCCGTCTTTAATCACGATTTTGCCAGTATCGGCATCCCGCTCGCCTTCAACCACCCTGCGGATAATATCACCTCCCGCACTGGGATGCCCAGCACCCATCGCGGCCGCCTTCTCCTTACCAAATCCGCCCAGATTCGTCGCCAACATTCCGGGCCCAACGCACCACACCTTGACGCCGTCGGCCTGGAGTTTGTAGTTCCAGTCCAGCATCAGCATGTTGAGCGCGCACTTGCTGGCGCGGTAGCTGATGACTTCGAATCCGGGGTTGGGCTTCGGCCAGCCGGCGGGCACTTTGGGGGCGGGGAAATAGTTCTCTGCCGCGCGAGTGATGTTAGCCAGGCCTGCGACGAAGATGAGTCGAGGGTCGGTGGATTTGAGCAGGAGAGGCATGAAGGTGTGGGTCATGACGTGTGTGCCGGCCACGTTGGTGTTGTATGCTTTTGTGAAGGAGTCTCGGAGCCCCATTTCGCCTTTGAGGTGCGCAATGTCGTAGTTGGCTCCTGGGTAGCCGTCAGCCGAACGTTGCTTTGGGTAGACGATCATGTACTGGCTTACCGGCATTGTTGACGAGACAGTCGATCGAGCCGCGACTGGACGAGACTTGTTGGAACGCCGTTTCAATCGATTCATCGCTGTCAATGTCGAGAGGCAGCACTTCGATGGTGTTCTTGGCCGAAGGACATTCCTCGATCAAGAGCTGCTTGGCCTCTTTGCCTTTGCTTGCCGAGCGGCTGCCCATGAAAATGTAGTATGGCTTGTCGGAGGTGTACAGGGCTTTGACTGCTTCCCAACCGATGCCGCCATTGCCGCCAGTCACGATTACGGTTCGAAGGGAGGACGCCATTGTTGATTGGTGTCGTTCTTGGTCTGTTTGAAGCGCAACATGACTTCTGTTTTATACCGACTTGACGAATTCTTAAGCCCGATCTAATCCCCGGGTCGGCGTAATTTTGCAGCGACCGCCGATGGAGTTACAAGGGAAGGGCCGCATCTCACTGAGCAGCCAAGATTCTGAATCTATTCGGCACAGGCTCCCAAAGATTGGATGAGGGGAAAGATCAGAACGCGCAAGCGACGGCATCTCATGCGTCCGTAGTGTCGTTGTTCGACTCGTGACGTTGCTGCGTTCGTCCCTATTCGAGATGAGGATCGCCGTGCCTCGGGATGTGGACCACTCCGGCCCCGTGGGGTCCCCGGTGGGTGACTTCCTTAATAAGTGCTCGCCAGCCTCGTTTGCATAACTTGTGCCTTTCCCACAGTATTCATCCAAGCCACATTGTAAAGACGGCAGCAATGAGATTCACAAGCACAGCCTTGGGGGTGTTCTCCCTTCTTGGCTTCTCTCTGCCGAGTGTTTACGCCGCCAATGCAACATTCTTCCCACTGATGAACATGACCGACTCCGCCGGTGACCTCATCCAAGCCCACGGAGGCTGTATCATCCAGGCCGGCAACGGTGGCGGCGACTGGTACTGGTTTGGAACAGATCGGACCGGACAAGCGGCCGACGCTCACTTCGAAGCGGTGAATTGCTACAAGTCAGCGGATTTCTCAACTTGGGACTTCGTGGGCCCCGTCCTAACGCCGATCCCCAATACAAACATCTCGAACTCGTCGGTTCTGCAGCGGCCAAAAGTCTTGTACAACGACAAGAACTCCGAGTACGTCATGTGGTGGCACGCGGACAACGCCGACTACAGCGAGGCTGCTGTTGGCGTGGCTACAAGCAAGACGATCGATGGGAAATACGAATGGAAAGGCAATTTCCAGCCGTTCGGAAACCAGAGCCGCGATATGACGGTCTGGAAAGATCCTGATACTCAAGTGGCGTACCTCATCTACGCTACGAACAACAATGCCGATTTGTCGATTGCCCGCCTTACTGACGATTATCTCAACGTCTCCAAGACGCTGTATACGTTCCACGGAGTGTATGAGGAAGCTCCGGGTGTGTTCAAGATTGATGGGAAATTCTACCTTGTCGAGAGCCCTCAGAACGGATGGTGAGGTAGATCAACTGCATACAATATTGATTCGTACTAATAACATCGCCAGGACTCCCACGAACAACGCGTACTACGTCGCGTCCTCGATGTCGGGCCCCTGGTCGAAATCGACTCTTCTCGCTCCCGACACCGCATATACATATCTCACCCAGAACACATACGACATTGTCATCAATGGCACCTCCCAGCAATTCTATCTTTATCTCGGTGACCACTGGAATGGAAACCAGCTCGCGACATCTTCCTACGCTTTCTACCCCGTGATACACAAAGGGAACAGCCTGTCCATCCACTACACTGGTGGATGGACTCTCGATGCCGCCACAGGAGTGTGGACCGATCTGCCTTATGAACTAATCACCGCGAAGATGTCGACAACCTCAAGGAAAACTCTGGTAGCTTGCGGCGATGGTTGCGCCGGAGGCAAGGCGGCCAACATGACCAGCTCCACCAATTTCTCATTCACTTGGAACGGATCCGCGGGTGCCAAAGTGCTGCAGATCGTGTACACGTATCCTGGTCCGAATAACGATTTTCAACAGATAGGTGTGACCGTTGACGGGAAAGCTGCTCCAGGGAACGCTCTCATGGAGTCGACTCTCGGGACGAGCTTTGGGCAGATGGCTCCGTTTCCGGTGACGCTGAAGAAAGGGAGCAAGGTGGTCTTGAACTTGTTAGATTACGACGGAACGGCGTTCTTAGTCGATGCCGTGAGAGTCTATGATAGCCCGACGGCGGCTCCACCGGGGTATTAGGGGTTTGTGTGTCGACAATAAACCGCGGGATCGTTTTTCAGATTATCTAGATATAGCCCTTAGCTAAATGTCCGATCAGATTCCCCGTGATCCGTCGAGTCCTTGATGAGATTATGTGCAAGGCTGCAGCAATGGCCTTAGGCAGCAACGCCAAGGCCGACGTTAGGCTGCCACCTTTGTTTTAAGGCGCGACGTCTCGCCGCACTCCTTCTTTCCTCTCAATGGATATTTGATCGACCGCATTTTTTTTCCAGCCTTAGCATACCTGACCGATGGACCAGTTTTATCTAGACAATGCCAAACTATACCAACAGCTCGTGGGAGCGCTTGATGTTTCCGTTCCCGCAGCACACTTTAGCCGCCACAAGGCTGACAAAGTGGAGCAACCAGCTCGACCGGAGTTAAACAAATCGGATATTGTGACTGCGGCACGCATCCGACCGATGCTGGAAGAGGACCATGCGGCAGGGTTTCCTTGCGCTATCTATCCAACAACCACGCATACGCCCGGGGAACTACAGACCGTCTACCTCCACGATCTGCATAATCATCCGCGCGGACGACCAGTGCTGAAGGTATTGCTACACGTCCCCGCTGTTTCGCCCCTGTTGACAAGACCCAGTCTTCCAAGCACGAGGTAGACCGGGTGTACGGTGAAACCGCAACCACCGAAACCATCTACGCGGATCTCGTCGTCGAGCTCGTCGCCTTTGCGCGTCAAGGCGGCATCGGCACCCTGTTCGCCTACGGACAAACCGGCTCCGGCAAGACATACACAATCAGCCAGCTCCAACGACTCGTCGCCGTGTCTCTGACGGAAGAGGTAGTCCTCGCCGAACAAGACATCCACGTCACCATTGTCGACCTTGCGGGCAATTCGGCGTTCGACTTGCTCGACTCCCGCAAGCCGATTTCCGTGTGGCAGGATTCGGCGGGCGATATGCAACTGGCCGGCGCGAAAGAATGTCAAGTCGGCTCGGCGGTGGAAATGCTGAGTTTGATCGATCAAGCTGCGACTTACCGCCGGACCGCGTCGACTTTAAGAAATGACGCTTCGTCGCGCTCGCACAGTATCTGTCGAGTCCGCATCTGCAATAAACATACTACCCCGGACGCTCCCGGTGGCATTCTCTTCCTAGTCGATTTGGCGGGATCGGAAGCGGCCAGAGACGTCACATCACACGGAGCAGATCGCAGGCGCGAAACGAAAGAAATCAACATTAGTCTGTCCGTGCTCAAAGACTGCATTCGAGGCAAAGCGCAGTACACGCTACTGAAGTCACGCGGATCCGAAAGAGAGCTGAGACAGTTGCACATCCCCAGTCGTCATAGCACATTGACAAAGGTGTTGAAGCACGTTTTTGATCCGTGGGCCAGCCGGCCGTGCAAGACGGCTGTGATTGCATGCCTCAATCCCAGCCTTGCTGATGTGGTTTCGAGTAATAATACGCTGAAGTACGCGAAGATGTTAAGGGCACCGGCGTGAGCAGCTTGGTAGTAAACAGTCTCTCATATCACGTACGTCCAAGCCCTTGACGTCGAGAATGGTTCTGATACCAAGTGTACTCGGGATTCTCCTTGACCAGACTCCGTGCCGCTCTCCGGTCGTCTTCCGGGGATAAACTCTAGCGCGGGATCAATGGGCACCGCATCGCCTTTCAGGAAATGTTACGGAGTCTAAGTCGATGTCCTATACAATATCCAGCTCGTCGTCGTCGTCATCGTCATTGTCGTGAAGCCCAACCGCGAGACGGTCCTTAATCATCATCTCCCCAAGACTCTCTCTTCCAGGCTCTCGGATCCCCTTGTCCAGCACGAAACGGGCCCGCTTCTTACTCGGGCTCACACTCCCATCCCGTCTGGCCGCCAATACCCCTCCAACCCCCCTCTCAGCTCCAAGAAACGTCTGCCCCTTCTCCGGACTCCCCAACCTCCCTTCCCGAGGAGCAGCAAGCAAGCCAGGTTTCCGCGCGCCGCCCCAACCCACCGCATCCCGGCCGCCGTTGGTCTTGGACAGCGCACCGAGTCCAAAATGCCGCTTGCGGTCTTTGGCGGGTGAGAGGTGCTGATTGTCGGCCTTGTTGGCGAGGAGCCCCAGATCCGCTGCAGAGGGTTTGTCGAAGAGTGCTGCCTTTGCTGCTGCAGAGACGTCGATGATACTGTTAGGGTCGGACGAGGTGGGGGCGTTGGTGGGATTGGAGCGTAGGTATTCGGATCCCATGCTGCCACCCATGTTGGCGAGTTTCTTCGCTAGATCGCGCTCGCGCTGCGCGGCGGCGATGCGGCGGCGACTTGCTTCTGCGTCTTGGGGGGCTAGATCTTCTTTGTCGAGGAGTGTTGCCGCGCTCTTTCCTCCTCCTGGGACGGAATAGATATATCCGTGTTCAGGGTGGTAGGAGCGAACATTCTTCTTCTTGTCGATCATTTGTCTATCAAAGCCGCCTTCCGCTCGAGCGTGGCTTCTAGGACGAAACTCCTCTCGATCTTGATGAGAGCGCCACATGGTGTTGACCTCCATTCTCCCCTTGCGTCCCTCACGATTCACTAGCATGTCGAGGTGGAAGTTGCACAATTCGGCTGAGCGCCCATTGATGAACGCCCCACACAGCTGGCCATCTTTCTTGACTGATTTGCAGTATGCCAAGTCCCGTGCGAGACCAATCTCCATCACGCAGTCGTCGGAGCTGCCGAGTTTCAGGCTGAAGCGGCCGGTATTCTGGTTGCCTTTGGGAGGCATGATGCCCGGGTTGAGGATGGCGAGCAGGGTGCCTGGCGTCAATTTCCAGAACTGGTCGAACGCGGTGCCGAAGAGGAAGCAATCGACTTCCCATTTGAGGTCGGTGAGGTGCAGAACCATGAATTTGTTCCGCGGCTGGTCAGCATCTTCTTGTGGTTTACGGTCGTCGCTGGTGCGTTGCGCTAGTCGTTGATCGAACGGTTGAGATTTCGTGGCGAGGATGGCAAAGACTACGTAGTCGCTCTCGCAGTCGGGAGGCTCGTATGTTGGCGCTTTCACTTCTTTGAGGAGGCGGGGAAGCGTGTAGATTTCTTTGCCGCTCATCTCGCGCGCAATGGCGACGTGTGGGATGTGGCGTTTGCTGAGGTGGAGCTCGGTGAATGGGTCGAAGCCGGCAGTGGAATCCTGGCCATCAGAGGAGCCGACCTTCTTCTGAGAGTCGGGTTGGACCCCTGCGCCCGCAGGGAGCAGGCCATTGCTCTGCGACTGTGCCCGAGAAGCCTGCGGCGTACGAGTCGAGGAACTCTGGATGATGTTGGCCGCTGGGTCAAGCCTTCGAGGGGCGAGTGGTTGGTGTGCAGATGAGAGCCCGGACGAGTCATAACTATGCAAAGTGGTGGATGGAGAGGACCACCGCGGCGTAGGCTCTTGCGCAGCACTCCCAAACCCTTTGCTCCTTGCATTGTCGATTCGCTCTTGCTTTACCCGGCTCTGCTGTGCATCAGCACGACTCTGTGCCAGACGCTCGCTGAAGCTGGGCTTGGGCGTGGAAGATGTCGTGCTTGTTGCCGCAGAGTTTGCTCGCCTGAGATGTGTGCCGTCTCTTGCTCGCTTAAGGGATACGCCGTCCGCTTTAATGGTTGTATCGAGGCCGAGTCGGGCGCGAGCAGGGGATTTGTGCTCCCCGAGAGGAATGGATCGGTCTTTCGTAGGCGAGAGGGGGACCTGAATGACTTCTGCTGGCGCTCGATTGACATGTGGCTGTAACACCGGCCGACTCGGAGACTTTGTTGGCGAGGGGACAGCTCTTGTTAGCCTAGATGTGCTGACATTACTCCTCTGGTCCTCCTTTTCCTTCTGTAACTTTTTCAGCTTCAGCTTCGCCTCGATGGCCTGCAGCTTCAATCGTAACGTCTCTTCATCCTCATCACCTTCGTCTTCGTCCGCCGAAACCATAGCTGCCGCGGCCCTTCCTTTTACCGGTGATGGTGAGGTGTCGCGAGCCTCCAGTCTGTTCCTCCGATCCTGCCATTTTCGCCTCCCGCTCGGCGAGGACAGCAGGGCTTCAAAGGGTGACTTGGGGGGCCATTGGGTGTCCCTCTTGTCGGGCGAGTGTTTGGCATGGGGAGACTCGCGCACCACGGCCATCTCGTCTCATTTCGCCGTCACCAGCTTGACTTGACGATGACGGGGCAGGACAATGGGTGGAGTGATATGTTTAGCAGATGGTGGCACCGACGAGAGACGGGGTTGTCGTGGTGCAACGCCGGAGGTTCCATTTAACTTTTTAGGCAAAGCGCGGACGCGCGACGCGTCGCCGTCATCGCTTCTCACGCGAGCACCTCCATACAACTTCTCCCGCGACGTGCATTTGCCATTGACATGTATACTTGACGGTGCATCATATTGAGAGCATCATCCGGCATACTCAGCAGCATCACATCAGCATCACCATGAAAACACGCACAAGAAAGGCAGCGGGGCCAAAAGGCAGCCAACCGGAACCCACGACTTCAACAATCAAGACCCTCGAGCCATCCGTTCCCAATGCGCCGCAGCTGTTCATCTTGCCGAAAGATCTCTCCCCTGACGCACGAATAATATCCCTTCCCAATCCTGCGACCTCGAAGCCATGCCGATACCTTGCCTGCCCGACCAGAGGATGCTTCGAATTCACCCGCGTCTCTGCACCAAAGAGAGCATGTCGCAGTTGGCTGCTCGCCCCAGAGCAAGGCACATTGAAAGACGATGAAGACGGAGAAGGCTATGTGCTACAAACTCCCGACCTCATGCTCGCCACGCCCGTAGATCCGGTATTCCTCCTCCTGCCTGCGCTGGTGGAGGATGCCCAAGAGAGCGGCCGGCAATATTACCTCTCCCTGTCCGACTACCTGCAGCGCTTGATCGAGTCCTCGCCGCATCTCAAAGACGTCCTCAATAACAATACCTCGCGAAGGCTGGAACGAATATTCGAATCGCGGATAAAGCAAATCTGCGACTCGATGGACGATGGACAGGAAATGCTGTATATGCTTTCCAAGCTCAAATTGCTCGAAGTCCTCCTCACGAAGGCGAAGAAGATGGTCGAGATGGGGCTCCCCGCGACCATGGATGAAAAGTTTGTGAGGCAAGCACTGGTTGCGCCGGTCCTGAGCATAAGAAGAGAAGACAGCAGCATTAGTGTTGTGGATGCAGATCCGACCGCGACCACGACCACGCAAGGCGAGGCTTCGACATCACAGGATTCACAATCTACTGCACACACGGAAAGCACAAGCGCTACGACCACAACGTCTGTGTCGTCTGCTCCGTCCACAACGGATGAAGAAATCCAGCATCTTCTTCGCATCCGCACAGCATTCACTTTCCTGCTTCGCTCCTACGTTCCAGAAAGCCTCCACGCCAGCCTGACGTCTCTAATCAATAAATCCGACTCTTCCGGCACCGACTTCACCCCACTCGACACCCACCTCGCTCACCTTGACAAACTCCGCAAGGAAGCGCAGACTTTACGCTCTCTCAGCGACAACATCAGCCGCAAACGAAGCGCGCTCGATGACGAAGAGGCCATGGAGAAGGCGGAAGCGAAGAAGCGAAAGAAGGAGGAAGAGGAGCTGAAGAAGAAGAGTATGAGTCGTGGCGTAAAGGCGTTGGAGAAGGTCGACAGGAGTGGGATGAAGACGCTGAGTTCGTTTTTTGGCAAGGCTACAGCAAAGGGGAAGTGAGGGAGACCAGCTTTGAGGCCATTGCTCAACTGCGAACATCCTTCGATGTGCTCGAAGGGCATAAATGGCAATCGAACGGGTTATTGCGGACTTACGTGGATTTGCTGCCGCATAGTTCGGAGCAGAGTGGTGGTCGGCCCTGTCACAGCCCGGGACCAAACATCCCTGGCCGGCCTGGAACGCGCTACGCACTCGCTCCGCTATCCCTCCTCGAGTTGACTATAGGTGCGCGGTCGTGGCTGTGGAAATAGGCGCTTCCAGCTCTTCCATGCCCGGCGAGTGGGATTTGCGGAGATGCAATGCCTAAGGTAGCCTTGTAACGCCTCGAACTCCCGTCTTTTAGTCGCGCAGACAAGATGCACGCAGAGGCTCTGGGCGAAATAAATGATGATACCATGTTGCATGAACACCAATTCAAGCGATCAGATAGAGGGTATAGCATGATCAGATGCCATGAGCGATACTAGAGTGTGAGCATACCTTAATCGATGCCTGAGGCAGCGATATTTTTTGGTAGCTTTTACGGAGCTCGGACTTCCACTCCAAACTTCTTTGCGAACATTGAAACGCCGCATCTTCTCCATCCGCCTCTCCAAACAACCAACGATGCCTCGAATACGCGCAGCAGAACAGGCACTGAGCCTAATCGCCTCCTCCTCCGCAAAACCTCAATACGTCTGCCGCGCCTGTCGCGCGCACGCCGCCACCCGTCAATTCCACACCACCCGCCCCTTCGCCGCAGACGTGGGCTTCTTCAAGCGCATCCAGCAAAGCCTCTTCGGCGGCAAAAAGGCTCCCGAGCAAGAGGCGCAGGCGAAGAAGCAGGTGGAAGAACGGGCCAAGGCCGATGCGGAGAAGCAGCGCACGGGGCAAGGGAGAGAGCGCAAAGGGAGGGGATATGAGGTCGCTGCTGTCTATGATCCCTCGATTAATCCTGAATATGTCATGGCGAACAAGTGGGATGAGCTGGAGCGCGTGGGTGGTGAGAAGTGGGTAAAGGCGCAGAAGGATCAGGGCGTCAAGTATAAAGGGTGAGTCTTCTGTGGAGTTTGCGAGAACCCCATCCCGTGCGAAGCAATGCTGACTGCGGTTACAGATTCAACCGCCACAAACCCGCTGAACTGGAGGACGAGCAGTGGTTGAAAGTGCTGCGCTACGTCGCCGTTAAAGTGCGCGGCAGGCAGAGAATCGGCCAGGATGCTTTGAACGCCAATCTCGGGCTGCAAACTCTCCCCGTCGTCCTCGAACTTCCTACCGATGGTACAAAGTCGCTGGAAAAATGGGCTTACGCTGCTTCGCGCATCTCACAAGGCCCGGGATCTACGTCCACTGCATCAGCAACGCGCGCGTCACACACTTTGGACCCCGAGACTATGGAAAAGGAGCCTTGGCTAGCCATCCCCCTTCAAGACCCCATGGTCAAATTCGCCGTAAGCATTCCCATCCGACACCCACAACAACCATTCCACTTCCACTAACCCGCCGCATCCAGATCACAAAACGCGTAACTCAACTCACCGGCCACCGCCTCCGCGACCCCACCATCTCCTCCGCCCGCACGCTCGCCGACCTCTACACAGCCTACAAAACGAAAGCGGCGCCCAAGAAGCTGGCCAAAACGGCCGAGATGATGACTCTGAGGGAGTACGCGCCGAATGTGACGGTCAAGGAAAGAAGGCAGACGCCGATTCATAAGGAGAAGGCGATTGGGAGGTGGAAGGTGATTGAGGAGGAGTTGATTGCGAGGGATTTGCCTGTTACTGGGACGAGGTGGAAGGGGGCGCGGCCTAGTCGGATTGCTTTAACGCGGTGAGGAAAGTGTTTCAAGCGGTGGGAGAGGGTTGTGTGCTGGTCAGGGGGAGAGAGGGGTGAAGTGGAGTGGAGTGGTATTGTGAGGGACCTCAGGTATAAGGTAGGCTTCGAATGTAGCATACACATCCCTTCAATCCACCACCGTCATGTTCCGCAACTCAGACCCCTACCAAGCCACATGAGCCATCCAGCTTGGCTCCCTCTCAATCCCACACTCCCACCTCCACCTCTGAACCCACACCGCATCCTCCTCCTCGCATCCATCCACACCCTCACTCTCATACCCACTATCCTCCCCCGTCACAAACACACCCCACTCCGCCTCCCACGCCTCGCAAAAAGTATCCTCCCGCCAGTCCCAGCTCTCGTCTGCCTCTTCGTCGAATATGTCCCATCCGTCGTCCACAAGAACGACAGAAGTCGACAGAGACGTCTCCGCTTCGTTGGAACTTTGAGCCCTGCAGTTCTCTTCCGCATCGCGCCCGACCATCTGCAGACACAGCGCGACGTCGAGAATCTCTCCGTCCTCAGAGATCGGAGATGGGACAGGAGCGGGCGCTACGCTCGGCAGCGCAGCCGGTGGTTTGAATAGCGCTTCCTCACTGCGGAAGTGGGCGTCGATTTGCTGTGGCCCTGAATCACTGACTTCGTGTCCCCCGGGGTAGACGTGTCCCCCGGGGTAGAATGAGGTAGCCGGGATGTTGACCGCCAGTACCGGCAGCGCTACCTCTGGCTCGGGAGAAGGAGGTAGGGGCGGCAGGGACGCGAGATCGGCTTCATGGTTGGAAGGGTAGTAAGGGTCTACCATTGGCTCGTTCAGTCTTGTTGGTTCGTTCACCGGCGGACTCGTGTCGAAGATCAGCGCGAGGTCGTCGACGTGTGGCAAGGGGAAGTCGGCCTGGGAGTTTGCCAGGCCTGTCAGACTGTTGCTTTGCACGAAGGGGAGGTCGGTGTTGGCGAGCTCGATGGGACGGCCGATTGCTTCGAGTCGATGGTCGAAGGTGCCGTAAGGGGCGGCGTAGATTGGGTTCCATGGGTGGTAGAGGGTATTGTAACGAGAGGCGGGGGGAGGGCATGTTGTTAGGATGTGCCAGAGATTCGCGGGTGTGCTGTTGCTAGCTGCCAGCTCGCTCTCCAAGTTCGTGGCATTTGTGAGTTTCGGTGGGCATGTTGGCGTATCGTGTTCGACCCCTCGATCAAGACTGTGAAGCTTGCAGGCGTGAGAAGGAGACTTCATTTTCGGCTTGACGGGAGCAGGAGGCGGGAAGAAACGCGATTGTTTCTTGGGTTCAGGATATGACCTGGGCTGCCACAGCTGCACGTCCTGGCACCTTGAGGGCGGCGGCTTGGATGGTACTCCCTTATCCGGCAGTGCGGATAGATCGAAGAACAGCGGCAGATCATTCCACGTCAGTCTCTGCCTCGTGAAAGAGGGTAGCTCGGGGCACCAAGAGGGAAGATGAGGGTGGAGTGGAGTCGGATGCCAATTCCTGGAAGGTAAAGGCGGGAATTCGTTGGCGAAGTTCCAAGCAGGTAGCTCATATGGAGCGGTGGGGCCATAAAAAGGTGCCGGTGGAAGACCAGGCTTCGGAGGAGTGCCAGTCGGATAAAGAACGTAGTTGGATGACGGCCTCTGGATGTTGGCTCTGTCGAGAGTCCGGCCGATGTCGTGTGATAGTTGTTCATCCAGCATGTGCACTGCTGCAGACTGAATTCTCGAGCGCTTGGGATCACGGCGCTTTCTTCTCTCTTTTGAGAGACGAGAATCTCGTGGCCGATGGGACGAACGAGACGCGTGCTGACTGCTCTTTCTTTTCATTCGGTGGGGAGACTGCGCCAGGACTGCGAATCGATTCCCTGGGCTTCGTCAGCTGCCATTGAGCAACAAGCAGAGCTGAAGCGATTACCAAAAGGCTCCGCGGGTGAGTGGACACTCAAGTCAAGGGTGTTGCAGGCATACGAGCCCCATTCGTGACACGAAGATCTTCGGCCGTGCCTGGACCTGCGCTGCTGATTTCGTCGGTCTCGAGGTGCCACTGGTAAGTCTTCGCCGCCAAACATGATGTCGGGAAGTTTCTTTTACGAGAGCAGGACTATAGGGAAAGCGTTCGCGCTGGGTTTGAAGACTGGACGAAGTGTAAAGATAGGGAATATGCTTGAACTCTCAGGTGGACTTGAAGGAGACGATGGAATTGAGACGGGCAGCATGAAGAGACTTGAAGCAAGCAAAGAAGGGACGCCACAACGGAATGGCATCTTCAATGCCCGCCGAGACCTACCGGCAGATGGTGTTGCTACTTCTGTATCCCGACGTGGTGAAGCCTTAAGGAAGGGGCGGTGGTCGATGTACACCTGCCGATGCTTGGGTACTTGCGCATAGCACACTCCAGTCGATGCACATCTTGAGAAGGGCTTTCAACATGCCCGTTCACTCTCGGCTGTAATGACTGATGAAGAAGAGAAATGTGTGGCCAAGTGCTGCACGTGGCCCTCTCCATGCAGAGAGCGGAGAGCGGAGATGCTCCGCGGGGTCCGAGCTTGGCGGGTCGACACCCCACACTCTCAAAACTTGCCGACCAACGACCGCCGACTCCGATCCACTAGCTCTCATGACAAACCCTCAAACACTCAAGCTCTTCTCCTCCACCGCCTCCCAATACACCCTCCCTTCGCTCTCCTCCGCTGTCGCCCATCGCACAGAGCTCCCGCTGCCTCACGAGTCGACGAGTCCCTCCATCCTCCCAACCACCACCTCCTCCTCCGTGCGCTGCTCCCATCTGTCCGAACTCGCATCCGCCCGTCTCACCGACCCGCGGCGCATGCGAGGACATGCCGTCGAACCAACCCGCCATTCCCGTCCAGCAGTCCAATCCCCGTAAAAATGTAGAGCGAGTAGTGCCCGCCATTCCCCTCGCCTTGAGCAAATCAAAATCCTCCAAGCCGAAGCCGAAGTCGGAGACTGTGGCAAAAGATGGAGGAGCTGCGCCTGCGCCTGCAATTCACGATGGCCATACAACCACCACCAACGGCGTGAATGGTCAGCAGCACCCCCTCCCGCTCTCCACCATCCCCAACGGCAGCGGGCACGGGCATGCGCTTGCCGCGACGAATGAGGAAAGCGCCAATGGTACCAACACGCTCAACGGTGCCGTGGTCATGCCGCACACAGATTCGCTCGGTCCGAGAAGAAGTGCCGCCCTCTCCCTTTCTTTCGGTGCTGCCCCCGACTTCTCAAACTCCCACTCCCCATCTACATTCAACCCTTCAGCGCCCGACTCTCCAACGCCCCTCTCCAGCTCAAGCCCAACCTCATCTCGCGAGATGAGCGGCCGATTCGACGGCCGTCAAATGCGGGATGCACTTCCCCCCGCATTCGTCCCATCTGCACAACAGCACACCCACCAGTCAGCATCTCCGTCGCAATTCAACCCTCCAGCCAACCTCCACCCGCACGCCCATCCATCCCACCCCAGCGCGGGCAATTTTGTGTACGTCAGCAACAACTCTTCCCCTGCGCGCCCTCCACCATCAGCAAGTCCACGCTTCGCTTCACCGTCGCGCGCAAGCTTCCCGCACCCCCAGCAGCAGTACTTCGTGCAGCAGGGCTACCCACATCAAGCCCCCGATCACCCGCATTTCCGTGCTCAAAATCCCGCCTATGGCCCACCCGGCATGAGTTGGCAGGCCCGTCCCGCACCTTACACCACGGTCGCGCTACAACCACCTTATACCACGCCCGCGCAACCGTTTCACCACCAATCGCACTCGCATCCGGTGTCTTACCGTCCCGGCCCGCAAGATGCTTTCAACCCACCTGCAGCTCCACAGATGAACGGGCACGCACTGGCCTCGCGATCCGACTCAAACACCTCCTCCACAGCGCTGGAGCGGCCAAATGTCCACCAGAACGGCCAGTCATCCTCGCATATCAACCATCCCGTTCAGACTGCCGGCATGGTATCACCTCCCCAGCCCGGGGCAACCTTCCAGGGTCAGGGCAATGTTCGCCCAGAAGCTCTTCCATCTCATTTGACGCCGCCATCACGATTTGGGCATCGTTGGCCGCGCATGCAGCCCACCACCGATGCCGATCGAGTAGCCTGGGAAAGACTGGGCGGACACATGCGGTCCCAATGGGCGTTCGATGCTTTCACCGATTGTCGTCTCACGATTCGCGATTCCACTGGCGAGGGTGAGGTAAATTTGGACGCCCACAGAGTCGTCCTTGCTGCCAATTTCAAATTCCTCAAACTCTTCGCGAAGGCTCAGGGCGCGAAGTCTCCGTCAGTCCACGTGATCCAATTGGAAGGCCCATACTTGCGTGTGGCTCCTTTCGTTGAGGCTCTCAAGTTCTTCTACGGCTGTCCCGTGCCGCTGCTTGAGTATCATCGTCCGGGATCTGCGGGCAGTGAAGATCACCCTTCCAACGTGGACTGCATGGCAACCGCAGTCGGATACATTGCCAGCGGCTGGTGGCTGGATAATGGCCCCATCGGAGACAGAGGGGTGCAAGTGGCGGCGGGCCTGCTCCACTGGGACACCATAGGCACCGCGCTGGGTTTCGCGCTGGATGGCGGGCTCGGCGACAGCTTCAAGGTCGAAGATGGAAGTGACGATCGAAGCGGCGTCTCGTCCAGCGACCAGTCACCCAGCCGCGCCGGCGAGCCAGTTGTGCCACGGCCCACCTACGGTCATTGGTCTACCGACTTTTTGAAACGGATCATCAATTTTTTGACGTCCTGCTTCCCCGACAACTTCTACCTCGACCAAGCAGCGCCGCAATTCGCATCCTGCCCGCGTCTCCCCGCCTTGCCCAATTCCTCAAAGGACCACAGCCGCAAACCATCGGATCCACGCCTCAGTCAGATCCGCTTCGGCGAAATGTCCAGCGAAGAAGACCACCAACGCCCCTCCTTCACCACGACAACCGTCTCGAGCGTCCTCCTTTCCCTCCCCTTTGCAATCCTCAAATCCGTCCTCGAGCAATACGGAATCGCGGAACGCTTGGGCGCCGACACCATCGCGAGCATCATGCGCCAAGTCGTGGCCGAGCGAGAAGCGCGCCGCACCAAGGCGCTCGAGGCGTATACTGCCAGCTTGTCGTCGCCGTCGTCCACGCCTTTGGCAGACGCATCTTCGCAACTCGTCCGGAATCTCTACCTGGAGGAGTTTGTGGAGACGTCGAATGTCAAGCCCGCCGGGTTCCGAATTGCCAGGATCAAGCGGGATGTCGATACTCCGCCAAGCTCCGAGGCATGCTCGGAGAAGAACAATGAGGCTGGCTCGCTGAATTGAAGGAGTCAACTTTTCCCCCCCTGATTACATTCGGTTTTTTCTGCTTCTCTGGCAAGGGAAGCGAGCGAAGCGGCAATGCACCATTTACACAGCAGCCTTGCATAGCAAGCGATTGGAATTGCGTGTTGTTTTTTCTGTTTTGCTGTTCCTGTTTGCTTTTTCTCTTTTTCGTTCGGAACAAAAGCGCGTGGGGCGAAGGGCAAAAGCGACTATACGATGGGAGTTTGCAACTTTCTTACGTTGCATGTGCGACGCGGCCTTGGATTGGAATCTGCTTTGCGTGTTGTTACAAGAACCTGCGTTGCTTTATTGATGGATTCGATGAGTGGATGGGAGTGCGAGTGACGATGGATGGATGCAGATTTTGGAGTCTTGGATGGCGCGCGCGCGGAGGACACATATGCGGGTTACGGGTGAAGATGGAATGTTCTGTTGTGTTTATGCTTCGCGTTCATGGGGCCTTTGATGCTCTTCTTGGACTACTCGATGGAGGCAAAGGGGGATGAAGGGGGTGAGTGTGGAGGAGGAGGAGGTCAGAATGGGGTTGTTGATTCTGATCATCATTGCTGCCTGCTTTTGATCACGCCACGCTGGCTGGTTGTCTGCAGGCAGCATATTATCACATAGTAGCTAAGCCGGACATATTGGTATTCCCGTACCTACCTAGGTATTATATCAACGAACAGTGAACTACTATACACCCGCCTCTCCTCCGCAGAAACTGAAATGTCTGCCAAAACATCGATTGGTTTGGCGCGAGAAGACAACTCCGAGAGCTCGGGAATCTCGCACGTGCAGCTCACGTTGCGCGCTCGTGGCATTTCCCGCCCTGCATTCGTGCCTCCTGCAGGCATGCAAGTACACGGCACAGGGACTGACGTGGTGTAATGACGAGGACCGAGAGTCGCCCGATTTCTACCCGTTTAAACTACGCTCTCCCCACTAACTAAATCCTTCGATGCAACTCACCGCGCAAACTGCCGAATCCCCGTCCAAACTCCACGTTTTCGCGCCGCCGGCTAAGCGGCACGATGGCGGAAACCCATCCGCTCCGGCCACTGTGACGATGTGGTTGGTGGCAGACTGGGGTTGATCATGGAAAAGGGTCACTTTCTCTATTATTAATGCTTTGTATTTTGCGAGCGCAGGCGACTTGGACTAGTTCTGCTTCCTTTTTAGAGTGTCGGGTTGGGACGTGAATCTCACTTCTTGCTATCACTATCGACCTCTCGCGTTTGCTTTTGCGAGGGACATGCAGTCGCCGCTGTATAGGATCTAGGTCTGCCCGTTCGCCCGCATTTGCTCGCTCGAGGAATACCTACAGCCCCAGCGCCCAACATGTCGCGCTCCTCGGTCTCGGAGGAGGTGGAGAAGCACGAGCTCGAGAAGGAGGCGAGCCACTCGCATGTCAACGAGCAGGGCGACGACCTCGAGCCATCCTCTTCCGCCACGCGCTCTATGCATGACAACGACGTCGAGAAAGACGGGGCGACGCTGACGCTTGTGGAGTCGAAGCCCTCCATCAGCAATGTCAAGTCGGTGCCGAATGGCGGCACCAAGGCCTGGCTGCAGGTTTGCGGCGCGTTTTTCGTCTTCTTCAATACTTGGGGCATCCTCAATTCGGTGGGACTTTCTGCCTTTCCTCATACTCTCGTGGTCGTTGGCTCATGGTTATACCTAGTTCGGCATCTACCAGACATTCTACGAGGCAGACCTCCTCCGCACCTCCAGCCCGAGTGACATCAGCTGGATCGGGTCGATCGAGGCGTTTGCACTGCTCTTCGCCGGCCTGGTGACGGGCCCCATCTACGACAAAGGCTACGCGCACGAGCTCCTCCTCGTCGGCTCCTTCCTCATCGTGCTCGGGCAGATGATGATCGGCCTGTGCCACGAGTACTGGCAAGTCTTCCTCGCGCAGGGCATCTGCCTCGGCATCGGCATGGGGTGTCTCTTCGTCAGCGCCGTCGCCATCCTCTCCACCTACTTCACCACCAAACTCGCCACCGCGACGGGGCTCGCGGCCGCGGGGAGCAGTATCGGCGGCATGCTGTATCCCATCATCTTCCACAAGCTGCAGCCGCACATTGGCTTTCCTTGGACCACGCGGGTGCTAGGCTTCATCACCCTCGCCACTCTCGCTGTGTCCAACATTGTCCTCCGCGTGCGCGTCATCCCCGCTACGCGCAGGAAGTTCTTCGACTTTCCGGCGTGGAAGGAGGCGCCGTATGTCTGCTTTACCCTCGGGACCACCATCGCTTTTATTGGATTATATGCTCCATTTTACTACATCCAGCTGTACTGTTTGCAAACGAAGATCATGGATGCGAATCTAGCGTTCTATACCCTCGCCGTGCTCAACGCAGCCAGCACATTCGGCCGAATCATCCCGTGAGTCCTCCCTGCTCAACCCCACCGCACGAACTTGCCCTAACACCTCCTAGCAACTTAATCGCCGACCACATCGGGCCCCTCAACGTCCTCCTCCCCTGCGCCTTCGTCTGCGGCATCCTGCAATACTGCCTCATCGTCACCCGCTCCACCGCGTCCGTGATGGTCGTCATCGCGCTCTACGGCTTCTTCTCCGGCACGCTCGTCAGCCTGCCGGGCACCATCTACGTGCACCTCGCGGGGCCCAAGAACCGCAGCCTCATCGGCACGCGCATGGGCATGGGATTTGCGATCGCGGGTTTCGGCGTGTTGATTGGCACGCCGGTGTCCGGGGCGATTTTGAATGCGACCAAGTTTGAGTATGTGTGGATTTTTGGGGGGACGGCGCTGATTATTGCGTCGGTTTTGTTGGCGCTTACGAGGCTTACGCAGGGACAGTGGAAGCTTTGGGTGAAGGTGTGAGGGAGATACATTGAGGGATCATGTCTTGAATATTAGCATATGCATATCATGGAACGAACATTTGTCACGTGGCTAGCAGCACCAGCACGACTAGATGACGACTTGGCACGTCGACTGTCTCAGCTGCGGGATAGTTCGCCCCGGATTCAATGCAATATCTCCGAACAGTGGAGTGGGTGACAGACAGATGTTGAACAACCGGATGATCGGTTGAGTACGGTATAGCAGTGGGGCGGACATGTGATGATGACAAGTGGCAAACCGTGGATATTCGTATTCGTCGTTAATGGTGGGGGCCGACACTGTAAATAGCAGTCTGGCCTCATTGTCCGCAGGGATGATTCCGGAATAATACTTGTTCTTGTGTCATCAGCAGGGAACATGTTCACGTAGGGTGGGGCTTTGGTAGGGCACAGCCTTGTTTGCGGGCTGAGATTAGCGTGCACTTTCCATCCCGACCGCGTATTTGCGAAACCTCGCGTCATTCCACCCCCCGCCTCGCCCCCGCCATTTGTTTACTTCCAGCCTCGTCCCAAGACTTCGCCAACAAAAATTCGTCCAGCAATCATTCCTATCGCCAGCCACCGCGGTAAACAACATGGCTTACACAAAAGCACGCACGGCCTTCGCTGGCCGTTGGACACTTTTTCACACATCAACATCAACATTGACATCTTCACGAAATCATCCTCTGCCATCACCGCTACGACTCAGCACATCACAGAACAGCCTGATCGCAACGGACCACAATCCCTCCATCCTGCATACACATACACCACCCCACCCTCACAATGCGCGTTCCCCGATCCCTCGCGCTGATCGCAACCTCCTCCTCCCTCCTCTCCACCACCCACGCCCTCCCCCGCCCACAGCAAAGCACGACCTACTCCGTCGTCAATGTCGCCGGCACCTCCACGGCCGCACAACCCACCACAACCATCTACCTCACCACAACGCGCGCCACCACCTCGCAGGAGACAGAAACAACCACCACCTCCATCATCCAGCAGACGACTGCGACGGCCACGGTAGCCGCGGCGCCGAGCACAGTGACGGTTGAAGCGGCGCCGCCACCGACAACGACGATGATGACGAGTTCGAGCTCGAGCTCGAGTATGGCGTGGGGACCTGGGCCGGTGTCGATTTCGACGGCCTCGGCGGAGACGGAGATGCCGCCGCCGCCGCCTTTTGGTCCTGGACGGCCGCAGAGTCGCACGCGGGATCCGTTTACGTTTGGCCCGCCCCCGCCGTTTACGCCGCCTGCGCCTACTTCTGCTTCGACTGCTGATGCGGTATCGACTTCGTTGGCGAGCTCTTCGTCGAGTTCTACTTCTACTTCTACATCCACTTCCGCTTCGAGCTCAACTTCGACCACTGTTTGGTGGACGCCTTCCCAGACGGTCTGGTGGACACCCTCTCCCACGGTCTGGTGGACTCCGTCCTCGTCCGCTACTTCCAGCTCCTCGTTGGTCAGCGCCGTCTCATCATCCTCCTCGAGCTCGTCGACCTCGACCTCCACGTCGTCGACATCAACATCCAGCTCGTCGAAGGTGCATCCCGTTCAAACTTTGACAGCATCTGCGACAACCTCCCACAAACAGCGAACGAAGCCTTCAAAGACAACGCTCGAGACACTCGCCTCCTCGTCTTCCTCCTCCAGCACAACTAGCAGCTCAAGCAGCCAGTCCGCACCAGTATCATCCTCCTCCTTCACCGTCGACGCAGCCTCGACAATCACCTCCGCCTCAGTCGCGCCCACTTCCGCCTCGGAGACGGCCATCTACTCCTCCTCCTCATGGGTCTACGAGAGCGCTTCATCCGCCATCCCGAGCTCCTCGACTGCCAACGCAGCCAGCGCGTCCAGCAAGTCCGCGCAACCTACTCGTGGATCTCACTCGCATCAATGAACGTCGGATGAAGAGAAGATGAAATTTACGATTCTAACGTGTATTGATTTACTACGGCTTTTTGGACGATTTACTCTGGGATAGAAGAGCGATATGATTACTACTGATATATTACGAGCGTTCGGGCGAGGTGTTACAGGGCCAGCCCGGCTTATGGATGATTTATGGGATAGATTGCGGATCTTGGACATTACTCTGCGGAGTGGAATAGAACGTACAGGTCTAGATAATGAATAATGTTAGAGAGAATGAATATTCTCGTCTTGATTCACATCAAACTCAGATCTTTCCATTGCAAGAACTCACCTTGTGTGCACACACGCTTTGGGGGGTGAGGTTGATGCCTCAGGCCACCACAAATCGCGGCCTCCTTTCAACTTCATCCCATTGACTTCGTGTCACTTTGCGCTTCCCCTACGCGTAACACCACCAACTACCGTCACTCCTTTCACCACTCCACATCACCCATTCCGCCCACTAGGCCGAAAGCCTTCTCACGCCCACAATGGCAAAGAACAACAAGTACTCCGTCCTCCTTCCCACCTACAACGAGCGCCGCAACCTCCCCATCATCGTCTGGCTCCTCCAACGCATGTTCACCGAGAAGTAAGGCCCCCCACCCTCCACAACCCCCATCACCCCTAACACAATCCAGCAAGCTCGACTGGGAAATCCTCATCATCGACGACGGCTCCCCCGACGGCACGCAAACAATCGCCAAACAGCTCATCAAAGCCTACGGCGCGAACCGCATCAAACTGCACACCCGCAGCGGCAAGCTCGGCCTCGGCACGGCCTACGTGCACGGCCTGCAGTTCGCCACGGGCAACTTCGTCATCATCATGGACGCCGACTTTTCGCACCACCCGAAATTCATCCCTTTGATGATCGCCAAGCAGGCGGAGCGAGGAGGAGGAGCGGGGGGTTACGATATTGTGACGGGGACGCGGTACGCGGGGGATGGAGGCGTGTATGGGTGGGATTTGAAGAGGAAGCTGGTGTCACGTGGGGCGAATCTGTTTGCTGATACGGTGTTGCAGCCGGGGGTGTCGGATTTGACGGGCTCGTTTCGGTTGTATAAGAAGGCGGTGCTGGATGATGTTATTCACAGCACGGAGAGCAAGGGGTACAGCTTTCAGATGGAGATGATGGTGCGTGCCAAGGCGAAGGGATACAGCGTCGCGGAGGTGCCCATCAGCTTTGTTGATCGGGTTTATGGCGACAGCAAGCTTGGAGGCGACGAGATAGTAAACTACGCGAAGGGGGTGTTGGGACTCTGGTTGAAGGTGTGATGTGTTTCGGGGGCATGGAAAGCGTTGGCGTTGGAGGAGAGTTAAGCCATGCATTTTCGCGAGGATATTGACATTTGCAAAGCTTTGGTAGATGGAACAATGGCATTCGCAAGCACTCTTCATCTGAGCGCTCCTCGTCATCTCACGCACCCATCACCCGCCTTTGCAGAAATTCCGCGAATCCCGCATCGACACTGGCGGAGAAGCGGACAAAATTGAACATGGCCCTGCTATTGTCCGCCGGAGGACAGTGCTCCACCACAGGAACGACGGTCAATTCCTCCAACGTCTTAGCAAGCTCCACCAAATCCCGAAGCCACTCCATCCCGTCGCCGCTCAGCAGGGCCTCGAAATCATCCGCAGAGTAAGTCAGCACCCCATCCCAACCGGTGCCACTGGCCCCTCCTGGTTTCCCGGCCACCACACCCAGTTCCAGACGCTTAATACGCAAGCCGGCGCTCGGTAAAGTGAGAAATCGCATGGTGTTGCCCCATTCGATTCGATCGTATTCCTTGTCGTACGCCAATCCGCGCTTCACAAAGCGCACGCTTCGAATGCAGCTGCGTGCTAGCGGTGTCAAGTCCTCCAGAAAGGGCCGCATAGCTTCAACATGGACATCGAAATCAAACGTATAAGCACCGTACAGCACGCCCACCGCTTCCGAATGAACGAGCCTATTCACCCGCATAATCCCCACATGCGCCAGCAGAAAATCGTTATTGAGACAATAGTACGTCGTCATAGCGCACTTCGCGCGAAAGCGATCCTTCTCATCATAGCTCGTGCGCAAATGTCGCTCGCCGCCCGGCTTCCCGGTATAGCGCGCCGAGTAGCTTTCGCCCTTGACGGTGCGGATGAGCAGGTGCGGGTTGACGAGGTCAGGATGGGCGACTATGCGGTCGCTGAAGCGGCGGCCGCTGACGTAGTCGAAGGAGTCGCGGTCCGAGTGCTGCATTTTGTGCAGGGCGGGTTGGAGGTCGGTGGGGGTTTGGGGGAGGAGGAGGTAGTGGTAGATTTGGAGGCGGATCTCCGTGGGGAGGCGGAGGAAGCCGGGGTCCATTTTGGTTGTAGTGTGGCCTGGTGAGGCGGGAGTGTGATGAGGAAGATGAGAAGAGGGTGTAGGACCTTGATGTATGGAAAGCGATGCGGCCCAAAGGCATGACGTTCTGTCTGGTCCATTACGCGCGTGACTAAGCACGCGTTTCCCCATGGGGATCCATGGCGCTCTGGCCGACAACCAATCGGCGCTGCTTCCTCCTCCATCCTTCTCGCTTCCTCAAGGACCCCTCATTGACTGCGCGTCGGCGTCGCATTCAGCTTTCAAAGAAACGCGTATCTCGAATTACCCTTCGATCAGACACTGCACTCCCAAATAGATCGCAACTACAATTCCAGCTCTTGCGCACAGAGTGCCATGTCGCAACGATGCGCCAACGATGATGTGCTGGGAGGCCTCGGTCCTGAATATGCGGCCGGGAAGCAGAAACTCGAGGTGCATCAGACAGCCCTCAAGGGAGTCGACGACGTCCTCAAATAGTGCTCGGACGCGATGCAAAACAGTCTATTGAACATGATCGTGGCGCTGCGGCAGGCGGACGATCAGGACTTCACCGAGGCGAAAATCGCATCGACGCTCGACTCTCTAATGGAACGGCTGAAGGATGTACTTGCTGGATATCGCACGTTGGGCGAGGCGAAAGCGAAGTGTCAGGCGGCCATGGGGTTGGAGAGGGAGGTGATGGACAAGGCAAAGTTCGTTGACTATATGGAAAGACGGGCGGCAGAGCGAGCGGAGTACAGGGCGGCGCACCCTGAGCTTCAACCGACGCGCCCTGCGCCTCAGCGGAAGAGGAAACGCAGAGCTGCCGATGTCGACGCGGAGGAGTAGAGATCGCCTTGCCACCTTTGGGGAAACTACATTCCTTCGTTGCAGAAGTTCGCCGAATAGCTGCAATCGAGCGATAATGTCGGCATGGATTGATATGCTCAGCGATCTCTCTGGGTTAGTGGGCAGAAGTTGAGATTCTTCGGTGGAGTGCTCGTATTCCAGGAGCTTTGGTGTACTATAGTGTTATGCCCACTCGAGGCTGGAGCCTTGCTCACACATGCTAAGGTACCCTTACTTTGCCACACATCAAGCAGGATGCAGCATTCCTCCCAATACGACTGCACAACCCCGCAGTGTAGAGAGTGGAAATACATCTCCTAAACACCGGCAATAATAAGTTCTGATTGTTTGGAGGAACGAAGGTGCCAGTGAGGTTGGTAGGAGTCTTTAAGGTTGGGTGTGTCTTGACTACTGTTAGCGCACCATCAACTCCACTCTGCAATATTTCTAAGCCGGCCCGCCTGCGACCATATACATCCGACAACCTCGCCTCACGTATACATGATCTCACAATAGGCGCATCCATGGCCGTCAAAGATGACGACGAGGCCACGGACGCGGCGAGTCAAAAGCGACCACGGTGAGTTGCATGCATCAGAAATTGCTCAATTTTTCGAGCTGACCAGGAGCCCGCAGAATACTCGACCTTTTCGAACAGGCAAAGAAGGATGGGCGACCGTTGCATAGTAGGATACAGCCTCGACCATTCCACGTTAATGTCCCCACTGACCGTCCAAAAGTCTGCGCGCCCATGGTCCGCTACAGCAAACTCCCCTTCCGCCTCCTCATCCGCTCCTACGACGTCGACGTGACCTACACCCCCATGATGCTCGCGCACGAATTCAACCGCTCCGCCATCGCCCGGGATAGCGATTTTACCACCTGCGAGCTAGAGCGCACCGCCGTCCCTCCTCAACAACCGCGCATTCTGATCGCGCAATTCGCCGCTTCTGATCCCGTTGAATTCGCCCGTGCAGCGCAGCTCATAGCCTCTTGGGTCGACGGCGTGGATCTCAACTGCGGATGTCCGCAGTCCTGGGCCATCAAGGAGGGGATCGGGTGTTCCCTTATGGAGGATCCGGAATCTGTGGCGGCGATGGTGAGGGCTGCAAAGCACGTACTAAGTCCCATGGGCCGAAGCGTGAGTGTGAAGATTCGCATTCACAAGGACCTGCAGCGCACTTTGCAGTGGGTGAAAGTCGTAGAAGCCGCTGGGGTGGATTACATTACTGTCCATGGACGCACGCGCTCGCAGCGGAGTAGCACGCCACCTGACTACGATGCGATTCGGCAGATCAAAGCCGCAGCCACAGTTCCCGTAGTCGCGAACGGGGATGCATACGCTCGGCATCATGTGAAGAAGATCGCCACCTTAACGGGAGTCGACGGCGTCATGGCCGCAAGAGGCATTCTGGAAAACCCGGCGCTGTTCGCTGGCTACGAGACGACTCCGCCGGAATGCGTGCGTGCGTTTTTGAGGCTCGCGGTGCGGTATCCTATCCCGTATGCTTTGGTCCTGCATCATATGGCGGATATGACGAACCGAATGCCTGACATGACGAAACGGGAGCGCAAGCGGTTGATGGAGTGTCAGGATCTTGTCGATCTGATTGATTTTGTCCAGGAGAAATGGCCGCGATGACATCGGAGGAGCACCTTGGTCATACTCGGATCATCAACCAGGCTGGCGGCTAGCCGTCTTCAGCAAGCACTGGGCACGCAAGTGAGACTACGCAACACGAAGGAGCTGCCACGCTAGTGGAGAACTCTGAAGTGAAAGCTGGAACATTCCTCAGGGTCATGAACGAATACCGACGTCAATGCGATGGCTACAGACAAGACTACCAGGAGTGTGCGAGACCACATACAGCCCTCAGCCCCCAAACACCTCGCCTTGATCTTGCCTAATCAACCAGACACAATCAAACAGCCTGCTTCGGCCTCGTCTCCACCCCAGGATACTCACGACCGCGAATATAATCCAACGTGCGCTCAAAATGCTTCCGCGGCCCCTCCAGCCCACTCGCATTCTCCGCCGTGCTCAGGTTCGAGTGGATCAGCTCAATCAGGCCGTTGAGGTACTTGATCGTCACCGCCTCATTCTCCTGGTCGAAGTAGTAGACGTAGCGGTTGAGGATTTCGACAAACAGCTCGACGGAGACGGCCGTATCCATGCAGGCGTCGGCGACGCGGAGGGCGCGCTGCAGGCATTCGAGGACGCGCTTGCCGTCGCGGTAGAGCTGGGGGTGGGTTAGTAGATTGAGGTGGTAAGGGGTGGGGGGTCAGGCAACGTACTTCTTTGTCGCCTTCTTGTCTTTCTGTCCTTTCCACTGCCCACCATAGATGGCTGGCGTAGCACACGGCGCGACATTGATCCGGCTTCTTCAGCAGCTTGCTCCCATGTAGCGCGGCCTTGGTAATCAGCGTGTCGTAGTTCTCTTTGCCGAAGCGACTGGAGCAGCCCGACAAGGCACCTGCGATGATACAAATGGCTTGGTATTGCGATCGCGAGTCCGAGATGGATTCCTCGTAGATGGTAAAGGCCTGCGCGAAGTATTCATACGCCACATCCTCGTTCTCACACTGACTGGCGACTTGGCCGCAGGAGATGAAGAGTCGCAGGCACAAATCGGGGACGCCGGGGGCAGAAACGCGCGTGTAGAGGGAGGAGATCATGGTGTGCATGAACTTGTACAGCGCCGAGGATTGCACAGCGTAGTCGTCGTTGGACAGGTGCTCTCTTCGTTTGAAGGAGCGGGCGAGCTTCAGAGATTGCGTGAGGAGTGCCGGGGTTGTGTGTTTCGTTCTATCATTGCCTTCTGCGAATGCGGTCCGAGTCTTCTGCAGCAATTGGAACTGAGTCATGTTGTCTTGGCCTTTGATAAGGTGCACTATCCGCGCAAGCCAGCCTTGTTCTTCGGTGCTGTCCTCCGCTTCGATGGCTGGGCTTCGTCTTACCGGACCGCCAGAAACGCTAGCTGGTGCTTGCAAACCCTCTTTTATCAGAACGGACAGAATTGAGAGGACTGCTTCGAGCTGCTCGACGGTGGTGATTTTGGTTTCGTGGCGTAGGAGACTCCGTGCAACATCGCCGGCGACTGCTCGTCGAGTTGGGTAAGACTGTGCGTGAAAGAGAGGGACAAAATTCGGGAGAGCCAGCGCCGTGAACAGAGAGAAGTATGCATTGACGGGAGCCAGCAGCAAGGTGAGAAGGTTGGTTTGTGTTGCTTGCGAGTGAAAGTCGGCGGAGTTGGTGAATCGCGACACCTCCTTGGTGCCGTATTGGAAGACCTGGTCAACGTAGTCAAGTCGCTCCGGGTAGATGTTAAGAGCCAGGTTGACGAGAGATACGAGCAAGGCGGTGATGTCTTGCACAGGGAGTCTCTGCACGCTGATGACTTGCATGACCTGTTTGTAGAAGATTTCGAACAGCTTCACGTGCTCCGGGACGCCACTCTTCTTTGCGGATTCTCCATTCGTGTGGGGCTCAGAGTCTTGGGAGGTTGAAGCATCTGCTGTAGCTCCAGAAACCGCGGCGCCTTCTGCATGGTCGGAAGCTTCACCCTCGGCAGAAAATTCGCCATTTCCTGCGGGTGCAACTGGGGCTTCTTGCTGATCCTTGGACAGCTTAAGCTTTTCCATCAATGAAGAGACGGACTCCTTCTCGACCTTCTGCCGCTCCTCCGGTGACTTCATTTCCGACTCTCTCTGGGCGTAAGCTGATAGCCTGTCCATGAGTGCAATGACTATAGCTTTGATGTTGACTTGCGGATTGAGCCGTGCGGTTGCGGCGAGTAGCTGATCCAGCGTATGCAAGTGGTACTCGTCAGGAAAAACCTGAGTAATGACCTCAAGGAGGTACTCCTGGGCCAGAACGTCTCTGCATTGCACAACCTGCTCCAGGAGAGGTTGCAAGATGACACTCTGATATGTCTCGAGATCCACCAGCTGGCTCAACCGGACAAGATTACTTCCAACGAGCAGTTGTAGCTCTTGGCGCTCCTTTGTGCGCTGTTCGCGCTCTCTCGAATGACCTTGATGTTGCAGCCGCACCCACAGCTTATTCATTTCGACAAAGTTGGTCAGGATGAAGCTGATGCTGTCTTGTAGGTTGCCTTCCGGCCCGTCTCCGGTGCCCCCGGGAAGGTAGTCGCGCGCTTGTCCGCTCAAGTAGTATCGCAGGAACAAGCCTCGCACGGGATGTTGTACCCCTCTGCTCATCTCCATCATATCCTTCATAATCTCTTTGACGGGCGCATCTTCAATGCCCATGTATACGGTGCCCACGGTGATCATCAGGTAGAGTCGGGGCACGATGTTTCCGGCATATTGTACGAGTTCGTAGAGATCGGCGAGGTGGTTGGTGGGATGAGAATCGCGGAGGGAGACGGACAGGTGGCGCAGGGCATCGAAGACGGACATGTAGAGCTCGTAGTACTGCTTTGGGCCCAGACTGCTCGTTCGTAGCTCTGAGACGAGAGTGGAGCTGTCAGGCAGCAGTCAGCCTACGGATCACGATGGGATGTTATACGGAGTGTGGAGAGACATACCTGCACTTGAGCGCATCCATCAGCTTGCCCGGCGACTCGAGACACTTGCGCATCATGGCCGTCTGCTGGCGGACGACGGACAAGGCATCTTCCAACAATCGCGCCTGGTCTTCGCCCGCCGGCGGCGGCGGCGGTGACGTTGATGCCATTGTGCGGACTGTCGATGGTATAGATGGACGTATCAGGCTCACAGATAGCTCACCGCATTATCCTCCTCTTGTGCGCTCCAGCATGCGAGTCTTCCAATCCGTCGAAGGTGGTCGTCGTTTCGAGTGATGAAGTGGTGAAGTACGCAAGCCGCAAGCCAAATCGGAAAGTCAAAGCCACATTGCTGCCTGAGGCACCAGCAATGACTGACGACACTTCTTGTTTCCTTCCACGCCTCGCACTTCTTTCAAACCCATGCTGTAATCGGATCAATAAACCTCAGTACCGGATCTGGACACGAGCTCACAATGGCGGAGTCGAACCAGCTTGGAGATCGCTTGATGCAGCATCTCCAGTCTGTGCAGGCATCACCGTCGACACCTCTGGACACTCGATTGCTGGAGGAAGCCGACCTTATCCTACCCAAGACTCTCCAAGGAAATGAACGCCTCGTACTCATCCAGACACTCGCAGGGCTGCTGCCTGAACTGCAACAAGATCCAACACCCGCGGTCAACATACTCCTCCACCTTCTCGATGACCTCTCATACTCCGACATTCTGAACTTCGGCAGTCTACCATACACCGAAGGCCTTGCTGTCGGAGAGCACATGGTCAGCTTCAACCGCCTCATCATCTCAATACTGGAGAAGGCCACACGGAAACCCACCGACGCTGCTCATGTCGCAAGCATGCTCGATACAATGCTGGCGCTGGTCAGATTATGGTTATGTACGCCCGACACCGGCATCGCCAGTCAAGCATCCACCCTCCTGCTCGACCTCCTCAAAGTCGACCAAGAAATCCAGACACATCCTGACGCCCATCTACCTGCTGGTGGACAAGGCTTAGTATGGAAACGGATATTCGGCGATCGAAACATCTACGCCACCCTGTTTGAAGCTTGCTCTCACACCGGTCCTTCTACTTTGAAGCTGAGTAAGAATCAAAGGACACTTGCTCAGGCTCGGTTGATGGAGTGGCTACCTGCAGTCGGTGCCATGGATTGGAGTGCAATCTCTCGAAGCCATCATCCCGATGTCGAAGCCGCATACGGCGTTCAGGAGGGCTTGCTTGAATTCGCCGTGCTACGAATGGTCGACTACGAAGATGACGTTCTGATGAATCGATGTCTCATCGATTTCTACTCCGAGCTTCTGCGCACTACTCGGCCACCGGTCGCCGATGCGTCGATCGCCCAGGAGTCTCCCGCGCTACTCTATCTGATCACACACGATGTGCATACTCGCACCGCTGCCATCTACTTGCAGCTCCCGGGGGTCCGAGTGGATCCTGTAGAAGCCATGTTCCTGTATGGGCCGGCGGCAAACTACATCGCAACCTACGCATCATACTTTCCCGACCACTATCTGGCAAGTCGAATGGCAAGACAAGTCAATGAACGTCTGATGAGGGTGTTCGATCTGTCCCCTGCGAAATGGGCGCACGCCGAGTCGCCAAAACACGACTTACATCTTGCTGCCAGCCTGCCCCGGAAGATTCTCTTGCCGACTCGCGAAGGGACTGTAGCGTGGGACCAGAGTCCGCTCTCTCTCCTCCCTTCCAGAGCATCCAACGACGATGTCCTCAATACGCTGGCGACGATCTTTCATGGACCGGAGCGTCAGATCGTCTCTTTCCCTCCCAGCTCGCCACTCACCACCGCAAACGAAGTGGACCAGAAGGAGGCCGCGTCTGCAAGAGCCCTGTACTTCCACTACCTCGCCAACAATCCACAATTCTGGCGGAACATTGCGATTCATGCGGACACCGTGGCGTTGAAAGATCTGGCCCTCGCCGCTATTCGCTGTCTGACCGCCGTGATCACGGCAAACTGGGCCACAAAGACAGATGTTGCTCTTCCCACCACAATCGCCACGTCAGACAGCGGAGCACTCGCAATCCTCACCCCGCCATCGCTAGAGTACAGTCTGCCCTATCTGCTGAAGCCGCCACAGACATTCTCGAACCTCGTGGGCGGCCGAGGAGATGCAGAGAGCGCGGCATACAAGATTGCCAGCGCGAAGTTTGATGCGCTCAGGACGATGCATGCCCGAGTCGCGACATTAGTTAAACAACGGCCAGGAGAGGGGTTTGAGGACATTTTGACTACACTGACGAAACGCCTGAATGATGGACCGTTGAGTAGGGAGGGCGAGGTTGGCGGGCGAATTGGAACGCTGGAGCTTTGAAGAGCCATAGATGCGGGCGGCCTGCCGTCTACAAGAAAAGCAACTTACGCCTTGAACATGCCCCTACTATGCACCAACCTCCCCTTTACCCACACCGCTGCTGTATTTCTATCATCGCCCGTGTACACCCATTTCGCAATCTTGACACCCCACTCCTCACCACCGAAAATCTCCACCGGCCCCACACCCTGATCGAGCTCATCACTCTTCTCACTCACCTCAGACAGAGTCACCATCTGCGCATCCCAATCCATCCCAACCTCAAACCCGCCTATCCGGTCCGCAAGACCCACGACCTGAGCCCCACCACGAGTCGCAAGATACAGCGCCTCTTCGACGCTGAGTTTCGCCTGACTGCCTTCAGTCATGGCAACGTGACGGCTGACAAAGAGTGCTTCGCGGGCTTGGGCGAGGATGCTGGGGGTGTAGCCGCCGCTGACATCTGTGCCTAGGCCGACGGTCAGGCCGTTGTCGAGGAGTTGGCGCACTTTCGCCGTGCCGGATGAAAGCGCGGTGTTGCTCGCGGGACAGTGGCTGACTTTGGAATCCCGGGTGCGGATTAGATGTTGCTCTTCTTCGCTTAGGTAGATGCAATGGGCTAGGATGGTTTTCGGGGTCAGCAGGCCAAAGGAGTCGTAGACATCGGTGTAGCTTTTGCTTTCCGGGAAGAGCTCTTGCACGAGAGCGCACTCGGGCTTGTTCTCCGCGATGTGAGTCTGGATGGGCACGCCGGTTCGCTGGTGCAAATGGCCCAAAGCGGTCAAGGACTCCGGGGTGCATGACGGCGCGAACCTGGGGGTGATGATGGGGGTGATGAGGTCGAAGTGCGGGTCGATTTGCTTCACGTGGTCGATGCAAGCTTGCGAGTCGCGAATGGCGGTTTCCGTGCTCTCGTCTTGGTAGTGCTCTGGGCTCATTCGATCCATGCACACGCGTCCGACGAACGCGCGCTGTCCTCGAGACTGGCAGATGTCGGCTAGCAGGTTCGTCGCGGGGACGTGGATGGTGGCGTAGTAGCATGCGGTCGTGGTGCCGTGGGAGAGGGTTCTCGCGACGACTCGGTTGTACACTCGAGCGGCCTTGTCGAGATGCTTGAAGGAAGACTCCAGTGGGAAAGTGTAGGTGTTCAACCAGTCCAGCAGCGTTGAACTCCCAAAGACTCCGGCATTTGGATACTGCGAAGCATGGATATGCGTGTCTATCCTCCTTTATTAGTACCGGAACACCCAGCGCGACTCAGGCGGCGTAAACAAACCTATGAAACCCGGGAAGAAAAAGCCGTGATCCTGTATCCTGACGATTCTCGCCTCCTCCCACCCTTGCCCTTGCGGCACCTGTCTTTCTTGCCGATCGCGAAGGATGAATGCGATTTTGCCGTCCTCGCTCACGCCTATCGTGCCATTGGGACAGACATCCAACTCCGTTAGGGTCGCACAATGCACGAACGGGCCGATGTAGATGGTTTTGTGCAATGCAGCCATGCCAACTAGATGCCTTGGATGTCTCTTTGAGCCAAGTCTTCTCAAGATTCTCGAGGTTCCCTCTTATCTTTAAGAAATGCAGGTACCGGAGGATCGATGGGTTTTAAAGCCTTTGCTAACCCGTCGAGCGAGTCGCGGCATGCGGCGTTCTCCGCCGCCCGCCAAAACCCGCCCGCAATCTCGACATCTGCACGCGCCATCAAGATTCCACACCTTACCGTCCGGATAGGCGCCCGAGGCCTGTCAACCTCGAGCCGCTCATCGACTTGTGGTGTAGACCAGCGGTGATCGCCCTTCGGGCCCTTCGGGGTGGTTAGTGACCAAACCATCACCGGCCGAGCCACCTGGTTGCTTTCCGCGTGGAGACTCAAACGTGGCCCCGCTCTCGGAGACCATCTGGCGCAACGTCGTGCATCGATATACATCATCTGCCATTGCCTACACATTGGTGTACACGTGACTTGTGGGCAAGGGTGCCTGCACTGGATGCCATGTCCCTCCACCAGGCTGCTTCCCCACAAGAGCCCAGTACGGGTGAGTACTTACTGAAGAGGCCGCCTTCTCGACTATAGCTGATCCCATCACAGGCTGCCGGGAATGCAAACGTCGCCGAATCACCTGCGACCGCACATTGCCCTCGTGCAAGAAATGCGAGAAAGGGGGCATCGAGTGTCCGCGCTATGGACCGAAACCCTTCCGGTGGACCAATTCCATAGCAGTGCGCGGCCACTCCAAAGGCCTCAGCGTCCCTCACTACCCGCCTTCACCTCCTGCTAAAAGGAAGCGAAAGCGCAGTGACTCCCGCGAGGACGAATCGTCCGTGACGCCACAAACAGCCCCTGCATCCTCGTCCACCACCACCTCACCCTTCCAGATGACCGAGCTCTCGTCGCCAACCGAGGACGACGAGACGCTCAAATTCTACATTTCCACCGTCGCGCCGAGCAACGTCTGGCTCGACTCGGACGGCAACGAGTACAAGCGGTCCATCCCTCACCTCGCCAAGCGGCAGCCCGTGCTGATGATGGCCATCCGCGCCGTGTGCATGCGCTTGATGGGCGCCGACGCCGCGCTGTCCGACGAAGCGAGCAACACCGCCATCATCGAAATCACGCAGATGATCAAGCCCATTGTCGCGCAGACGACCGACGCAACGCGGGCGCCGCACGATGTGGACTTCCCCGACACCGAGCGGCTAGAAGCCCTCTTGGCGTCCATGCTGATCCTCTCCAACCACTCGCTCGTCTCCTCCAACCTGGCCGGGGCGCGTTCACACCGCGAAGCGGCGAGAACTATCGTCCGGTGTCTACGGGCCGGCAAAGCGCGGAAACACGCTTTGATCGACTTTCTCCAGAATCAACTGGCGATCTACGAAGTTCTAGCCTGCACGACCTTGACCAACGTCGAACATATTGATGCCGCGATTCTGCCCGAGAAACGAGACGACGATGTCCTTTTTGGAGAGTACATTCACATCCTACATAGAGTGACTCTCCTCTCCCTCCAAAGATCCCCTTCCCCGACTGTCTACACCCGCGCACAGATCATCCCCGACTTCCAAAGGCAATTCGAACTCGCCTTAGGCTCCACCCTCCTCGCAGCAGGGCCCCTAATCGCAACCGCAAGCAAAGAGCTCCGCCAAGACTTCATCCGCACCGCCCACCTCTACCACCACGCCGGCCTTCTCTACACATGCGAGCGACTCCGCCTAGGGCGCGTGCACGAACCCTGGCCCACGAGCGCCCAGCGCCTCTTCGACATCCTCGACGAGTTCCAAAACATCACCGTCCAGCTGTACAATCTGCCCTGGCCGCTTCTGATCGCCGGCATCGTGGCGTCCGAGAATCCCGTCTGGCAGCGGAAAGTGGTGGACATGTTCGAATGGCTGACGCGGGACTCGCATTACGAGCATTACGCGGATGTGCTTGCGTTCTGCCAGGAGCTGTGGGCGGATCCGCGGCGCGATTGGCTCGTGCTTGCGAGGGAGAGGGAAGAGAGCGGGGCGTCGATTGTTAGTGTCTGATTGTTGAGATATGTTGACGATTCATGGCACTTTTTCACTTGCATGTGTTGATTCTGGCGTCGTGACGCTGCGATCCGTGGCGGTGTTGGAAGTCTTGAGGTAGTGTTTGCGGCTGGATAGGATCCATTGTAGGGCGCAGATGATGAGGACCGCACCGACGAGTCCGGCGGCCCAGTTCATGTCCTCTACGTGGCCGACTACGGGCATGTACGCGGGGAAAGTGAAGAAGAGGAGGGTGACGATTACCCATGCAAGCGCCTGCGATCAAATTAGGAACAGATCCGGATCCACTAGAGAGGCCAGCAATGTTTAGGAGACGCACCGCCAAATTGATTGCAAAGCCCCAGCGGCCCAGATTGAGGTACGGACGGGGAGGCAGGATGTTGCGGCCGCGACAGACCACCTATAGGGCTGACCATTAGCTCCACCGTGTGCGCATAGAGTACTGGACACGTCTTACGCAGATTATAGGCACGCTATATGCCACCTGGAACGCGACGCCGCCGCCAGAAATAATAGCCCAGAAAGCAAGATCGCTGCCAAGCACGAGAAGGCCTGCTCTGGATTAGCCGGGACACGAGACGGAAAAGGGGGTTGTGCTAGTTTGTACCGATTGCCAAGTTCATGGCAATGAACGCGAGACTGGCGCGAACTGGTACGTTGAAGCGAGGCGACAGCTGCGCGAAGTAGCTCGAGCATGGGAAGCCGCCGTCCTTGGCGATGGCCCAGACCACACGACTGCCGGCTGCATTCATGTTGGTGATGATCAGATACTATTATAGACCGGTGATTAGCAGAAAGGATATGCGCATGAAAGAGGGAGATCTTACATTCAACCCCATCATGATAATGGCACAGAAGATGCCGCCTCCGTAGACGGAGTCAGTAACGCCGACAAACCAGTTAACGTAAGATTGCATATTGTGCAAGTAATGTTCCCAGCCACCAGACGTAAAGCCCAGGACAATAGCAGCGAGCCAGGCGGTCATCGTCGCCCAGACCATGGCCCAAATCATCACGCGCTGAAATGGAGAGTCAGCCATACAGGCCCCGTACGAGAAGCAGCATGACACTTACCGGCGCGTCACGAGCCGGATCTTTCATATCCTCAACCAAATGCATCACCCCATCCGTCCCGTAGAGTCCGTAAATCGGGGCGTACATGGACAGAACAAAGACCCACGCGTCAGACTTCCACCCGGTAGTGTTGATGAAATGGGTGAAGACGAAAGAAGCCGAGTTCTTGGGCGCCAACGCCAGGAAGACGACAGCCCAGACGAAGAAGCTGCCTATGTTGAAGAATGCACCAAAGATGTTGAGGCGTTTGAGGAAGATCGGGCCGAGGTTGGAGAGGGTAGGCGCGATGAGGAAACCGGAGTAGATTAGCCAGGTCATCCATGCCTGCACACCTGGTGGTCAGCATATGACCTCCTTGACGCAGGTTGTGAGACGGATTGATATACCTTCCAGTCAAATTCGGGATGTGTTATCAGCACCAATGCCTCCACGATCTGGGCACTGTTCAGCGCGCAGCTGGAGCTCGTCGAAACCTCACCAACAAGAATGGACCAAGCTACGACAAAAGACAAAAAGCGGCGCATCTTCGGTGGCGCGACCATCTGTGTGTAGAAGCACTGCCCCCCTGCAGTCGGCCAGATGCCACAGTACTCGGCGAGGGAAGCCATGAGCAGGGTCTGCCCGATGCCAACGATGAGACTTTTGACGGGTGAGTTACAGCCAACATCGATATTCATTAGTGGATTGCATGTCACTCACGTTCCCCAAACGAGGCTCCCTACGCCTCCCACGGTGAAGATGAAGTCGAATAGGACAATGTTGCAGCTCCATGAGCACAGAATGGTGGTTTGATATGCCATCACTGGTTTCCGTCATGTCAGCGAATCACGCCGTACAAAAGACTGAGAGAAGTAGATGCCACCCACAAGTCCAGAAGGTATGCACACGCTTCAATTCGGGCTTGCATCCCAGCGCGAGCAGTTGTGCATCGGTGGAGTCGACCGTCTCGCCGGACTCCAACGATTTCGTCTCGACGACGTTGCCTTCCTTGATCGAGGACGAATCTGCCTCCATGCTCACGGCGGCGAAATCGAAACTGCGTTTCCCCATCACGGGACCGCGTGGTGCTGAGCTGGATGTCGGCTGTACGTGATCGGTTCATCAAAGGAGGCGTCCATCACACATGGGCAGTACCGGCGTACGCAGAGGTGGGATTCCTCTTCTCCTTAGTCGCGGCCACAACAGCTCATCGTCGATACCAATGTGTCGGTCACGGATACGTGATATGAAGGTCAAGATCGGTGGGGAATGACTCTTGTCGACAGTCAACTGCCGAATCTGGTTTGGCGCGGGCCAGATGCCCGATGCCGGCACGCTCACTGACAGCTGTAGAGCTCCACAATGCGCCTAGTTGTGCTGTCCGGCCTACATTCTTCGATTGGCGCCACGTGGGCTCATGCATACTGTCCGCAGGGAAAGCCGGTAGCGTGATTCACCACGTGGAGCTATGCAGTCGCCGCGCGAAGCAGTGGGTATCATTCATCCAAGCAATCGAACAGAACAGTCTAATCTAATTCCCCTCCACGGTCATCTGCGTCGAGATCTCCCAATTCCCGCCCAGATTCTGCCTGATCAAACTCGTGACGCGCTGTCTGATCTTCGCCATTTCGTCCCCGCCTCGATAGCGCAGCTTCAAATTCGCCATGCACAGTCCGTAATGCACTTGCCAGAACTTCGCCTCCTCCACCGCCGTCACCCCCGGCTCGGCCTCGATCTCTCCAATGACTGCACGAACTGCATTCTTGTTGTCGTGAGATTTGTAGCTCATGAGCAGCATTGACGCGAGCGACGTGCCGAGACGCAGGCCAAAGGCGACCATCAGTCCTGCTATGAAGACGCTGACGAGCAAGTCGAAGTATTTATAGCTTTGTAGGCCGAGGAAGGGTAGGATGAGTAGGAGGGCAGAGCAGGAGAGCGTCAACACGTGCGAAGGGTTACCCAGGATCTTACCCCAGCCGGCCATGACGGAGAAGTTGGTTGCCTTGCCTATGCGCTTGTGGTTCTTGAGCAGGATGGCGGAGATGAGTGTGCTCAGAACCGCTAACAAGCTAGCAATGTCGATGTTGCCCATTGTCGCTCGGGTATGATTGTGCGAGTGGTGCGCAGTGTGCGTGCCCACGTTCTCAAGGGAATGCTCAATCCCGTGGCTAATGATATCGAGTCCCATGAAGGAGATGAACACGGCCATTCCAAATCCAGCGAGAACATCTGCACGCTCGAGACCAAATGGATGCTTGATGGAGCTGCGCTTCCAGACTTCGAAATTGCCCATCACGTCCACCACCACGCACACTGTCGCCCCAGCGGCATCGAAGAGTAACAAGCGGGATAGCGCTGTCATGGCAAGACTTCCTTCGCCGCTGAACTGCACGTAGCCCGCAATCAGAAAGTGACACAAACACCACGCCATACGAGACGTTTGATTCGATGTCAGACTCCTCCACACCTCCTTCCGGGTTGGGATGGGCAGCGCAGCGGGCACGGCCAGTGGTGTCTTCATCATAGGAGGCTGGATAATGGAGTCCATCGCCGACGCGTGTATAGAAGAATGGCGGTATTTGTGTCCTTTTCTTCGCCCCAATGCCTCCGCCGCTTTGTCCTTGCCCGCGACATACTGAACCGGCGTGAAGTTGAACGGATTGCGCACCGGTTCTCGGTGTTGTGAAGGGGTCAGACGACCGCCGTTGTCCGTATGCGGTGTCTGCGGGGCCATTGGAGTGTAGAAGGCTGCGTTTGGACTCAATCCAGCGGAGAAGGCAGGGGAGAGCATCGACGATGCCGAATCACCATAGCTGGGCGCAAGCGTATCCTTCGCTGGAGAGTCGGAGATGCCGTGTCGGATGTCATAGTCGTAGTCTGTCGTGATGGAAGGACTGTCGGTATTGGAGAGGCCTAACCCTCGAAGTACTGGAGGGGTCTGAGCGGGACGGTCTGCAGGTCGTTGTGGAGGGGTACGAGGGGCGTTGAGAGTAGGGAGGGGGTTGGAGGAAGCCATTGTCGTGGCTGTCGATGTTGTTCGTGAGGGATGAGAGCATGAGGGTCGGACGGCGCATCGAGGCGCTCGACAAGAGGAGAAGGTTGTACATGCGCGAGGGACGAGGTCATTATGAGTCGAATTGTCCGAATTCGGCATAGCTCCACTTCACGTCACGGTGTTGCGTACACTTCACTCTCTACAAGCTCGACCTGCCAATGACACCAACTATCACTACTGGATTCTCTGCGATTAACACTTCTCGGCCACTGCTAGATCCATCCTGACCGCTCTACTCGGCCCTCATGAGACGAGATTCGCAGCGGTAGCATTCGGCAGGCGGGTCCATGGACGAATGAGCCTGCCTCGAATCGGGAATGGAAAATGGAAAGCCCGTGGTAAATGGCGGCGGCAAGGGCGAGCGCGGCGAGCGCGGTGAGCGTGGAGACCGCCGGACAACAGTCTCGGGCGCGATACCCGTCGTCAAAGGGAAGAAAGATGGCCGACCCACGCCAATCGAAGTCATGCGTTTCCCATGGAGCTCCCCATCTGCCCCCTCGTCTCCCACGGCTGTCGCTCCTCCTGCTGGTGGTCCGGTGAGAAGCTCGGGACACCGAAAATCCATATCCACGAATCTCTTCTCACGGCTGAATTTCTTGCGAAGCGGGTCGGAAGAGGGTGCGGTCGCGCAGACACCAGGCGGGAAGAGCAAGGATCCCGCGAGTCCGACTAAGAGCGTGTTCAGTCGCAAGTCGGTCGAAGATGATGACTCGCCCTTCTCGCCGGAACACGATGATGAGCCAAGCGCGGCGTTGCAGCACAGCAAGGCCCGCAAGCGCAAAGGCTCATTGCGGAAGACGGCGCTGCTGGGAGGGAAGCGGAATATCACAGAGGGACGGGAGAGGAAAGGCAGCTTGAGTTTGCTGAGTCGACCGTCGATCTTGAGGACGGGCCAGCACAAGCAGACTCATGAAGTCGACGAGGAGGTGAAAAGCGGCGAATCAGGCGCACAGCAGGATACCAAATTTCCCCCTCAAGAAAAGAAGAAGGCGTCTGACCCGCTTCCGCTGAGCACCAGACGAGGTTTCACCTACGACAATCCAATCGCTGCTAGTAGTAGTGAGAGCGGCTGGACCGAAGCTCCCGCTGTCTCTGCCACTCGGCTATCCCTTCTGACAGAGCAGCAATACCTGGCGCCCCCAGTGACCACGCCTCAAAGCAAAGTGAGCGAGCTAGGCAGTCCCGTGGATGTAAAGTCGCCCACAAGTCAAACCAGCTACACCTCCACCACGGATGACGACGACCTCCTGACCTTCTCCCGACCAGCTAAGAGCTATCCGGTCCCGAGCAGCGGAAGTCCCAGCATCACCGCCGCATCTCTGTCTTCTCCAGCGTCCTCATACTTCCCGGTGGAACCCCATTCGATCACCGCCACCAGACATCGCAGTCGCGGGAGTAAACGCTCCTCCCCGCTCTCCCGCAACATCCCCGTCACGGCTTACTCCGCCTCCGCCGTGGACCAAGAGCCTCACGACTACACTGAGACCGTGTACTGGGGCTGGGTTATCCTCTTTGTCACTTGGCTCACCTTCACCGTGGGCATGGGAAGCTGTCTTGGGGTGTGGAGTTGGGCATGGGATGTGGGCGAGACGCCGTCGGCGCCACCGGAGTTGTCAGATGATCGCACATTACCCTTTGTTGGGTACTATCCCGCGCTCATCGTGCTGACAGGCGTTGTGGCGTGGGTGTGGATTACTGTCGCCTGGGTTGGGATGAAGTATTTCCGCCACGCCAAGATTGAGGTGTGAGGGGTTTTTCGAGTTGCTCTGATACCCATTGATACAACGTTAGCGAAGGCGTCTGGACTTGGATCGACTGTAGCTATCCTACCTAATCAACATAATGCTCAACCCCATTGTCATTTCCAGTTTTTAAAAAATCGCCACGGCATTCGGCGGACTGGCAACTCCACCGGGCACATACGTAGGCTGGGAAACCAAGAAGAAACTCCACTTGCCCACCTCCTTACAATGCGCGCCCAACTTCTCCAAATCAAACAGCTCCCCAATCGGCATGCCCCATCCTGCCAAAAGAATCTCGTGCAGCGCATACTCCTTCTGCGTCGGCCACGCCTCCAAACTCGGGTGATCGCCGGCCGCAGCGGAGAAGTTCTCCCACAAGAACTGGATCATGTCCTCGCTCTGCTCGATCCCCGTGAAGCGCAGCGGCGTCTTTTGACGCAAAGCTTCGATTTGCGCGCGCGAGAGTTGGTTGTAAGCGTGCATGTAGCCCGAGCGGATGATGAGGATGTCGCCGAATTTGATCTCGGTGCCTTGCGAGGCGGCGACGGCTTTGAGGTCTTCGACGGAAATGCTCGCCGTGTCGAAAGCGTCGTGTGCGCGCCCCTGCTTGATGCGCCATTCATGGTAGTCAAGCAGGATTCCTCGCCCGCATATCCCGCCCTGCGCAGCTACAGCGCCGATACCAAGGAGATCCGTCTTCTCGACTCCATTCGTCCCATGAATATCATCGAGCGTCAACCCATTATAAAACTTGGCCTCCTTCTGGTACGCGAAGTGCCGCAGTCCATCCCACTGCGACGACGACTGCGTGTTGAAAGTCCAGACGTCGTCGTTGACGATGCGCGGCGCCTTTTGGTAGACTTCTTTGTGGAACTGCTGACGCCCGAAGAAGGGCAGGTCGCCTTGCGCGTCGAGCGGCCAGTCGATGTTGATGCGTACGCCGGTCGTGATTTCGTCGGCGGCCGCTTTGACGATTGAGTCGCTTAGGCGGTTCAGCGTGCCGAGTTCGTCGTCTTTGCCGTACCTTGATGGGAGGGTTAGGGACTGGATATAGCGGGGTGCGTTTGGAAGACTTACAGGCCCCAGGCGTTGTGATGGGGACCTTTTTTGTCTAGAGGTAGGTCGGAGAATTTGGGGATGTTGGGTGCCATTTTGAGTTAAATCGACAATATAAACTGTTTGTGAAGTCGTCATGAATGAGCGAGGGCAGTGTGTAGGGTCGTCGTGGTGGAGTTGCTGCGACATCGGGCTTTGGAGGGGCCGAGGCTTTGAAGTGGAGGAGGGGAATCCACTCGTTGCGGACAATGTGAATTGCTCCATCAGGTTGTTCTCAAGACTTTTGGACAGTCTTTGCTTATATGGCGTCTTTAGCTACCTATTCCAGAAACAATTTTGCGGAGCTGCTGATATGGCGTTTCTTGGTCCACTGCTCGTTCTCCACCCTCACAATCGTAAGGCTGGCTTCGATATCCAGTTTCTTTTGCGAGAGTACGCAGCTCGTCTTAGATAGCTCTCATTGCATGGCCAAACAAGCACCATAGCTCTAACACGTGGTCGTCTTGTTTGCCAATGAGACCAGCGTGTCAAGCATCTCTCCTTCCTTGCCGAGCCAGATGGACAGATGGCCTTGGCCCTCTTTCAAATTTCTCGTGACGTGCTGGGCGGGAATATGGCCGGCAACCCAATGCCCGTGGGCATATGGGCACATCAAATCCAAGTTACCGTGGTAGACAAGCACCGGGCGTTTAATCTCGGCCAGGTCGAAGCCCCAAGGCTCAATGAAGGCGAGATCGTCGTCCACGACCCCGTCAATGCCCTTTTTGAGCGCCTGCTGCAGACCCTTTTCCCAGAACTCGGCCATTTCTTCATTCTCCAGCAAACACTTCTTGTCCACATCGGGGAAGATGGATGAGAGTATCTGCAGCGTTTCGGCGGTCGTTGCTTTGAGCATTTCATCGTACTGCGGCCGGAGATATTCGCGGAGTACCTGCTCGCCTTTCTGAGACATTTGGGTTTCCTCCACGTCTGTAGAGATTTAGATGTTGCCGGGTTGGGAGCTGCAGGACACTTACTGTCTTGGCCTTGACCAGCTAGCCAGTCGAGGCCCTCGGCATCGTAGGGCGCAACGGTGGCAAGGGCTACCACGGCGGCGCATGCGGGCAGGCGAGCTGCACAAGCCAACGCATGGGGGCCTGAGAGGATTAGCAAGGAGAAATGGCATGAGATAAATGAGAGTAGCTTTACCTCCGCCGGACCAGCCTCCCACAATACACTTCTTGTAACCCAAATGGTCGAGAAGAGCTTGCACATCCTTCACTGCATCCACAACCCTGCGGCCAGCTTGGCGCGAGGAGTCACCGTAGCCCGCACGACAAAAGGTGATGAGAGGAATGCCTTTTTGCTTGCAAGTAGCCTCAAGGCCGGGGGCGGGAATCCATGAGCCAGGAGTGCCGTGCAAGAAGATGAGAGGCAGGGCGCCTTGGCCGCCGAGGATGGCATACTCCATGGTTCGCCCATCGGGAAGCTGCAGGCGTTGCGTCATGATCGATGTGTGATTTCTCGAGTTCGGCCTTGTTTCGTGGAGACCTGCTAGTTGCCAGCGATGGAAGGACTTTTATATTCAAGACGGAATTCGGGATTGGATGTGAATGCCGGCCTGGCCATGGTGTTCACTAAGCCTGACTACCAACCGAATTACTCATCTAGCACCGACGTTTGCTTGCTATAGCGTAATAGCGTGGTTTTATGGACAGCAATGACTCATCATATACGGAGATTGGGTCGTGGAGGCGTCGTCAAGGCCAAAAGGCTGTGGATGCATGCAGATTTCAGTGACTGCACTGTAGAATTCGTCGGAGTTCGCGATACAGAGACTGCGTGGAATCTTCAATGGGTCTTCACCAGGTCTTGTCAAGTCGACAGTAGTGCCGTATTATTAGGTCTCATTCTCATGTCCGTATTCTGTTCATGCTTTGTCATATTCACAAACGTTTTATCTGCGACTCTGCATCAATGGCCATGCTCGGGACATTCTTCATCCCAGCATTTTTGCAAGGCGCGCTTGTGTCGGCCCGAGATTTGTGTTACTTAAGCTTAAATTAAGCTCCGGGCTAAAACTTTTTGTTGATTCTCGCGTCGCGCTTGCCCAAGCTCGAGCTTCTGGTCCTTCTCCGTCTCCCACCTTCAAGCAAGCACAGAAGCAGCAGCAGCATCGACCAGCATTCCATCTGCATCTTCCAAGCGTTCAGCAAGCATCAGCACACATCAAACACGCATCAAGCTCGCATCAGGCAAGCTCCAAGCACCCCTCAGGTGAGTGCTGGCCCAGCTGCAGCAAGCGTCCAGCATGCACTAACCTCCCCACCAGGGAAGCTGCAGGCAAGTCTCTGGCAAGTTCCAGGCACGCAGTACCCGTCAAGCAAGTACGAGCCGACTTCAGGCAACCAGCACCTCCCATCAAGCAACCCTCGGGTAGGTGTCGGGCGGGTGGCAGGGAACAACAAGCGACTGCTAACCTCCTCATCCAGCCAGGCAAGCCTCTGGCAAGCACCACACACCCATTCTCCAACAAACATCAAGAACACTCAAGTCCATCTGATCATCAGCAATGGCACCTGCAAGAGCAGCGGCGAAAAAGGCGCCTGCCAAAGCCACGGCGGCAAAGGCGTCTACAAAGGCCGCAGCGGCAAAAGCACCGGCGAAAGCAGCGGTGGTCAAGAAGCACAAGGCGGCTGACCCCATCGCTGCTCCCGCCAAAAAGGGCAAAGGACCCAAGGGCCTCGCCCACACCCCATCCGTCACCCCACCCCCCGCCAAAGCAGCGGCAGGGCGAAAGCGCAAGGCGGACGATGACGTCGCTCCCCCTGCCAAAAAGGCCAAAGCCCTCACTCACGGCGAAAGTATCAACGATGCCCCCGTTCAGCCCCTCAATGTCTTCGTCTTCGGCGAAGGCTCTTCCGGCGAGCTCGGCCTCGGCAACACCAAGAAGCCTCCCAGCAAGGATGTCAAGCGTCCTCGCCTCAACCCATACCTCACTCCAGACAAAGTCGGCGCTGTACAAGTAGCTGCGGGTGGTATGCACACTATTGGTGAGTACCCCTACCATCCTGTCTCCACAGTATCACCAACTAACTGTAATGCAGTGCTCACTCACGACAACAAGATCCTCACGTGGGGCGTTAATGATCAAGGTGCCCTCGGCAGAGATACAGCATGGGAGGGCGGATTGAAAGATGTGGACGCAGCTTCAGACGACAGTGATGACGATGACGACGGCCCCGGCGACAATGGGCTCAACCCACGTGAGGCCACCCCGGCCGAGGTCGACTGGTCCACCACCGAGCTGGCCGAAGGCACCCGCTTCACAGAAGTCACCGCCGGAGACTCGGCCTCGTTCGCCCTCACCGATGATGGCAAAGTGTACGGATGGGGCACGTTCCGCGGTAATGACGGTATCATCGGCTTTACCCCTGAAGTCCACATCGCCACACGCCCGATCCTCATCAACGGTCTCAAAGACATCACCACCATCAAAGCGGGCATGAATCACTGCCTCGCTCTCGACAAGAAGGGCAGGGTGCACTCCTGGGGTTGCGGTCAACAAGATCAGCTCGGCCGCCGTGTCATAGAACGAACGGCAAAGGCCGAGGGCTTGAAGCCCCGGGACGTCGGACTACCCAAAGGCCCAAAGAAGGCAGCAGTTGCTATTGCGGTCGGCACCTACAACGGCTGGGCCATTCTCAAGAATGGAGATGTGTACGCTTGGGGTCTGAACAGCATGGATCAGACGGGCATCCCAACCGGGGAAGGGGACACCGATGCAACCATTCGCCCAGCCCAACGCGTCCCCGCGCTCAGCGGTATCGGCGTCACCAGCATCGCCGGAGGTGGACAGCACGCCATTGCCGCCACAGAATCCGGGGACTGTCTCGTCTGGGGCCGCGTCGACGCAGACCAAGCAGGCATTCCAGTCGACGAACTCTCCAAATTGCCAGAGGACATCCTTCGCAAAGACGATCGCGGCAGACCCCGCATCCTCAAGGTGCCGCAAAAGGTCACCGCCATCACAGGCAATGTTTTCCAAATCACCGCTGGCACCGACCACAACATTGCCGTCACCAAAGAGGGCAAGGCATGGTCGTGGGGCTTCAGCGCCAACTACCAGACCGGTCAGGGAACTGACGACGATGTCAAAATCGCCACCATGATCGACAACACGGCCGTTCGCGAGCAGAAGCTCAACGCCGCCGCCGCCGGCGGTCAATTCAGCATCGTCACCGCCTCCGCTAACACAGAGATGGTCAACGGTGTCTGATATTTCACTTTCACCAACACGGATTCGAAGCATGGCGTTTAGGGAGTGGGTTTGGGTTTTTGTATGGCAATTCAGATGGGCTGGCCCAAAGAGCATATCTCGCCAGGAAGGCGATTGAAAAACGAAGGACTTGGATACTTCACACCCCCACGACCATCTTACTTCTCCCGCCGGGTACGGTCGGCCCGGCACCAGCATTGTGTACCGGCGGCCAGCGGGGGTCCTCGCTCTGATGCCAACCCTCGATGCCGCCACCTGATGCCGCCCAGTGCTGGTCCTCCTTCGGGATGGTATCGGCCAGCGGCTGGCCCGGGGGCTGGCTAGAGTGGACGGCTCGGGTGTGGGTGAACTGTTGGCTGCTGGCGCTGATGTTGGTTACTATTACCCCGTCGCGCGATTCGAATCAAGTATCCAGTTCTTCATATGTTGTTGTCCCTCTCTCACTTTCCTCAATCTGTTTGCTCGTGGTGTTGCTGCTAACGAGCAGGAATCCGGCGCGCACAGCGCCATCGCTACGATACTATCGCAGAGCCTAGAAAGCGAAGAACCAGGCGTTCTTATTGCCCTCGGCTTTGTCGAGAGCTTTCTCCAGCTTCGTGACCTTCATCTCCAGCGCATCATCCTTGCGCTCCAGCTCGGCCTTTTCTTCGTCGTGCTCGCGAAGCATGGTGTGGAGCGGCTTGCATTCGCCGGCATCGTGACGGGGTTGGAACTGTTCACAATGGCATCCGGAGACGCGCTCCGCGCGGGCGAGGATGCTGGTTGTCTGGTCCCGAATGCCAAACTCGACCGCCAATCTGCAGCTGGCATGTTACGAGCAATCGAGCGTTCAGCCTCGACGGCGTAAACCATCTCACGCCCTCCATCTCCAAAGAAGGCTTCGCATCGTCGTCGAGCTCAAAGTCCACTCGCCCATCTACCGTCGAGAAATTGCCCATGTCCCCCATACAATTCTTTCTGTCAATCACCCCCTCAAGAACTCCACCACCTTCTCCCCCCACACAACCCCGCGCTTATAAAACTTCATCTCTGGCGAATTCCCCCGATCCAACCCCTCAATCGCCAGCGCCAACGCCTCGCCCACCTCCCCGCCTTCCTCGCCCTTCACATCCTTCAGCAAATACTGAAACGTCTTGAACGCAAACACGAGCGCCCGACTCCGCGGAAGGCGATGCAACGTCTGCCTCTCACACCGCAGCCGACACTTCTCGATCTCCACTTCTTTCTTTTGCTCGGCGATGGTAGCGTCTAGATCTGGGGCGTGGACGTCGAGAGTTTTTTCGTTTTTGTCGATGGCTGTGTTTTCTGCCGTTTCGCCGTTGGCGTACAGATGGTTGCCCGCTTGCGTGTAGAGTTTGTCGTCCGTTGTGATGGACCAGTTTGCGCGGCGGACGGCGCGCCCCGTCTCGAGTTTGGCGAAGAAGCGGTCCATGGATTTGGCGAGTTTGGGGGCGTAGTTGGGGACTGGGGCGTGGATTGCGGCCTGTCATTTTTCACGTGCGTTTTAGCGACGTGCTGCGTGCGGTAGTTGTGAGGGACGACTTACTAATGGCAGGCCGAATTTCTCTGGGAGGGAGAAGCCGGAGGGGAAGCAGCAGACGTAGGCTTCGAGGTGGTAGATGGGACTGCCGTCTTCTGCTTCCGAGCCCGGGAGGAGGATGAGGATGTCGTCGTCTACGTTTCGGCCGAGCGTGCGGAGGGCTTCTTTTGCTGAGGGGGGTTGAAGAGGGATGTACTCTCCCGTTATCGTGTTGTGTAGATACCTCTCGCTGTTGGTAGCGGCACCTTTTGGCTCAGAGGGGAGAGCATCTCGTGGCACGAATTTGAATAGCGTTGGCAGTCGTTTAGGCAGATACGTGCCGAACATCCATTCGTACATTTCTAGGACGGCCGCTTCGACTTTGGGATTGCAGTCGTGCGTTTCCTTTGGATGGTCGTTCAGCACGGCTGTGCGGATCTTTGTTCGCTCCAGGTACGTGTTGTCGAAGGCTAGGTACTCCGACAACGGGCAGTTCTCGAGGCCTGTAAGGAATTAGTCTGAGTGAGTGCGGAACGCACGTCGAATTGAATTCTTGTTTTACCCATTGTTAGGTAGAACTTGGGTCTGAACGGCCGGATCTTCATCGGCTCGATTGCTGTCCAGTCTTGGAAGTCGAGGGGTTCGATGTCTTGGTATGGATCGTTCGTGGAGGCGTTTGTTCGTGATGTGCTGAGATTGCTCCATCGTGAGAGGAGATGCCATGCGAGAAATAGTCCAAGGGCAATTGCTGGGGCGAGGAATGGCCAATTGATATCGTTGAGTTGGATCGACATTTTCGTGAAAGTACAGGCCAGTGGTGACTCAGAAAAGGACAGTTCGGATCGCAGCGGACGCAATCCGATGTAGGAAGACGCAGACAACCCGTGTCGGCATACATGTACGCTTTGTGAAACGAGACGGAGAGCGGAAGCATGTATTGGAAGGCCAAGTGAGTCAATGAGCCCGAACCCCCGGCGTCGGGTGCAGCAATGGGGTGGAGTGTAGTGTGATGCGCTTGCGCTTTCCAAATGCGGAAGGCAAATGCCGTTGCACGCATATGACTATCGTGAGACTCCGACTTCACGTATTGTATGGCATTGAGCAACAGAGTAGACTCTATGCGCTGATTTGAGACAAGAATGAGAGTAAGAACGCATGAGGTGATCCGTACAGTGAGTGTTTGGACACTAAAGTGAAACTGGCAACTCCGTCATTCATCGCCATGTGATGATCTGAATCACTCCCGAACCATGCTTCACCCAGCGGTCTTTTTAGTCTTGCGAGGGTTGGATGATTCATCAAAATACCTCGATTGCTGATGGTCTTTCGAAGGGCTCTCTGCCAAGCCATGCTGCTGATATCCTTGTCCTTCTCTCGTCGAATTGCCTGTCCCCCAATCATTGCTCAGATGTCGTTGTCTCATAGTCATACGTACAGCACTGGGCGCTCGGAAATGTTTGATCGGCATCCATCGATAAGGGCCCATCTCGCTATCGGTGATTGTTGTGTCGGATAGTGATGACGGCATATCGATCAGTAGGCTCAGCATGGACAGTTCGCTGATTATACTCTCGTCAGGCATCGCCTGAGTTGCGTGTGCGTATTTCACAGTCATTGGCGTAGATAAGATGCGAATCGCGTGATCTCAATCATCGTGTGTCGAAGTATACGCAGGCCGGGCAGGTTGAACCATCGGGACTGCATCACTCCTCGACGCTCCAGTGATCTCCTGGGCCTGCTCGTCATGCGAGCGAAACATCTTCGGCAAGCTGATATTGCGCACATGCCCCCGAGATCTGTCGGTGAGACTAGGGACTCGCGGGCGTCGCTTTCCGCGCGCCCGCCCGCCGAAGTAGGGAATCTCGTAAGTCACGGAGCGCCAGATGTAGAGCAGCAAGTCGTATGCCAAGAGGATCAACCACGGTCCAAGAGTCAGGAGCGCGAGGACGAACTGTGTCGATCGATATTATCAGTCGAAGCGTCATGTTGGGCGGGAAGCGGGACGACATACGAAGATGCGCGCGAGCCAGGTCTCGATGAAAGACAGGCTTTCGGGGAGGATGGAGAAGGTGCCCATGGTGTGTTTGGGCTTGCGCGTGGATATGGTTACATGCTGGAGGGTGGTTGATTTACATGGAGAGCACGTGTGGATGCAATCAATGTTGATGGGAGTGGTTGAGACTCGTGCTTCCGGCGTGCAGCGGATCCACAGGCACAGAGCAGGGGCAGGCAGGCAAAAGCAGACCAGGGTACGGCGGGCGTTGCCGCATCCCGACCACGCCTGCCTGAGGCCGAAACTCACTTGTGACTGAGTCGCAAATGTCGCTCGCTTCACGCCGTCACTTCTCCGACTCACACGCTGAACTCCGCAATCCCAGACAATGGAAGCCATTGAGTCAATGGTCTTACCAGCGATGAGTGAAACGACTCACCGGTCTGATCGGGCAGAGGAAGGGGGGCCTGACAAGGTGATTGGCTCGATCAACGAGTTAGTCACGCGGCGCGCGGCGAGCTGACTGGAACGAGACACGAGAGCTCTCGTCTCCAGTCGTTTGTCTCCTGCCGCCTGCGCCACCTTCACGCCCCGCCAGGCTGCCTTGTACAGCTCTTAAACGATGGGAGGGGCCAACGTACGGCGAGGTAGGCCGAGCTGTCCGTCTCCATTCACTCTTTCTCGTCTGCCTGTTTCTCACTTCACTTCTCATCGCTCTTCTACCCCTCCTCGCCGTCTCGATGTAACTCGATAACAATATACAGCCCTGTGTACTTCCGACGCACCTGCTACCACCCGCCGACACCATGTCGGCCAACCCCAGCGGCTTCGCCGCCTACTGCGACCAACAAATGGCGCGCTGGAATGTCTCCTCCGTTGACGCTCCCGATACATTCTCCCGCGAGATTGACAGCTCTCTCCTTTCCCACGTCACACATACAAATTGGTGGGAGACCGAAGGACAAGACCTTCCTCACAGGCCTCAACCGCAGCGGCGCCGGTGGTCAAGCTCTGATTCGGACGCGAGTGACGATCTTTACATGAGGCCCACCCCTACAGGCTTGAGAAATCGACATCAATCCAGCAATCGCGCAAACGAAATGCTCGGATGGCATCAGCGCGATCAGTCCTGGCCGTTGCAATGCCCCAGCAATGCCGTCGCTCCACTTCGCTATCCCTTCCCTTCTGATGGATGGAGTCCGCGTCCTGCGAGCACAAGAGACGCAATTCAGTCTCCGCAGATCACTGACAGCCTCCAGCCGCCCCCGTTGCATGAACTGTGGTTTCTCGACCGTTCACCAAAGGGCACTGCCACTCTCACCTTCCTGGACGAGCATGGCAATCCCCAGTCAATCTCACACGTCGACCTCAAGGCCATCGAACAGTCCTGTCCACTCCTTGCGGTTGCCTTTGAGCAATCCAGATCTGGCCCGCAGCTGTTTCTCCAAACACTCACCACAAAAACCGCCATCCCCTTCCTCGAATTCCTCCACACCGACTCATATCGAGTAGCTGGGCCAAATGGGAGCTATGCTGGCGACGTGCCTACCTCAGTCCTGCTGCATTGCCAGATGTATCACCTCGGAGATATGTACGCCGTCGAGCAGCTCAAGACTCAAGCATACGCCAACGTCTTCCGACAATGCGAGTTTGCCTGTTCGTCTCCCAATCAGCCCATCGACCTGTGTGCCGCCATTCGCTTTCTCTACGGGTCTCTACCGACCCACGAGGGACTGATCAATACCGTCATCGACTACTGCGTGTCACGATTCCTGGAGCACAATCTCGGACAAGACGACGAGTTCAAACAGCTGGCGTATGACCTGCGACCATTCCATCAAGCACTGTGCAGGAACAGCAGGGAGCGCAATTTCGATCACGAAGGTAAATCCCCCAGGTCTCTCGTAACGTTGACGAGAAGTAAGACTGACCTAACAAACAGCCGCCACTGCCATCATCCAACTCCCCTTCAAACCCTACGCACCAGATACCTACGCTTCGCGAGACGACCCCGGCGCCACGCGCTTCGACCGCGATGTCTTCCGCTTCCATACCTATGACAAGTTTGACGCCATGGGCGAGAAGAGCCAGATGAAGAGGAGGAGGCCTGAGACGCCGCTGACAATGAAGGCAGAGCCGGCAGAGCTACCTGCACCGACATTCTGGCCTCACTTAGATATCAAAGAGGCGGACGATGGGTCGGAAAAGAAAAATGAAAACTCAGGCGCCAGCAGCAAGCGTCGGCTGTCATCGAATGACCGTCTGATCCGCCTCGCGAAGATCGTGCACGCGCACGAAGATGCTGACAGAGCGACACCGACGTCTCTACTCTTGCGACCTCGCCAAAACTTCAGCGAAAAGACAGGCAACGGACTGTGGGAAGACGTGAAAGCGGGGAGCTCAAAGACCGGCAGTAAGCAGAGACTTTGGTCGATTGCGGACACCCTTGCACCCGTGAAGCCCGAGATCGCCGTCGCTACCACTTTGGAATCCAAGTTGCCCATTCGCGAGAAGAGCCCGGTATCAGATGGCGAGTTCGAGATCGTCCCTCGGCCGGCTGCTGTCGAAGCACTCTCTGACAGCGGATCGGACGATGACAGCCTGGTGGAGATCAAGCACGAGGATGCAGAATCTGATGCGAATGTCTCTCAATGCGAGAAGGGCGGTACGGCTCCTGCTGCCAAAAATCAGAGCGACGATGAAGAAGAGTGGGAAGAGTGGGAGGATGTGCCCCTGTTGTAGAGAAAGAAACATCTTGACGGTTGCTGGAGAACCTGGAGATGAATGCCGGAGATGAGATTCGATTTTCACGACAAACTGGCGTCTGGGAGCTTTTGCCAATTCACGACGAGACACGATATTTGGGAAGACTTCACGAAACAGCAAAAACGAAACGAGGATTGGAACAGAACAGGATGAATAAAGAAGGGCAATTGGCCATGATCGGCAATATGGATGGGCTCTGGCGGAGATAAATTAAGCTTTTGGTCGAGGCAACTCTAAATGTACTTCATTGACTTCGCCTCTTCTTTTTGCCCGCGCCGGCATCTGTCTTCCGGGTATATCAATTATCTCATACCCCGATTTTATGTCCAGCTTTCTCTCTCTCCTAGCATTAACGCCATGAAATCTCGCTCTCGCCACCTCCATCTTTCACAATGAGCGAGAAAGGGCAGACCGATCACAAAGCCGATGGCGCGGTCGTCGTCCAGCCCTCCTCCGATGACGGCGCAACCACCACCGACCGCGATGTAGCCACACCAGATTCACCACGATGGAGACGACTCTACGACCGCATATTCTGGGTCCCCCCCAACTGCCGCTGGGACACGGACGCGCCGCCGAAATTCTCCATGCCGCTCAACATCCTCTTCGCCTTTGCCGCTTCCTTCACCGTGGCAAACCTGTACTACTCCCATCCCATTCTTAACATCCTGGCGCGGGACTTTGGCGTGCCGTATGCGAAGGTATCGCAGATTCCTACCGTTGCGCAGGCGGGGTATGCGGGGGGCTTGTTCTTTTTGTGTCCTTTGGGGGATTTGTTGAAGCGGAGGCCTTTTGTGTTGAGCTTGGTTTTTGTGACTGCTACTGTGAGGTATGTCTTCCGTTGATATGGGGTTTCCTAGGTATTTGAGGACACAAGGCTGACGAGGGCATGCGCAGCATTGGGCTATGTGTCACAAAGTCCTTCGAGGTCTTTTCGGGCATCCAATTCATCATCGGCTTCACCACCGTCACGCCGCAACTCATGCTACCATTAGTAGGCGATCTCGCGCCTCCGCACCGCCGCGCAGCAGCCCTCTCCATCGTCGTCAGCGGCTTCGTGCTCGGCATCCTCGTCGCGCGCCTCCTGTCCGGCATCGTCGCCTTCTACGTCTCCTGGCGCTACGTCTACTGGCTCTCCGTCGGCCTGCAGTACGCCATCTTCGCCAGCCTGTGGCTCTTCATGCCCGACTACCCCTCGACGAACAAGCGCATGAACTACTTCAAAATGCTGTGGTCCATGCTCGTCATGGTCGCCAAGCACCCCGTGCTCGTGCAAGCCTCGCTCGTCGCCCTCTTCACCTCCTCCACCTTCACCTCCTTCTGGACCGTCCTGACCTTCCTCCTCGCCGACCCGCCGTACAACTACAACTCCGTGGATATCGGCCTTTTCGCGCTCATAGGCATCTCTGCCATGTTCCTCATGCCGCTGTACGGCCGCTACATCATCGACCGCTTCGTGCCCTGGTTCTCCGTCATCCTGGGTATGTTCTGGTGCATGCTCGGCATCTGCATCGGCGCCTACACCGGCTCTTTCACAGTCGCAGGTCCCATCTTGCAGGCCTGGTTTCTCGACATTGGACTGCAGAGTTCACAAGTCGCCAATCGCTCTTCAATCGTAAGCCCACCCCCTCCTCCTTCCATCCGCTACCAAACCCACTAACACGTCACCACAGTTCTCCATCGAGCCCAAAGCCCGCAATAGAGTAAACACAGTCTTCATGGTGTGCGTCTTCTGCGGGCAATTGATGGGCACCTCGATCGGCGCGCACATCTACGCGCGCGCGGGGTGGGAAGCGGCGCAGAGCTACAGCGTGGCGGCGATTGGCGTCGCGCTGCTGATTACGTTTGCGCGCGGACCGTACGAGTCGCGGTGGGTGGGGTGGCGCGGGGGGTTGAGCATTTTCAAGCGGGATCGCGCGAGTGCGGATGGGATGGGGGATGGGGCTGTGGCGAAGGCGGTGGTGGAGCAGGGGGATGATGAGGGGAAGGGAGTTGGGGAGGGGGATGTTGAGATGGGGAGAGGTGGGGATGGGGTTGAGAGAAGGTCTGTTGGGGAGGGAAGTGAAGTTGATGGTGGGGAGAAGAAGTCCTCGAAATCCGAAGAGGTGGATGGCATCGAAGTGCAGCGCTCGGAGGAAAGGTCATGAACGAGACGAGCAGCATTTGCATAGATGTGTAAAGACGAAATAGAGCATCACATTTTATATACAATCAAGCTCATGGCGCCAACGCTAACGATATACGTATGTTACCCTCCACCTACAACTCCTTCTTCTCCTTCGCCGCCTTCTCCTCCACTACATCCTTCTCAATCAGCCTCCGCCCCACCTCCGCCGCATCCTGCCATCCCCGCTGCCGACTCCAGAACTTCGCCTCCGGAGTCCTAGACTTCAAGCTCGCCGCCCTAGCCTCCTCCTCCAACGAAGTACGAGTAATCTCCTCCCGGCCCTCACTCTCTCCCTCGCCCATCCCCGACGCCGAGGCCAACTTGTCGGTATCGCGCAGCGACTCGGCGAAGTACTTTTTGCGTGTCTCGTACATTTCCCTCCGCGCCTTTTGTTTTCCCGGGGAATCGATTTTGCTAATCGCCGTGCTGACCAGCCACCTCGCGCCGAGGTACAGGTGCTCGCTGAAGAAGACTGATAGCAAGAGCGCCCAGCCCTTGATATCGCTCGGCTTGCCATCAGGCCCGAGCCCGTCATTGGAAAACATGTACGTCAGCGCGGCCATGGTGATGCTACCGAGCCAGGAGAGGAAGGCGAGGGCGTTGAGCCAGGGGCCGATACTTTCGGCGCGCCAGGGTGTGGGGCGGCGCATGTCGACACAGATCTTCACCGCGTCGGAGCGCAGCTCAATCCAGTTGTTGATGAAGAAGGAAACAGGCGTGAGGGGCCAGACGACGGAGAAGAGGGCGAGGTAGCCGAATTGCACGACCATTTCGCGCAGGTCGTCGTAGACATCGTACGTGTCGAGGTCGGCTTCGTTGCGTACGCGGGCTAGGAAGTCGGTTTCTTCTACGGGGTCGTCGGCGGTGACGGCGTTGATGGTGCCGGTGCGCTTGAGCTGCATTTCCTTGAACTTGATCAGACCTTCGCGTTTGAGGTAGGGGACGACGACCTCCATGCCGAAGTTGACGATTTGCGCGGTGACAGTGAAGTAGATGACTTGTTTTCGGAGGCGCTGCGGGTTGATTTCGAAGAGAGTGGGGTCGTTTTCGGCTTTGATGTCTTTGCTGCCGGGCTTGAAGGCCAGGGCGAATATATCCAGGTAAGGCACGATGACGCTACCAAAGGGTACGTAAACAAAGGCGGTCAAGCAGAGGGGTAGGTAGGAGGTGATGAAGTTGAGCACAAAAGTCTTTGAGGTCAAGCTGCGCTCGTATTGCGCCTCGGTCTCGTAGTTCTCGTAGTCGGTAAGTTTCGTAGCAGCTTGTGTGAGGAGGCCGCTGAGGAAAGGCATGGCTGTGCACAGGATGACAGTCGGGAGATATGTGAGGTACGACTTTCCCGGACCGGAGTAGACCTCGTTGATGAAGATCTCGATTCCAAAGCATAGCGTGATCAAACTTCCCAGCGCGATAACTGCCGCAATGGCGAAGGGGAGTTGTAGCAGTTGACGCATGACTCGCTCGCGCGTGGGGAAGATGTACATTGTCTCGCCGGTGACCGGATCGGTGGCTTCGTGCTTATGCTCGAACTCTGGTCGTTTGTTATCGATATTGCTCACACCACGTACAGCCCATCGTGTCGCCAAGTCACGCTCTTGATGATGCCACCATTCCACAAAGACCACCGTCCACAAGGAAGCAGCGACGGCATACCAGATACTGAAATGGCCAAGGACCAACCAGGTGAAGGAGCCGATGGCGGCGGGAACGGTAAGGAAGGTGAAGTAGGACTGTGTAAAGGCGAAATAGTAGGCAATCTTCTCGCCAAATCGATCGCGAATGTCGTCGAGATCCTCGGGCTTCAGCAGGTATTGTGTGCTCCACTTCTTAATCCACTCTTTATTATAGGCGTGGTCGTGCAGGGCAAAGATACTCTCCACATTCGTCCAGCGGCCCTTGCCCGGCGTGATGCCAGCACCATGCTCGCTTTGGGGATGGGTGATGAGGCCGTGGATAGTGCGGAGGCGCTCGGCTTGCGTTAGGGGATCTTGCTCGAGAGCGGCGCGGGTATCTTGCGGGGGTTCGGAGGCGCGGACGCCGTGGATCCAATCTCTGACGCGGCTGCGGTAGACTTCGGCGAGCAGGTGCTCTTCGCTGGAGAGCTTGACGAAGATGAGGAGGGTGTGGTTGTTGCCGTTGCGGACTTCGGTGGCTAGGCCGCTCTTGGATAATCGCTGGACCAGTTCTTCGAAGAGCTGTGCTGCTTTTGTCTTTTCTGTTGCTGGCGGTGAGGGTTTGTTGCATGGTGTGGAATGAGCTTGTACTGGAGCATACCTGTATCGCCAATCTTGAATACCACCACATAGTCGACGCCCAGGTTTTCCGTCCCAGCCTGGCTCTTAGCCATCTTGGTTGGAGTAGAGCAAAGGGCTATTCGTTAGAGAGGGAGGGTGAAAAGCAGGCGGGTTTAGGGGAGGAAGCAACAGATGCAGAGTGTGAGCGCAGGAAGATAAGTCAAGGGAAGATCATTGAGACGGAATGGAGTGCAGTGAAGTGCAAGTCGAGCTGATTTCCAGGTTCACATGCAAAGCTCCAAGCTCCAAGCAACCAATGACGTACGCGACTCGAAACTGCCCGATTGGGCCTAGCACATCAACACCTTCATCGACATGGAAAGAAACGACCATACTCGGCCATATTCTAACCACAACCACACAAAAGAGGACAATTTCAGGATGAGCCACCTCCTCCTGCAACCCCTGGCCCCGGCGAATATCTACGAGCCCCCCTCCCTTCTCTACACTCTCCTAACCCAACCCCTCAAAACCCTCATCCGCCTGCTCGACCTCCTCCTAACCGTCTTCCACACCTCCCCCTCAGTCCCCTCCACGCCCCTCCGCATAGTTTGTATCTCCGACACACACTGCCTCACCACCTCTCAAATCCCGGATGGCGACCTGCTCATCCACGCCGGCGACCTCACAAATATAGGCCACCCGGCCGAACTGCAGGACCAAATCGACTGGCTCGCTAGTCTGCCTCACGAAAACAAAATCGCCATTGCAGGGAACCACGACCGCTTTCTGGATCCGCGGAGTCGCAAAACGCTCTCCTTTGACGACCAAGATGATGGCTTTGTGAATTGGAAAAGCATCTGGTACTTGCAGCATAGCGCCGTCGATCTATCGTTCAAGAACGGCCGGAAACTACGCGTGTACGGCGCGCCGCAGACGCCTGCGGACGGACAGGACGATCACGCTTTTCGGTATGCGCGAGGCTCGGACGCGTGGTCGGGTACGGTGCCGAGCGATGTAGATGTGCTGGTTACGCATGCGCCGCCCAAGTACCATCTCGATTTACCGGCTGCGTTGGGGTGCGAGCACTTACTTGCGGAGGTGTGGAGGGTACGGCCGCGGCTGCATGTGTTCGGGCATGTGCATGCAGGTAAGACGGATTATGTGGGGCGGTTGAAGAGAGGAAGGGAGGTTGTCAGGTGGGATGAGAGGCAGCGGTGTGTTGAGCAGGCGCGTGCGAGGTCGGATGGTTTTGTCAGGGGGATTGTGGATCCTCGGGGTTGGCTGGATATCGTGAAGGTGCTGTGCTACGGCGGGGCGAATGTGCTCTGGGATCGTGTTTGGGGTGGCCGGAGCGCGGAGAGCACCACGATGGTGCTTGCGAGTCTGATGTACTGCAACAGTGGAGAGCTGCTAAATCCGCCGCAAGTCGTCGAGATGTAGAGATGGGGCTTGTGCTTAGTGGCGTTCCTGGGCGGTATGACCTAGAGACGGAATAGAAGATAGAAAAAGAATATACGCATGGTCTTAATGTCCCAACTCCATTAGCGCTATGCTCAAAGCAATATGACCGATGCGCGTCGCACTCCTCATTTCGCAGAGTACTTGGTCTTGCCGAAATCCCACGGCACATATCTGTTCCGAAACGTCAGTCAGCAACCCACACTCATCCATCTCATTCTACTCGTCGCTCACCTGTACTTAATCATACTCTGTATCTGCCTCCTCATGGTCAAAAACACCAGAATCAACCAATACATCACCAACACCGGCCAAAAGACGGGCAGGTTGAAAATCTCGCTCCAGCAGCACAGGAAGCCGATGAGCGTGGCGCGCGTGGCCGAGTGCCAGAACTTGAACTCCGGCAGGCGGCGCACAAATGGCTTGAACTCCTGGTCGTTCTTGGTGGGCAGCGACGAGTCCTGGCCCGCGGGCACGCCGTCTTCCATGTCCGTGTCGGCTTCGAGCGAGGGGTCGAATTTGGGGGAGATGAAGGCGAGGAAGAGGTTGAGGAGGTAGATGCCGAGGGAGTAGGCGACTGCAGAGGCAGAGGGGGTCAGATTGGGGACAGAGGTGTGGATGTGTGTGTGTGGCTCTTCTTACCAATGTACCAGCCCTGCGCAAAGACGATGCGCAGGGTGAACATGAGGAACAGCACGCCGAAGCCGATCCATCTGTAGGCAATGTAAGGGGTCGATCTGGTCGTTTTGTTAGTCGGAGGACTGGTGGAGGAGTGGGAAGTGTGGCTTGCTTGTCGAGATAACTAGCGAAATGTCAGCATACTGTGGTATAGTAGTTTGCGCGCTCATCAACGAGCGCAATGCGAATGGCTGACCTCTGGTATATGCGGCCCAGCTTGGTAGCTTGGGTCGACACGGCCGCGAACGGCGTCTCGGGCTCGGGTGCATCCATTTTGAATGATGCTGATGGGCGGGAAAGGTATGTAGAGCACCAGCAGCGTGGAAGAGTGTCGCGCTGGAGTACTGGATGAGAAAACGTGGCGTGGCGGGTTGCGCGTACAGGACGTGCTCGTCGATCGCGGTTGACACGTTGACCCTTTAATATTTTTTTGGGAAGACGAGGCGTCGCCTGTCCCGCGACGAACGAGCCTTGATTGGACAGCCTCCCGGACCCACTCCGCGTGTCCCTGGATGGCTGCCTGAGGCATTCAATATCCTCGGATACGTCGAGCTCGGAATAAATAATGCCATTGATGGAGCTTACTGTCCTACTCTACACCACCACCAGAACTTGATCTCCAGCAAGACATCCACTCAAAATGCTAGCAGCTCGTGCAATGAGGCCGTGCGCCTCCCAATTCGGCCGCTTCATGGTCCCCCTCCGCGTACGAAACTACTCCAGCGTCGCCGAGCAGAGCTTCGAATACATCAAAGTCTCCACGCCGCGAACAGGCGTGGCAATGAGTGCGTCTGCCATCATCATCCCACCTTGCAAACCAAAACTAACACCACCCCCACAGTCGAGCTCAACCGCCCCAAAGCCCTCAACGCCCTCTTCACCCCCCTCATAGTCGAGCTGAACAAAGCGCTCGAGTCGCTCGACAAAGACCCCTCCATCGGCGCCATGGTGCTCACGGGATCAGAGAAAGCGTTCGCCGCCGGCGCAGACATCAAAGAGATGGCACCCAAAGAGTTCGCGGATGCGTACGGCGCCGACTTCATCGAGAACTGGTCCCAGCTGTACAACACGATCAAGAAGCCCATCATCAGCGCCGTCAACGGCCACGCCCTCGGCGGCGGCTGCGAGCTCGCCATGATGTGCGACATCCTTTACTGCAATGCGAAAGCGAACTTCGGGCAGCCGGAGATCAAGCTCGGCGTCATCCCTGGTGCTGGAGGGTCGCAGCGCCTCACGCGGGCGATTGGGAAGAGCCGCGCGATGGAGTTGATTTTGACGGGCAAGAATTTCAGTGGGCAGGAGGCGTTTGATTGGGGGCTTGCGGCGAGGGTGTTTGAGACGCCCGAGAAGTGTGTGGAGGGGGCGCTGGATACGGCGGAGACGATTGCGGGCTACAGTAAGATTGCCGTCAAGGCGTGCAAGGAGGTGGTGAATAAGAGTCAGGACTTGGGCATCCGGGAGGGCGTGGAGTTTGAGAGGCGTGTGTTCCACGGGTTGTTTGGGAGTGAGGATCAGAAGATTGGCATGAAGGCTTTTGCGGAGAAGCAGAAGGCGCAGTGGAAGCATAGGTAGAATGGTGGGGGGTTGCTTGACGTGTGAGATATGTGTTGTATAGGTCCGATTGCACATCGTTGCAGACTGCACTCAACCCTCCTTCCGCATCCCCAATTCCAAATGATCCGCCGACCCCGTCTGCTGATTCGCAACCTGCTGATCCGCCTTGACGTTCGTGCCGTCTGTTATTGGGCCCTTCGAACCTACGACCGTACCTCTAGCCGCCTGCGTCAGACCTCCAAGCAGCACGTAGAAACTCACCTTTCGCAAACTGCCCAAGTGACGCCGAAGCATCATCTGCCTTCTTCGATTTCCCACTCCTTGTGTCTGAGTTGTCGGCGATCGTGTCCCCGACAATGGTGGACGTTTCTTGCAGCCCGCCTAGCGCAGCCTCGTCAGCGAGCGGAGGTGGAGATGCGAGGGAAAGCTCTCGAGTCAGCGCGCACCTCCTCGCCCCATCACCGCGTCTTTCATGTTCTTCACTTGCTCGGCCATTATTGAACGTGATTGATACACAAGGTGTTGTTTCAATTGAAGAACCGAAATTATCGAGTACTTGTTTTGGCTTGCTTGAATGTCGCGCGGCAGACACGCGCGCGAATCCAAGTCCGAGTGCATTCCAACGTCATCCAGCCCCACCCACCACCAGCTGCCACGAAAACCGGATTCGCAACAAGACAAGCCGACCAGGGTGGTGTCCTCCGCTCGTCGTACAGATCCAGATTATCCATCGACTGGTTTCACCGCCGTCCCACCATTTTGACATTAGGATCGTAGCAAAAGGCCCGAAGCCTTGTGCGCGGAGGGTCCGCAAGCCCTTCGGTGCATTCCAGGCTCACCATGAAAGTGTCGTTCATGTAAGCCATATATGGCATCCACTCTTCTTCACCGGGCGGCTGGTGGGCCTTCGCTTTCCACAATAGATTCATTGCCGGAAACCCGTCTTCCGGTCGCGGGTTGTCCGGTGGCGATTGGCCGTCGATAAATTCTCCGTGCTTACAATCGAAGAGCCTCGCGCTTTTGAGTAGCCACGGGGCTCCTGTTCTGCGAACTTCACCAACAGCAAGTCTGCACTGGTCTCGAATTCCGGTGGGATGCGGGTTGGCTAGGACGAAAGGGCGGGACCCATACATCCGTGGCTCTGCCAGATACAATCGAGACTGCCCGCGGACCTGCTCTCCTTGAAAGGACAGTCGGGAGTGCACGAGGTGCAGCCCCTCGTGCTTCCGCTCGTCCACAGAGTTGAGGGTGAAGAAGTCGATGACTTTCCTGTCACTTTGCACGAGTGACGTGCAGAAATGCGTGTCGTATTTCGTCATGTATTCAAGTTGCTTTGACACGTCCACGCTTCGCGACTGTCGCGTAACATCATCGTACAAGATCAGATCCAAGACCGACGTCATCGTGTGAGTTGTGTAGGGAGTCAGAAGCAGTGCAATCGAGTCTTTCTCCGCCGCAAGACTACACATTTTGGATGACGGGATGCGAATGCGGTCACAGTGAGTCCCGGGGTCGCGAAATCGCGAGACGTACAGATAACCATCAAAGGCGACGAAGGCGACCAAGTTGGTGGTGATGACCACATCCCTGATGGTTCCACGGGCTTCACTGCAAAATATTCGGCACTCACCGGTGATGAGATCATGGACAACCACCTGGTCGCCTTTCTGAGGTCGACTTGCGATGTAGGCGAAGCGACTCCCTTTAAAGCAGAAGCGGAACGCAGCCATTTGAGGGAGGTGTAAGGGAATCTTTAGACCCGGTCTGTCGAATGGAATCTCCTCGAAAGGGTCTCCAGTGATTAAGGCACGTAGATGTTGGATTCTGCTCTCCGTCGAATAAGTGGCAGTGCGCTGAGAAGGACTGGCGGTGTCGGCCTCGTCATGCATTTGCCATCTGGCAAGCGCGGATTTGACAACGGATTCCGAAGAGAGAACGTATTGCCAGTGCTTGCACACACTCCGAAGCGACCAAATTGCGAGGACATCCAGGTACTCGAAGACTTGGAGGACGATGTCAATCGGCAGCGCGAACATGGGGTCGTTTTGCTGAGCCATCATCTTGGACAGATGCGAGCGCTCCGCTGGGTGTAAGACACATAGAAGCTTCGATAATCTAATTCCTGTCAGTGTAGAACGGAGTGAGAGTTGGAGGAGGGAGACTGCGCACGCGTCAGTGCGGTCTTCCGGCGGAACGGCCGAGAAGGCTTCGACTAGCTTTTCGGCCATCGAGAGCTTTCTTCAAGGAGCTGCCATGGATTGTTCAAGACAATCGGCAGGGAATGAGTCTCATTGTCCCGAAAAGCGTGTCCACTTGAGGGGTGTCGGGGTACAAGACTCGATGACACAGCATGCAAGGCACGAGCATGTCGACCTGTTTCAGCAGCATCCGGTCAATTATGTGGGTCGCATGAGAGGGAGCGTCTTGTCTTCCGCATTGGAAAGATGATTCCCCTTTTGGAGTGCAGAAGGTTGGTGACACGAAGGGGGAAGGAGCGAGCATGGGTGCATGTGCGCAAGCAGCCCATCGATACTGCCGTTGGCTCATTAAGCTTTCGGCCCGTTGGCTAGAGTTGGAAGGACCCCGGGGCAGGTTGAACTCAGGCACCGCCCTATTGGAACCTGGCTGGCGTTTGATTAGCTCTCCAAACCTCCGAACGTCGGCCTAGACGTCGTCCACGCTGTCTGTCCTCGGTTCCTACCACTTGATCATCTCCGCCGCGGAACGCGAGGCCAGCAAATCCCTGCGTGCCGCCATCCTTGACACTTCCGCATTCATCCTTCGCTGGCGCTGTCGGACAAGCCCCTCGTCAGTCTGTTCCTCCTACCACCGCGCGCCCTAGAGCTCCCCTACGATCGCAAAGTCTTCGGATGTCCTGACAGGTCCGTCAGCATACGCTCTCTCCTTCACCACCTGGCCGACTTGGGACGATCTCCCAGAGCCAAGAGGTGACACGCGAATGCGGGGCTGGAGGAAGAGTCGCGGCAGCAATGGAATAAGAGAGCGTGGCACGCCCGGCATACCACACCACCGCCACCCCTAGCGGTCAACTCCATATTGCGTCAAGCGCCGACGGGTCGCAGAGGGGTCACAATCACGCCAGCTTCCGATGAATCGCGCGCTTCCCATTATCACTCCGTGTCAATGGCCTCCACTGGCGAGACTCTGAGCACTTCATCCTTCCACCCCGACGGACCGGCCTTCAACCCCCATCTCGCCAACCCCGTCCCAATTCTGCCCTCGTCCGCCCCGCGCGATACCGCTACAGATCCCGAGGATTCTATGGACATTACGCCTGTGCAGACACTGAACATGGCTCCGCCAACTTCAAGCGGTCCGGCGGGGGACGAGGCCACCGAGACCGCGTCCGCCGCCCAACACGAAGCGCCGACATCTACCAATGGTGCCACGAACCAGCCCATCGGCGCGGCCGCCGCTGCGCAGCAACCAAAGGTAGTACAGACGGCGTTCATCCACAAGTTATACAAGTACGGGCAAACCCAATCCCTTCAAGTCAGAATTGTTGTATCGTTAACAAGTGTGCAGTATGCTCGAAGATCAACACATCCAACATCTTATTTCCTGGTCAGGCTCCAATGACAGCTTCGTCATGTCGCCTTCCACCGAGTTTTCAAAGGCGTTATCGTGAGTCCGCGTCGATCCCCCCTTGTCACCGACAATGCTGACCTGCCATTAGGCAATACTTCAAACACACCAACATCTCATCATTTGTTAGACAGTTGAACATGTACGGATTTCACAAAGGTAGTGCTAGCCTCTCATCCTCTGGCGAGTTCGAAATACTTACACGGTGTATAGTTAGCGACGTGTTTCATACTGGCTCTCCGGAAACGCCGCTCTGGGAGTTCAAACATGGCGGCAACAACTTCAAACGGGGCGACCTCATGGGCTTGCGAGAGATCAAACGCAGGGCCTCCCGCCACGCACTCATCCACCGCGACTCCTTCGCCAACGTGCCGCCGAAAATGACCACAGCGCCGCCACCTGCAGCGCCGATGGAGCCTCCTGTTGTACAAGATCCCATCGAGACTCGCTTGAGTATGATGGAATGGAGCAACAACGAGCTATTCACAAGACTCTCGCGCACGGAGGAAGCGTACACTGCCGTGACTGCAAAGTGTCAAACCCTCCTTGAAGGGTTGTCAAAAAGTCATCAGTGGAACCAGGAGTTATGCTCACATTTGCTGTCGCTGGTCCCCGACACGGAGAACTCGATTCACAAAGACGTATCGGCGATGCGACAGGACATTTCTCGACACATGGACAGGCTTCGGACGGTCGGTGATTCACCGCAATCACACTTTTCCAACAAACATCCATTCTTCACCCAGAGCAACTTGTCAATGGAGTTGCCATTGCCGCTTTCGCCACGACAGCGCCCATTTGACGAGTCGCGACGAACATCTCTGCAGACCGCCCGTACGCCCACAGCTTTACGAGCGCCCGTAGCCCTTCATGCACAGACGTCTCCCCGGCGATACGGCTCGATCGGAGTGGGCAACGGCGCATTCTCGCCCTCTTTCAACCGGCCAACGTACCTCCCACCTCCACCGCCTCCGCCCATGCACCAGCCACTACCAAACACGACATCCCCGCCAATCAACCTCGCGCGAAGGCACACCTCCGCCGACATCCGCGTTCCCATCTGGCCTGGCGGCAATCCCGGAGGATCACAATTCAACCAGCACAGCTCCCCCTACGCCTCCGGCCAATCTTCCTCCGCCTGGCCCTCCTCCCCGCGCCAAAACGCCCAACCAGGCGACCAACAAATCCGCGACGCGCTCGCGCAATACGAACTCCCCCGACCCGGGGCGTCGGCCGCGCCGGCCAACACAACCTCTAGACAGCCCTCCCCGCCCCCACCCCACGAACCCGCCGGCGCTCCCTCCTTCACCAGCAGTTTCGGCGGCAGCTACGCGAACAACAGCAATGATGCCGGTTGGCAGCTTCCCGGCGCTCGGTACCCTTTCAAGAGCTTGGAGACTCCGACGCGGCGCAGCAGTATGGCGAGTAATGTGCATTCTTTGCTCAACCCGGCTCATACGGCGGAGAGGGATGGCGAGGATGAGGGGCATTCGGATGAGAGGAAACGGAAGCGGGTGTAGTCTTGACATTCTTTTTGGAGATTACGTGGAGTCGAGAGATAGAGGGCTCTTGATTTTGGATGAAGGGGTGTTGGGTTAGATGCTTGGGGAAAAGTTTCTTGTATCTCGAGATTTACGGGGATTCTTTGGATTGTATTACTGATTCTCGAGATCTCTCCGCGTTTATGCCTGCTCGTGCACAGGCTCCCGGTTGTCAGGCTGTTCCATCATGAGCCTCTAAAAAGTCTTATCGATAACAAATGGTATTCGAATCACTCGAATCCACATTCTCGACTTACTTCTATCCATCAACCACAACCAGCACTGCAAACCCATCCAAGATGAGTGTAGTCAACTTACAGGAAGTGCACGACTTCCTCGTCGAAGTGGCGCACCAGGCCGGCGAAATGATCACCGCCGCCGTCCCCACGGCAGCCAGCTCAGGCACGAAGAAGAACTCCGCCGACCTAGTGACGGAAACCGACCGAGCAGTAGAGAAGATGGTCTCGACCCGCCTGCAGGAACGATATCCCGACTTCCTCTTCATGGGCGAGGAGACGTACAAAGAGGGCGACGCATTGACCGACAAGCCCACCTTTGTCGTCGACCCCATCGACGGCACGAACAACTTCTTCCACCGGCATAATTACGTTTGCGTCTCGCTGGGTCTGGCGATTGAGAAGAAGCCCGCCGTTGGCGTTGTTTTCAATCCTTATACTAATACGCTCTACACTGGGATCAAAGGCAAGGGCTCCTATCTTACGGATGCAACGCACAAGCACGCCCGCCTCCCGCTCCGTGAACCAGAGGCTTTCCAAGACCTCACGCACTGCCTGGTAGCGGTGGAGTGGGGCAGCGATAGAGACGGAAACGACTACGAAGTCAAGTGCAACACCTTCCGAGCACTGGCAGGTAGCAAGGAGTCCGGGGGCGCGATGGTGCACGGGTTACGCAGTCTGGGCTCCGCGGAATTGAATCTATGCGGAGTGGCGAGCGGGGCGCTCGACATGTACTGGGAGAATGGATGTTGGGCGTGGGATGTGTGTGCTGGTTGGGTGATTTTGGAGGAGGCCGGGGGTCGCATGGTGGGTTCGCACCCGGGGGATTGGAAGCCGAAGCTGGATCAGAGGCGGTATTTTGCTGTGAGGGGCGGTGAAAGACAGGAGAGCATTATTGAGGAGTTTTGGGGGCATGTTAAAGGGAGGGTGCAGGTTGGGTATGATGGTGTCACGGCGGCGTCATGATATGAGTGGAGGAGAGCTGAACTCGGAAGTGTCCTGCATGACAGCATAATAGAATGGTTGGCATTGAAAATGCCTCAAGAACGCGTGATTACTCGTGCGTGCTCGCGTTTCCACTTTGCCGGATATGAGGTGCGTGATATATTGAAGGACGTTGGCCTTCTTCATGTGAAGGAACCTAATGCATAAATCACTCACCGTTGATTTGCCCAAGCGATCGTGACTGCCGCCCGATTGGCTTTTGTCCACACGTGATACGGGTATTCCAGGTTTAGCGCGAGTGTCAGGGCTTGGCATCGGCTGGCATTGGGCTCTGGGGTAAACGCGGCGGATCATGCGCATACGCCATCCGCCGCCGCAGCAGCTTTTCCATGAAAAGCAGATGCAGCCTCCTCCCTCCCCCTTCCCACTCATCCACTTGACGCAAGTGCCTGACGACCACTGCCCACCCCTCATCTCCGCCAGTCTTCTGCTTCTTGCACCGCTTATCGTCATTTCTGCTCCTTCCTGAAGCGTTGCATCCCCAATCGCTGCCCCACTGGTGAGTGAGGACCGCTTCTTCTTATCACAGTACCTGCATATGGCCGATCATCCCAACACTCAGCCGTGCTGGCGGTGAGGAGGCTGCCATTGCCATTGCACTACATGCACCGCATGCCCACTCGACTTAGCTCCTCTTCACGCTTTACCTCTCTCCTTTCCTCTTCCCGCATGACGAAAGCGTCACCTTCCCGCCAGCCCGGCACTGACATCGATTCTTCCCCACAGTTTGACCAACGCAACATTCCAACTACCCTCGTCGATTGATCGCATGCTCCAGCAACATGTCGACTCCCATCGTCCCAGCTCGGCCTACGCGAGCCAATGTCAGCGCCGGCCCAACCGATGCAATGCCTCACGTGCCCCCTCGACCCCTCCGCAAGACCGACCCCTCCCCCAACCGCAATGACTACCGCTCGCCTCTCAACGAGCTTCCGGACCCTATGGGTCGCTTGTCAAAGCGCATTTCCCACTCCAACCTCCACCCCTCCGACCTCCCTCCCCGCCCTCCGAGCGTTTCCTTCCCATCCGTCGGGCAAGAAGGAGAAGAATACGCAAGCCTCACCCCCGAATCGAGCCTTACCACTCCCAAGCAGACAATCAATGTGGACAAGGACATGCCCCTGCATGCGCCAAGAGCTTCCGTGCCGCAGTCGACTGCCACCAGCCGCATCTCGACCGTCACCTCGACAGATTCCACACAGGCAGCCGCAATGGGCATCGGAAGGGCCAAGCCCGCTGATGATGTTCACAAAGCCCCGGCATCCGGCCGCAGCCTGACTCCGGACATCAAAAGCGACGAGCTGAAGCGTATCGTGACCGAGCCGGCGCCGCTGAGGCAGAAGCCTAGCTTCACCCGATCCACCTCGGCCACACCGCATGGCTCTTCGCGGCCCGCCAGTATGTACGAGGAGGAGCATCACCACGGCATTCCCGAAATCGGTCGGCAGATCCCTCTGTACCCCAATGCAGGTGACGTGCAGGCGCCATCTCCCGGTCAAGCCATGTCCCAACACGCCCCGGGCATCGGCTTCTTCAACGACGGTTCAAACCGTGCACATCAGAGGAGGAGGAGTGGCGTTCGCGACTTTAACCCTCCGGGCAGCTATGGACTCCACAGCCATGGCATCGAGCCTCACGATCAGTTCGAGAGAGACTGGTACGCCAAGAACCCGGACAAGGCTCTGGTGGAAGGGCACCATGCATATGGCCGACCGAGACCGGAGTCGGCGTTGAGCAGCGCCGAGCTGAACAGGCTTGTCACACAGACTGATAACACTAGCATGGGTATGTCCGCCAGAACTCGCATCCCACTTGATCAAGAGACTAACGTGTGCAGGTCCGGCCCCAATCGGCACTCCTGGCGAAGAGGTTGGCTATCATGCTTCCGAGCAATACGCTGCCCGGATTTCTCCCAAACCATCCGCCCCGCCTACTCAGCAGCGTACCAAGCGCTCATCGAGCGGATCCGAACCTGCCAGGGAGTCGCCTTTGCGACGCACCAGCTTCCCGTGGAAGGGCCATGAGCAAGCCGTTGCTGCGGGGGATCATGGAGTGATTCATGTCGATGCGCCGGAATATTCCCACAATAAAGTCACTGGAGGAGGCCCCGCGGACGGTGCTGTAGATTTCGGCCCAAATGCCGGTAATACGGCGGCAGCCGGCGGGTGGTTTGAGGAACGTGGCACGGGCACACCCATTCTGGCTTCAGACGAGATTTCGAAGCGCCATGAAAGCCTGTACATGCAGCCAGCCGTGAATCTCGAGTATCACCATGACGAGTACGACAGTGACCACGCCTACGACCGTCCGCACAGCCGCAGCAGCGCCGGGCGCCCCCCGAGTAGGCCGTCCAGTCGACCGGGCAGTGTGCATGGAGACTATCTCGGCGGCAACCTGCATCGCTGGGCTTCTCACGAAGACCCGCACCATGTGTCGGCTTTGCATACGCCACTCGAGGAAATCGAGGAGTACGAGCCGCTTATTCCCGAAGGCGAAGACAATGTGCCCATCCGAAGAATGAAGACCAATGAGGCTAAGAAGCTGCGTCCTGGGCTTGAGCTTCATCATTTCCCGAGTCAGGATATCTGGGAAGACACCCCGTCGTCCTTGCAATTCTCCACCACTGTCTCGACGCCTGACATTACGGAAGAAAAGCCTGCCACTTCCTCTACCGGCTCTGCGCTTTTTGAAACGCCGCAGGAAGAGGAGAATCGGAAAACACACAGCTCGACGGGGATGACGAGTGATGAGAAGACGTTGATTAAACCGCATTACGCCTCGCGAGCCGTCGGTGAACGCCCGGGCGTTCAACGCTTCCCCAGCAAGGATATCTGGGAAGACACGCCTTCTTCTCTGCAGTATTCCACTACCGTTGGGAGCCCGCAGATGGATGACACGAGAAGCATGCCCGATGACAGACCCACTACCTCTGCCATCCCGGGCAGCCAGGATGATGCGAACGCCAGAGCTTCAACGGGCTACTCCCAGCTCATGCGCCCTTCGATTCCTACCAGGCCAAAGCATAGGAGCAAGCTTGCGGAGGAAGTGAAGCCTCGCGATGTCGTGGAGAACGAGGAGGAGGGTGCCGCAGCGTCTGCGGAAGCCAGCGAAGACCAGCCTTCTTCCCCAGAGAAGACCAGAGCTCCGCCCATCCCAGATCGCCCGAAACCTACGATTCCCGCCCGCCCTGCGAGGACCTCTCGTGGAGAACACACCGACGCGTCCGGCGCAGAGCTGACCAAGAGCCCCTCGGCCGAAGCCGCCGCCGCAGCCGAAGCTCCTATCCCCGTCACCAAGACCAAGCCCGTCGTTCCCACCCGTCCGGGCACGGAGAAGATTGCAGCGCTCAAAGCGGGCTTCATGAACGATCTCAACAATCGTCTCAAGATCGGGCCTCAGCCTACCAAAACGAAAGAGGTCGAGCCGGAGGGCGCCGACGAAGAAGTGGAAAAGGCGCCCCTGGCCGACGCGAGGAAGAGCCGGGCTAAGGGCCCCGCGAGACGCAAACCTGCTGCAGCGGTGGACAGTGATTCCCGAGCACCCTCGGCTTTCTCCTTCTCCATGACGCGCCACATGTGGTCGATTGACGAGAACGACGAGCTCCAAGCCACTGCCGAGGCAGAAGAGCCCTCAGCGCCAGCTGCAGACAAATTAGAACAAGTCCTCTCAGCGAACGAAGCGGTGAACACAGAGGAACCCCCTCTCGCCGAACCCCCTGCTGCCGATGACGCGGCGCCTGAGCTCCCCAAGCTCCGCAAACCCTCCGTCACCCTGGCCGAGGGCGCACGCGTGGCGTTAGAGCAGAGCTCCTCCTCCCCCGAGGAGAAGAAGTCTGTTGCTGCCAAGTTGGAGGCGGAGTTGGCGGAGGTCGGCGCCGGGCCGGCGATTACGTCTCCTGAGGCTACTGCTGATGGGGGGGATGGGGAGTTGGCGCCTGTTGCTGAGTTGAAGTCGGAGACGGAGTTGACTTCTGCTGATAAGGCTGTCGAGGAGGGGAGTGCGGTTGGTGCTGTTGGCGCTGGTAGTAATGTGGTGGGTAGTGAAGACGCGGTCGAGTAGAGTCGGTAGATACTATGACTGGAGTTGTCTGGGTTGATGGGAAAAAGCTTTCTGAGTTTTTCTTAGATGAGAATGGCATTTCGTGTGCATTCGTTAGGTTTTACGTTTCTTTCCATCCGCCAACGGGGACTATGCTGAGGGAATTTTTGGGGCGATGCTTGTGGGCGGGTGGGCGAGCGTAAGGCATTGGATTGTCATACAGGCCTCATCTACTCCGATCTGAGCAAGGATAGACCCCATTACATATCTCATCGCGTCTTGCATTTGAAATACGCGAGGAGACACTTCTGATCAACTATGAGCGTGATGCAATTGAAAACGTAGCATTTACCACCTATAGCACCAGTGGACAAGCGTTTATACACCCAGCAGAATACTGCCAGAGCATCCTCACCACCTCACCCCTCTCCCTCCCCCACCTATCTCCTCTGCTTCTCCGCCTCCAATTCCCTCTCGGCATTCTGATAGTACTTCGACGTATCCACACCATGCTGATTGTGATTCACAAAGTTGAACCACGGCATGACATGCAGAAACACCCCGGCATACCGACTCTGCCGGCTCGCCACCCCCTGCATATACTCCGTCATCCCGCTCACGCCATACAGCGGCTCCCCGCGCTTCACCTTGTCCGTCATCTCGCGCATGTCCATCTCCATCTCGCGCCGGTTCTCGCTGAAGCCGTAGAAGCGCAGCGCCGAGCGCTGGTAGAAGAGCAGGAAGCCCGCTGTCAGGCCGAGGAAGCCGGAGAGCCGCATTACGGAGGCGAAGCCCGGTTTCGCTACTTCGGTGGGGGAGATGCGTTCCATTAGGAGGGTGCCGGCGGGCATGAGCGAGCCGAAGGCTGCGCCGGTGTAGTAGTCGCTGGGGCGGGCGTAGCCGATGACGCGGCGGAAGTGGGGGTCGGAGTCGATGAGCTGGGGAGAGGGGTGTTAGTGGAGGGCTAGGCGGTGGAGGAGAAAGGGTAGGGGCAGGAAGGAGAGGCTGTGCGTACTGGGTAGTCGGTGTTGAGCTGTTTGGCAATGACCGGGCGCCGGTACGTTTGACCCAGTTCCGGGCCTTCGGTGGTGGACACGGTCTCGGAGGGTCGTTGAGCGGCCATTGTGGCTGTGTGAGATGCCCAATGGCGGTGGATTGTGGTTGTGGACGGTCCCTCGGGGCAGAGGAGGAGGAGGGATGCAGTGTGGTGGGTGTGGAGTGGAGAGCGGAGAGCAGCTCCTTCTCTGCGGCGGTGCCACATCCGCACCAGCCACAACCTTGTTTGCGCCACAATCTCGAAAAGTTTCGACCTTCGCGAATGAAACATGAAGCGCGACAGGCGGCTCTCACACTGCACTCCTCCCCTTATCCTCTCGCTGATGTCCCGACAATGGACGGAGAAGCTGCGTCGACCGGACGTCCGTCGCTCTCCGATCTAACCGGCGACAACCACTTTGCAAAGGTTGCAAAAGCCAACTGGCTCGCCGCATCGACCTCCAAAATCCTCCCAGATGTGATTGAGAAGGAGCTATGGACTGCTCTGCAGACCGAAGGCTTCTCCTACTTCTCCCTCCTCCTTCTCGAACAGCTGCAGACCCTCGAGCGATACCTTTGGCCGGGCTACAGCGACGACTGCTCGAACCATCACGTGCTCTTGCTGGCTTTGCTGGTCAACACGAAGCGCCGCGAACACCTCCCCGTCTGGCCACTATTCGCCGAGCGCCCGGATGAGTTCGCTTCCTTCTTTAGGCGAGTCCTCTACCTCAGCATCGACACCTCCCTCTCCGCGCCGCTGTCCACACACCTCCTCGCCTTCATCGTCAACGCCTTCCAAAGCCTCGACAGTGCGCTGGTGCGCAAGGAATGCGCGCCTTTGGTCTCAATAGCGATATGGCACAACCTGCACAGCGATGCTGCGCGCGAAAGGCATGTGGTCAAGAGCAAGCAATCGCAGAAATCGTGGCGCGCAGCGGCCAAGAAGTTCGAGAATGCGGACGCTGAAGGGCAGGCGAGGTTGACCTTTGAGAGGCACTGGCTGTACACGCTCTTGCTCGCTTTTCTCGACAAGCTGTACGCGGCTGAAGCGGATGCGGCGAGCAAGCAGGAGAATTTGAGATACTGCGAGCGATTCGTCGAGTTGCTGTGTGACTTGCAGTCTCAGGTGCCAACCAGGCGATACGTCAAGGCTTTGCTTCAGGATCTCAATGTCCTCTCTGCCATCCGATTGAGCCCTTTCTTCGATGACGTTCAAGGCGCGGCGTTGCTTCGTGACCAATACCGGCTTCTGGAATACTATTCGAACTTCCCGGTAGAGGACCAGACGGGCAGGGAACTCAGCCTGCGAGAACACAATGAAATGAGCAATGTTCGCGTCGCTCGCCTGCAAAAGGTAGCGATGAGACTGCATCCGGAGAAGCTCAAGATCCTCGCTCTTGCCAACTTCGGCTCGCTGGCACATCGGGACGAACTGCTTGGCCACCTCAAGCCTCTCAGTGATGAGGAGTTGGTACAGATCTGTCACGAACTGGGCATTCGGACCCGATACCCCGAGAAGTCGCTCGTGGTCCGAGATCGCGCTTTCCTCCTTGAAATGCTGGTCTCCCACGTTGAAAGAAAACCACTCTACACCGATGAGGTCCAGCATGGATCTCCTATATTACCCACAGAACACACCCTCTACGAAGCGTCTCTGCTTCGCACAGAGGAGTACACTGGCTCACACCCTCTCGCTCTGCCGAAGCTCAATCTACAGTACTTGACGCTTGGCGACTTCCTCTACCGCTCGTTTATCCTCTACCGCACCGAATCCTTCTTCGAGATCCGCAAACATGTTGAGGACACTGTCAAGCGTCTGCAGCCTCGCGCCCAGCAACAGAGTAGTGGGGCAACGACGGTCAGATTCGATGGCTTCTCTCGAATGGCTATTCCAATCGCCAAGCCGGCAATCATCGAGACCGCTCCCGCGAGAGTCGGCGAGAATGTCCCTGCCGAGGTCAAAGTGGAGGTCCTTTTGGATGTGTCTCGCTTGCAGCCGGGCTTAAGGAGAGAATGGGAAGGCTTGCGAGAGGGAGATGTGGTCTTCCTGCTAGCTGTGCAAGACAGCGAGGACCGCTCAGGCCTGAAATTGACAAATGGACACAAGCACGCACATCCAAATACTAGTGCGTTGGGAAAGACGGGTGTCAAGACCTTGAGATCCGCCGAAGTCATTAATATGCTCGATGAGAACAGCCGTGTATTGCGACGCGATCAAGAGGAGCGAGAGGATGGGCACGGATCTTCACGCCCAAGGCAAAGACGTCTGATGCTCAGGCTAGACGCCGAGGCATACAAGCACGACAAAGAGCGCGCAGATGCGGGCAAAGGAGATGTCTACGATGGCATCAACCTCATCGTTCGCCGAAGATCACGGGAAAACAACTTCAAACATGTCTTGGGTTGTATTCGACAATTGATCATGGCGGACGTACCTCTCCCGCTGTGGCTCCAGGATGTCTTCCTGGGCATTGGGGATCCGGCGTCGGCGAGCTACAAGCGACTGCCGAATCGATTGCAGAGCGTTGACTACCGTGACACTTTTCTCAACTGGCAACATCTGATCGAGTCCTTCCCGGGAAAGAACGTTGAGCCGGATCCATCTGCGGAGGGCAGCTTGACGCCGCCTTATGTGCTTGCTTCAACTGAAGTCGAAGCTGCGCAGGCCCCCGCACCGAAACAAGGGAAGAAGAGGAGAAGGGATCAGCCAGATGGGCCCGAGCCCACCACCATTACCACCGCGGAAGGACTGAAGGTTTCCACGTATACGCCACTGAATGCCGGGCCATACCCAACCGACGCTCCTAAAACCAATACCGTCCGTTTCACGTCCGCACAAGTCGAAGCCATCACGTCCGGAACCCAGCCTGGCCTCACGGTCATCGTCGGGCCACCCGGAACAGGCAAGACGGATGTAGCTACGCAGATCATCAGCAACATCTACCACAACTTCCCACAACAAAGGACACTACTCATCGCCCACTCCAATCAAGCGCTCAACCAGTTGTTCCAAAAGATCGCGGCATTGGACATCGACGAGAAGCATCTGCTCCGCCTGGGTCATGGGGAAGAGGAATTGACCACTGAAGGCTCGTTTAGTAAGGCTGGAAGAGTGGAGAGCTTCGTGGAACGCGGGGCGCTGTACTTGGCTGAAGTGCAAAGACTCGCGACTTCGATCAGTGCCCCAGGAGCTCATGGAAGTAGTTGCGAGACTGCCAGCTACTTTGACGAAGTCTACGTCCGTCCGCGATGGAAGCGCTTCTGGGATGATGTGGCGTCTGGAAGTCGTGAGGATGTTGTGGCCAAATTCCCCTTTTATAACTTCTTCTCCGATGCACCGCAGCCTCTCTTTCCAGCTGAAGCGAGTCTGGAAGCAGTCATCGATATTGCGAAGGGCTGCGAGAGGCACATCCAACGCATCTTCGATGAGCTGGCGGACATCCGACCTTTTGAGATTTTGCGTTCGCAGCGAGACAAGTCGAATTATCTCCTCTCCAAAGAGGCCAAGATCATCGCCATGACTTCCACCCACGCCGCGATGCGCAGGCAGGAAATCGCACGACTGGGGTTCCGCTACGACAACGTGGTTATGGAAGAGGCGGCGCAGATTACAGAGATCGAAGCCGTCGCCCCCTTCGTCATGCAGAATCCACACGTCCCTGGCAACGGTCAACCGCCACAGAATCCCTTACAAAGAGTCGTGCTCGTCGGCGACCACCTTCAAAACTCGCCCGTGGTGCAAAACGCCGCCCTTCGCGCGTACGCCGGCATGGAACAGTCGCTCTTCCAACGCCTCATCCGCCTCGGCGTCCCGCACATCAACCTCGACGCCCAAGGCCGCTCGCGCCCGAGCCTCGCCGCGCTCTATCAATGGCGCTACCCACACCTCACCAACCTCCCCTTCACCTCCACAGCGCCCGAATTCGCTCAAGCAAACGCAGGCCTGCGCCACGAGTTCCAATTCATCGACGTGCCCAGCTACAAAGGCCAAGGCGAAAGCGAGCCCACGCCGCACTTCCTCCAAAATCTCGGCGAAGCAGAGTACATCGTCGCCCTCTACCAGTACATGCGCCTCCTAGGCTACCCCGCCGAGCGCATCAGCATCCTCGCCACGTACGCCGGGCAGAAAGCGCTGATCCGCGACGTCCTCACGCACCGCTGTAAAGGGAATCGCCTCTTCGGTATGCCCGGCTGGCTGGGCACGGTGGACAAGTACCAGGGCGAGCAGAACGATTACGTCCTCCTCAGTCTCGTGCGCACCAAGTCGCCTGGCTTCCTGCGCGATTTGCGCCGCTTGACGGTTGCGCTTTCCCGTGCGAGACTGGGGTTGTATGTGTTTGGGCGGGCGGAGGTGTTTGAGTCGAGTTTGGAGTTGCGCGAGGCTTTTGCGGGACTGCTGGAGCGAGAGAGGAAGTTGTCGTTGGTGACGGGCGAGATGTTCCCTGCTTCTCGTGGAGTTGGGGACGTGGTGGAGGCGGTGGAGATGGAGGGTTTGGAGCACTTGGGGCAGTATGTGTTCGAGATGACGCAGGCTAAGGTTAAGGCTTTGAAGGAGGGGGGTGAGGGGCTTCCGCCGCCTGCAAGGACGGAGGGAAGAGTTGAGGATGAGGAGTTGGAAGAGGAGGCGGCGGCGGATGATGGGGGGATTGTGGAAGATGAGACGGCGGATGATGCTGAGGTTGTGTAGGCCCTGTGCAATGCTATCTACAACGCCCTCGTCGTCACAATGCAGGGCGGACGATGATTCTATCATGCTTTCTCTTCCTTCAGCTCCTCAGTGATGTTCTTCTCGTCCTTCCATGCCATGGCAATGTATCTGCGCAGCACATCAGTAAAGCTAGACGACGGGATGCGAACGAAAGAAGCATCACTAACTTGGTATGACTGCCCCTCGCCACCAGCTCATCTTTGCTATTCGTAAACCGAATCGAAGTATACGCCATCGTCTTCCCGACTGCACCTCATCGTTAGCCACAATCAGCTGGTGAACATCCAGAAGAGTAACTCACACTTATCACACCTCACCTCCGCCCTCAGAGTATCGCCCACCTTGCCCCCAGAGCTAAGATACGTCACTACCCAACACACCCTCGTCAGCCCAAAAACACCTCAAAGAGAGCGGGCAACCCAAGAAAAGACAACGCACCACTCAAATCCGTCGACACCCCCGTAGCAAACAGCCCCCTGGACGCCACAGCCAACGAGCCCCCGAGGTCCGTCATGCACGCCAACGTGCCGCCGTGCAGGATTTTAAGGCGGTTCTGTGCAGTTGCGTATTAGGTAGGTTCTGGTTCTGATTGCGAGTCGTGTGCGTCCGGGAGGTTGGGGCGGGGAAGGAACGTACGGTGTGTTCTTTCTCGATGTCGAGTTCGAAGTTCACGGTGCCGGGGCGGGCGCCGGTGATGCGGAGCTGGGTGAGTGGATGTTAGATCTCAAGTGGTTCTGAGGGGGACCGGGGAAATACGTACGCTGTCTAGTAATCTGCATAATCATTCAATAAGGCACCGATCAGTTCCAATGCCTCCAATGGGGTTCACAAGGGGACGCGGAATTGTGTACCTACCTAGGCTCCAAACCCGAGTTCGCACGGAAAGATTCCCAGACAGACCGCACGAACGGAAGGGCGCGCGAGGACGACATGGTTGCAGCGGGAGTCGTTATGGAGTTGTCGTTGTTGAGAAAGGTGAAGTGAGTCTCGACATGGTTATTAGGGTTTAAGATTCAAATCGACGTCACGTGATTCAATGGCTTCTTCTACTCACCGAGTTCACTTCGTAGGAGGCGAGGAAGGCATACACAAGCTGTGTTCAATGGGACTTTTCGCGAGCCAGACGTCGAGAAGAGAGCAGAAAGGTTGAAGAAGAAGAAGTCTCTCGATTAAAAAAGTCCCGTCCCGCCAACTCATCCAATATGTACAGAGTCCCCTTCCTGCCTTCCTCCGTCCTTCCTTTCTTCTCGCGTGTCCTCCTCTCCCACTCCAGTCCTCGTCCTCTGCCTCCCTCCCTCGTATCTCCGCAACAGAGACGAGGGAGGGAGTCAGGCGAAAGCAAGCCAAGAGGGAAAAGAGAGAAGCGAAAACCACAGCAGAAGAAGCAAAGGGTAGCAGTCGACGGTCTAATCTCCCTCCATTCACACACCTAGAGAAAGAGGAAAAAGCAAAAGCAACGCCTCTCGCCATGATGGAAAGGGTGTAATGGTGATCCGCTCCGCCTCGATCAAATCGACCGACGGACAATGTCCTCTATCACAAGAGCAAAGTCCCACGGGAAGATCCACACACACGACCTCCTCTCTCTAAATTCTCACACTTTTGTCGCTCTCTCCCGTCCATCCCTCCTTTTGGGCCCTCGAGAAACCCCCAAAATGCAAAAAGTGATGCCAGTATAAAAGGCAAAGCACAGCGAGGTATGTTAATACAAACAATGAAAAGGGGGGCGCTCTCGACCCGAAGATGTCCGGAAGCAAACGGAACGCTTCGATGCCGGGGATTATAAGGGTATCACATCTATGCAGAAGTAGTCGATGCAGCAGAAGGGTTGGTGGTGGTATTAGTCGCGCTCTCGTCCTCGGCCGCCGCGGCCGTCGATGTCGAGGTGCTGGTCTCGGGCGCGGGGGTGTTTGCGTGAGTGCTGGTCGTGGCGAGCGGCGAGGCGACGGAGGAGGCGTGGGGGTCTGCTGCATCTTCGGGTGCTTCACCGGATGGGTCGAGGGCGGCGAGGGCGCTGTGGATGTGTTAGCATGGGGTGGTTAGATGACAGTGGGAGATGGATAATTGACTCACCCAAAAGCATTCTGGGATGCATTTGTCTCCTCCTTCTTGTCCTTGCTGTCGACGGGAGGCGTGTTCGTACGGGTGGTGTTGCCCGAAGACGAAGGACCAAGGTTGCCACGTCGGCTGCCAGCGCGGGGACCCAGCATCGATCCGCCGGGACCGAGGCTGCCACCGGGGCCAAGTCCACCGCCAGGCTGGCGAGGAGTGCTACCCCGGTTCTGCAATTTGCGGAGGTCATCCATGCCGATGTACGACTTTTGGAAATCGACGGGGGGCTGCATGTTGCCGGAGAAGTTGCGGGCGTCGCCGCGACCGGCAGGCATTCTGCCACCGCCGTGACCACCGCGCTGTGACTGCCGTTGTCGCTCTTGTTCCGCTTTGGCGGCAGCGGCTTCGGCCTCCTCGTGGATTTGCGAGATGGTCTTCGGGCCCTTGGCGTCGTCTTTGCCCTTCCAGTGTGCCCTTCGCAGATCGATCAAGTCCATGATCATGAATCTCGGTCGGCTGGCCAGCTTGTTGCTCTTCAGGAAAGCACCGTCGATGCGATCGAAGTACATGTTGAGCAGGCCGGGACCTTGCTCGTCTTCCTCCATGGTGGCACCCACCGCCCGGAGCAGTGTAGTGAGATTCTCCACGGCCGCTTCGTCGGGGTCGCCTTCAAAGTCCAGCAGCTTCTGCACGCATTGGTGCATGATGCGCACCGTCAACATGCGAAGCTTGTACAGCTGTCCGATGAACTGAATCAATCCCAGACCGCGACGCTTGGCGGCGGCAGCGACGTAGTATTCATCCGACAACAAGACCGCTTCCTGCGACTCGCCTTCCGGCTTGTCGGGCAGATTGACTTGCCAACCCCGCTCGAACTCTTCCTGACATCGGTTGAGGAGGTATTTGCGGAACAAGGCGCCACCGACCACGGGATTTCCAGCTTTGTCTTTGATCGTCTCGTCGCGGATCTCGGTGCTCATGGAAGTCAACATCTTGGCGCAGAACTGCGCGTACATGCCAGCCCAGTGAGCCTCGTCGCAAGCCTTTTCAAACGTAAGCTGGATGACCTGTCGCAATGTCCGGCCATCAGACTCGTTCTTGGATTGTGCGGCAATCTCGAGGATCTGGTCGGAAATCTTGTCGAACTTCTCCGGTGTCATCTTGTTGAGCGCGGCCTTGACCTTGCGCTGCACCATATCCGGCAGCATGTTCCCGCTCACATCGTGCTGTGGTTGGATGGTCTGAGTAATGCTCGTCGGCTTCCAGCCTGTACCGCTCTTTTGGAGCGGAGCGACCTCGATATGAGCAGTAAGCGGCATCTTCGACGCCATCTCGGCCTCCTCCCTCTTGCTCATCGTGCGATCGCCACGGCGACTGCCGCGGCCACCTCCACGGGTGTTCGCCCGATTCGGTGAGTTAGGCCCTTGCATATTGCCCATTGCTTGGAGTGAGTTCGTTCGGCTCATGCCGACAGAACCCATGCCACCGAGTTGGCTTGGGGCGCGACCCATTGGAGGAATGGGGCCCATACCCGGTCGAGGAGCGGCACCTGATGCGAGTGCAAATCTTTCCGCAGAAGTGGTGCCGACCGGCAGCGTCCTTGCTGGACCGCCGCCAAAGTTACCCATGGAGCCGCCGAAGCTATTGGTGGGTTGGCCAGCGCCAGGACGGCCAGATGCTGAGCGGCCAACGTTGCTGGACGGAGTGCGAGCCGATGCAGATCGAGAGGCGTCATCGCTTGGGCCGAGAGTCTCGCGGATCTTCTGGTCCCAATCAACGGACGGCTTCTCCTTGAAGACGTTCTGGAATTGGAGCAAGAATGCCTTGTCGTACGCTCGAGCGTTGCGCGATGCGGTCTGATTGAGCGCCAGGTTGGGCGACGAGAAGCCGTCGGGATACTTGGCCTCCTCCTTGAGGTCGAGGAAGCGAGCAGACTTGAGCGCCTGCATACCAGGAGTGGGCTCCGACGGTTCCACGCGTTTGGAGACGGTCTCGAGCTTGAGAGGATTCGGCTTGGGCTTAGCGGCAGCCGGTCGTGCAGCAGCGCTGCCGGCAGGCTGGGCTGGCGGCGCCATGGTGGGAGGCTGATCGGCTTCCTCGGACATTGGTGTCTCTGTGCCACTGTCTGGCGCAGAGGCACCCGGTCCGAGTTGGGGCTTCTTAAGCGCCGCGAACATGTCCTTCGACGACTCCTCGGCCGTATCATCAGCTTCTCCGCCAGTAGCGGTCTCTCGTTCCCGCTCTCTCTCTGCCTCACGCTCTTCGGCTTCGCGCTCTTGTCGCTTGAGCTCTTCATCCGCCTTGGCAGCTGCCTCCTTCGCTTTCTCCGCGGCCGCATCTTTCTCAATCTTCCTCTTCTCCTGGAAAGCCCGCTCGCGTTCCTCTTCTTCACGCTCGGCGGCTTCCATTTCCGCAATCTCCCGTTCGAGTCGCTCGTCCTCGGTCTCTTCCTTGGGCTCGTCCTTGGACTCGTCCTTCTTCTCATCCTTCTGAGCAAGGCCTTCAACAGCCGCCTCTGCGCTCTCGGCGGCTTGCTTGTCACCAGCATCAACCGCAGCAGCCTTCTCAGCTTCAGCGGAAGCCTCGACAACAACCTCCTTTTGCGCTTCTTCGGCAGGCTTTGTTTCAGCCACGGGCCCTTGCTTGGCCTTTTCAGCCTCCTCAGCCTTCCGCTTCTCCTCTTCCAGCTGCCTCTTGACCTGCTCCTGGAAAGCAGTCTTGGTCTCTTCGGCAGACTTGGTAGGCGGCTTGCTCTCAGGGCGACTTTGCTGGGCGCTCGGCACTCTAGGAGGCGGCGTGGGATTGCTCGGTGTTGACACGATCAGCGGAGCACCGGACGGTGCAGCTGCTGCAGCTGCAGCTGCAGTCGGCTGGGGCTTCGGCTTCTCGAAGCTGATAGCGTTGCCTTGCGCATCGGTGATCTTGATGGCGCTCGACTTCTTCGGCTTCACAAATTGGGACTGAGAAGACTGTGGAGGCTGCGCTTGTGCACTGCCAGAAGCTTGCGCCGGTGGTGCTTGCTGCATTGAAGGCGTCTGAGGTTGGCCCATTGCAGAAGGTGGTCGTTCAGAAGCCTGGGACGCGGTTCGCGACATTTGAGGGGGGTAGAACGGTGGCGCACCCGACTGTGCGTTGAAGGGAGTCGAGTATCTGGGGCTCGGCGGCGGTTGCTGACCGTACCAGTACTGCGGGTAGTAGCCGGATTGCGGATCGAAGTGTGGGTACATGCCCTGCTGCTGTGAAGTCATATTTGTTAGTCTTGGATCTTTTGAATCTGCAGGTGCACTATCGAGCTGGGATGCCGACGGCGACAATTTGGTCCGTGTCCAACAGGATGGGCCTCGTAAGCAACGCGAACAAAGAAAGGGGATATTTACAGGATGCTGCTGAGGTCCCATTCCTGGGTAGCCTCCGTATTGCATGTGCTGGTTGCCCGACATCTGCTGCTGCGGCATGTTAGGCTGAGCAGGGTTGACGGCGGGGCTGTTCCTCCCGCGCTGCTGGAAGGGTGAGCCGGGAGCCATCTGCTGCTGGAACTGCTGTTGCGGCATCGGTCTGGATGGGTTGGACGGCTGCCGGAAGTTCTGCGCTGGTGAAGGCGCACCATAAGGCATGGGCTGGGGATAGCCGCGGCCGCGACCGTTGGGCGGGACGAAGTTGCGGTTCATCGCGCTCGGGTCGCCTTGCATAGACTGCGAAGATTGTCGTCGCTCATGTATGGGGATGCCGGGGCCCAATTGGCTCTGTGGCATTTGGACTTGACGGGACTGCAAACGGGGTTAGCAATGAGGTCATCCAGCAAAATCATTCGGTGTGGACCTACTTGCTCAGCGTCACCTCCCAAGCTGCCGAACGTCACGCCGTTGTTCTGACTCGGCTGTGAGCCGGACAGGGTCAGGCGACCACCACTGCTGAGAGGTGGCTGGTGCGGGATGGGAGACGGCGAGTGAGAGGGGGAGATGACACGAGGATTGCCGTGTGGGGTCGCCAGGGACGCATTCTGCGACTGATGTGGGAGGCTGGCGTTGGGCAGCGGCGAGCCTTGTGAATTCATCGAGCCGAAGTTGATAGCAGGACGAGCGTTGACGCTGACGGGGCCGCCGTTGGGGGTGTAACCCGTGGCGCCGGAAGCGTTGATGACCACGGACGGCTTCCTCCCGTGGTCTGCGGTGTTTGGAGCGCCGTTGGGAACGGCACTCACGGCTTGTGAGCCTCCTTGCGCCATCTGGGACGATGTGACTCCATTCACCGGCGAAGCAGTGGCAGACTTTGCATTCTGGGAGGGCGCGGAGACTCCTGCCGGAGCGGGGGGCGTTTGTGTGGTGGCCGTGATTGCGCTTGCGTAGGAGCGGGCAGGCTGCTGTGCCGGCACAGCTCCTGGAGTGGATGTGGGGTATGCGGAGGCGGTAGAGGGGGCGGGCGCTTCGTTGGGCGTCGTGGTGGTGGATGGATGCTCGGACGTTGGGGGAACGATGCTGGTCATGAGTAGACTGAAGTCGGACAACCGGCGCGTGGCGTGGTGGCAGTTGGAGCGGTTTCAGTCAGTCGTTACACAGTAAGTGACAGTGAGGGCGGCAGTCGGAGTCGAATGCGGTGCGCCGAGGGGACTGCTTTCGCACGTCGTGGCGACGGGGAGTGGAGAGGGGCGAGGCCTTGCGAGTCGTCGTGCGCAGTGAAGGCCGGAGACTTTTCTCGACCGTGACGGCGCGGGGGCGCGACACGGAGGGTGAAGGAAGGGGGGATCGGGCAGTTCCTGCAACGGGGGGTTGCGAGGAATGCGATGCGGGATGGTGTCTGTGTCGATGGGAGTTCCAGACACGCGACCTCTAGGACAGAGGAGATGATGGGAGGGTTGGAAAAGGGAACGGGTTTGGGGAATTTTTCTCACACAAGCCCGGTTAAGGTTTCGGGTAGGCAGCCCCTAGATTCGACGGCTCTTGGCACTAGCGGCTCTCCCTCGTCATATGCCTTGTTGGCGGATGATGGAAAATGCAGCTGCACAGGCGAGGTCACGTTGACAGTGGAATACCAGACACACTGGATGGTCAGGTAGTGCAAACGGCGGGTGGGAGATATTTTAGTTGTTGCTCGGAGCGAAAAGGCGCACGGTGCGACGTTCGCTCGAATACGTGGGGCGAGCAGCATCTCCCATTTTCGACCCGTCCGGCACCGAACCCCATCCGTCACAAAGAACAGGCGACAATATTACGTGGTAGGCCAGGTTGTGGCATCGAATGGCAGTGTCGCGATGAGTCAGAAGTCCACGGTGACACCAGACGGGCGAAGCATCGAATGGATGACCAACAGCCCGCAATCACATGCGGCTACTGCTTGCTTGCTGCCATCCCATACGGAGCAGACGGCAGCTGTGCATGTACCTGTTCAAGAACACGCTCACATGCAGCGTGGTATCATCGATATTCTCACGCTCGCACGCACGGGTGAAGTATCCGGGAATGCCTCGCCCTCCTCCCCATCCACAACACATCGCCCTTAACCTCCCCCCGCTAGCCTCACTACTGACTTGCACCGTCCTGTCTGTCCCCAAGAAATCCTTCGGGGGCAAGGAGTCGTGGCCATGGGTTCATGCAAGCCCCCCGCGAGCTTGGCTACGTCCACTCCATCTGCCGCTTCGCAGGCGACGCCCTTCCTCCCGCGCCGCATGCAGCGTATCATGCCGCATGCATAGACGATTTCCAGCATCCCTGTCGGATTGATTGGCTGGTGACGCGGGGACTTGCACCCCACGCCACGCTTGCCACCCGCGCGCACCGCCACACGCGCATATATTCTCCGCCAATCGTCGTCACTCAGGAACTTGACTGACAACAAGGCAGAGAATGTAGACGCGACCAGGACAGAGGCACGAGGTGTACTATAAGCCATTCATCTTCCTGTCCACGCCTGGCTATCGAATACTTGCTCCCCGGCCCCATCGTTTGGTCGGGGAAATGACTGTCTCTGAAGCCTCGCTGGATGTGCCTCGTATCCCGGTGCTGCTCGACTGCCTTCATTCCTCCACGTCGATGGCGTAGTGTGATGATACTGTAGATACCTATCCGACACTGGCGTCGAAGCAATGGGCGGCCGATGCTGGTACGGCGCGTGATACGTGTACCAAGGACTCTCACTTTCTGCCGAACGTGTTAGTGTTGATGAACCCGCATACTCAGTCTGTTCATTTGCTTCCTTACCCAACGCCCTCACATTTCCCCCCATTCCGTAAGGAGGAGATCTTTCGTCTGTCACTCCATACATATACCCTTCTGCCGACATCGATCCGAAAGTATGGGCTCGAGCGCGCGTGATAGTAGTAGTAGGAGTGGTGACTGGTCCAGGCATCATCTGCGTAGCACTGCCCCAACTCCCAGGGTGCTGCTGTTGCGGCGGCTGCTGCTGCTGCTGCTGTTGATATCTAGCCTCGGGAGCAAACGCGCTCCGAGTCAGCGGAACATGTCGAGTCGCATCGAGATTCGCGCTCATCGTCCTCGAATGTCCCGCTCCAAACACCGGAGGCGAGTACATCGTACTCGAAGCCGATCCCAACGGAACAGCACTGCTCGTCGCCAACGCAGAGCCCGTCAAATACGGCATCGACGTCCCCGCACTCGACACATTTTGTGTTTCTCTTCCGCTCGTCTCCTGCCCTGCCAAGCTCGTCCAGGCCGTCGAATGCGACCGCCACTCCCCCCCGCTCAGCGGCAACAAATGCGCCGATGCGGACGACACAGCAGCCGGGTCGGAATTCGATCGCAGCGGAGGAGCCGGGCGAGGGTGCAGTGCTTGCTTCATATCGAAGTCTGCGGGCAGGGCGCGCGACCTCTTCATGCGTTCTTGGTCATCAGTCGTTAGTCGTCTCATTTTCGCTCGTCTGGAACACATCCTCATCGTTAGCTGTTGCCGTCGAGTGGGTAATGGAAGGCAGTCGTGGCCTACCGGTTCTGAAACCAAACTTGCACCTGTCGGGGTGTAAGTCCGGGGATCTCTCGCGACAGACGCTCACGGTGAGCAGTGTCGGGGTGCGATTGTTTGGCGAATTCGCTCATGAGGTAGCGCGTTTGACTATGCGTGAGCCTGATGAGAGGGGTCAGCATCGTTTGCGACGGCTTGTGAGAGGCAGGGAGATGAACCGAAATCGTTGAGATCTTCGTTTGTGTTCCCTCAATTCCGCTACCGTCACGGTTCTGGGAGCCGTTGATTCGTCTGGCTCGTTGACTGTACCTTCTGTATCCTGGCCAAGGACACGCTGTGGTGGATCGCTGGCGCGAGGGTCTGTCGCAGTCTCGTTCCAAGAGATGGGTGGAATTGAAGACGCTCCTGTAGTCGGGTCAGTCGATGTAAACGCACTCCATACGCCCCGTGCGCGTCGTCTTCACCTTCTTGATGTCCATAACTGTCGTAAGATAGCCGATGGCCCCGACGTGCGGAGCTTGGAACGAATGGATCGACGAGGAGAGCGTTTTGCAAGCTTGCGTGCGTGGTCTGTAACGGTGGATAGAGGACAGGCTGTCTCTCCCATGAGGAATAACTCGAGGCCGACTGCCACTCGCCCACTGTTCCCGCTGATGCGGCCAGCGGAACGATTGAGCGTGACCGGGCGTCAACAGTCCGACTTCTGGTCTCGGGCATTCGAGGACTGGCTGGAGGCGACGGAGGCAGGATTGACTTGTCTCCAGTCATTGAAAAGATGGGAAGAGGAAAGGTGCAGTGTTGAGATCCCGTCCTGTCAGAGCACCGTAGTGCCTTGCTGACATTGTTCGCGGTCAAGTCGGATGTCGTCTTCCTGTCAAGCAAGCGCAATCGGGGTGTCAGAGGTGGTCGACAAGCATCGCAAAAAGCCGGGCCGCGACACGAGGCTGCTGGGCAACGATATATAGATGAATGCGGGTCCTTGACCTGTATGCAACAAGGCAGGCGGCCTCGCTAAGCAGAAAAGGAAGCCGTAGCAACAACAACGGGAGATGATGAGATTGTCGACAACAGTCCGGGGTCCTTCCCAATATCAAAGCAATGTAACTCTATTGCCGGGAAGTGGGATCAAGGACCGCACCGACTACGGCCCCAGCCAGGCGGATAACAGACAAGGCCCCGTCGCGGTAGACGCCAGGCGCGGAAAGCATGCAGACGGCTGCAGCCCATGCCTGGCCGGAGGTCTGCCCTCATACATGCCTAGTGGATCGCCGTGCGTCAACGGAAAGGCCCAGAGCCGCGCAGAGGGCAGGGAAAAAACAAAGCATGACGCCGGATTACCTGCAGTAGTAGCACCCACCGCTCGGTTCGACCTGGCCGAATTGATGCCGGTGGCTGAGAGGAAGAGGTCCTGGGGTCATTTCAAACGTGAGGAATAGCCGGATCTGGACATATTGGAACCCCGGGGTGGCTCCTTCATGCTTCAGAGGTGCGTGTGATAGCGCCAGCAGCGGCAGGCCCCACACCGTAATTGTCCGAGTCCTTTCTACTATCAATGCGACTAGCACGACATCCAGGCGTGTGATGCTTTTTGGGCAGGTGATGGTCATCTCGGTAAGGCGGCCAGGAGTCTGGATTGTACACTCACCAGACGGACAGCCGTGGGAGCGCGAGTCGACCAGGAAACGCGGCATCTCGAGTGTTCACGAGGGCTGTGGATGAGTAGGGTGGTGACCCAAGGCGAAACAGACGCCCAACGGTCGCGCGTCCCTGCATGTCAGGCCTCATCCCCGGGGTGTCGAGGTGAGCTCCCCGGCTCCGAGCACCCTTGCAAGCATGATGGATGGTGGGAAACGGAGCAACTTCCCATCCAAGGCAGCTTTGGTCGGAAAGTGGGAACTTACATGGGCACCACGTGCAAGGAAGACAGTGTCGATCTCTTCGTCCGAGTGCTGATCGACGGTCGGTTGAAGGTGAAGTGCATGCGACCTTCCTATGGCGGCAGCTCGATTCGACTTCTCTCAGCCGCAAATTCTTGCTATGCCGGGTGCTGCGCGCGCCAGTCGAGCAAGGATTGTTTTAGGCGCGTTGGCGAACTGGGCCGCCGTCATTTAACATGGCATGCAAAACAAGTAACGCGGAGATTTGAAGTGTGTCAAACGAGAACGGTCGGTGTTTGATCGTGAAACAGCTGTGCCGTTGACGACATGCGGCGAGGCCCGCCTTTTCCTAACGGTCGTGCATGCGACATGACGGTCATCTCCCAACGGCCATGCTTGGACTTTTACCTCACCTTGTTCGGCCGTCCTGAATGCCAAGGCAACAAGTTTTACCGAAGCAATGAATGTTCGAAGTGTAGCGTGCAAGGTCGATTGAACATGGTAGCCCACACGGGCTTGCAAATGGCAATTTGTAGCTCGACCTGGGGTGTGTGTTAATTAATATCAGAAGGAATGGTCGAGATTCAACTTCGGTAGCGGAAGGTCTGGTGCGACTCTACTGCACTGCAGTGCCTTCATCAGCAACCTCTGACAGAGCCTCTGATGGATCCACCGCCGTCTCCGTCGCAGTGCCTGGTTGTGAGGTCTCCTCTATTGCCATTGACGAGTCTGCCTCGCCGTTCCCTTCACTCTCAGCCGGTGTCTCCTCGACATTCGCCTCGGCACTGTCTTCAGCGGCCTCGACTTCCTCCGCAACAATGCCTTCTGCGGCCTCTGCCTCCGTAGCAATAATTCCATCGGCAGTCTCGATGCCATCATTCGAATCCGTATTCAAAACCACCTCGGCTTCATCCGTAGCCTCCTCCTTCGGAGTGTCCTCCTTCACAGGCCGAAACACCGCATCCAGATCCTTCCCAGGCTCAACGCGGTCCAACAGCCCCAATCGACCCGCTCTCGCTTGCCGCAGAATTCGCCATCGCTTATTCGCCATTGCATTCTCCAGCATGGCTTTCTCATCGTCATCCATCGCCATGTCTAGATCTAATTCGTCGTTCTTGATGCCGTCGATGAGCTCTTCGATAGTCGGGATCGTATATCGCGCGGGATCTTTCAGCGTCTCCAAACCGCCACCGCTTCCTTCCTCTAAGAAAAACAAGTCCATCGCACCGACTGGCTTCTCGGGCACGCGCCGGATCTTCGTCGCTTCTTGCGCTCCCTTGCGAGCCTCCAGTTCGGCCTCGGCAGAGATGGCATCGCGGACGATGGATGGACAGCTTTCGATCTTCCATCGCACCCAATTCTTATCACGCGCCAATACTGTCTCGACCATGCGATTGAAAAGCCTCCCTTCCTGCGTCGAGGACAAGTAACTCGTGATGGTTGATCGAGTGGCGGTGGCCCACTTCGTGTCCTCCTCATTGAGAGTGAAGCTGTGGAGCATAGCTTTGTTTGTGGGGTTCAAAGTCGCCAGCGTCTTCTTCGCTCTCTCCGTCAGAGAGACGAGAAAGTCAATCAAGATGAGCGCTTGCACCAGGATGTGTCGCTGGAATGCGAGATCGCTCAGCTCTAGATCGAAAAGGTCGCGGCTGGTCAAGTACTTGGGGTTGTAGTTGTCCACGAAGTGGTCGCTATCACCGTTGCTTTCGACGCCCATGTCGCTGTGCTCTCCCAATTTGCGCTTCGTCCCTCGTTTGCCATCCTCTGTGGCCTTGGTCTGCACCACTGTCGATGTGCTCTTGAACTTCGCGATCGTGCTGCCGAGGGCCCTTTGGAACGCTTGGAAATTGACGTCTGTGAAGAGTCTGGTGGGGTCGGAGAAGTCTTGTTGCAGTCGCCAAAACATCGGGTAGAGCTCGTTATTAGAAAGCACTTCCTCCTTCGCCTTCTTGGGAGCCGCTTTGGCTGGGATCGCTTTGCCGCCAGGTTTGGTTGGAGGCTGAGGCGTAGCAGCTTTCGGGGTATCAGGCTCAGTTTTGGCCGTCTTCACATCCACCTCCATCTGATCTCCATTTTGCTTGGTGGCATCATCTTGAACCTCGAACTTGGTTGTGTTCTCCACATGAAATTCGCCGCGAAGATTGACGGAGCTCTTGTCGCCGAGGGGGAATGTCTGAAACAGGAAAAAGAAGACCCGGCCACAGAATATGGCATCCTCGGCCCTGCTGAGCCGGCGTAAGAGCTCGTTGCATGCTCGCAAGAAGACGAGGTTTTTCTTGTGAAAGTCTTTTTGCGCAAGCCTTTCGCGGCGCGACTCGAGGTAGTCAAAGACAGTCCTGCATCCGCGAGTGGTTTGGCTGTCCAGGAGCTCTTCGATGAGCCAACACACAAGCTCCGGCGTGCACCTTCCGAGGTCTCCACATAGTAATAATATGTCGAGGAGGTTCCATACTTCCACAAAAGCGGGAGCGTCAATGTCCGTAGAGCTGATTAAAGCGTAGAAGATTTCGCGCGCCGCCATTTCAACAGTGGTATTTCTGTAAGCTTGCTCGTGATCTTCTTCAAAGTCGTCCTGGAGTCCATCTGCTGCGTTCCGAATCTCACGGGTGGGTAACGGAGGTTCAACGCTTACTTCTGGCTTCAGGCTCCGCGCGTGCTCCAGGAGGGCCTGCAACCGGCCTGTGACAGCCACCACAGACGGGAGCTGCGCGGCCGTGGCCATCGTCATCCTTCAAGGAAGACGGAGGCCGGTGGAGAAGTCGCAGTCCAGCTTCATCAGTATAGAATTTTGTGCTTGTTTGCGTGCAGGTTCTGGCGAGCGTGGCTGGCAGCGCTTTCGGCCCTGCACGATTTCGACTCTCGTGGATTTCGTAGATGGCGCGTTTTGGCTGACGTCGGCAACTGTTGTGCGATGCTGTTGGAAACTGAGGTTCAGGTGGCCTTGGTGTCTGCGCAGTGAAGTCCGGCGCAGCCAAAGAAAGTTCAATCAGATGCGACGCACGGACCCCATCGCGTCTCCCAAACCGCGTTGCCAGAACCATCAACCATTCGCACACGAGACATACACATCTCGCATTTCACCGCGTGAGAGACCGCACATTTGCGCCCAAAATGCCTTCAGCAACAACCACCAACCCAACGACAAGTTCGCACGACGAAAACGGGTTCACGACCTACTTCGACGACGCAGTAGAAGACTTCCTCAAAGACCTCCCACTCGACAAAGACAACGCCTCCGCGAACCGCAGCAATGCACGAGCCGAAGAAAGCACAACGAAAGACATCGACGAAGAAGTGCGCATCAAACGCGCGCGCCGCCCGACCGCCAAACTCGACGACACTCGCCTCCTCTCATCCAACGGCATCCCGCGCCTCCGCAAAATCTCCAAAACGCGCCTCAAGTTCCGCGGCAAGGGGCACGAGTTTACGGATATTGCGAACTTGCTGAGTATGTACCAGCTGTGGCTGGACGATTTGTTTCCGAAGGCGAAGTTTAGGGATGCGTTGGGTATGGTGGAGGCGGTGGGGCATAAGAAGCGGTTGCAGGTTATGAGGAAGGCGTGGATTGATGAGACGAAGCCGTTTAGGAATAACGAGACGACGGTGGAGGAAGAGGAGGTGCGGATGAGTGGTGGACTTCCGGGCGATACAGGCAGAGGGGCAGACGCGGAAGCTGAAGAGGTAGGGGTTTCCGGTGTGGTGACGGCGGCGCATTCAACATCAATCGATGCTCCGGATGATGATGAGCTGGATGCCTTGTTGGCGGAGAACACCAACGCTACAACAACTCAAAAGGCGAGCCAGCCTCCGCCACAGAGGGGACCGTTCGAAGAGGAGGACATAGACGATGATGAGCTGGAGGCGTTACTCGCCGAGGAGCCCGAAGCGAACACAGTTGCAAAGCAAGCCAGTGCGCCCATGAGCAATGACAAAGCCACGGGAAGGACACCACCAAGAGAAGACGACTTTGCAGACGAAGAAGACGCCATGGCAGACATGGACTTGTGGTGAGACTGGAACCGCTCAAGCTCATAATTTGTGACTCCTTATGATAGGTCTAGACTGGAAGCACGCAATGATCTGACTTCGTTCCGTGGCATCTCCACGAAGGACAAGCCAGTACGTACAGTTACAATCTGCTGACGAGAAAATCGAACGCCGCGCCATGCCATGCACATGAATGTCTATTCCAACGTCTAAGCGTAGAAGTTGACCGTGTCCTTCTTCTTCGCCTGCACCTCCGCAATAGCATCGACGTAGTGCTCATGACTGATCTTCGAATGTCCCGTCCTCAGCGCAATCATGCCAGCCTCGACACACACCGCCTTGAGCTGCGCACCGCCGAACTCATCCGTACTTCTTGCCAGCTCGGGCCAATTGACCGCATCGTCTACCGTCATCTTCCGGCTGTGGATACGCAGGATCTGGGCGCGAGACTCTTCGTTGGGCAGCGGGAACTCGATCTTCCGGTCCAGACGACCGGATCGGAGGAGGGCAGGATCGAGCACGTCGACGCGGTTGGTGGCTGCTAAGACCTTGACGCGATCATCGGAGGCGAAGCCGTCGAGTTGGTTGAGGAGTTCCAGCATGGTTCGCTGCACTTCGCGATCACCGCTCTTGTCGCTATCAAAACGCTTTGTGCCGATCGCGTCCAACTCGTCGATGAAGATGATTGATGGTGCCTTCTCTTTCGCCAACGCGAAGCAGTCTCGTACTAGCTTGGCGCCATCTCCGATGAACATCTGTACGAGTTGCGGACCAGCGAGTTTGAGAAAGGTTGCTTCGGTTTGTGCGGCGCATGCTCGGGCGAGGAGGGTTTTGCCGGTACCCGGAGGACCGTACATCAACGCGCCTATGGGGTAGGATTAGCATCGGCGGTGACTTCAGTGGCATGAGCGGATCTCACCTTTTGGTGCCTTGATGCCGATCTTCTTAAACCTCTCCGCCTCCTTCATCGGCCACACAACAGCTTCCACAAGCTCTTCGATCTGCTTGTCCAAACCACCGACATCAGTGTACTTCTCCGTAGGCTTCTCATCCACTTCCATGGCCTTCACTCTGCTGTCGTATTCCGCCGGAAGGGTGTCTAGAATCAGATAGGAGTCCTTGTTCACGCCGATGAGATCCCCGGGCTTGAGCTTCTCGTGGTCTACGAGACCGATAAGAGGAAGGAAGATGGTCTGGCGCGTACTCGTTTTGATGACTGCTGATTTGCCAACGCGAGTGGCGTCGAGATCGATGTTTGCGCCCTCCTCGGCCGCTTCGGCAGTGACGTCGAGATCGAGGATTTCGACAACGTTACCAACGAGGTATGGTAGTTGTCTAGTATCAAGAGTCGTCAGTGGGATGGGCTTTCTTGAACACAGTCTGCGCAAGGATAAGTCTTACCGATTATTGTCAATCTTATCCACATTGTCCTTGATCTTGTCATGCATCGCTTGCTTCTCATGCTGGAGGCGGTTGAACTCGCTCTTCATGATGCGTGTGTCGTTCTCGATCAGTCGTCTCCGCGCAACGATGTCTCGTGTGCTAGAGTTGAGGATCTCCGCATCTATCAGATCCTCCTCTTCCTCCTTCTTCTCGTCCTCCTCCTTTTGGCCTTCCGCATCTTTCATGTCGGCGTCTGAGGATTGTGTGGGCTTCTTCTCATCCTTGTCCTTGTCGTCTTGATCCTCCTTCTTACCATCACGCTCCAAATCATCTAACAACACACGTCAGTCGATGAATCTATCGTGTTTGAAAGAGAGCACAAACCTAGGTCTTCCAACGTAGACATGACGGGCAGACGCGGCGGACCGATGAATTCGATAGGTTCTGACTTCGATCGACTTGTTTGGAGGAGGTGTGAGCGGAATCTGATCGGAGATGGCGATGATGAGACTGGTTGATGACGCCGAAGAAGTGTAGGTAATGTGGACGTTTAAGCAGCTGGAGGCGGCCAGAGTGTTGCGACACATCTAGAAGAGGACCGAGCTTCCATGCCCGCCCGGCCCGTCCCGCCGAACCCTACCGGCACATCCCATCTCGTGGCATTGACATGAACTTCACCCCACGGAGTTCAACGAGAGCACACATACTTGGCCGTCCACGGTTCGTCGAGAACCTGGACGCTATACGATCATGATAGGAGAACCGCTTTCTCGGCGATGCGCCGCGCAGTATGTGAACAGTCAGCAACGCCTCGCTTCCCTGCCGCTGACACCACCGCACCAGGCTGTCTTCTTCTGCCAGGAAGACGACGAATCCGCGGCGTCTCCCGCAAGTCTGGTCAGCAAGTTATGCCTCACAGGCACCAGATCAAGTCAATACCTGGCCCAAAGGAATTTCATTGGAGAGGCAGCATGCGCGGATGATTGTAAGCCATGCCAGCCTGTCAACTCCGTCGGAGCATTTGAATGACCGAGAGTACACAGCGACCAGTCCCTGTCGTCTTGTCAGGAGCGCACGACCGGCTTATTCGAGTGAATCGGACTTCGCTTGAGGTGCAAGGACAATCGTCTGCAGATGCCTCATACATACCGATGTATGGAAGTGTGCTTTCCCCGTGTCTAGTCTACCGTACTGATATTCGATAGATCCGGTAGATGGCTAAGGTCAGATTGCGGATACGCTATAACAGCTGTAGCACACGTGCTGACTTTGCAGGGATAATTGTGGTTGTAACCAGTGCCGTAATCCAGAGACCGGTCAGCGACAAATGAACGTGTTCAAGGTATCGTTGATCATCTTATCCCCCGTCTGCAACCACTGACTAGTTCTAGGGCGTTGTGAATTGCGACATTGCACGAATAGAAACAAGCAAAGGAGGCGCCCTGATTCACGTCACCTGTACGAACCACCATGTCCTCCCTGTACATTCTCCTAATGTTGATGATTTCCTGCATGATTAGTCGGCGATGAACACCAAACGACATTCACCCAAGAACAGCTACGGCTGCGAAGTCATTCCGAAACCCACTACAAGAGACACGGAATAGTGCAGTAAGTGAGACTTTGGCCCTATCCGGCACGATAAGGATGGCTGACATCCGTCAAGACCGACGATGTGGAACGCTGGCATATCGTCTGATCCCCCAAGCGTCGAATTTGCGAGTGTAGAGAAAGAAGGAGTTGGTCTGCTTCTTCAAAAAATTGTATGTCCGCTTCGACTTTTTTGTTGATCGCTATTGACCCATCTCCAGCGCGTGTATGGATTTTGTTTCGTCGATGGCATGCCTGCCACACCAGAAGCAACGGAATCTCTCCTGACAATGATCGGGCCGATTCGAAACACGCACTATGGTAAGATGTCCTCCCCTTTGCCATGGTCCTGATACTCATCCGTCTGCTCGTAGGCGGCTTCTACGACTTCACGTCCAACCTGTCGTCCAAAGACACAGCCTATACAAATGAAAGCCTTGAGCCGCACACCGACAACACCTACTTCACCGAGCCCACGGGCCTACAGGCACTTCATCTCCTCTCCCACACCGATGGCAGCGGAGGTCAGAGCTCTTTGGTGGATGGCTTCGGCGTTGCAGCTCAGCTATACGAGAGTGACCCCAAGGCGTATAGATTTCTGAGTACCTACGGTGTGCTTGGGCATGCGAGCGGAAACGAAGGGATCAGCATCCAGCCTTCCCATGCCGTGCCAGTCCTGTCTCATCACCCAAGGATGGGTTTTCTCGAGCAGGTACGCTGGAACAATGCCGACCGCGCGGGCATCGACGGCAACTTCACTGCGGTGGAGAAGTGGTATTCCGCTGCTGCGTGAGTGTTGAAAGAGTAGCCTTTGTCTGCAGTTGAGAGTCTCATGCTGACCCTTGTGTAGCAAGTTTGATGCGCTCATCAGCAAGCCGGAGAACCAGTACGTTTTCCAACTCCAGCCTGGCAGGCCTGTGATTTTTGACAACTGGCGCTGTCTGCACGGCCGGACGGCTTTTACGGGGAAGCGAAGGATGTGTGGTGGCTACATCAACCGGGACGACTTCATTTCCAAGTATCGCGCAACCAACATGACAGAAGAGGACATTCGCGCCTCGACTGTGACCGGGTAGGGATTGGATTTTGGACTTGGACCGCCTTCTCATTCTTGACCTACGTCCAGGAAGAGTTCAAGCTGGTCTATCAGCAGACGTCTGTAAGCCCGGTTTGCTGTGGACCACCACTACTTAGGAAACAGGGCAGGAAAGAGCGCCGTGATGCCTTCCTGCTCGAGAACATCACAAACCCTCTGCCCTCCATACCCATGCGCAAAATCCTCCTGCGCATCCAAGTTCCCCGATTTCATGCAAAGGAGTGTACGACCTAGACAAGATCAGATCGTCAACAAAAGCACTAGAATTCATCTCCATCTCAATTTGACAGCTTACCATCCGTCCCCTCATCGACTGCACACCTCCCCACAGCCTCCACCACCGTCTCAATGGGCGTCCATGGCAACACAAACCCCGTCGCCTTACTCGGCTCCTCCACATTCTCAATCTGATGCACCTTCTTCGTCAACGGCGTCAACACATACCCGGGCGCGACATTGTTGATCCTCGCATTGACCTTCTTCCCCTCGCCGCGAATGCTGCGGAACAAGCCTCGGACGCCGTATTTGGACGTCGCATACCCAGTGTTGTAGGGGAGGTCCATGTAGCCCGTCATGCTAGAGATGAGCACGAGCGATTTCCTCAACGAGGCTGACGAGCCGCCGGAAGATGATGACGCAGACGGCAGCCGGAAGTAGTGCAGCGCCAGGTAGGTAGACATGTACTCGCCAATAAGATTCACCTCGAGCGCCTTGTACGCAGGCTTCGCAGGCGTAGCCTCAGCAGCGGAAGACGGAGCCGGCTGATCGAGCACGAGATCCACGAGGCCTCTCCGCTCGCCATCCACGCCGGCGAATAGGACAGCTACATCGATCGTTTTGGACGGGGCGAATTCCGCGGCGTGCTTGAATGCCGCTGCCGACGACTCCCAGTCGGTGGTGTTGCATTTGACGAACGTTGCGCGCTCGCCGAGGTCCTGGGCGATACGTTGCCCTGCGTCTTCTTGCAGGTCGGCGAGGGTGATGTAGGCGCCATACTGGTAGAACTTGCGCGCGGTCGCTTCGCCTAGGCCGCTGGCGCCGCCGGTGATGATGACGGAGCGGTCTTTGAGGAGGTGCCAGTCGATGGGGGAGGAGGAGGACATTGTGTGATGGAGGTGATTGTTTGACGTTAATTACTTTACTTCAATACGGGATTGGACAGTTGTTGAATTGGATGGATTGGAAGGTGAGGAGAGGCGTTGTAGGGATACTGATCTGGCATCTGTGGAGGTACCTTGGCTGCTCGCCTTTCCCCTCACTTGGGTTGTTACCTGCACCCAGAGCCGAGAGCCTGATTACGCTTACGTGAACTGTCTCTTGGAATACTGTAAACAGCTGCGGATATCCTCTTCGTGCTCGATGTGTTGCAGAAGATACAGCAGACGGAGAAGGAAGACATGGATCTCCCTTCACCCGAACATCAGACACGCTGCCGAACCGCTGCTCCACTGGTTTCAAACCAGCCTTCTAGTCTGGCTCGACGGCTCGGCTTTCGATGCATGGAAATCTCGCAATCTTCCGGTCTTCACGTGCGCTAGTCTGTACTACGAGAGCACGATATCGCACGAAACGTGGTCTGCGCGCGGCGAGTCCCCGGAGTGGGATCGTCGTCGAGTCATGTCTCCTTTGGCGCAACAGTATAGCGTATTCCGGGGTCTTGCTCGGTTAGCCCGGCCATGCTGTTATAGCGTGCGCCGGTAATGATTCGGCGACAGGAGCACGCTATCAACGAGACTTGCGGGTCTGCTCAAGCATTGTGAGATGAGTTGATTCCCCTTCAACCAGTTGTATTGGAGGAGACGTATGATATAAGCAGTAGACAAGTCGTCATTGATATTCTCGACTTTGCAATAGGACGGCGGAGTAGAATGCCTATACTGATAAGAGGGGTGTTGCTGGACGCGATTAGTTGCCAAAGTTGGTACTCTAGCCTCCTGGTGCGACTGCATAAATTAGCAATCTCCAGCGCGATGCTTGTTGTAGCTTAAGCCGCCTAAGCTATCTTGCCTGGACTGACCCTGGGGAGAGATGAGTGTGGGGAGGGTGGAGTCGCGGGTGCGTGCACCACGCTGCTCCCAGCCCAGAACTTCATCGTCCTCCCTCGCTCCAACACCATCACGCCCTTGCTACAAACCCCCTCGCGTGCGCACCGTCCTTGTTTATCGCGGCTCATCTGGGATAGTTGCTCGCAATAGGAAGGTGACTATGCTCTCGTGCGGGTCTAGTCCCTCTGGACGGCCTCTAGCCATCCGATGAGAAGCGATCATGAGGCAGATAAAAGCAGCGATGGCCTCCCATCGTGAGTCGGTCTTGTTTCCCATCATCTCTTCCGCCTTCGGGTACACGTCGCTCGTTTCATAGGGTCTACGCAGAAGACTCCTTCACAATGCTCGCCCCCACGCTCCTTTCCTTCTCTACTCTCCTTTTGGGTGCTTTGGCATCTCCCCACGTTGTCCATGAGAAGCGCAGCATTCATACCGACCGCCAGTGGTCGAAGACCACCCAGTTGGACTCCAATGCAATCCTTCCTTTCCGCATTGGTCTGACGCAGGGCAATCTCGTACGCAGACTAGCCAACGTATAGGTGAAGATGATCACACTGACAATCCGATGTAGGAGCATGGAGATGGCTGGCTCATGGACGTCTCCGACCCCGCCAGCCCGAATTATGGCAAACACTGGACCTCTGCGCAGGTCATTGATGCCTTTAAGCCCAGCGAGGACACCATCCGATCCGTCCATGACTGGTTGGTCGAAGGCGGCATCGACTCCACTCGACACCGTCTCTCTGAAGGCCTGAACTGGCTGGAGTTCCACGTAAATTCCATATACTCAGCGTCGGGTTGACTACCGCTAACTCTCGACCACAGGCCACCGCGAGCGAGGCCGAGTCTCTGTTCAACGCCAAGTACCACGTCTTCACACATGCTGCTACCGGCACCCGTCACATTGCCTGTGACGAGTACAGCCTCCCCGCCCACATCCAGTCTCACGTCGACTTCATTACCCCGGGTGTCCATTTCGATGCCAAGACCAGAGACAACACCATCGAGATGTACGACGCTGAGGGCAACCAGCTCGAGAAGCGTGGCAACCCGTGGTGGCCGGGCCCGAACCACAGAGGCCCGCATTGGCCTGGCTGGCCCGGTTGGCCCGGCCCCGTCCCCCACAACCCCATGTGGCACCCGCACCCGGCTGCTAGCAACATTTGCAACGACTCGTTCGTGACGCCTTACTGCATCAGGTTGCTGTACGACGTGCCTACTGATCTCACTCCCGCCGAGGGCAACTCTGTTGGCATCGTCGAGGTAAGAAAGCCTAGGAGCCTTGTTGCAGTGGCAAAAAGCACTAACCCGTGACTTCCTAGTACACCCCGGAGACCTTCCTCCAATCCGACCTGAACACCTTCTTCAAGGCCTACGAACCGCAAGCCGTGGGAGAGGCCCCGAAGTTCGATTCGATCGACGGCGGTTACCTGTTCCGAGGCTACAATACGACGAACTCCTTCGGATACCTTGGTGAGCCGTCGCTTGACCTTCAATACGCCATGAGTCTGTTGTACCCGCAGAACGTGGTCCTCTACCAAGTCGGAGACCTCGCGGAAGCATCCAACACCTCCTTCAACAACTTCCTCGACGCCATTGATGCCAGCTACTGCACCTACGACGGCGGCGATACCCCCGGACTCGACGCGGTGTACCCGGATCCCTACCCAGGCCCCCACTCCTACAAGGGCAAGGAAGACTGCGGCACCTATGCGCCGGCCAAAGTTATCTCGACCTCCTACGGCTACGGCGAGTACCAATTGCCCGCTTCTTATGAAGTCCGCCAATGCCACGAGTACATGAAGCTGGGATTGATGGGCGTCACCTTCGCCTACTCCAGCGGAGACTACGGCGTCGGCGGCTACGGAGGCCAATGCGTGACCGCAGATGGCAACGTCACCGATGGAACATCTGGTATCTTCGTGCCAGACTTCCCCGCCAGCTGTCCCTACGTCCTGGCCGTGGGCGCGACTCAGATCCGCAATGGTACCAACAACGTTGCCGCCGCCATCAAAGCTGGTCAGCAGCCCGAGGTGGCCATGGAGCTCTACCTCACCCCCGAAGGCCTCGTCGGCACCGACTTCCCCATTGGCGCGAACCCCATCGGCAAGAACGTCTTCAGCTCCAGCGGCGGCTTCTCCAACGTCTTCCCCCTCCCCTCCTACCAGCAGTCTACCGTCACCGCGTACAACAAGAAGTACGCCCCCAACTACCCAGGCCAATACAACAACTCCGGCAACGCCAGAGGTAAGTTTCTATCCCAAGACGTAACCCCGCCATGCACTGACCGTTCAACTAAAAAAGGCATTCCCGACATCGCCTCTAACGGCGCCTGGCTCAGCATCGTCGTCAACGGCAACTTCTCCCAAGTCTTCGGCACCAGCTGCGCCGCCCCGACCGTCTCGGCGCTGCTCGGCCTCATCAACGGCGAGCGCATGAAGGCCGGCAAGAGCTCCGTCGGCTTCGTCAATCCCACGCTGTACGCCAACCCGCACGTGCTCAACGACGTTACTGCTGGTGGTAACCCCGGCTGCGGCACGTACGGTTTCAACACTGAGGTTGGATGGGTAAGTTGTTGTCATGAGTCTGCTTGTAGATGAGTTTGATGGACTGACGTACTCCTAGGATCCCGTCACTGGCTTGGGTACTCCGAACTTCCCCAAGATGCTGCAGCTCTTTATGAGTTTGCCATAGAGACGCTGGTGAGAGATGGACGTTACTTGCGATCTGGCCGAAGTGCCGACAAGATGGACACTTTGAAAGTCTTGCAGCAAAGAAGGGGCGTAGAAGGATCAGCTAGTTGTACAAATAGTCAGAAAATACACAATGAGGTACTATCGGTCTGCCTTTAACGTAAATCACCGAAGCCGCATAACTCGTGCTGTATGTGATTGATCTCACTCGGACCCACGTAGTAGGGCTGTCAGGTGGTCCAGGCACGTCACTCAGGCCTTGTTGCATGACTAGCACGATTCGATGCACATCAATAGATTCGGACTGCAGTACACTAAAATCGGGGTATCTCGCAGACCACACGCAATGCAAACAACGATGTTGAATCTTTCCATCCACCCCATTTTCCTCCTCCCTACTTCTCCCATCTAGATACTCGCCCGCCTCGGCGCCATAGTGCGCCGCAAATTCCGCCTCTCCTCCGTCTCCTCCTGCGCAGGCAACACGCCCTCCTCGCGCAAATCCGCCAAATACTTCTTCCCAAACTGGTACCCGAGCTGGTAAATCTCGTCAAACTTGCCAAAATCCAGGGTGCCGTAGGCGTCGATCGGGGGGCGCATGTAGCGGCACCCGGGCAGCGTTTTGGCGCGCTCGAGCGCATCGACGGAGCTGACGTACGCGAGGCGCGCCTGGATTTCGGAGAGCGTGGGGGGGTTCGGGTGCGAGGAGAAGGGGTTCCAGCGGTTCAGGCTGGCCCAGAAGCCGGACAGGGAGTCGCCGTAAGCTTGCGGGCGGTCGTCGTCCGGGGCGCCGACGTCGACGGCGAAGATGACGTCTGCGCCGAGGGATTTCATGTGGGACACTGTTAGGTTGTCGACGTAGCCGCCGTCGAGGAGCATGTTGCCCTGCTCGCACATGGGCGGCAGGAGGCCGGCGAGGGACATGGAGGCGCGCACGTAGCGCCAGACGTAGCCCGAGGTGTGGATTTCGGAGCGCGACTTGGTGATGTTGGTCGAGTTGCAGTAGAAGTCGAGCCAGAAGTCTTCGATCTGGCTGTTGCCGAAGGTTTTGAAGATGCCGCGGTTGAACTCGTGGCCGGTGGTGTAGGAGGCAGAGGGGTAGGTGAGATCGAGGGCGAAGCGCCACATGCTGCCCATGCGGCCGGCGAACTTCTTCACGCGCCCGTACATGGGCACCACGTCTGCGTCTTGGGCGTAGACGGCGCCGATGAAGGCGCCGATGGATGTGCCTCCGATGATGTCGATGGGGTAGCCTGCTTCTTCGAGAGCACGAATGATTCCGACGTGGGCGAGGCCACGGGCACCGCCGCCACCTAGGACCAGCCCAACCGACTTCCCACATAGCCTCCTTGCAAGACGATGGAAATCGCCCTTGAAAGGCGTCTCGGCTGAATACAAAGGAGTCTGCCGAACACGCCTGGACGTATACTTGTGGATTTCAGCCTGCAGCACTTGCACACGCTGCTTGAGGGCATTCTGGAAACGCTTGGGCAATCCGTGCACCGGCTGCTCAGGTGCCGTTCGAGAGAACATCTGCACATGGTGATGGCCGCCATTGACCCACGGCCGGTTGCGGAGCCACGAACGTGTCAAACCGGAAGGACAGTATCTCTCCGAGTGCAGCAAGACTAGCTCCTTTCTCGCCGTGGTCTTTGTCGTCAACATGAAGCGCTCATACTCGCCAATGCTGGGTGAGCCTTCGGCAAGTCCAACGAGTAGTATGCAGTCGGCCTGACTGATGCATGTTTCGGTCCAGGGAGACCCGACACTGGTATCGGCGACATACAACACCAGACCGTACTTCTCCTCTAAATCTGCGAGGTATTGCGATAGCTTGAGTTTGCCCATGCGACTGAATGCGTGCCGGCCGAGGTGGTTGAGGATGGAAGATTGATTGAGGGTCGTAATGCCGTCAATGGTGCCAATTTGCGTGAGGGCAGCGTGCAGCTTGTTGCTGAACTCAATGACAGGTACACCGGCTGTAGTCGGGATGATTGCGATGGTCCGTAGGTTGAAGTTGGAAGTTGCTTGAGATCTCGACACGGCCAGCTTGCTCTCCATGAAGGATTCGTTCATTGGATTCTCGATCAGTGCTCGCATCCGAGACGCGATAATCTTCGACACCTTGATTGTGATTCCGGGATGCTCCTGCGCCAGACTGTTGAAGAGAGTTTTGGGGAATTTGGCCAGCTCCGTATCTCGAATAGCGACCAGCGTACCAGGTCGCGTAGTCTCGGTAAGCACCTCAAGCTCGCCAACACTGTCACCCTGACCGTACTCCCCGATGACTTTCATCTTTCCGTCGGAATTCTCCTGTATGGATCGCAGGCGTCCGTTGAGCACAATGTAAATCGCATCGCTCTCTTCCTTCTGATGATACAGCACCTGGCCAGAGTTGACTTGCACCCATTCCAAAGCAAAGTCAATGTGAAGGATGAGGCGCGGGAGCAGACTGGTCAGCCGCTTTGCCATTGTCAACAAGACAATCGGGTAGCGCTCCACGATCTTTTCAATGGCTACTCGAGGGAGGAAGCCAACGTAGACATCGGTCTTGGCGGTCACGTCGATGAAAGATCGATACGACGACACGGTGCCCAAGTAACCGGCCAGCCCACCGGGTTTGATAAGAAACAAGCTTTTGTTGGATTGCTTTCTCCGTCGCGACTGTTCTCTTCCGCCTCGTGATCCGCTTTTCCGCGCGGCGGATCCTCGCCGCTGGTTTTGGGGATACGGTGCATCAGCTGCACTGCTTGCATCCAAGGGCATCGTCCCTAGGACATTATGGTGTTGATCATGGTCATCGACAGATGAGCTAACATCAAGAAAGCCGTCAAGAACGTAGTAGAGGCCAGGGTTGCGCTCGCCTTCTTCGACCAATATCGAGCCCTGTGGAAAGAACACAATCTCCAGATCATTCTTGAGGTCCTCGATCAGATTGGAGGTACCTCCAAGGCTCGAAGCCGATATTGAAGCCGCGGATGAAGAGTCGTCCGTGCCTTCATACGGATCGATAAAACCAAAGGCGTTGTTGAAGACGGCAGTCTGTCGCTTCGAGTCGAAAGACACCAACCACGGAGATGGTGCAGCAGATGTCGGCCGCTTCGAGGCTGGCGAGTTCGTCAAGCCGATGGCCTTGGCAATGCATTCCATGATGCATTCACGGAACAGCATGTCCTGGTCCATGGATTCCTGGCGGTGCATTTGCACTCTTGGACTTGCCGACAGATTGAAAGAATCGCCACTTTGGTGTCCCGGCTGTCCGTTCATCACGCCTTGCCCAGCATGCGGGGTCGAATATGGCTGGGAGAAGCTACCGGGCTGCGTTTTCCTACCTGGATGCCGTGCTTCGTGAAAGCTGTTAGTAAGTAGGTCCCCCGGGCTGATAGCATGGTTCTCGCCCTCGGGTTCGCCAGTGGTCTTGCTCGCCACCATTTTCGCGTGAACCGCAGCATCTCGCCGGAGGCTGCTACTAGCACGACGCCGACGATCAGCCACTCGTGGATTATGTAGAGCAATGCCCTTCATGCTCTCTTCTGGACCGATGCGTTCTTGGTCCTTGCGAAATTTGTCCTTCAATGCCTGTAATGCCTGGCCCCGAAGAAAGTCTGGCAGGTCAAAGGTGGTGTAGCGGTCCATCAACCGCTCAGTTCGTAAGACTTCACTAGTGAGGCCAAGGTATGCATGGCCGGTGGATAGCGTCACGCGTTGCAGGCGGGTCAGAATGACTTGCACGATGTGTGCGGTTGCCTTGGGATAGATTTTCGTAATCCGGTGGAAAGCGCTGGCAGGTATCACAGCTATGGTAGTGTCGACAGTCGCTCTGGCCACGATGTCTGGGTGTACGGAAAATGCCTTCTTAGTCTTTGCGGTCGGTAGTGACACGCTCTCCCTTCGGCTCGGTGGCTGAGTAGTGTCCTCTTGACCGCCATCCAAATGCAAAGGTGGTGGCTCCTTCAGGTTTCCCGGCGGATCATGGAGTGACGCCAAATTGCGATGGCTTGAGGCGGGACGAGAGCCAGCGTTCCACGGAAACGATCCTTCCCCGATGGAATTAGGAGTTGCATCACCACGCTGAGGTACGTCGTTTTTGGAGCTGCTAGTCGAATGCCGGTGTTGCGGATCGTCTTCCTCTCCAGCTCTCATTTGGACATCATCTGTGAAGAGGGATAAGATGGAGAACAAGGAAGACATGGGTGCACCATTCTTCACTTCGGTCAACAGTTGATAGCTTCGATTCCCGTGGTCCCGCTCATCATGATGGTCGTCCTCGTTGAAGCTGTTCTCATTGCTCGAGTCGTGGTCGACTTCCCGGCCGGACTTGACGAAGATTTGAACGAGACCATCCACTACTAAGCAGAAGCCTTTCTCCTCCTCCAGTAGTATTGTTTCGCCGGCAATCAGCTTCCGCGTCTGCATCGTTCGCGTGAGCTCATGGAAGACGGGCCGTTCCAAATAGCCAAAGACTTTGATGGCGCTGAGAAACTCATCGAAGTAGTTGGACAGTCCCGGCTTGGTGTCGGATTCACGAGTGTCGGGGAAGATCTCTACTTGAGGCTCCTTCCTCTGTGGCTCTGGCGGCAGCCTCGAGTAGATGTTGAGGAAACGATACCGGACGAACCAGCTGATGGTGGACACAAAGACCAGGACCACCAAGAGGATCGTGGTCATGTTCAGAGTTAGAGTCAAGCTGGTGGAAAAGAAAGTAAACAGCCATGTCGGAAGAGTGAGGGTCAGGAACCCGATCAGCCAGTAGAGCACACTCGGCACGATGGTGAGCAGCCCGAGCAGGAGTCCGCCCAGCATACTCAGAGCAGTGGTGGCGCTCACGTTCGCGTCTGGTGCGGCGGAAAGGGAGGCGTTGAGTCGAAGGGAGGTCGACATGGCGCGGAGAGAGTTTGGGGCTAGTCGGTCGAGCTATCCATCACCTGCAGGTACATGTGGCGACCATCTCTCGCCCGTCTCCAACCAAATGATGCACGCGAAGAGTAGAAGAGCGGGCAAGACAAGACGTTTCCTCCGCCAATAGCGTGAGGAGCACGCGGCACACATCGCTGAGGTTGGAATGACATGTGAAGTTTCCGACCACGACTTTAGTCATCGAGCCTTTCCTGCTGGCCTCTCCAGCCTCTCTCAGTTCCTGTTCCGAGCGGCTGAGCGGCTGAGCGGCGGAGTCACATATACTCGTACATGCTCTACATATAGCTGATGAAACGGAGCAACTGAATCACATCCATCACTCCCTTTGGATCAACATCGCCCCAGTCCTGGAGACCTTGCACCAACTTGACAGTTGAACGAAAGACCAACAGCAAGTATGAGGACCGTCGGACTCCTAGGTGGTATGACCTACGAGGCATCTGCCTTGTACTACAAGATCATCAACGACCATGTTCGCGAAAGGCTTGGAGGGCAGAAGTCCGCGTCCATCATCCTTCACTCCTTCAACTTTCAGCCGCTTCTGGAGAACATGAACGCAGGACGTTGGGGTTCGGTCATCGACCTGTTCACTTCTGCAATCCATCCCATGAAAGCCGCAGGGGCCGAAGCGTTCGTGATCTGTGCGAATTATCCGCACAAAGTCGCCGACGAAGTGGTCGAGAAGAGCGGCCTTCCAGTACTGCACATTGCCGACTTCACCGCCACGAAAATCCTACGACGCAAAAAGCGGAAGGTTGGACTGCTCGGGGCCAAGGCGGTCATGGAGGAGGGCTACATCAAGGATCGCATGCGAGACAAGTTCGGCGTCGAGGTACTCGTGCCGGACGAGCAGAGCATTCGAGACAGAATCCACGAAGCGCTGGTCAAGAATCTCACTCGCGGCGTCGTCACCAAGGAGCTTCGTGAGCTCCTCATATCGTCTGCAGAGAAGATGATTGACGATGGGGCGGAAGGCATTATTCTTGGAAGCACCGATCTGGCATTCGCACTTAAGCCCGAAGATGTGGATGTGGAGTTGTTCGACACGAATCTGCTGCATGCCAAGGGCGTGGGTGAATGGGTGATCCAAGATGGCTCTAGTGATGTTTCTACCTCTGTCTAAAAGTGTATCCCACTCACGCAGAACAAACGTTTTGTGCATGATCTTCGCCCAACTGACCCATGTTTGCGGATGTTGCGGATGTTTGGCGGAATATGCATTTCACTCCGGACGTTAGTTCGCAGATAATTTCTAAGCATCCTATGGCAGTCTATTGGTTGAACGGAGTTAAACATCGTCAGCGGGGAAGCCTAAATGGACATCACCGGCCATTGCAGCCTCACGCGACGGACATGAGTGACATTGTTAAGCAGATCGACACATTGATGCTTACGCCCTTGCGCATCCGTGCGGCGGAATAGTATCACATGCCTTGTCTTTGTGTGTTGTCAATACTTAAGCTGTATCCTTCCATTGCCACATTAAATGTCTCGCCGACTAATTGACTACTACCCTATCTACCATGTCTGAATCAAGTTTCCCCACTCTGCAAAGAGAAGATAAAAACATGAGAGAGCCAATGTCTGCAGACGGGACCGACAGCGAGCCATACAGAGGGTGTGAGATGGTTGACGACGGACAGAAAGAGAAAGTTGGCGACGACAATCCAGCAGCGAGCTCCTGCGTGAGAGACTTCGCGTCCGCGGAGCAAGGACTCGCTCAGCCCGCCAAACCAACCATTCCACCAGAAGAGGGTTTGCGCGGCTGGCTCACCTGCATCGGAGCATTCTTCGGCGTCTTTGCATCATTTGGTGTTTTGAATGTGATTGGCATCTTCCAAATCACCTACCAGGAAGGCTACCTCAGAAACTACTCTCCCTCCGACATCACCTGGATCTTCGCCCTCCAGATCTGTCTCATGTGGAGTCCAGGACCGCTCTTTGGACGCATCATCGACACCTACGGTCCGCTGCCACTCCTCATTCCCGGAGCGATCCTTGAGGTTCTTGGCCTCTGCATGACCAGTCTGAGTCGGACGTACTACCAGATTTTCCTGGCGCAGGGATTGTGCTTCGGCCTTGGAGCCGGGGCGATCTTCAGCGCCTGTTTCGTTTGTACCGGGCAGTGGTTCGTCAAAAGAAGAGGATTGGCCGTTGGAATCGCAGCCGCTGGCTCTGGTCTTGGTAAGCTCGCCGATCTGCACTAACAGCGAACTGGACTAACACAGACGGGCACAGGTGGGGTCATACTTCCGCCATTCTTCTTGAATGTCAGAAGCGCCGTCGGCTTCAATGGAGCACTGCGATACCTCGCTCTGTTCATTGGCCTTCTGCTTTTAGTATGCATCGCCTTGGTCCGCAGTCGTCTCCCGAAGAAGAAGTGGGACGTCAAGACCAAGTGGTTCGACTTTGGTCTCTTCCGAGAGAAGACGTTCGCATTGTTCACCATTGGCGCGTTCTTTGGAATGTAAGCATCGCATGTGATTGTCGCGACTCGACTCGAGTCCTGAGACTAACACTCGCCATCTAGGTGGGGCCTCTGGGCGCCGTTCGACTTTCTCACATCCAGTGCCGTCGCCAGCGGGTTTTCCACCGATCTTGCCATCTATCTGATTTCCCTGGTGAAGTAAGTGCCAATACGCAAAGTGATCTTACCTGCTTGTACTAAGACACATGGCCTAGTTCGACGTCCGTTTTCGGTCGCGTTCTCCCTCCGTATCTAGGGGACAAATGTAAGTGGCCCTGCAGCGCGTATGTCTGCTTATGCTGATCGAGTCCGACAGTCGGCTACTTCAACATGGTGACCCTCTCGGCATTCGCATCGGCCATAGCGATTCTGTGTCTTTGGCTGCCCTTCGACTTTCACCACTCCCACGCTGGCTTAATGGTATTCGGACTCGTGTACGGCTTTCCCAGCGGCGCGTGGGTGAGTCTGCTCATGCCGTGCATTGCAAAGACTGGCGAGCTTGCCACGCTCGGACAGCGCTTTGGCACTTTTCAACTCGTTGTCGGACTCGGCACACTCACAGGGCTGCCGATCCAGGGTGCCATCCTGGCAAGGCAAGGAGGTGATATCTATTGGGGATTGCAGATGTTTGCATTCCTCAGTTTACTCATCTCTGCTGTACTGAGTACGTGCACAATCTTTATTTTGCGAAGGGAGAGGGGAACATGGAAGGTGTAGCGAAAGATTGAAAGCAAAGATTTATTGTAAAGACATTTCTAAAGGCGCATGAAAGGTGCAATTCCATCGAGGCGCATGGGAGTGCAGTCTGGATTGGCCACGACTTTAGTCACTGAGTCTTCTTGAGCCGTCCGCCTACACTTTTGTTTGAACTTCACCCAAGAATTCACGAACATGGCTCGTCTGTGCAACGGCGTGAATTGACGGTTCTCGACCTTTTCCTCGTCGCGCATCTGGCCCTCACTTTGTCCACACAACAGCGACCATCCTCCGCTGCACATCATGGCTTCGAGCCGGCAGTCGGGACAAGTCGTCCACCAGGACTACATTGCGCGCGTGCGCTACGACAACTCACTGCCGCCTCCCTCTCTACCCCCGAAATTCCTCGACATCCCTGGCACTGGTCTGGCAGGTGCCGACTACACCAGCGCCGGCTATGCATCCAGAATGGCAAAAGAGCAGCCGCTCAATATCGAGGCAGACGCAGAATTGGGAATGCCCATTGATCTGGTCGGCATCCCGGGCGTGTTCGACGGAGATGAGCGTGCAATTCTGGCCCGTCCAGGCCCTATAAAGCTCCATCCAGCCGACAAAGAGCTCCTCAAACCACTCGGGGCACTCGGCAAAGGCGCTGCCATCGCCGGCTCGGTGTCCTTCTTGCGCCGAACCGAGTACACTTCTTCGCAAGGGCCCCAGCAATTCACATCATCCACCTCGAAAGACCTCCTTCGCTTGCGCAACGATCCGAAGAGGAGGAAGACGAGCATGAACAAAGACGATCCCATCAACATCATCCGAAACGTGATCAAGGGCTTCGACATTGCATATCCCCGTGACGCCTACAAGGGAGAAGACAGTACCACCAACATCCAGGGTGCCAAACCCTCGGAGGCGGATGCAAAAGCATGGACAAATCCCCAACACCCTTCGAAACCCAGCCTGCAGCTCCTCGACAGTTACCCCGTCTTGCCCGATCTCGACGCTCTGCCCTCGACCGCTTGCTTCATGCTAGCGAAGTTCATCACCAATCCCCTCGCCTCCTCGCGTGGCTACGACCACCGCCTCGACGCCGCCATCCTACGGCAGAAGAACGATGAGCAAGCATACGCAAGATGGAACCACCGGAACGAAGAGTGGAAGCAAAGCTCCTCCACCAAACCGCAACCCATTCCAGAGGACGACTACGAGTACTTTGTACCACTCGAAGCGACATCCGTGCGCTCGATCAAGCGGAAGCTCGACGTCAATGATCCCGAACACGATGACGACGAGCTCTACACCGATGACGGCCCGGATGGACGGCGTCTCTTCAAATACTCGCGCCTACGGACGTACGAAACATACCAGCAAAGCGGTGACCCAGCGAGCTTCTACGATGACCACGTCGCGCTGGCTTTACACGATCCCGACGAAACAGTCGGGGCCGTACCTGGAATGACGCAACGTTTGCAAAAAGGCGCATACTTTTACCCTATCATGCAGCGAACGTCACTTCGGCCGAAGAGAAACGTGGGACAAATGGCGTTCAGTCAGGCGGCGGATGATGAGAAGATTGACGAGCTCGATGTCACGGTTGCGGATGTTGATGAGGCATTGAGAGAAGCCATATTGGAGAAGAGGGCGGTGATCGATCCGAGTGCGAAGGCTGATCTGCCTGCAGCTGTCGAGGCGGCTGCGTGATAAGTACCACACACGTCGTTTCTGTTTGCGTAGTAGCGAGTTGCATTCAACGATCCACTTCTTGTCCCGGCTCATCGTCCTGTCCTCAAGCAGTCATAGCCCATTCCAGCCCAGGGACCGCTATCGCTTCAATATAATGACTGACCTCAAATCCCCACGCCACAACGCCTCGCTAACCTTTCGACAACAACTTCCAAAAGTCCCAATCTCAAGCCTCCGCCTCAGCAACCACAGGCCCCAAATCACCCACCCCATCCTTACAAACCCCACACCCGGGATCCTCACACCCCACCACAAATCGCGGATCATACGCATCCCCCGCCCACCCATTCTCCCCCGCCCCCGACGGATCCCCATCCTCCCCCTCGCCCAAAGTCAACGCCTTCGCCTGCCCCAGCCCCAGCGCAACAGCCGTCTGCGGCTGCAGCGTGCTCTTGAACACGGGCTTCTTCTTCGCCGCGCCGGAAGAGGCGGACGCACCGGACGTGATGGAGGACAGGTTGATTGCTTTGATGCCGGCTTCTTCGTTTGCGCGCGCCTGCTCTGCTGCGCGCTTGGCTGCTGCGGCGGGGTCTTTCGTCATTTGGCGCATTTCTTTTAGGCGCTGTTGGAGGTGGGGATGGTAAGCGGGATGTGGTTTGAGTGAGAGACGGGGGTAGGAGAAGTCAAGGGGAGATAGAATGGGGCTAGGGGTGGGAGGGGCACACTTTTCGGTGTTGGTGGTCGTAAGAGCCTTCGTGGGCCTCGAATTCGTTCATGCGCGTGTAGCCTTTTCCGCAGAGTTCGCCTGGGATGTGGCGGTCAGTGGGTGTAGCAGTGAGGTTCAGAGAGCGGGGGTGATGCTCACAGAAGAAGGCCTTGCGTGCTTCTCGGGCGCTTTCTGTCAATGCTTCTGGAAGCGTTGAGCTTCTCTGAGAAAAGTGATTAGTATGAACGGTTCATTGTGGACGGAGATCTGTCGCGACTCACTGGAGCCATGATAGGCGATTGCGTGAAAAGTAATGAGGCTTATGAAGGGTTCCAACGTATCGAGACACCTGTAACCTGTCTTAGTCTGCTAGAAAGACATGCAAATTGCGATGCGGTGGATGTGCGGTGAGCAGAGAGTGGATGGAGTCGAGTTGAACCCATACCCAAGGCCTCTGCGGAAGAGTGAGGTCGGGAGCTGTGGTGAAACGCGTCGGTTACATAATCCATGTCGGTACAATGCTTCGCAAAAAACCTGTCGCATGCCAAGCCCGACGGATTCCCTTGTTGTTTGTTAGTGTAATCGTCGTAGCCAGCATGAAATCGTCTTCTACACCTTACTGTCGCCTTTTGAAGCTAAAGTAACCTATATAAAAGGTGTATATCACCAAATCCCAGGTGTTATTTGGCTCTCAGGCTCTTACCACGCTCTCAGGTCGCTCCTACTGCCTCAATGGCCTCGCTGACGCGTCCGACGCGTACACCAAGGCCAACTGCAAAGGTGGTTGCTGCTCTCGCCACGCCTACACGCTCTCGCACGGCTGCCAAACGAAAAGGCCATGTGGATAGCAGTGACGGACGCGCTGCAAAGGCAATCAAACACACTAAAACACCTTCGAATCGACTGGACGACGCGCTGCTGTAGGCCGCTGAAAGTGATACAGACGGCGAGCAGTCCGTTGCCACTCCTGCTATAGCCGCTCCTGTAGCCGCTGCTGCTACTACTACTGCTGCTGCTCCTGCTATTGTTGAGGCGTCGCAGGTAACGATTCGAGGCAACTAGGATGCAGTGTTTAACCGTGTTGTGAAGGCTTCGAAGCACGTTAAGCTCACTGCTGACCAGCTGATTTTGGAGCAAGCAAGAGAGTAGGCCAATAAGTAAGGCAGTGTTATCCGTGTACACGCTACTGCAGGCTATAAACGTCAGCCTAAGCTTGATCGAATAGCCACGGATATCGATCTGCCTAAGGAGTTTGATGAGCTTGTTAAGCAGCTAGTGGATTAGTATAACGAAGGCCACAAGGTGCTCTTCCTTAATCTTCGGTTTCACTGCGAGAAGGATCAGCAGGCTGTTATCCGCAGTAGCTCGCTGCCGCCTGCCTTAACTCAACGATTAACGCAGTAGCGACAAACTGCTACCACTCGTCAGGAGGCCACTGCAGCTGCTTAGATTGAGGCTCTCGAATCTTAAGGGGACAGGAGCTTCTCACTGCGGAGCCACTAGAGCTGCGATAAACAGAGCTGTCCTAACTACACCAAGGGCAAATATTGCTAGTGGCAGAACAACACCGCAGAGGAACACTGTCCCCTTACGAAGGACATCCTTGAGAAGTGGACAGCTAAGATCGCTGCCGACAGGCTTACACACTTGGAGCCTAATATTGATCTCGTTGCCAGCTTGTTTGTTGTAAGAGAGCGGCTCCGGGGGCAGTCTTTTAACCACAAAAAGAGCCAGCGCTCACTAGAGCGACGAGAAGGTGGACAACCAATCCAGTAGGTGTTTGTAGGCCACGCACCACTAGCATACGGCTCCTCATATAGTGGTTATGGTCTGCCGCCTGCGCCTGAGCTGCCGTCCTCACAACCAAGCTCTTCTGCACCGCTCGAGCGTATAGATCGATTTCTCAACTGGTGCGCTGCCTAGCGCTCCTAGTAAGGCTTCTGCTTAGATTTGGATGATATGAGGTTCGCGTGGGAGCTAGAGGGATAGGATGTTGATGGAATCAAGCATATAACGATAGAGCAGTGGAAGGATATGAGGTTGAAGGTCGGACAGTTTCAAAAGGTGAAGGATTGTTTGAAGAAGTGGCGAAAAGTGTCCTCATCGTGAGCTTGACGAGGCGAACAAGTCGGATTTACACCCCCTTCGCGATTGCAACACAACCACCACATGGATTTTGATTCTAAGAGTTGGAGATGATAGGGGATGGTCTATACTACCATGTATCAAATGCATATGAAATATAATGGCGTGGTTGTAAAGTGGTGGCCTTAATCCGACAGCTGGTTGTTGTGAAGCGCGTGCCAAGCCTCAGTAGCTACTGCAGCCTTGAGCAGCTCGTCCACCTTCTCAATAACCTCATCCTTTAACATCACTCGTAACCGCAGTGATTAAAGTACCTCTGGCCATCGGAACCGATTGCGTGGTTAATAGCCTCACGTAGGAAGTCTGCGAAGTCAGGATACAGCTGTGACTCTACCCAGTGTGATCGCATCCACTACTTAAGAGTGTTGAAGGTCAGTTCAATAGGGTTAAGATCCGGCGAGTATGGCGGCAGGTACTCAATCTAGACACCACACGCTACTAATTGCTCATCTAGCTCTAGGTTGTGATAGATAGACGCGTTATCTATCACTATAATCGACCCTAGCGACAGCTGCAGCAGCACACGATTTAATAGCCACTAAGCAAACACCTCCTTCGTAACCGAGCCTTGTAAGATGAGCGAGCCAGGCAGATATCCGTTGGTTGTAAGAGCTGGTAGTAGCGACCACCTTTCAGAGCGCTTCACACGCCTTATATCTGAACAAGCCAGATCTCGTGGTGACTAGCCTGTCCGCCGAGCAGCTGTCTTCTCGTTCGCTCTGCTCTCATCCACGAAGCAGAGCTGGTGAGCAGACCAGTGTGTAGCCTTTGTCGACTAGAGCGCTCGTAGGAGCTCGCTCTACTGCCTCGCTCTTTGCTTCGCTACCTTCTGAGACCAGCTAGCGCGTTGCAAATAGTGGTATATCGTCTTCGGAGCGACATCAACACTAAACTCGTCGAATATAGCGAGAGCGAGCTCGTCTGCGAAGGACGTAGGGTGGTTGTCAAGGTAATCTAGTAACCACTGCCGGCGAGAGTGGTTAGCCATGGACGAGACGATAGACGTAACGCAGAACACCTACTGCTGCCTACTCGGCAGTCAGAGCTCGTGGGCGTCCCCTGTAGTTCACTGGCGGTGGATATGGCTGGCCAAACAGCTCGAAGGACAGCCTTATCCGTTCAATCGTCCGTTTACACACCGCTAGCCTGGTGGCAATAGCCAGAGCACTTAGATCAGTGTCTTCAAGCAAGGCCTGTACCTGCCGACAAGCTGCTGGTGGCAGGCGAGCACTAACGCGAGGCATTGAAAACACGAGAACTAAACAACACCTGAGATTTAGTGGTATACGGTGTTTGTATGGGTTACTTTGGCCTCATTCGGCGACAGTGAGGCGACGGTGAGGGCGACAGTGAGGTGTAGTAGGTGATTACATGCTGGTTGAGACCATTTTAGCTGACAGACACTAGGGAATCCGTCGGGCTTGGCATGCGACAGGTTTTTTGCGAAGCATTGTAAAGTGACTGGACGCTTGGAGACTTGCTCTTCACTACTCCACGGACCTTACACTCGGGTCACTGTAAACATGATAGAGCATTCGACGTTCTATCGCTAACCCGGACCGATAATGCAGCGACAGAGCCTGGAGAATGTGTTTATTTGTGGCGGCTACACAGCTGATCGCAACTTCATCTTGTGTGTCCGCAGGCCACTTCCCAAGAAGCGCCGTCTAGGCCTCACAGGTTGGGGCGTCTCATGCATCTCCTCACGAGGCATGTCGTACTCATGTATCTCGTCCCATTCGATCTCGTCGAGCGAAAGCGCATCAGCAAAGTGAAACTCATCTGTGAAGATATGCACGTCACAGGCGAGGGGGTCGTACGCGCAACAGGCGCCTGGCTCATTCGCAGCCTCTCTGCATCCTCGGTCTGTTTCTGCAACAGCTGCATCGTGCACTTGCCGTCGCTCCGCCTCCGATCGGGTATCAGGCTGCAGATGAAGTCTCACAAGCCCTGCACGGCTTTTCGCGGCCGCACGGAGCTTATCAGAGATGACTGCCTTCGCTGGAACGAAGTGTTCGCGAGACCTCAGCGGCAATGCAGCGCTAGGGAAGTCGAACTCGATGTGACGAAGGCGCCACGGAGTTGCTTGGTGCCATGCGCATTCCGCAATATCGTATAGCAGGCCAAAAGTGAGCCAGGGGGGATGAGATGGCCGCATGTCCGGCGTGTTCAGGTTGCTGAAGTTGAGCGACAACAACTTGCCTCGCTCGTCGCCCGCCACATGCACGAGAAACCGATCTGGCGCTGGAAAACACGGGATCATCTTCCTCCAGCTTGCATTTGGGTACGTCATGATTTCACGGATACGTTTGTTTCCAGTAAACTCTGCAAGCCACATGTCCATGAACGGTGAAATGTTGCTCAGCCCGGCCGAAGCGGTGGCGAAATCATCCCAAAAGCAACGCTGGTCGAATACGTGTTGGAACACGCGGTGTAGAAGTGGATTGATCTCTGTGGTAGCCACGTCAACGCGGTCGATGGGAATACCAGGGTGTAGCCACATTGTCGCTTGGAGTCTCGAGTCGGCCGATATGAGGCTTCTCCATGTCTGGCAGACTCTCTGCACGCGCAGGAGCTCTTGTTGTGACAGATGTTGCAGGACGAGGTACAGCAACGCCGGCTCTTCCAGGACCCTAGTCCTGGCTGATAACTCCATGTTCGAAGCTTGCTCCTTCCCCAGCAAACGTGAACTGTCCGTTGCGTACGACGCTGCACGGGAGTGCGAGTTGTTCACGTGGAGGACAGCGGGAGCGATGTGTCGATGATTCAAGTCCTTGGGAGGGGTCGGAGTGGCAGCCTGGTTGGTTTACGTAATCCGTGTCAGAACATGGAAAAGTAAGGCCTTTGAGACTTGCTCTTGACTGCCTCTTCGAATCGGTCGATTAAGAGATTCCGTATACGTGATAAGTCTCTCCAGGCCATGCTATACGCTGCTCAAACAGCAATTCAGCCACCGCCGCCTTGCTTCTCTGCCGCAGCCGCGAGCATCCAGCTCCTAAACTCCACCGAAAAGTGCTCCAAATGCTGCTCAATGGCATCAGGGGCGCTCGTAGCCGGCAAGGTAATCGAAAGTTCGGCCGACATGCCATGCGGAGCATCGAGAAAAGCAGTAGACACGGAGCCGAGTACGGTCCCGTCGTCATCAAGTCTCAGAGTCGACCGACGTCGATCGACACCGTCGTTCTCACCAGTGACTTGGCTTTGGTCCCAACCGCCCATGTAGAAGCCGACTATAACATCGCCGAGCGTCTCCACGACATGTGGTCCATTGGGATCAACCATGTCCATCACGTAGTGTTCGGGTTGCGCGGCGATGAGGACATCCTGTCTTGTGAACGCGCGGCTCAGCCATCCAGAGAAGTCGGCGACTGAGAGATTGGTAGCTTCGATTGTGATTTTGCCGGTCTCTGTCCGGCCGGCGGAGCGCTTGACGTGGTCGCGGAAGAGCTGGTTGCCCTCAGCAACTTGCTCCTTGATGAGTTCACGGAGCCGCTCTTGACCCAACTTTCCCTTGAGAAGAGCCAGAGCACGGCGAGCGGAAATGAGTTCGTATTGGTCGATGTTCCCGTCGTTGGGCTCGCCTGCGATGCGGACAGAAGCCTGGTTCTGCATGGCTATGTTTCGTTCAAGGGACGCGGTTAACCGGGGAGACTGAGATGATGGCGAGTGGTCGATTGAGTTCGCCGCGCTGGGAGTAGTAGATCATTAATGGACATATCTATAGGCCGGATCGAAGTCGGAGCAAATATAATGCATTGGTCCGCAACTCGTCCGTAGGTATCCAAGACGTGGTCTAGATCTCCATCTGAACTGCCGTGAAGCACGGCCTTGCTTACCTAAGACCCCTACCTTCCTAACCTGGTTGTAGCTAGAAGTCAACAGTTCCACTCTTGCTCACGCCAACACCATCACCAACCAAACCATGGCAGACGCCGACTCCCTCACCGAAATCGAGCCCTCACCGGTAGAAGAAACGCCCATCGAATTCAAAGAAGGCTACTTCCCGCCCACCGCGCATAGCAGCCGTCTCGGCCTCTCAGGCTCCCACACCACGCTCTGGTATCTCTCGCGAATCCAAAAGTACTCCACCTACGCCTTCTCCGCCTTCGGCCTCGCGCACATCACCAACACCTCCATCATCCCCCTCATCACGCAAAGCGTGCCCGCCAGCGAACCCTACCTTCTCCTCACCCGCCCTTACTACCAGGGCATTCCCTTCGAGCCTATTCTCGTTATCGTCCCGCTATGGGCGCACGTCCTCTCTAGCGTAGCAATGCGCGTGTACAGAAGGAACCTCAACGCAAAGAGATACGGAGACAGTGAGACGAAGGGGGCTAAGAACTTCTTTTCCGCTCGCTATTGGCCCGCAGTATCGGGGATCAGCAAATTGGGTTTCCAGTTCACAATTCTGCTTGCCGGACACATCTACCTCCAACGCGCGGTTCCGAACGACTTCCCCGGCGGCAGTTCGAATATCAACCTCAGCTATGTGTCGCATGCCTTCGCAAGACATCCTGCCATCTCTTTTGCGGGCTTCACGGCCCTGCTGACTGTAGGCTGCTTTCATATGACCTGGGGTTGGGCGAAGTGGCTTGGTTTCACTCCGGATCAGGTCACGACTGTTGGTCAAGAGAGGGCACTTGTCAGGAAACGGAGGTGGTATACTGTCAATGGGCTTGCTGCTGGGCTGACGGCGTTGTGGATGGCGGGCAGCTTCGGCGTGGTCGCAAGGGCTGGCGCGGCGAATGGATGGTTGGCGAAGCTGTACGATGAGATGTTCGCGTCGATCCCGCTTTCCCGTTTGTGGGTGTGAACGGATCGAGTTTGCTCTTCGTTGCTTGCATGGCGTCGTGTATAGAGAGATACCCTGCTCATATATGTACAGATTCATGACTGTCAGATCATTGCCCACTGAGCCAAATTCTTCCTCGAAATCATCCGCTAGATTCCTGTCTCGTTCTGAGATTGGCTGATAGCGATGAAGGCTTGCTCGTTGCGCGGATGTCGCGTGCCGCTCTCGTCTATCCTGCCGAGTGGCTTGGAGCTGTTCCCTCGAAGAACGCTTCGCAGCTCCGCCGTCTTTCAGGCAGCTCGAGGCTTATTGACTCGGTCACCGCAAAGACCTCGTGCTTGGCCTGATGAGTGGAATTGGCCATCCTCACCCAGCGGCAGCCTGCTCCCTCTTATGCCTCTCCTTCAACATCTTCTCCGTCTTCATAAACTCCCGAATCCCCACCGGAATGCCCGCGAACAAATCCGCCCCTCCCTCCCCAAAAGACTCCATCCCCTTCCACCCAGCCTCACTCCCACCCCCATCCTCATCCATACTCGAAGCCACATGGCCCGGCATGTCACTCTCCCCCTTGCCCGCCATCCCAGAATCTCGTCTCTGCTGCTGCAACTTCACCCGCGCCTTTGAACTCTGCTCCGCCCACTCCTCCAGCTCGTCACGGTACATGTCCCACACGCAATTCACGCAGCCTGACATGCAGCAGTTATCCGGTTCTTCCGGGCGGGGAGGAACGAGGATGCCCGCGACATTCTGGCTCGCGGCGCGGATTTCTTTCTTGCGCTCGCCTGGGCCGGCAAGGCGTGAGCCGAAGACAATGCGTGCTCGGGTGATTTTCTCCTCTTCTTCTGTTTTGGGGAGGTCTTCGGGAGGAGGTGGAGCGGGTTGGGTCTTTGTTTGCGGTGCTATGGAGTGCAGAGGTGCATCTAGGAGGTCTTCGTAGTAGCCCTCGAAGGGCAACTTTTGTTGAGGTGGGGTGTTATTGGATCGGAGTCTTTTCGCTGTGTTGTGGCAAGGGACGAAGGGAGCCACTGGGAGTCGCCGTAGAGCAGCACATGGCGCAATTGGTTTCGGTATTGCGCATGCTCTTTGTAATGCTCGCATTGTTCATTGCGAGTCGAGGGGGGGAGTGTCGCGACGTGGTAAAACAAAGTACATGCTTCAACGTGACGTGGGCCGTGATGGCCCGCTGACTAAACATCAGATGCGATTGATTTTGGTGCCAGGTGCTAAGGCTGCGGTCCATCTCTCCCCCATTACACCACGCGCATTGAAGCATGCCCAAGAGTGATACCGCCTGCGAATCAGCAGCCATGCTCCGCCGTCACCTGTCCGCTCGCGCTCTCGTCACAACTCTGATTCACCTTCCGCTTTCACCGCCCCGACAGCGAGGTGCTCGTGTCGCGAAATGCTGGCATCACAGCTCTTTTGCAAGAGCGGGGCCAGCATTGAGAATGGTCATGTCGACTCCCATCATGGATAACTCCACGTGGGTGGGAATGACGATGTGCTTCAGAGCTATGCATACCGCGAGTGGATCCACATCGTATGGCTTCTTCTGCTCCAACCTGCGTTTGGAGTAATCGCGTTAGTCAGTCCTCCGTGCAAGAAATGAACCTCGCGAGCAGGTCTGCACCATCGCAAGGCGATCATGTGGGCCGGCTCACCTTGCTGAGCGCCTGAATTTATTGGGGCATTTCAATATTCCGTCAATGACGTCTCCCAGAGTGAGCCCAGTTTCCGACACAACGGTAACTTTTGGTGAGATGCCCTCCTCTCTGAGCGCATTGCACCGCAGCTCGCCCACAGCAACTTTGCAAGCAGGTTGTGCGAGTGGCAAGTCTCGCCAGGACCCTTGAGCGCGTACGTCCAGTGCAAACGCGAGAGCACAAGAAGTACCGTGCGAGTAAAATGTCTGCCACGAATCACCCCATACGCCCAGCAATGGATTTAGTTTCGCTGGCATGAACTTTCGGGCCAATCCGAGTGGGTCGTCCTTCTGCACGGTGCCCTCATCGAACATCTCCCGCGGGCCCACAGCCAAGGGAGGAGGCGGCATGATCCAATTCAGTTCGCGCAGATCTTCCATCTGCAGCCACATACGCTGTCGAAGCGCTTTGGAGTTCTGCATCACATCGTAGAATCGGTGGCAGACTCGGCTTACGCCATAGAGAGTTGTAATGGGCAGCCGGAGCAAGATTTGCTCAAGCAGCTCGGTGGTGTTGATGACTGCTTGACAGGCAGACCTGGCAGCCAGGTTGTCAACCAGATCGGGAGCCAGGTCGCGTGTAAAGTGGTATTCGGTGGAGTCTTCATCAATATGGGTGGTTTTGGTCTTCTTGGTCGTCTGCGGCAGATCAGCGACTGTGTCTTGTGCAGGAAAGCAATGACAGAAGAGTGACCTACCTTCACCGCCGATCCACCCTCTTCCGTCGCTTTACGCTTTTTGCCCGCCATCTTGGTGACTTGTGCGAGGTATTTGAGCACCGTTGTGCAGAATGAGGGAAGTAAATGAAGTGAAGGAAGTTGGGAGGAGATTTGGGAAGTTTGAACAGGCAGACGCGACTGCCCCGCCACCATGTGATACAGACCCATCAAAGTCTAATCCGTGCCTGCCGCGCCTCAGGACACCGCAAATAACGAGATGCGGACGCGTGAAGATTGCAAAGTTGGTTATCTTACTTACAGCACATGCACCGTCTCATCGAAATTTGCCAGGCGGATAGGCTTAAGATTTCTGGAAGGATCTGAATTGAATATTTCTGTCTAGACGGTTCTTCGATCTGACATGACTCGCACGATACTTCCGGGCCCGACCATCTCAACCAGCTGTACTCCGCGTTAGTATGTAGTCACTGATATGAATCAACAGGGGCAAACAAACCTTCTCATGCCAACTCAAAAGCACACTCATCGCCTGCCCACCACCCTCCCCTCCTCCGAAATTCCTGCCACCAGCCTGAGTGAAGCCCGTCGCCTGCGGCGTGACGTTCCTAGCGTTCGTCGCATTCGTCGTGGCATTGGCCGATGGTGCACCCTGCGCCATGCCCTTGTACAAGTACTTCATGAGAGTGTCGCAGACCTCCGACCCGTTCTCGGATTGGTACATTCGTTGCAGGATGGGCGTCATCTCGGCTTGTCGGATGTTTTGCAGGATCTCGGTGACGACGGAGAGGTGTATTGACTGTGATTGTGTGTGAGGTTTAGCAGATGCATCTTATGCAGGCAGCACCCGCTGTGCGAGAGTTATTGGACCACCAACCTTTCCTTGCTCATCTGCCCCAAACGGTGCATTCTCCAATGCTCCCCTCAGCGCACCCTCATTGTCACCTCCTCTTGAAAGCTGCCGGATCTGACCGGAGAGCGCCTGCACATCTGCGGTGGACACGGGCTGGACAGCAGGCGTCAGGGTGGAGAGGTCGAAATTGTAGGACGACTCGGCTTCGAGCGCATCGATGTTGATGGTCCGCCAGTTGATGTTGGCCATGTCTGCTTGCTTTTCCGTCACCGCGGGATTGGGTGCAATCCAGGCATGCGAGGTGTAGTTGCGGCCGCGAAGTCTGCCTACGTAAGTTCCGCCGGGCCAATGTTCGTTGGTCGTGCCTGGCTGCTTAGTCAAGGTGCAGACCCCTGTGCCCGGTCGGGGCTAGTGCGGCGACAAGCGCAATGATTGGCTGGGTCAGACCTAAACAACGCCAACTTCACATCAACACGCGCGACAGTTAGAGACGTGACGTTGCGCAGAGCGATGACATTCCCACGCGCGGGAGTTCTTGGAATGGGAGCATTTGTTAGGTGTTTGCAGACGCGCTGAAAGGACATGCACCCCGCGCGAAGCTATGAAGGCAGACTCGAAGCGGCGCATCAGCGACACCAATCCCTGAACACCATCGACCACCGCGCATTGAATGCTGGCGCGATGGACAAAGTCCAGGCGCACGACGAGGACACTCTTGGATCAGGGTCTGGTTCTGGAGTTTCAGACATCAGTGGTCTGGAAAACGAGACCGACGAATTTGGACGAATGCTGCTGCAGCATCAACGCGATCTCCGCCGCATGAATAACGCCTTGCATGGAGGACAGCAGCCGGCGTTTAGGAAGGCGCGGCCGAACCCACGCATAGCTGAGCGACTGGTGCGTGAGGAGCGCGAAGCGGACTATGCTGCAACACGGACGTACGACCGGCCAGGAAGTGCTGGGAGCAACGATTCTGACCTGCCTGTCACCGTACCTAGAGAGTGGGGTCGCAGAGCGCGAAAGCAGGCCGACTGGTTGCGCAAGATCGCCACGCCTTCCGAGCCTGGCGATATGGACGATTTCTCATCCGACGTGCCGCTGCAATCGATCGAGCAAACGCCGCCGTCGATGAGGCGGAGTGGCGTTGGTTACACAGCCACACCTTCGTCATTACGACACATGAACACCACGCTCATGCCTTCCGAAGATTCCGACTTCACCTCCAACTCTTTGCTCACCTCTACCCCGGCACCCAAACTCTACCGCAGGATTGACGACCTTGCACGACGAGAGATAGAACTGCTCGAAAGTCAGGCTGTCACTACCCGCGCTCTCGATCAGCTCGATCAACAACTGCCAAACGCGACGCGCCGGCGGATATCAGGGTCTCGGCCTCGCGAGCGCGTTGTTGCTGATGAGCGTCGCGCGCCCCTCATGAGTCCGCCATCAACATCATCTCTGGGCAACTCCCGAAGCCCAAGCAGGATCCCAGTACGCGCACCGCATGGCACGAGCAACAAAGAGAATGTGCCTATCGGTGGCGACGCCAAGGATGACGGTCTAAGCTCCCAGAATCGCTTTGGTACGAGTGGCACTCTCCAGCCTGCGGCCTACAAGCAGATGCCACGGCTCCTCTCGCAGCCTGCGCAGCAACGCAACGATTCTATGAGCTTGCTTAGAAAGCTTGCTCGAGTGTCGAGCATGTCGCCCGGCCCTGCGAGAGATGGCGTCGAAAGGAAGGCGATAGCTGAAGAGGACGAGGAGAACGAGGATGACGTTGAGCGTGCAAACAGACTTGATGATGACGTTCACGCCAAAGAGAAAGACAACATCGACCACCACGACATCTCTAGGTCAAAGAGGCCGATTCGAGAGCATCAAGCGTCTCGGCCCCATGAGCCTACCACGGAGGTCAAGACTCCAGTCGTCACTGGCGCCTGGGTCGACACAAAGCTCAACCCCGAAGCTCAGCATTGGCTGCCAGCTAAAGGCCCTGGAAACCGTCAGGTAGACGAAAAGCCGTCGCACACCAAACACCACTCCAACACCTCCAAATCCGCACTTGAGGCTATTGTGCAAGAAGCCAAGGACCTAGGACAGTCACAGCAACTCGGTGACAGCACGATTCAGTCACTCGAAGACATTGTGCATCCCAATCTCGAGCCTACCGACTCCAGCATGGCCTCAAAACGTGCAGGGACAAGTAAGATTGCCCAAACAGAAGAGCCGCGACACGAGCGTCCACTCTCGCAGGCGGAAAAGGACCGCAGACAAGACACACTGGCGATGGAAGCGATGAACAAGCACCTCCGCACAGCTCGCACGAACATCAAAGACGCAAATAGAGGTCTCCGACGAGTCGAGAACAAAATCGATACCGTCCACGACGAAGACGACCCATCTCCCACCCCACTCGAAGCAGCGGCACCCCCCACCAAATCTACCCCCGTCGAATCCCACCACATCATCCGCTGCGAGTCCTGCGGCGGCAGCATGCGCCCTCACTCCGTCTGGAAATCCCTGTGGGTCGAGTTCCGCTCGTGCTTCTACGTCTACGACCGCAGCAGCATGATCCGCATCCGCCTGACCGGCCTGGGCCTCTTCGTCGTCATCTCCGGGCTCTACTGGATCACCGAGTTCTTCCTGTGCGACATCTACTGCCGCCAGGTCTACAGCTCCGACACGTGGATGCGCGACACCTTCGGCCCGGACTACCCGGAGTTCCCCTTTGTCATTCCCACCATCCTCTTCCGGCCCTTCAAGTGGTTGTGGAAGCCGTACTGGACGCCCGTGTACGATAGCGTGGCGAAGTTCTTCAAATCGCTTGATCCGGATCCTTTCTACTTTTGGAACGAGATGCCTGACCCGGTGGAGCTGGCGCAGGAGATGGCAAGGGAGAAGGCGCGGCTGTCGCGCATGAGTTCGGAGAGGTTTCGGACTGCCTTTCAGACTACGGCGGCTTTTGGGCGGAGTTGGCAGACGGCTGCGACGACTGTTGCGGCGCGGGCGGCGAGGAGTGTGGTTGACGCTGTGGATGATGTGGGTTCGATGTGGGATGATGATGAAGTGTTTGCGTGAAGGGGTGTATGAGTACGAGATGGTTCTTGTGATACTAGCGAGGGAGCGGCAAGCGATACTGGCGACAGCAAAGAGTTTGGAGAAGGGACAGCGCTGCTTCTTCGTCGGCGACTTCCTTTCCTTGAGTTCTGATTTGCAGAGATAGGAGCAATTCGAGTTTGTATTCTATGCAAGTTGTGTTTCTCGTCACCGGTACGGCTCCAGCACCATCATCTCCACGACGTAGGGGAATCAAGCGGCGCCCAGGAGCCAGCAAAGACACCGCTTGCCGCCATTCATAAACGTGCAAGAGAAGAGGCGCATTCATCCTCGGTCCCTACAACTACAACCATCACCCATGGCGACCTCACTAGCATCCAGCCCCATCAAGCCCAGTCCACATACCAGACCCTCCTCCCCTCCACGACCCTCAGCAATCGACTGGGCCTCAACAAACACTCTCCTCCCACACCAACCACAGTCCAATGGCACCGCTCTCCCCTCCCCAAGCCTCCACAGCATCCCACCAACCTGCACCCTCACCAAACCCCAGAAAATCCCAAAATACCCCCAACACACCTGCTTCCACGGCGCGCACTGCTGCATCAAATTCTCCGGCGAAGGCCCGCTTCACGCCGCAGACTTCAACCACTTGCCCGTCTGCCATAACGGATGTTGGAAGCGGGAGCGCGATAGGTTGGAGAAGGAGGCGCGGGATGCGTCGGCGGGGAGCTGCACGGTTGTGCTGCGTCGGGTGCCGGTTTGCCATCGCGAGTGCTATATGAGGGGTTTGAGGCGCGTGGAAGGGGCGCCGAATGCGGAGCGCGAGGTTGTGCCGCTTAATCGCTGTTTGGGAGAGGTGCTGCGGTTGCCTTGGTTGGAGCATTGGTATTTGAGCTGGGTTGAGGGGAGGAATGGTCAGGGGAGACATGAGGGCGGTGAGCGGGTGGAGAGTCGTGGGGGCAGTCCGGGCGGGGATCATGAGGTGGGTGGTGTTGCTGTTGATCCTCTGTGGATCCGTAGAATGCTGATGTGCTGACCGGTGAGTAGCCAAGTTCGTCGAGACAATGCTGAGCCGTCGGAGTAAGAGCCAGATAGCAGTCGTCATCCTTAAGCAGCTCTCTAATCCCGCGCACCAAACCGCTGCCTGGCCAAGTCCTTCAACATATCCATAGTCTTCTCTTCCTTCCTTCGGTGCTCCGCCAACCTGACCTCCCTCTCCGCCGCCCTCGCTCGGAGCACCTCCTCCTTCCGAATCTCCCTCTCACTCCTCTTCTTCTCCTCCAGCCGCTTCTTCGCCTTGAACGCGTCCACCCCATCGTCGCCCAGGAGCTCCCCGTCTCCCACCTCCTCCACGCCCGCCTCTTTAGCTTGAGCAAACGAGCGATTCGAAGCAGCGACATCCCTCTTCTTCTCCAACTGTCGCTCTCGCGACCCCGGCTCCGCGCGAGGAACCAAATCCTCCAAGCGTTCCTTCTGCTTCTGCCTGTCCTGCTTGCGCTCATACCGGAGATCCGCCACGCGATCCCGACGGTCCTCGTCCGCGAGCTCTGATCTATACTGCAAATCATCGAGCGAAGGAACAGTAGGTCCCAGTCTTCCTCCAGCTCCAGAAGTAGGCAACGCAGGCCCATATCCATCGTCATCGTCATCGCTACCAGCTACCCGCTCCTCTTCCTCCCTCTTCTCCTGCCGTAGCGCAGCAACAGCACCCTTCCCTTCTCCCTGTACCTGTACCTGTACTCCCTTCATTATCCCCGGATCATACCACCCCTCCGCCAACTCCCCACGATTCCACTTCCCCGCGAAACTCTTCCATCGCCCCCTCACCTCCTCCGACTCGAGAAGCTCGATGCGCAAGTCCTTCTGTAAGTCGAGGTAGTGCGCGAAGAGGGCGCGGTGGGCGTCGAAGTCGCGCTTGCGCAAGGGCTGGCGTTGGAAGGGGAGGAGCTGTTGTGCGGCGGGGGGTTTGCTGTCGTGATGATGGCGATGCGGTTTGCGGTGCGGTTGCTGGGCTGCAGATGGTGAGGTGGAGCGGGGGCGTTTGGAGGCTTGACTTTGTTCGTGAGAGTGTCTGGGAGAGCGAGAGCGGGAGCGCTTGCGTGCGGAGGTGTCGTGAGGGGAGCGGTGGGTGGTGGTGGTGGAGGGGGACATGGTGGGATGATGTAGGGTTGCTCGCAGGGTGACGTTTAAGCGGGGAAGAAGGCTCCGGTAAGGCTCGCTGTCGTCGGGTGCTAATGTTAATTTTATCACGCAGGGGGAAGAGGCAGTTGGGAAAGTCGACTGCTTCGTCTTATTCGAGTCCCGAGATAATGGAAGGTTCACGACGGTGGGTCTGCTTGCGGAGTGAATACCTAGTTTTCATGGCGCTTTGCACGCGGACTTCAGTAGGTCACAGCCAAGGCATAGCAGAGCTTAGGCCGGCAAGGTAGGGATAGCTGGAACGTCGAAGGGCATGGTCCATCAGGGAAAAGGCAACCTTTCGCATAAGGCATATTGGTATCGTGTTCCAATAGAAGAGATCAAGCAAGCCTTCGCCGCCCTCGCCATACAATCCAGCGGCAAAGACGTGCTCAAGCCACTCCTCCCAAGTCAAACTCCCGAAGTCATATCACTTCCTCACCACCCTGCCTCGTCCGCCGGGGCAACAACGTTCATGAAATCATAACAAACACCCCCCCTTCCCCCTCCACGGAGCTCTTTATACAATCATCTGCGCAATCCCCTGGCCCCCGAGCGTCTTGCTGCTCATAAACTCCTGCTTCTTCAGCCCCGCCAGCGCGTAGCACACCGCGGCGATGAGAAGGAACACGGCAGCGGCAATCAAGCTTGTAGCTTTGGCAATCAGCGACAACCACTGCACGATGGAGAGGACGAGGTAGATGGCGGCGCGCATGTAGTTTGTGGCGAAGCGGCGGATGAAGTTGTCGAAGCCCGCCGACGTGGGGCAGATTCGGAGCAGGAGGGGGATTTCGATGAAGAGGATGATGAAGGCGGAGACGCTGGGTGAGGCACGCGCGTTAGTGGAGGTGGTGTTGGATTGGTTGGGGAGGGGGAGGAGACGTACAGGCAGATGATGCTGAAGATGATGACCCAGTGGACGTGGAAGAGGTTGGCGATGCCGAGGGCGAAGCAGAGGACTATGCAAAGCACTCCGACCCTGATTCGATGGTGAGTGAGGGCTGCAGGGGGGTTAAGAATCTAGGAGGCATACCATTGGCCATATATACCTGAACACCGAGTCGTTAGCATGGAGTCGAGCGAGGAGGGGCAGGGCTGCGCGTACTGAAGTTTCGCGTCCTAAACTCGTCTGCAAGAGTCATGTTGAAGCGTGTGTCGCGTAGATGCGAGCTCTGATGAGTCCTGAGGACGTAGTAGTGGAGGATGCGCGCGACTGCTGTAAGGTGGCTCTTTCAGAAACGCCAGACAAGCGTCGGGGATAGGTTGGTGCGGCGGGAGACGGGTCGCGTGTGAGTGTGCATGCACTGGTCCGAAGAGGGGATGCAGGTGGTGGAAATGGCGAGCGGGAGAGACAAAGGGGAGGATGGGGGTTGATGCAGGAAAGCGATTGCCTGGAGAGTCGAATGTTGCTTGCCTGTCGCGACGTCTCACCACTTCCACTTGCTCAGGGTCTCGCTTGCTCGGTGTGGCTGAAGCTGCATGGCTGACGTAACATATCTGTGGCTGTGTCGATGTAGCCCCGGTGGAATCACTACAGCACAGAAAGAGTACATTAATGCGCCGGTATGCTTGTCAGGAGGTGGAAAGACATCCCTTCCAAACGACACAACGACTGTGCTCTTCAATGCTGCATTGCCAAGCTAATGAAATGCTGCACCGGCTATTCTCAGATACCAGGCTTTCCAATGCCAGACCTTGCTACCAGGGTATCGGCCACTGACACTGCCTGGCCCACCACCGGGTCGATGCCAAAGCGAGTGCTTCCCTCGCCCATCCGCCTTTTCGTCTTGCATCCCCTCGTGTCGTCTCGCCTTCTTCTTGACTGCCAATTATGCAGCCGGGTAGACCAATCGGAACAAGTCGTTGAAGATGAAATAGCTCCCTTGTCCGTTGGGCAGGAGTTGGAAAGTCTGCGTATAGCTCATCGGCCGCTTCTCTGCTTCGACCTACAGTCCCAAGGGCGTCAGCATGGCGCGGAGCTGGACGCATGACCTTGTTTGTACTCACCAACAACGCTCCGCTCACCACAACCAAGATTCCGCCACTCGTATTGCTCGGCTGTGCATCGACCGTGCTGACTTGGTGTTCGATCTGAGAGAAAGGCAGACCCTGGATGACAGGTCCTCAGCGCCTCTCTTCTTGCTACTGGACCAGCTTCCCATTGTATCTTCTCTTACCTTGAGCTTCTCGATGATGCTCGGTGCGCCCTGGCAAGGAGTGGCTTCGAATGTGAGCATCGACTCATCTCTCTACACACCTGTGTCAACGGAGTCTCGGGGCTATCCGCTGGGAGGGCAAAGGGGGAAGGCTAACGTAGAGGGGTGCGAGCGCTGTTCGGTCCTGGTCGAACGTCTTGTAGTAGAATTCGACGAATTGCTCTGGGGATCTGGTCAGGTTGTGTACCATCTCTTGAGCAGGGGCTTCACGCACTCGCGATGTTCTCAAAGTCTGGAAAGCGGTCAGCAAACTCGTGCACGAGAGGATATTGCTTGTTTGGAGGGACAGGAAGGCGCGAGGACAGCATCACGTACCCGCCATGATTGCAATCTCCAGATGATGCGCTTGCAAAGAGTCGAGGGTGATTGGTATGTCAGACGAGGGTGTGGGGAGGAGGTGACCGAGATACGAATATGGCATTGTTTCCCCCGTGAAGTGGGCTGGCGGGGAGATCGATACCACGACTTTTGTCACTCCACTTGTCAACGTCTGATGAGCTCGCGATATGAGGACGAAGAGCATTCACTTCTCTTGCGAACTTTGAGAGGATAGCATTGCCGGCCTCTGTCTGCGTGGACTCACAACTGTTATATATCCGTCCTCTGCACGCGCGCCGCTACTCAAATCTCGGTGAAGGGGCACACCCCGCCTCAATTCACTTCTACACCGCGTTGAATTCCATACCACCCACTGCATGCCTGTGCAACAATGGTGGGCAAAAAATCAGGCCGAGCCCTCCTTAGGGAGGAAGGTATGTGCCGGGCTCGTTCGAGGCCACGCTTCACTTTGGCCAATGCTGCTGTATACTGACTGCGGGACAGGGCTTCAGCGCACCGACAACAATATGGAATTCACCTCCTGGCCGCAGGTGAATATGATCAATCAGAAGAACTACTACACGTACGTCCAGTGTCATCTATTTTGCGTCTTGCGTGCTTTTCCATTCATCACGCTTCCTCCCATTCTGTGCTATCTTCAGATGGAATGGCGAATCAACGCCTTCGCAAAGAATGGGCCAGACATCAACAAATTCCCCATCCACTCATCACATTCCATTCAAAAAGGGCAGCTTCACGCATCATCTATCACCACGTTTCATCATCGCAATCAAGTAGAGCAGGCCAACTGATACAATGGCATAGTGATTTCCTCAAACGAGACGACCAAATCCTCGCCAACCGGCTTCAACAGGAAGAGCGGCTCAACGCGCGCAAAAAGGCCGCCGTCGACATTGACCGCGCTCGAGCATATGGTGGTCAGGATGGTGCGCCCGATGCCGAAGCCGACGCCGATCTCGAGGAGGATGTGCAGATGGACGATCTGTCCAGCGACAATTTCGGCTCCAAAACCATCATTATCCATATTGGCAGTCAGAATTTGCGGTTAGGACTTGCAACAGATGCACTACCAAAGACCGTGCCGATGGTCATTGCGAGGAAAGCCAATCGCTCCGAAGCCGAAGACAGCGAACCCCGCCCGAAAAGGCTCAAGCTGGACGATGAGGATGCACCGCCCGAAGAATGGTTTGGTGAAGACGTATGTTGAATGTGCATTTCAGAATATCCATTCCATCTAACGAGTTGCAGTTCGCGAGAGAGTACAACAGCATGGCGGCCGACTTCAAAGTCTCCAGAAGAGCGAACAAGCGCCGTGTACTGCCAAACTCACGAGAACTCGTGACGAAGTGGAATTCCACCAATCCCCCCGACCTCATCTCCATGCACAACGATCCAGTCCAAATCGACTGGACCGAGCTGCCCGCAGATCCCAGGACTGCCCCAAACTATTTCGTCGGTGCCGCCGCGTTGCGGATCCCAGAAAAATCCAAACCACGCTACCATCTCTCATGGCCTGTCCGTCACGGCTGGCTCAATGAGAAGGATTACGACAGTCGCAACATGCTCTACAGCGACTTCTTCCTCATCCTCGAGGAGAGCATCAGATCGGAGCTTGGTCTGACACAAAGGAGAGACTGGAACCAATACAGCTGCGTCTTCGTCATTCCCGATCTCTACGAAAAGGCGTTCGTGAGCAAGGTGCTCGAGGAGATGATCCGCGACTTCGGCTTCCAGCGTGTCTGCTTCATCCAAGAGTCCATTGCCGCCAGTTTTGGCGCGGGGTTCAGCACGGCTTGCATCGTCGACGTCGGCGCACAAAAGACCAGCATCTGCTGCGTCGAGGACGGCATGTGTATTGAGGACTGCCGGGTGAACTTGAAGTACGGCGGCTACGACATCACCGAGACGTTTGTGCAGATGATGCTCTTCGATCGCTTCAACTACAGCGACTTCAACCTGATGCGACGCCATGACTTCCTGCTAGCCGAGGAGCTGAAGGAGAAGTACTGCTCCATGTCGGACGAGAACATCAGCGTGCAAATGTACGACTTCCATCTTCGCACCTACAACGAGGAGACGCGCAAGTACACGTTCAAGCTCTACGACGAAGGCGTGCTGGCGCCCATGGGCCTCTTCCGACCCAGCATCTTCAACAACGCCGACAAGCTCGACGGCCGACGCAGCCTCATTCCCCCATCCGTAGACATCTACGACGGCAAGCGCAACGACCCCGTCTCCGCCGCACAGCTAGCAGTAGCCTCGTACGTCGAGAAGAACATCCCATCCGCCGTCACCGCCGCACCCGCGAAACCCATCCGTCTCCTCGCCACCCCCATGCCCGGAACCAGCACCCCAACCAAGCCCAAACTCCTCTCCGGCCTCCCCGCCCACCTCAACGGCGAAAACACCACCAACGACCAAACCGGCACCCCGCGCTCCTCCGCAGCCAACTCGCCCGCCCCCGAAGACCACCCAACTGGCACCCCCCAGCCCTCAGTCGACATCAACATCACAAACCTAGACGGCACCGCCGACGACGGCCCCTCCCTCACCACGACGACAGAACCCGACATCTCCCTCCTCGACCGCGCCGTGCCCCTCATGCCCCTCGAGCACGCAATTCTCCTCTCCATCGAGCGCGCCGCGGGCGCCGACGACCGCAAGCGCCGCGACTTCCTCGGCAGCATCATGCTCGTTGGCGGCGGCTCGAAGACGCCGCAGTTCGGCGCGTACCTCGAGGCGCGCCTGCGCATGGCGATGCCGCAGTATCCCAAGGAGATTTTGGTGGCGCCGCCGCCGCGCGAGATGGATGCCGCGGTGATTGTGTGGAAGGGGGCGAGTGTGTTTGGGAAGTTGCGGATGACGAATGATGCGTGGATTGGACGGGTGGAGTATGATCGATTGGGGAGCCGAATTTTGAATTACAAGTGTATGTGGCATTGGTAGTGTTATAGCATGAAAAGAGAAGAAATAGATTGAATTGAGAGTGAGGACCATTGCCATTTTGATTTCCTATGAGGTACCAACGACGGTAATAGGTTTCCAATGTGCTACTCTACCATCGAGCTTCCATCCCGATCTCTGTCCTCCAAAGCACTTTTCCCATCACGCTCCCGTAACGCCACCGAATCCGCAGTAGTAGTACAATGCCGCGACTGCCCCGGCTCGACACTCGTCGCTCTCGGACCGCCCTCCCGAAGAACCCGCCGCTGCAGAAGCGCTACAAGTCGAGCGCCGTGCTGTTGCCGCCCTCCGAAGCTGCGGCCCGTCGCTGCATTACGCTGCGCCAAAGCCGAGGTCGAGGCTGACAACACCACCGCTAGCGGCGTGGGGGTCGTCGTGGAGGAAGTCGTCGAAGGAGAAGTCGAGGGGGGAGTTGAAGCTTGCATCATACGCGTGATCCGCGAAGGCGAAGTGCTCCAGAGAGCTAGGAGGAGGGTGCGGTAGGTGGTGGTGAGGTTGAGGGTGAGGAGGTTGAGGAAGAGAATTGCCAAATTGTTGGAGGAGGAGGAGGTCGTGCTGCTCTTGTTGCTGCTGCTGCTGCTCGTGCTCTGTGGGCAGGTCGACCGACACTGCAGGTCGCACAACATTGCTGCAGAATGTTGTGTCGGGTCGAGTTGCGGGAGCGGGAGAGAGAGCGGGAGCGTGGACTTGGGTTCCTCCTCCTCGGTGATGGGGAAGAGTGGGAAGCTGGCGTCGAGGGGTTCCTCTTTGATGAGCTGGTCGAGAGGACTGTCGGCGGGGGTGGGCGGGGTTGTGCCGCTGTCGACAGACAGTCTTGATGACATGGCATCAGAGAGTGACGGAGCTGGGGTATCGGCGCTGTTGGTTTGATGTTAGCTAGACTCAGTAGGGGTGGTGGGCCAAACGTGTGACACATACCCATCAGTGCTGAGTGTCACTTCCGGAAGGACGACGGAAGAAGGCAGGGCGCCAAAGTGCGTGCGATAGGCCTGCAACTCGGCGTTGGCGCGGGCGAGGGCCACGGCCAGGTGGTCGGTCTCTTGTCGCTTGCGCTCGCGGCTGTTGTGTGCGGCCGCGCGGTTGCGCTTAATGCGTTCGATGCGGCGTTGCTCCTTCTCATCGTCCGTCTTCGCGCGCTTCCGCGGCGGCAGCGTCGTCTTGGGCTCAGGCAGTTCCTGGCCCCATGACTTTCGCTTCTTGGCCGGTTTGGAGTGGACGACGACCCTTTGCGGGGCGGTCGACGTCAGAGACGCATCCTCGTAGGTGGAGGAGGTCAGGAGAGGCGGCGAGTTGTCGAGATCTTCGAGTTTGAGGAAGGTGGGCTGGCTGGGGGAGGAGGCCATGGTGTCGAGGGGGCTATGTGGCGAGAGCAGAGCGGAATGAGAATGGTGAGAAGAGATGGTCTCCATGCTGGGCTTGTCTGCAGGAAGAGGCCTGCATTTGGCTGGAGGGGACGATGAGGACAGGTAGACGATCGGGCAACGGGCGGGCAGGCAGCGAGTTTATAGAGGACACGTTGCGACAGGGGCGCGGCGCAAGGGCCAACAAAGGGGCCTCCCCCGGTTTTGCCGGTGTGTGCGTCAGCGCTGCGCTAGGCCAGATTCAGATTAAGCGAGGGTTCGGCAGCTGCCGCATCGTGCCTTCTCGAAACATCCGCGGTCTGCTCGGTGGTGTAGTTCTCAGAACTTCGCCAGCAGTCCTTACGACGACACTGTTCCATCCCTGAGCTACCCCCTAAACCTGATACTCTAGTTGCCTGAGGGAAGGGGGGGCGTAGTTGCCAAGTGTTTCGGGGCGCGGCCTTTGCTATCATCATCCCGTCTCCGCCTCCGGACTACATCAGGCCTGTCTATTTGCGTCTTCCGTGTACTTCCAACAGGCACCCTCATTTCACTCCCGATTCGTACGGTCTCGGCCCAGGCAATCGCCTGCGGTGAGATATTGGCCACACGTCTTGGAATGGGTCGGCGTCTTCACGGTCCGTCCATTGCGAAGTGAACACATCGCCAGTGTCGGCATGTCACTCAACCGACAATGACTCAACCCGTCTCCATGGCGTCCACACTGCCCCTCCTCCCCCAGTCCACCGGCTTCCGTTTGAGGAACGCACCCGTGGCTCCCAGATAGCCCTCGTGTCGGAGGAAGTATGCCTGTTTGGCTCCGTTGCTCCAGAACTTGATGGCGTAGGATAAAGTGTGGATGGTCTGCCGTTGCCCGCGGATGAATGACCCGCCGAAATAGATGCGTTGAAGATCGTGCTTCTCCGACTGCAGATACGAGATTTGTCCGATGTTGTTACTGTTGTTTCCTTGTCAGATTGCGGCCTCTCCCATCAGTCTGACGTACACTCACCTGATTGCGTAGAGTAGACTCCTCGAGATATCCTCCGTTTTGAACATTCTTCCGCCGCCAACGAGGTAGTTGCTAGACGATCCAGAAGCGGCGCCGTTCGGCGGGTCTTTGGTGCGATGGCCATCACCATCACTCAAACTGCCGTCTTCCGCCCTCCGCTCCGCCTCTCGTTTCCGTTTCAACACCTTGCCGAAACTACTGGCGATCGTCTTTTCCCTTAGCCCAATCTTCTCATACCCCATACCTTCCCCGTAGATGTCTCCAACGAGCAGATCCACCGCGCTGTTGTCGCCCTTGTCCGCCATTGCAAGCATGTCGTCGAAACTCCGCGCGCCCGTGAGCAACGATAGCAGTCCCCAAAGGGTGCCGCCTCCGAGTGACGTGCCCCCAATACGCTGAAACTGCGATGGGCCGGAAACCTTGATCATCGACACTCCACTGCCAATGTTGACGAGCAGATAGGGATAGATGTCGGACGAGGTCTCCTGGTACGTCACCTCATTCTCGGGATGCGTGTCGTCGTATGTGAACACCTCCATCGGAATCTCGGTGATGAAAAAGTCCAGCCCCATGATGAGGCATTCCATCTCGTCTTCGCGCACAACGTCGACGCCCAGTTGTTCCTTGATTCTATCGTAGAACTTGTAGGCGCCGCCGCCGGTCGCCATGACGCTGAGCTCCGCGGCCTTGGTGGATCCATTTACCCGCATATGCTTCGACTGCAACTGGCGGAGATACTCGATGCATTCATCGATGCGCTCCGTTTCGAATGAGAGGAAGTTCAACCGGCCGCCCGTCTTGGCATGCCCGTTTTCTCGCGAGAAGTAGACGACTTTGGCCAGCGATCCGCCAATGTCGGCGGCCACGTGACTGACGACGGCATTGTGGTTGGGAAGGCGGATGTCGCGCTTGTGGTACTGATAAGACTTCTCCTCTCCGTCCGGATTGGGTCGGGATGTAGCACGCGTGCTGGGGCCGTGGGAGTGCAAAGATTCGTCCTTTTCGTGGGCGATAATGTACGCGCCCTGCACGTTGATTTCGATTGCGCCCGGCTGTTTGATGGTCGATTGCATATCGACCGCGGAGCTCGAGACTCGCCGCCGCTTAAGCGACGGCCTTGGGCTTCCCGCCTCCATGACTGGCCGACAATGTCTTCTCCAACTGCCGGAGAAAGACGGTCAACTCCCGATCGCTCGTCACGCCATCTTGGGCCGGGATGGAGGGTATGAGTAACGACTAAAGCAATCCACCGGACAAAGGGCTGTGTCTACAAGCTCTCATGCAGGCTCTATTCAGCTGGTGGAAAATCGTGCATTGGACAGGTGGGTCGCGGCGCGGCCGGGGATGTGCCGAGGTGCAATAGACTTTGCACGCTGACTGTAATGATGAACTTTGAAGGCACCTTACCTGTACCTCACGCTTCTACTCTCTACTGTACTCTTCGACTACGAAGTGAACAGCATTGCAAGTGTGCGTGTGCAGCGTATTCCTTTGTCCTGGAAGATCCTGCCGACGCAGTTTCAGTGCGCTTCGGCAATCTCCAGCGCTGTGGCATCCTCAGTGGGCAATTGACTCGGCATGTACCGCCGGTCGTTATCAAGACCTCGGGATCGTCCAACGACGACAGGGCACGACTGACGCTAAAGCACACGAACGTCGCCAGCCATCTGCAAGGAGAGTCACGGAAGATGCCTGGTGTAGAGGACGCCGAGCGGGTAAATGCACCTCTCCACAGCTTATCAGGTCAAGTATGCTGCAAAGTCGCGCAACCCCCATGCTTTCCAAGTGTGGATTTGGAAGGAAAGACAGCAACGGCAAGGCTGGGCTTGATGCGTCGAAAAGATGCAAACCCACCTTCTTGCGTGACCGACCGGTTCCACAAGCCCGCGGAGACAAAGGACGGTGGAAACGCACAGGGCAAGGCAGGCCGACCAGGTTTCTCGAATGCCGTCGCGACCAGCCGGTCTGCAGCGGTCTTCTGGAGTATTCCACGCACATGTTTGATGGCGTGTTCCACGGTGTGGTGGGGTGACTGTCACTAGTTGTTCGTGACCCACGCCGCTGCCACCCATACGCGATCACGCGAACGACCTCGTTGTTGATCTCGGTGCGAGGCCGCTCGGCCTTGGCCTTGCCTTGTGGCAGATTGGGGAGATTGTGGGATGTCAAGGGGCTTAAGCCGCCGCCGTTGTCGTCTAATCAAGCCATTCCTGCGTACTTCCCCAGTCCTTCTCGACGCTTCTTCGCGACATCTTTCCCCCGTCTCCACCCCCACAGGTCCGCCCCTGCCGTCCGCCTTCCCTAAACGCCATTGATCGACAGTACAGGCGCCTTATCGAAGTTAGCCTCAATAGAGTTCGCGTGGTCTAACCTTCCCCGGGAATTCCTCGGTAGAACCCTGGCGCGAAACCTTCTCGGTAGGTCGGTACCTGACTTTGACTCCGCAACTCGCGATACGACTGCAGTACAGTGCTCACATGTACCAAATTCGATAGTATCTCGCGCCATCATCTGTCGTCCAATGCCCTGTCGGCCCCTAGGCCACATTCGATTCCAGCGAGCTTCTAGCGCGCGTGACAACGCAGAACCATCATCTCCCTAACGGCTTGGAGAGCTTCCATCAGGCGCCTGTGGCCGCTGCAGCCGGCGCAAAGTCGCAATTAAGCGCCACTTACGCGCCACCGCCCACCCTAAAGCAGACACTCGACCGAGGCAGCTGCTCTGCCACAGTGACCACACGACCCCTCCTCCGCAAGGCCAGCAGAGCCTCGGAGAGGGCCCCCAACGCGCTGCACTGCGCCGTCGATCACCCGGAGCGGATCGGCGGCCGAAAGCGGGAGGTCGCAGACATCATTAACCGCCTACTTGCTGCTAAACGATTTACGGCATCCCCCGTTTCCGCACTCTACTCGAGTGAAAACAGGTTTGCTCGTCCTTGATCAGAGCAATAGCAGTTTTGCATTGGCTAATAGATAGATTGCAACCATGGCCTTCGGTAGAGCGAGCCCCGCAAGGCTGAAACGCGAGACGGAAATTAAAGCGATAAACGTGCTGGCTAATGGCGCGCGAGCCCGTCTACCAGACTAGAGTGGCGCGGTGTATGGCAGCCGAGGGACTTGGATGCAACAGGAAGGTGATGTGCTGCCTTTTAGCGATTGCGCACTCAAGCACCCGCCAACTCGCCTTGGTAGTGCTTGGAGGCGCCCCCCGGGGTAACGACAATCCGGGCAGGACGGAAGACGACACACCCCCCACGTACTGTACCTCTGCCGTCGGCCCACATCCTTCATTTGATATACCCGTGATTAGCGAGAGCCTGATCGACACACACCATGACCAGTGTCTAATGCCGCCATGCGGCCTTGTGATGGATGGATGGGCATGCGACTGTCGCCTGCCTGCTGGGGGTGTGCAGGTATAAAGTCTCCCATCTCTCCCTCACAACGACTTCCTTTCCCATCGCATTTCGCTTCCCTCGAACTCGCAATCACACTCATTCTCCAACACTCTTTCATCGCCTTCGCTTCGTCAGGCTCTTAATTGCCCGTCATGCACACCTTCACCTCTCTGTCTGTGTTGGCCGCGGCCGCCGTCGTCGCTGCTGCCCCTGCCCCGGCCGCCTCCCCCAAGGTCATCTCCGTCCCCCTCACCCTGATCAAGAACGTTGAGTCGACCTCGGGCCTTCTTGCCGCTGGTGAGCGACGCCTGGCGAAATTCAACAACCGCGTCGGCAGCCTCAAGCCCCGCCAGTCCTCTGGCGCGGTCACCAACGAGGATGTCTCTTACGTCGCCGAAGTGAACATTGGCGGCACCGGATACACGCTCATCGTCGACACCGGATGTAAGTATCAGCATGAATACAGGTGATCATGGCCCATTTACTAACGATGTATAGCTTCCAACACCTGGTGCGGTGCTCAAAACGCGTGTGAGCCCTCGTCCAGCGGCCAGTCCACCGGCAACTCCGTCTCTGTCGACTACGGCTCAGGCTCCTTCTCCGGCACGGAGTACACCGACAACGTCAGCTTCGGCGGCGAGACCGTCGACGGCCAATCCATCGGCTCGGCCAGCACGTCGTCCGGCTTCAGCGGTGTCGATGGCATCATCGGTTTCGGCCCGGTCGACTTGACCGAGGGCACCGTGTCCAACACCAACGAGGTCCCGACCTTCATGAACAACCTCTACAGCCAAGGCTCCATCCCGACCGAGGTGCTCGGCGTCAGCTTCCGCCCGGAGCCTGGCAGCTCGACCGACTCGACCAACGGCGAGTTGACCCTCGGCGGCACCGACCCGTCCAAGTACTCCGGCAGCATCAGCTACCACCCCAAGCTCACCAGCGGTGAGGCCTCCGCCTACTGGGGCATTGCCGTGAACAAGTTCTCCTACGGCGGCTCCAGCCTCGGCAGCGGCAACGGCATCGTCGACACCGGCACCACCCTCATCTACCTCCCGACCAGCGTGTACAACGCGTTCCTCAAGGCCTCCGGCGGCACCACCGGCAGCCAGTCCGGCCTTCCTACCTACTCCAAGGCCCCGACGCAGAACTTCTACTTCACCTTTGGCTCCACCACTCTCAGCCTCACCCCGTCGCAGTACCTCGTGCCCCAGGACCAGTACTCCGAGTTCGGGCTGGCGAGCGGCAAGTACTACGCCTGGTTCGCCAACGGCGGCAGCAGCGGCGTCAACCTCATCATCGGCCAGAAGTTCCTCGAGAACTACTACGCCGTCTTCGACACCACCAACCAGCGCATTGGCTTCGCCACCGGCGTGTAAGCACTCGAGTGCGGGAGATTTTCACCTATGAATTGGACGATTGTTGCTGACCCATAGCACAAAGGGGCGGGAAGACCAAAAAGCATAAGCATGGCTCGGGGAAGAACTGAAAGGATGGCTGATGCGCCCTTTCGTATGAGTCTGCAGAAAGTTTCTTACTTTATTTTATCATGAGTGACAGTCGAGAAGTAGCAAAGTGAAGAATCACTTGAAGCATTTATTCCAAGCACTTTACCTTCCAGTCTGTACTGCACATTTTCCCCTCCAATCAAATTCGGGCAACGCAGCCGAGCAAGTGGCGTGAAAGCGTAAACTTCACCTGCCAAAACCCTCCTCCATGAACCCATCTCCCTCCAACCCCCGCATCTCAACCCACTCATAAAACAAAAGCAAACATGGGCAACGACGGCGGCAGCATCCCCAAACGCCGCGAACTCGTCAAAGAAGCCGCCCGCGCCCGCACAACCGCCGAAGTGAAAGAGACCCAGCACTCGCAGCAAGAATACTACTGGAGCACGGATCCGATTTCGCGCCTGCCGCTCTCCGCGCCCGTCGTCTCCGACTGCGCCGGCAAGCTGTACAACAAGGACACGATTCTGGAGTTTCTGGTCGAGGGACGGCGAGCGGAGGAGGCGGAGGTGGAGACGCGGGGGGCGGTGAGGAGTTTGCGGGATGTGGTTGAGGTGCGGTTTGAGGGTGCTTCTTCTACTGATGGCGAGGCGACGACGAAATGGAAGTGTCCCGTCACCGGCGATCGATTGGGTGCTGGGTCGAAGGCTGTGTATCTGATTCCGTGCGGGCACGCGTTCTCCTCTGCCGCTATTAAGGAGGTCTTCTCGGGCGACAAGTGCATTGTGTGCGACGCGGCGTATGCGGCGAATGATGTTATTCCTATTCTGCCGACGGCGGAGCTGGATGTTGCTAGGCTGTCATTGAGAGCGAAGACGTTGAAGGAGAATGGGTTGTCGCATTCTCTGAAGAAGGCTGGAGGGGGTGGCAAGAAGCGGAAGAAGAGGGAGGAGGATGGCGCTGCTGTGGCGGAGGACGAGAAGAAGATTGGTGCGACGAACGGTCACTTATCACGAACTTCAACACCCGTCAACGGCGCACAGACGAAAGCCGAGATAGCGCCCACGACGGGGGGCATCAAAGACGCAGCGACGGCCTCGCTCGCGGCGAAAGTGATTGCCGAGCAGGGACAGGCAAAGAAGCGCAAAACGGACAACGAGAATCTGCGCAGTCTATTCTCGGACAAGTCGGCGGCTGCGGGCAAGAATGTGGATTTCATGACGAGGGGCTTCAGCATACCGGCTAACGCGAAGCGGTGAGGCTGTGATGAGGAACTGGATTGCGATTTATGAAGATAGAGGAGCCCGATGCGCTGCTTCCCGGATTCTACTCGACAGCGTGGCTGCGCTATCGATATCTTGGAGAGACCGACCACCAACACGCGTGAGACGTCAAAATCGCACGAGTGCTTTCCACCTGCTGCAAGGCCAACCACGAGCGGTGATTTACATGATTTCCAGCGACGCCTGAACGAAGCCTCGGACACGTCTGGATTGAACGCGACTGTATTCCCGTGTATACGCATCCGGCCCTCCCCATGACTCGGAGCAAGGCCGGAGCTTACAGACAATATGTACTCTAGATCTCAGCCCTCTAGATCCAGTCGAAGAAAAAAGGTGCTTGTTGGAAGCACAGCACTAACGCGCCACCAGCACCCGCTCCAACGCAAGAAAACGGTGGGGTATCTTTTGCACAAAGGGCAAGCAAAGCGCATAGCTAGAAAACGCCCAGTCCGTATCCAATAACCCAAGAACCACATTCGAAATAGCGGAGCACTTTTTCGGTGTCGTTTTTTCATAGCTTCTGCTTCTCCAACCCCTTCCATCCCCACGTCTGCGCAATCAATTCCGCCGCCCGCTCGCCGATGCCAAGCACAGTAAGCATGGGATTGATCGACGGCATCTCAGGGAAAACACCAGCGTCCGCAATGCGCACGCCGCGCAAACCGCGAATGCGCAGCTCAGGGTCGACAACCGCCAGCTCATCGCTGCGCACATCGCCCATCTTGGTCGTGCCGGCGGGATGGTAGACGGTATGCGCCACGCGCCGCCCGTACTCGCTCAGCTCCTCGTCGGACTGGATCGCCGGGCCGGGCGCGATTTCCCGCTTGATCCAGTCTGCGAAGGGCTTTTGTTGGGCGATTTTGCGCGCGGCTTTGAAGCATGATACCAGCGTTGCGGCGTCGTAGCCTTCGGGGTCGGTGAAGTAGCGGAAGTCGAGGGCGGGTTTGACGGCCGGGTCGGCGCTGGTGAGGTAGATGCGGCCCTTGGAGCGGGGGCGGGGGATGTTGGGCGTGACGCAAAAGGCGTCTTTGGGCTTGTCGTAGCCTAGGCGCGACGTGTTGAAGACGAAGGGGATTTGGTAGCAGTGGGCCATGATGTCTGCGATGTCGCCGTCGGCGCCGGCGGCGTTGGGCGCTTCGCGGCGCAGGAAGATGCCGGCGTCGGAGTCCATTGTTGTTTGGTTTTGCGGGACGGGCTTGTTCAGTTCCCAGAGGATGATGCTTTCCGGGTGGTCGAGGAGGTTCTCGCCTACGCCGGGGAGGTTGTGGACGACGGGGATGCCGAGGTCGGAGAGTTGCTGTTTGGGCCCGAGGCCGGAGAGGAGCATAAGGCGGGGGGTGTCGACGGCGCCGGCGCACAGGATGGTTTCCGCTTTGGCCTTGAGCGTGTACTTGGTGCCGTCTTGCAGGGTGATGTTGATGCCGGTGACTTTGTCGGCGGCGACGTTAATCTTGCTTACCCAGGCGTTGGTGAGGATGGTGAGATTGGGCCGCTTCTCGTCGCCGCGGATGATGGGGTGGATGTAGGCGACGCTGGCGCTGCTGCGGCGGCCGTCGTCGGGGTTGTAGGAGACGTTGAAGAAGCCGACGCCCTGCTTGATGGAGCCGTTGTCGCGGATGACCTGGTTGTAGTCTTCGATGAAGGGGATGTCCATGGCTTTGGAGCTGCTCTTGACCCAATCCAGACACAGCTGGTTGCGATGCCGGGTATGCACGGGCTGCACGGTGTTGCGCAGGTTGTCGATGACGCGGGTGAACATTTTGAAGTCCCAGCCTTTGGCGCCTTGCTCCACCCATCTATTGCAATCATACTCGAAAGGACGGAAGGAGATGAGGGTGTTGTGGGAGGAGCAGCCGCCGAGGACCTTTGCGCGGGAATGGCGGATGTGGGAGTTGCCATTGGGTTGCTCGGTGGTGGGGTAGTCGTAGTCGAGTTCGCCGCCGAGCAGACTCAGCCAATCTTTGAGTAGGAGGACTCGGTCATCTTGGTAATCTGACGGGCCGGCTTCGATGAGGAGGACGCGCTTGTTGGGGAGGTATTCGGAGAGGCGGGAGGCTACTACACAGCCCGCAGTGCCACCGCCTACGATCAGGAAGTCGTAGGCGTTGACGTCTGAAGCGGGGAGCTCGGTGGTGGTCATATTCGCCGAGCGAGATCGGCGGAGATGTAGATTTGCTTGTGCTGTATGGAAGAGGATAGCTGGAGGTATAGATGGAATAGGAAATACGGCGACAGAGAGAGAGGAGAGCAGTACAAGAGGAAGGAAGAGAGAGGAAGAGCGCGAGAGTCTAGACGATAGAAGGACGAGGGTTTGTCAAGGTCTCCACCCTGAATGCTTTTTTTCCCTGGTTCCGTTCTCTTTGATCGAGAGAGGCTTGGCCCGAAGGATGAACGATTCGTTGACTTGCCCTGCACCACGCGACACCCCACGCTAGAGAGGTGGAGCTGCGGCAGAACTTCCGTGCCACATCACATCTTCATGAGACTCATCCACGGAGGCAAAGTAGAGTGAGGTAGAGCGAAGTGAAGGAAAGAGTGGTGGTGCTTGTGCAACGCCATCACCATGAAGTACGACAAGCAGCCTCTCTACTACGGAGGCCAACGACACACCACCGCCACCACCTTCCAAGACATCGACCCCTCCACCAACCAGCCGCTCGCCGACATCTGCAAAGCCGACCAGCATGCCGTCCACGCCGCCATCACCGCCGCCCAAGCCGCCTTCCCCGTCTGGTCCACCATGACGACCATGGAGCGCTCCCGCATCCTCCTGCGCGCCGTGGCATTACTACGGCAACGCAACGACGAGCTGGCCGTCGTCGAGACCCACGACACCGGCAAGCCCTTCTCCGAAACCAGCGCCGTCGATGTCGTCACTGGCGCCGATGTGCTCGAGTACTACGCCAACCTCGTCGCTTCTGGTGGACTGAATGGAGAGACGACGCAGCTCCGCCCTGACGCCTGGCTCTACACCACCAAAGCCCCGCTCGGCGTGTGCGCGGGCATCGGAGCCTGGAACTACCCCATCCAAATCGCCCTGTGGAAGTCTGCCCCGTGTCTCGCCGCAGGCAACTGCATGGTCTACAAGCCCTCCGAATTCACCCCGCTGCACGCCCTGCGCCTCGCCGAAATCTACTCCGAAGCCGGCGTGCCGCCCGGCGTCTTCAACGTCGTCCAAGGCGACGGCGCAGTAGGCGGCCTGCTCACCTCCCACCCCGCCATCGCCAAAGTCTCCTTCACCGGCCAGGTCTCCACCGGCTGCAAAGTCGCCGCCGCCGCCGCCTCCAATATGAAATACGTCACCATGGAGCTCGGCGGCAAATCCCCGTGCATCATCCTGCCCGATGCCGAGCTGGACAACGCCGTCGACGGCGCCATGATGGCCAACTTCTTCTCCACCGGCCAGGTGTGCACCAACGGCACCCGCGTCTTCGTCCCGCAAAGCATGCTGCGCAGCTTCGAGCAGCGCCTCCTGCAGAAAATGGCCGACATCCGGCCCGGCGACCTCATGGACCCCAACACCAATTTCGGGCCCCTGGTGAGCAAAACGCACCACGACAAAGTCACCAAATACATCCAGCACGGCATCGAAACGGACAAAGCCAAACTCCTGGCCGGCGGACTAGGCAAACCCACTCTCCCCGCCACCGTCGACGCTAACGGCTACTGGGTGAAGCCGACAGTCTTCACAAACTGCACAGACGACATGCTCATCACCAAAGACGAGATTTTCGGCCCCGTGCTCTGCATCCTCCCCTACGCCGACAATCGCCCAGGCTACGTCGAGAAGCTCGTCCAGCGCGCCAACAATACCACCATGGGTCTGGCCGCCGGCGTCTTCACCAAGAACATCGATCTCGGCCATCGGGTTGTCGCGCAGCTGCACGCTGGCATCACGTGGGTGAATACATGGGGCGAGTCGCCGGCGGAGATGCCGGTCGGGGGTTGGAAGATGAGTGGGTTGGGGGTGGAGAATGGACGTAAAGGGTTGGACAATTGGGTGCAGAATAAGAGTACGTTGGTGGAGATGGGAGGCGCGGTGGCGACGTCTTTCAGTAAGCTTTAGACTTTCTCGGGTTGTTGTTGTTGTATGGCTGGCGCATAGGGTGAGGAGGGAAGGAAGGCATGATAAGGAGCAAAAGGGCAAGCCAGGTGCGAGCGAGGTGCTCGTGATCCTTTTTCAACACAACCATATTCCTCGAGAGGTAGAACGCCTCTACGACATGATACCAAACCCTTCCACACGACTCCTCGTTCACCAAATCTCCATCTTCTAACATACACTCCACCCCATACGAACAAGACACACAATTGCAAAGAGAGAAAGCAGAACAGAATGCGTGCGTTCCCCTTCCAATTCCAGAACGGCATCAACAACATCAATTCCATCACACCTCTCTATACAGTCCAATCTAAACCAAACCATCCAGTCCCCCCATCCCTCTACACAACCCTCCGCTCCTACCTCCGACGAACGCACAACTTCCTCACAACAACAATCGCCTCACCATCGTCCCCACGAGAAGCAGTCGAGACAGCAGGCATGCTAGAACTGGCAGTCCTGTCCAAAGAAAACAAAAGGCACAGGAGGCGAAAGAAAGCGAGGGCGCGGTTGGCTGCCGCCGCCGGCGCTCAGAGGGAGACGAAGGATGTAAAGGGGGTATTGAGCCGTGGGGTGATGGTGGGGTTGCAGAGGGGGGATTGACCGATCTTCACTCATGGGCGGGTGCAGGGGGATAAGTGGATTATAACGAGTATTGAGAAGAAAGGGTATAGTGCATGGGGCAACAGTATCCCTTCCCTTCAATTTCCTTCCCAAAACCACCTGAGCAAGCCCTTCAACAAGTCACCGACCCAGCACTACCCTCTCACTGCGTATCAACCCCCGCCCCGCCACGGATGCGGTCCTGCTCGTAAGGGATGCCCATGCTGTGCAGCTTGTCGATAGCCTTCTTGTCCAGGACGATATTGTCGAAGCCGGGCGGGAGAGCCTGGCGGCCCCTGCAATTCAACAGTCAGTCAGTCAAACGTTTCCTCTCAACAATCAACAAGCGGACACGACTCACTTCAAATACATCTGCTTCATATTGCGCGCCTTGAAGCGCATGTCCTCCGCCGAGCGGCGCCCAAGCAGCGGCCCCCCCGTCCGATTCGAGTCGTGAGACTTGAGCTCCGCGTACGCAATCTTGGTCTCGCCGTAGTCGCGGATGAGATACTGGAGCGCCATTTCCTCGGCCGCCGTCCACGGAGTGCGGACTTGAGGCGGCTTCTGCGAGCGCGAGATGACGCTGTGGTGGCGCGCGGCGACTCTCGCGCGCTCCAATTGTTCCATTTCCGTGATTTCGGGGTCTTCGTTGGGGTCGTACGGCGTGGCGAGGGGAGGGATGATACTACCCGGGTTTTTGCGTTGGCGTTTGGAGGTACTCGACGGGCTGGACATGGAAGGGCCCGGGGGAGCGAGGGTGATCGCGGCTGAGACCCTTGGTGCCGGGGCGCGTTGCTGTGGAGCCAGTCTGCGCCTCTGGTCTGCGGCGGTGGCATCCCGCGCGTCGGTTTCGAATCCCTGGTCCTGAGTCGGCTCGTATTCTTCTTCCTCTTCCTCGTCCTCGTCTATGTTGGCGAATGCTCGCTTCGCTGGAGTAGACTGTGATTGTTGGTAGTATGGGCCGGTTTCCGGGACGGACGATGCTGGGTATTGGGAATGAGACGGGTCCGCCTGGGATTGACTGGCGTCAAAGGAGACGCGGACTGCACCGGCTTGCGGGTCGATGAACCTGCCCTTGCCTTTGGCTCCTTTCTGGCGCTGTGACATGTTCTCCAGGGCCATGAGAGTCGACCTCGCCCTCTCGGCCGGCTGAGGCTGCTGAGGCTGCTGAGGCTGAGCGGGCTCCACGTCATCCTCCTCCGGCCGCAACCAAGTGTCGTCGTTCTGCGTGGCGGCATGCTGCGCAGCGAAGCCAGCCGAGGAGCCGAGCATGGGCGCGACAGGGGCGACAGGTGCTGTGGACGCCACTGGTGCAGCGTTTGCACTCAGGCGTGCCTCTCGCGCCTTCAATGCTCGGATGGCGCTTGCACCGAACCCCTTCTTCGGCGTGCGGTTAGGTCGAGAGAGGGTCTGACGTTTGGCCTCCGCCGCTCGGACAGCTGCTCTCTGTTCCACCTCGCTTCCCAACTCAAGGACAATTCGGTCGACACCGCCCACCGCTGCGATTTGCGCATCAAGCTCTGCCTTTCTGTGACCATAATACTCCACCACAGCCTCGACAAATTCCTCCCACGGGTATTTCTCCCGCAGGGTTTCAAGCGCAGTGAGAGCATCAATTCCAGGGACATCGAAAGCTGAGCCGAGGTCATCTTCAACAAGTGTAGTGATGGCGACGCTGTAGTCCTCAAGCTCGTCGTCATCCATCTCGCCCATGTCCAAGGCTTTGTAGTGCCGGAAGATTGGCTCGCCCTTTTCATTGTACTCGTAGAAGGTTTCCGCAATCAGTCGTTGGGGGGCAAACGCGGGCGAATTGATGTAAGCATCCAAGCGAATGAGGGCCAGCTGGGTGAGAAGCTGGAGACACAGGTCAAAGGCGGGCTGTTTGAAGCCAGGCCCAGCAATAGCGGGGCCAAAGGCATGGTCCAGACCCAAAACGGCGTGTTGTTGGTCGGGGGTGACATTGGCGTTGTTGGGGATGAAAACAAGAACAGTGTGCAGCATGGGGGCCAGATTGATCTTGTGGATGATGGCATCCGGGCGCCACGAGCCAGCCGGGACGTCTTGCATGTTTTGAACGCGGAGAAGAGCGCGCAGGACGATGGAGGGCTGGATGTATTCGGTGCTTCCGAAGCCCTCTTTGTTGACGGAAAACGTGCGGAGACGAGTGTTGTATATCTTGTTGTACCTGGAGCCATCGGTGCGAATCTCCTGGCGAACGACGGCGCGGGCGTTGGGGTCGGCGGGAAGCAGCTGGGTGCAAAGGTCATTTGCGGCGTCAGCGAGACGGGGAAGGAGGTCGGCCATGACATCGGGGTCTAGGCCTCCAATCTCCTCTTGCGAGAAGGTGGTGTTGACGGTGTTGGGTGAGAAGGCGGAAGTGCCACGGGCAGCCTCGATGACGGCAGCGCGGGCATCATCGATCTCCTGGATGCCTGCTTGAAGCTGTGCTTCCAAGGTTGCATCCTCGTTGACAGGCTCTAGATCTAGCAGATACGCAGTCAGCATCGGGTCACACGTCATGAATGATATAGGTGGTGAGGAATGAAGTGCAATCCCTCAGCCTTGTGCAGCAGGGTTAGGGTTAGGGCCAGAGCGTAAAGTGTGGACACGAGGTGAGGGCGAGGTCTGCGAACACAGCAACAGCACTTACCCGTCGCCGCCTTGGCCTTTCTGCCCGCCCGTTTCTTGGGTACGGGAGCATCACTTTGTTCATCCGTCCCACGACGAGAACGAGGGCGAAGGGGAACATTATCGGGCTCGCGACTCTCGGAGCGCGTGGAACGCGTCACCCTTGTTGTGGGTGCATCGTCTTCGCTTTGCCGCAACGCCGGGCGCGCCGACGACACCTTGGCCATTACTGGAGCTACTCTTGGTTTTGTGCGGGTGCGACGACACTCTTGATCGCGATGGAGCGGGTTGGTATGGGCGTGGTGGATTTGCAACAAGGCTTAGGGTCGAATTCACTCGGGTTAGGGTTGTGATTGTAGGGAGGAAGGATGGGGGCAGAAGTGGAGCGCCCTTTTGTCTTGTTGACACGCTAAGACCGATTGAGATTGGCGTGAATGTCACGTGTCGCGACGAGTATCTTCTATCATTCACACATTTGTGTAACGCGCAAGAGCATGCTGCCTAACAACGCTCCCGTGAGTGCTGCACGCTTTTGTGCCTTGAAACTATCAGGTGCCCGCCCGCTACACGTGATGTGTGCGACAGACCCGTCAATTCAGGAGAAGATGTTTCGCCAGGCTCCTCACTGTCCATCGAGTCGAGCAACCATCTGCCACTATGTGAATTGCACGACACACTCGCAAAGCTTTGATCGTGCACACTCACAACTCTTCATATCCTTGCTCGTTCCCTGTATGAGAGATGCCTTCTTCTCCCCTGAATCCTCTCTCATCCCCACCCTCAACCCGTCTTTCCCCAAAGAGCACTAGCGCTCTATTCGCCTAACTTAATCACGTCAGCTCTGGCCTCTTTTGATAATTCCACGTACTCGCGTTCCTGAAATCTCGCCGCTCTTGAAACCCATCGACCTCCCAAGACTACACCCCCCAAGTCTCCCTGCAGCAATACTCCAACGACCATGGCACGGGACTGAGAAGCAGCATTATCGTTTTGTCAGCTAAGATGAAGGTCCGAAAAGTCTCGCCATTCCTACTCCTCCTCGCTCCATCCCTGGTCCGAAGCGCTACCCACGACATTTCTTCGCAATGGCAGCCTTTACTACGGAAAAGAGACGGGAGCAGTTTGCAGGCGCGGCAGGAAGCTGAGGTGCCGTTAGACCAGGCTGGTGCCGTGAAAAATGTACCGGGCTCGAGACCTTGGCGAGGGACGGAGGATGCGCCCGTAGATGGGCTGGATGGGAAACCACATGCCGGGCCCTTTGTGGACATGACGCCTGATGAGGTGGATAGAGATGCATCGAATGCCCCGCCCGAATCATTGGCCAAGTTTGCAAGCAGCGCAGACGAGCGGTGGAGGCTGGAAGACATTCCTGCGCGCAATGACGGAGTGATGAACGACGATACTCGCGTCGCGCCCAAGAAAGGTACCACGGGCACCGAAGGCGGCATCAGTGAGAAGGAGAGATTACGGAAAGAAGCCGGTGCCACATCCACAAGCAACACCCCGCAGGAACCCAAGGCCGCGCCGCCTCAGCAACTCATCGAAGCGGATTTCGACGAGAGTGCCGATTCGTCGCAAAAGAGCAGCACATACCTCACGGGGTTCGAGCGGCCTGAAGACCTCCCCGACCGCCCACATGACATCCCCTTCCCGGACCGCGTCGGCAGTAAGAGTACGCGCGACTCCGAGGAGCCGCCCGTGGACGGCACCAACAACGGCTGGCTAAAAGACACCATGCCCTACACCGAGGGAAAGACAAACCCCAAACCTCCCCAGTCTGCCCGCACCAACCCCACCACCAAAGCGCCCCTCCTCACCAACCTGCTCTCCGACGACTCGGAAAGCTGGCACGAGTGGTTCCACTCCTTCGTCCTCTCCCTAACCATGATCCTCTTCTCCGAAATCGGCGACAAGACCTTCCTCGTCGCCGCCCTGATGGCAATGCGCCACTCGCAACTCCTCGTCTTCTCCGCCGCCTTCTCCGCCCTCACCGTCATGACTGTCCTCTCCGCCCTCCTCGGCCACGTCTTCCCCACCCTGCTGCCCAAACGCCTTACCACCCTCGCGGCCGCCATCCTCTTCCTCATCTTCGGCGCGAAAATGCTGCGCGAAGGCCTCGCCATGCCGCGCGACGCCGGCGTCGGCGAAGAAATGCAAGAAGTCGAAGCGGAGCTGGAAGAGAAAGAACACAGCATGCAAGCGCACGACCGCGCCTCCTCGCGCCGCCGCTCCTCTGCCGCCGGCGGTACATCTCCCTACGCCCTCGAAGCAGGCCGCGGCCGCAGCAGCACCAACAACAACCACCAAACCCACACGATCAGAATCCCCGGCTCCAACGGCGCGGGCCCCTCACCCCCGCTCTCGCGCTCCCCTAGCCCATCTGGCGCGCGCAAACCCTCCCTCTCCGGCCTCATGAACCTGTGCTCCCTCGTCCTCAGCCCAGCGTGGGTGCAGACGTTCATCATGACCTTCCTGGGCGAGTGGGGCGATCGCTCGCAAATCGCGACAATCGCCATGGCCGCGGGCCAGAATGTGGTGAATGTGACGCTGGGCGCGCTGCTCGGGCATGCGTGCTGTACGGGTTTGGCGGTTGTGGGGGGCAGGGCGCTGGCGGGGAAGGTTAGTTTGAGAGTTGGTGAGTTTTCTCCTGGAAGATTCGTGTGGATGTGAGGGAAGAATTCTGGCTAACAGAGGTGTACAGTGACGATTGGAGGCGCGGTGGCCTTTTTGGCTTTTGGAGTGATATATCTGTACGAATGCGCGACGGAATAAATGCGAGGATGCTGGAATGAGCGTGCGAAACTTCCGTATCATCTAGTAGATGGACAGGACGGGACGGGACTGGAGAGCTCGTTTCACACCAGAAAATGAGACGTAGATCGAATGGACTCTCGAGTCATTCCTCCCCTCATTCCCACGCGTCTGACCAAACCACCTTTGTGCTCGGAAAAGCCACACATCAGTTGAAGCCAGAGGAAAATGTACTCCACTGCTGGAATCCAAGATACATTTGCCTCCTGCTCCCCGGGCGAAGATGATACTCCGTCTTCTCCCATTTCCACGAAAGAAGCACCACCTCGACCGCAAGAAGATAACAGAAGGCCCGGCCCAAACGTTACCCGCCCAATCCGTATTTATTCGCACCCGCTAAGAAGAGCAAAAATCGCAATCCAAAAATCTCGTCACATAAACAAGCACAACTCGAGTCATGTGTGAGAGTCACGTACTCCCCTCCCTCAAGCCTCCTGCATCCTCTCCAAAACTTCCACACCCTTGCTCTCGCCAACAACGCCGCCGCCGCCACCGCTAACCTCATGTCCTCCCGCCCCCGGCGGAGACACACTACTACTGCTCGAATTCCCCGAATCGCCGCGGCTGCGATTGGCGGAGTCATTGCGGTCGTCGGCGCCGAAACTACTGCCTCCTTCTGAGGAGGAAAGAGTCGGAGGCGGCGGGCGAAGGGGAGATGAGCTTGTATTTTCTGGCTTTTGGGAGGAGGACGCTTTGTTGCTTTCGTCTTCCATCATTGCTGTGAGGGAGCGGAAGTTGGGCATGGGTTCTAATGGCGGGGTGGTGGTGGTGGGGTCTTGCTGTGGTGCTGTACTTGATGGGTCGGGTCCACTGCTGCTTGCTACAGGTAAGGGGAATGAGGATTCCGCTCGGAGACTGCTGGGGCCCGAACCTGGAGAGGGCTGCTGGTCGCCAATGGAAGAGGAGAAGGAGTGTGTTTCGGATGTCTGTCGCAGATGTGAAGCCGGTCGGCCATCCCTGGGGTCGGGGATGGTGTGGCGCGCGGTGGGCTGGAGGTTAGCGCGCGATTCCTCTAGATGACGCTGCGCGTCTTGGGCTACAATGTCTTTCTTGCTATCGTCCGACAACGGAGAAGGGTGATCTGTTTCCCGCATTTCGGTGTTGAGTGTGGACGTCGGCTCAGTCAGTGGATTGAAGCCGGCAAAGTCCAGCACGGGCGCTTTGCCCTTGCCTTCCACCTGCTGTTCCTCTTCGGGGATGCCGCCCATGGTACTGTTTTCGCGACTCATGCTCGCGCCGGAACTCGAGCTGTCGTTCGTCTCGGCCTGGTAGAGCGGCATGGAGCTGGCGCCGCTCTTCTTCCGCAGTTTCGACGCCTGCTTCGCCTCCTTCTTGTCCTCCTTTGCTTTCTTTTTCGCATCTTTCTTCGCGTCCTTCTCCTCTCTGCGTTTCCGCTCGTCCTCTGCAGCGAGAGATTGTCGGATGGCTTCCATCATCATGAGATCCTCCAGCGCATCGACCCGACTCCGGCGAGAGCTTCCGCGAGCAGCATACATGTCGTTGCCGCCCTCCTCGCCATCAGTGCTACCGATTCGCGTAGGGTGTGCATACGGAGAAAGCAAGACGCCACCCGGGGTAATTCGCGCACCCACGCCATGACTCTCCAGCGTTCTCCGACGTCGGAAACCGGCCAGCGCATTCCGCATCTGCGCATTCTCCGGGCTTCCCAGGACATAGGCCGCGTTATGCAAAGCAGTAGCAGCCGCCGATCTCCGAAGCACGTGCGCGCGCGCATCGGCCAGCTTCTTGGCCCAGTCGGGTCGTACGCGATCGGTGGTGATGACTTGCGGCGCATTCGCTGATATCGAGATGGTCCGGCGTCGTCCGGTCGCGTTGAGGGAGGTCGTCGATGACATGGCGGAGGTGGGATTGGCGAAGGGACTGCCGTTGAGTTGCTTCGCATACGCTAGGCCGCGGCGGAAGGGCGGCGGTTCGTAGGTTATGCCGAATTCGGGTGTGACGCAGAAGGGACACGCAGCGACCTCTGAGACGAGCAATTCCGCCTCTTCTTCTGGTGGTCGTTGCTGGCCGGGCTGCTCGTGTTCTGGCGGATGTGGATCGGGGCGTTTGATCTGTACGAAGCATTCGGAGCAGATGGGTTGATCGCAGCATCGAGTCTTGTTGAGGTAAGGAGGGTAGTACATGAAGCAGATGGGACACTCGGATGCGTCTTTGTAGAGATATGCTTCAACGGGTTGCCCATTCACGTATGGGTCTTTGGGGAGATGGATCTCTTGGGGAGTGATGTCTGGAGAGTGGCTTTTCGAGCCTGTCGCCAGTGAAGCGAGTGTCTTTGCTCGCCCACGTAGTAATTGAGCAGTGGAAGAAGAGGGGCTCGCGCCCGACAATGGCACAGAGGAGGAAAAGGCGAGACGAGACGGTGAAGGAGTGCCGGATTGGACGGATTCGTGGGATTGCGAACGTGATGAGATGGGAAGAGTCGAAGAATCCAGATTTGGTGTGGAGGCCTTTTGGATGGAAGATGCCTGGGAAGCTGTCCGGCTCATCTCAGGCGGGATCTCGTCGGGAGCGGGGATAGGGAGTCCACGCGCTGCCGCCACGAGCTGTGCTTCTGTCCAGGAGTCGGAATGGTCATTGAGACCACGCCAGAAAGGAGCTAGACGTCGTTCGATCTGGATGATGATCAGCATACCCCATACAAGTAAACCTGGTCCTCACTCACCTGCAACTGCCGCACTGTCGGCTTGCTAAAGTCTTCCACGCCCGTGTAGACACCGACGGTGACAAGATACCCGCCATCCACGCTCTCCTCGCGCATACTCCGCTCCCGCTCTTTCAGCCTCGCCTGGCGCTCCTTCTCCAACTTCCGCGCCTCCCGCTCCTGCCTCGTCTCCCGCGGCTTGTCGGGGGTGGCATTCTCGCGCTGGCCCACGAGGCCGAGGAAGGGGAGGTCGGGTCTGGTTGTGCGCGGGACGCGGTGGGCATGGGCCAGGCCGGCGCGGTGAGAGAGGAGTTGTGCTTGCGGAGGAGGCGGAGTCGAGGTGGGGACGGAAGCAGACTGGGCGGATTGCAGGCCTTGTGTCTGCGATTGACTACTGGCGTTGCGGGCGTGGGCGGGTGTCTTCGTCTTCGACGAGCTGCTGCCCATGTTGCGTGGTGTTGTTGTGCTTCGACCACCTCAGTCGGCGATGCCACGGCCGTCAAGCGCACTCTGGAGCGGGTGGTGGACGGGGGACTGCATTGATTTAGGTGGTCGGGTGGTAGGGTGTTCAGCGGATGCAGTGCATGGGGGGATGAGCACGTGAGCTAGGCGACGAGGGCGCTGAGCGAGGGATGAGACAATCGCGGCGCGGCGCCCAAGAACCAAGGTTTGGGTGGTGCAGCGGTGGAGGAGAGGAGGATGGGGGGAGATGCTGTGCTGTGGCTTCGGCCTGTGGCGTTTCGTCATCCAAATGCCCCACGATAATCCAATCTGCAGATCAACTACCACTTTAATCGCTTTCCACTCCCTCGACTTATGAGAGGAAGAAGTTGGCGAGAGGGGGAGGGGGCACGAATGGAGGATATCAGCATCCAGACTACACCTCTCTGCTCGATGACCAGATGACAAACGATGACCCCCGGTTGCGTGCGGATGAGGGATGGGAAATGGAAATCAAGCTTCCATCTTACGCAACTGCTGCTCGCAGCGCACGTCAGACCGTGCTGATCGCCCCGACGTGATCGTCTCCCGTGCCGAACTCGGCTGCTGATGATTCACCGACCGACCGGTACACGCTCAGGTACCACCAGTTCTTGGGCGCCAAACATGTGATTTGACTGCTCGCGCTGCTGCATCTAATGTCTATGTAATCTTCAGCCTCACCGCAACGGCAACGCCGCCACCGGCTGCTCTTCAGGCTGCGGACTGCCCTCCGGCGTCATCCATAATTGCTGCTGCTGCTGGCCGCCTTGGACCTTCAGCTTCGTCCTATCTACTCCCCTCATGTTGACGAAGCCCGGCGGCGGCGACTCCCACGTGTAATCCAGGTATTCATCGAGATGCTCTCGAATGCCGTCTGCAAGAATCTGCACGGCGCGCTGGCGGTTCAGACTCCACTCGTGATCTCGACTCCATCGACCCGCCTTTCTCGCCGTCTCCGCTCCGCCTTCCATGCCGTCGAGAATACTGCGCCATACTTGCATCGTCTTCTCCAGCTCCTTCATCTTGCTCACGCCCATCACGCTCACTCCCAGCCGCTTTCCTCCAACTTGTTCGTTGGACTCCCGCGTCCACGGCACTCCAGACGCCGGGTCTCCTCTTGACCCCACTGATGCGCCGGCCGTCAGCCAGCTCTCTAGTGCATACCGAATGGAAATGACTTCCAGCTTCTCGTCGTGCCGATCGCAAAAGTCGCTCGCTCGTCGCACTGCGGCTCGTAAGTCATTGCTCGCCGGATGCCAATTCCCCATCGATCCCACAGGCACCCCCTCCCTCCGCAACAGCCCCATGCCCAGCGGCGAGCCATTAAGCACCACATCCACCCCCGCCGCCTGCAACTCTTCAATCCCCTTGTCCGCCAGTAACGTATTCTGCAGCGTGAAATTCGCATACGACATGACCGCATCCAGCGGCTCGCCCGTCTCACGCAACACCCGGTGCGCCAACGAACACAGCCCCGCGACGGGATACCCCGAAATGCCCACGTACTTGATCGTGCCCTCCTCGTCTCGTATGCGGCGCAGTTCGCGAATAGCCTCCATCACCTCCTCCTCCGGCACAAACTCGACATCATGGCAGTACACGAGATCGAGGTGCTTGGTGCGCAGGCGCTGCAAACTCCGCTGCACGCTCTGGTAGACGGACTGCTTGGAAAAGTCGAATTCATCCGCGGCGATGCGGCCGCACTTTGTGATGAGGAAGAAGTCGTCGCGCGGGAAGTTGGCGCGCACAAATTCCGTGTCGAGCGCTTGGCCTAGGATTTCTTCTGAGGGGCCGTAGTAGGGCGAGGTGTCGAAGGCGCGGATGCCGTGTTCCAGCGCTTTGTGCACCAGCCCGGTGGTGTCGAGTTCGTAGGGGTCGGGGTTGTATTGGTAGTTGAAGGTGGCCGTGCCGAAGATGAGGGGTGGGAGGATGGAGGAGAGGGGGAGGGGCGTGGAGGTGTTGCGAGCCGTCATGTCGCCGGTGCGGAGGAGTAGACGGTGCTGGGTGTCTTATGTACAATGCCGAGGAAGAGGAGAGGTCGGGATCAGTTCATTTCGCAGCAAGCGCACGAGGATCATGTTCGCATGGCGCTGTAGTAGGAGGAGGCAAGAAATACTGAGAGCACGAATGGTTGAGGAGAGGAAGATGCAACCATGTTTCTGCTTACCGTATCATGGATCATAGCCGCTTCGATTGTCGGGCCAAGTCTACCGCCCGTTTTTACTTTCCGCCGATTCAGGGTCGGCATGCCTGCGATGACGCGATCAATTGGTCCAGACCCCCGGATCTTGGGTATGATGTGCTGGGCAGCCAGCCAGCCGACTCGGACATCTTTCAAAGACCACAGGAAAAGGTCGACAGTATGAGTGTAGAAGCATAGGAACGCAAGTGAAGTGTGCAGTGGACACATGGAAGTATGCCAAACGTCGGCAACGAAAAGAGCCATTTAGGTAAGAGATCATGCCAAAATTGCCTCAGGTGCCTCAGGCGCGCAGGGCGGTTGTATGGCCAGTCAGCATGCCAACAGCGATTGTGATACAGAAGGAGATAAATCGAATATGTACACTCTCAGTCCATGGAGCCGAGCCCACTCGACTCCGGTCTACTTGAGTTTCTCCATCAATCAAGGCAAGCTCCAAAAATTCATACTTCTCGATTGGATTCCCTCTCATCATTAGCCATCGTCCACTGCCATTACCGTGCCTGCAGCGGAAAACGATCGTAAGAAGAGTATACTGAACTTCCTTAAAAGTCGACAAAGAAAAATGGCACGTGACAACGTGATATGCCTGGCTTGAGTACGTATCACGATCTCGACATCGTGCTTAATAACGTGATTGTATGATCCTCTTGAGACCTCTCTCGAGCATTCTACCGATCGCCATACGCGATTCTTCACTTTCTCTGTGCCATTGGCCGCCATACCACCCATATCACCCCTACATCATCACCCCAAATGGCAAAAAGACCGCAGAAAATCCCCAAAAATCACCAAAAATACAGCACAAGCTGATGGACACTGTGGGAATTGAACCCACGACCTTTCACAGGTACGCCGGAAGATGCGAAGCGAAAATCATACCCCTACTATTAACGGATGACAATTAGCTCCGGGTCGAGTGACAAGGATTGGTTCACATTGACTCACGACCAAGTGCCCATGAAAGCTTAATCCAAGCGCGGTAAGATCTGTGAAGAGCTGTGGTATCATGGCCGGGGTTTGCCCGTTTCCGAGTCTCACCGAGATCCACCACAAATTAGCATATGAGATCCACTATGGCATACGACGAACACTACGGCATATGAGACACACCGTTAAGTATGCCTACAATTACAAAGCACCATTGTGATTGAGAAGACGCTTGAAACGATGTATTCGTTGGAGACCTGCTTATGGGCTTACACGTTATTCGTGTGGCCCAGATACACGCAGACTACGGCAAAGATCTCCTTCAATAGCACTGACAAGAGACCGAGTCTGAAATAACTTCTAGTAAACCAATGGCACGAGGCTGCATACAGGTGAGAAAATCGTTAGAATCGATCGTAAGTGCCCAGAACCCATTGTCACATCAAGCCATCGCAAACTTCGACCTCGCCCGCAACTTCGCCCCGTAAAACCACAACGCCCAAATCCCAATAACACCGCCAACGCAAAGCCCCGCCAGCAACGACACGCCCGGCCCAATGCCGAGATTGACATACAACGGGTGCGCGAAGATAATCGAGCCGCCGGCGATACACGAGCGGAACAAGTCGTTGGCGGCAAACAGGCTCGCCGCGTACTGCGGGTACGTGAGGGGCAGGTAGATGAAGACGCATTGCAGGAGGATGAAGCCGCCGGTGGCGAAGGTGGCGATGCCGATGACGGAGGCGATGAAGGTGATGTCGTGCCGCGATGTCCAGGCGAAGATGAAGAGGCCGATGGGGAGGAGGAAGGAGGCGAAGATGGCGGGCACGAGGCGGTGTTCTTGTGCGCGAGGGCCGCGTTTGCGGATGTCGGGGTTCTGGTTTCGATCATGTTAGTGCTAGGTTTCTCTTTTGTGGGGGCTAGGTAAGTGTCGTGGCTTACCAGGTAGAAGTGAACGTAGGCGAAGAAGATGGCGATGCCGATGATGCATGCTACCACGATGTTCACGAACACTAAAGTCCGCCGCGTAAGTACATGATCAGAAAAGGAGGGAACAGGACTCCATTCAACTCACCGACACCCTGAATGCCGAGGGAAAAACCATAAATGTCAATATAGACCAGCGGGAAAGCCTCGAAGAACGAGTAGTACACGCCATAGATGAAGGCGGTATAGATGTTGACAAAGAAGACCGCGGGGTCGAGAAACATGATCTGCAGCGGCTTAGCCAGAGCATTTGTGGCCACCTGCCGCGTCGTCATATTCGCCTGATCGAGTTCCGATTGCGATTTGTAGCTGGGATTGCCCGTCAGCTTTCGCAGGCGTTGCGCTCGGTGCAGCAGGATGTTGGCTGCAGAGGTCTCCGGGAAGGCAAGCCACAGCATTACTGCGACAGGTGCAGTCATCAAGAGCACTTCGTAGAGACTCCATCGCCAACCAAGCGCGACGACGCTGAAGCCTGAGAGCAGTGGACCCAAGGCGGGCGCGACGAAGATGGCTGCCGTCCATGCTGCGAAGCCATACGGCAGAGCTAGGAAGGAATACATGTCTTGAATCGTTGCACCTCCGGCAGCTAGACACGGCGAGCCGACGAAGCCAGTGAGGAATCGAGTCACGAGTAGCCCGGCGTAGGTGGGCGTCAGAGCGGCGGGAACGTTGAGGATGATGAACAGCGTGAACGAGGTGATGTACGGGATGTTGCGGCCGAGCGAGGGAATCTCGGCGAGCGGCGAGAAGAGCAAGGGCCCGAATCCATACCCGAGAACGTACATCGACAGTCCCAGAGCAGCTTTGGGGATGCCGACGTGGAACTCCTGCATCACGCCTAGCTCGGCGGGCGCGTAGATGGCGGAGGCGCAGTAGACGACAAACGTGTACGCCCACAGCACCCACGTCACCCAGATTTTCTTGCTCAGTCGCCAGTTTTGCGGATTCGCGGGGTCGTCGGTGGTGTACCAGTCGACCAGGATGACGCCGTCTTCTGTCTTTTGGGGTATGATGATTTGGCTTTGTTGGCGCTCGATGGCCTCCTGCTGCTCGACTTCCATTCGGTCCGTCGTCCAGGGCATCGTCTGCTCTCGCGTTCGAGTCCTTGTGATGGTTGTGTTTCTCGACAGAGTATTCGACTCGACCGGTTCTCCGTTGGTGCCCAGATTGCTCTCGTCTGCAGGAAGAGCGAGATGCGGGAGAGCGGTAGCATTGTTGTTGTCGTTGTCGTTGGAACCGGGTGCAACCGAGTTATTGCGCGTGCTGTCAGTGGTGATATCTGCTTCCTTGGCAGCCTTTTGCCATGGCAGGATGAAGTCCGGTCTTTCCTCGGGATAGAGCAAGACCTTGTTGCGCGTCACCAGGCGAATGAGCTGCCCAAAGGGGGAATCTCTGAACGAGTCCATGCTGTTCGATCGAAGTAGACGGGAGAGTGGAAGGAAGGCAGAAGGGAAGATCTGTGAGTAAAAGACATCGGAGCAGAATGCGCTGTTTATATGGAAGGGAGAAGTGACAAGGCCGGAGAAAGAGGCTGAGGTGAGTAAGTGTTTGTGAAGGCCGGTGATGATTAAGAACTTGTCATGCGTCGATCAGGGCAAGGCTCTTGGATGGAATCCGTAATTATGCAGCATCATCCGTCATTGCCTTGAGACATTATTGTGCCAAGGACTTGGAGAGCTGCAAGATATTTACCTTTGTTACGCATCATGGCGGATGAGAGTAGTGGCGTGCTGCTCATGAGAAGTCGACGCTCCGTGCCTCTGGATTCTGCGGCTGGCGGGCTGACGGAGGCATGCTGTCGCGGAAGGCTCGGCGAGGTAGGTCGGACGGTTTCGCCGTCGTCCCCGCAGATTCATTCGGGAAAAGCTGGTCGGATGGATGTAGAGCCTCCTGTTCAGCAGGTGAGGTGAGAAGGCCGTGCAAGAATGGACAAGTGCCAGGTGAGAGCCAGTAGTAAGCACTAGACTGCCCGCAATGCAGTTCAAATCGCGTAGCCCCCTGCCCCTCGGCCAAACTAGGGCAAAGGAGGAATTTCAACCAATCAATTAAAACGGGGTGTCAGCTACGCTCAGGCCCTCGGTCCCTTTTGAAGGCAGCCTGGTGGCTACATAGAGTCGTAGTCGTTCAGCTCGCTGACTACCAATATGGTAGTGGCAGCCTGCTGACTGTGTCTGACTATTGATACTTAAAAGGCGTGCTCTCGCCGTCAGGCAACCGGCCTACGACCGCCTTCCTTGCTTCCCTGTCCGTCGTGGAAAGGTCGGGAGTGCATACCTCAATGGCGGCAAACGGGATAGTCGTCCCCTCCAATGGGATGGATCACGGGGCTGTCTCTAAAGTACAGTCCTTCCTTGCTGCACACCCCAATGTGCGCTTCATCCGTACGAAGCGGTCCACTTCACTATCGACATGCTGTGCCCAATTGACTTGCCATCGCAGGTTACTACTTCCAAGACTACAGCGGCGTGCTCCGAGTCCGCTCCACCCCGGTCGCACGAGCCTTGCAGATGGCCGCGAATCCCAACGCCGGCGTCAGATCTCCCACTCCTTTGACCTGTATCTGCATGCAATCCGGCGCTTCGCTTCTGGAACGCATTACTCCGGGTGAGGATGTCTGGATTCCAGACTGGACGTCGCTCACGGAGTTTTCAGCCAGTCCCGGCACCGCCACAGTGCTTTGCAGTGTCGAGGAGCGTACGCCCGGAAATGAGGGGAAAGGCACGGAGGTGCAGCGGGATCGGTGTCCGCGTACCATTTTGCAACGAGTAGTCAATGAAGCGAAGCAGAAGCAGCACGTCGACTTTCTCGTCGGCGTTGAGATTGAGTTCATCCTCCTTGAATCGAAGGATGCCACCGGGACGGTCCCCAGCCCCAGCGGCGTATGGCTCTCCGCGCAAGTACACGTTCCCCACTGGAGGGACATCGTGGAGGAAGTCGTTGGCCTACTGGAAGCCGCTGGAGTGCACGTGTGGATATTCCTAGCAGAAGGCGGATACTCCACGTACGAAATCTCGCTGAGCCCGCTGCCTCCTCTTGAGGCCGTCGACGCCTTGCATTTCACTCGCGAGACCATCAAGACGGTGGCGAAGAAGAATGGCCTCCATGCCACCATGCATGCCAAGCCATTCGAAACCGGACCTTCCACGGGGCAGCACACGCACCTGTCCATGTCACGACCCGAGCTCGGCACCCCTTTCCTGGCCGGCGTGCTGAAACACTTCCGCGCGTTGTGCGCACTCATGCTATCCAACGTGGAAAGCTACCAGCGCGACACATCATTCGGCCGTGGTGCAATCGTTTGGGGCTGGCAGAACAAGCCGACCTGCGTGCGGCGGGTCGACGAGGCCCACTTCGAGATCCGCCCGCCAGACGCCTTTGCCAACTTCTACTTGATGATAGCGGCCATCATCGGCGCCGGAATGAGAGGCGTCGAGGATAACGAAGAGGTACCTACGCCGAGTCTGCCGGTGTTGATCATCAAAGAGCCGCTTTCGGAAGAAAAGAGGAAGGAGTTTGGCGTCACCGAGGACCTACCGGCCGATTTGGGCGAGGCGATGAAAGCGTTCAAGGCGGATGCGCTTCTGAAGGAGGTCCTGGGCGAGAAGTGCTTCGACAGCTTCGTGTACCTCAAGGAAAAGGACCTGGAAGCTTCCAAAAAGCAGACGACTGCGGAGAGGCGTGCAGCGCTGATAGCGGTATTCTAGATATGCTAAAGTATACAAGTCGGTCCATAATCAGTCGCGAAGTGCAGTCACGTCTAGTCCGGGTACACTGAGCCTCGTGCGTAAGGTACACCGAGTTCTCCGCAGTGTACTCCGAGCCACAGCCCCAGCCATCATCACGCGAACGTAAAGCGACAATAGCCATAGTACAGCAGGATTCTCACAGTAACGCGCAACGAGATACTGTAGCCTCGATGCTGGTTCCGGCTCATCCACACCAACCTAAAATCTCGGTGCAGGGGGTCACGGTACATCGAGCGCCCATGTTGGTGTTGTCGACCCCCATCTACTGCAGGCGAGGGTACACCGAGGTCTGATTAGGGTACGCCGAGCTACGTGGTTGGTGGCACCGAGGTCCCAGGTTGGTGCTGTTGACCTGTGTCGATTAGTGCGAGTTGGTGGCAGCGAGGTTTTGGGTTGGTGGGCGCGAGCTTTTGAGTTGGTGGCAGTGAGGTCCCAGGTTGGTCGCCCGAGGTCCCAGGTTGGTCGGGCGAGCTTTCGGGTTGGTCGTCCGCGGCTGTAGGTCGGTCGTGCGAGATCACAGGTTGGTCGCGCGAGGTTTCAGGTTGGTCGCCCGAGCATGCCGGAGTCTCGTTTTGTCGCCGGAGCTTTCAGGTTGGTCACCCGAGTAGGTCAGAGTCCCAGGTTGGCCGCCCGAGGTTCCAGATTAGGTCGCTCGAGGTTTCAAGTTGGTCGCCATAGGTCCTAGGTTGGTGTTGTTGACCTCTGCCTGCTAGCAAGCGAGGGTACTCCGAGCCTTTAGGATGGTCCCCCGAGCTTTTAAGACGGTCCTCCGAGCTTTTATGATGATCCTCCGAGCTTTTATGATGGTCCTCCGAGCTTTGAGGATGGTACATCGATCTTTAATGAGGATACACCGAGCTGAGATTAGGGTGCACCGACATGGGATCCGCGAGGCTCGCAAGGATACACCGAGCTGGAATGGAGGTACACTGAGCTGTACTCTCTCCGCATCCTTGCTGTACCCTCGCCGTCACCACGCGGAGCTTGCCTCTTCATGGCACCAACATAACCGCTGCCTGCCATTCCGTGATGGCATGCCTAACATGGCCAATGATACTTGTAGGAATTGCAGAGCCAAAGCCAACATCCCCTAAACTTCCCTCTCCAGACATCCAGATGTAGCCTGAACGAAGACTCATGCACTCTGCAGGGGGACGGAGAGATAGCCGCCAAACTCCTTCGCAAAGTCAACCGACACACGCGCGTGCACCTTGCCCTGACGATCCAGCAACCGACAGTGATCATCGAGCGGAATCACCGAACCATGCCAGATGTTCGGATGAATATACAATCCCATCCCGCCCTCGCACTTGAACGAGATGAACTGTTCCGGCCGCACATCGTCCCCAGGCAACGCAAGCGGCACAATGAAACTCTCGCCGTTCAGGGGGAAGAACATCTGCCCACCGTCGGGGTGGTAATTCGCATGCCACATCATCGCCTTGTCCCGAGGGTGCTTCGCTGGTCCAGAAGTGGCCGCTTCTTCGGGGAACGTGCTCCACGCAAACAAGTAATTGTCGCCGACGGCATTGTTGCGTGCAAACAGCGTATCGCCCTTCCACCAGAGTTCGAAGATGCCTTCAGTGGTTCCGCCCTGGTCGCCCGAATTATCGTCCACAGGGCGCCAGCCTTGTGCCGGCCAGCGCACGATTTCGACTGGAAAGTTGTGCGGGTCAGGCACGATGTGGCCGTAGCCTTTGATACTCTCGGCCGTTGCGAGCACGAGAGGCGCTTCGAAGAGCTTGTGTACGCCTGTGCTCGGAATGTAGGCGATGTCTGAAAAGTCGATAGCCTTGTCCGCGGCCGAGCCGGGCTTCGTTCCGTTGGCCAAAGGCGCTGGAGGGGCAGACATGTCTGAAGAGTATTTGTATTTTTCTGTCACTGTAAGAGTATTATGTTCCAGCTGTCGACTAATCCACCGTTGTTAGTAATATATGTGTCTTCCGGCTCATGATGTGCGATATCGAAAGGTCGACATCAAGCAGAGACCGGCGAGAAGTCCGAGTGAGCACCCAAGCAAGTTACCGCATCAATCCCGGCTGAGTTGACCGCACGTGGGATAATTGTTTCGATGTCATTGGACATTGTGACCTCTAGACGCACGACACGCTCCAGCTCAATACTGTCCTGCACAAAATCGCAACAAAAAACACACTAGGCATCGCAGCATCGCCAGGCTCGAATTAAGACCACCTCGGAGGAGTGTGGAGGTCAAACGAAGCAGTCACCTCTGCCAAAAAGCAGGGAATCACTGGGACGGTCTTCCGTCCAACTGGAGTCCTTGGAGGCTCCGCTTCCAGGGATGCTATCGCTGTGCTCCATTCTCGCAACCTTGGACCCCATCGCCGTAGCCTTTCGTCTTCGGATATGACAGGGCTGATCATCTCAAAGCCTTCAAACCCTTGCAATAGCAGCACGTTGAGCCAAAGCTTGCGTCGCCAGTCCAGGGCCTGGTATTCCTGCAAATCATCCCAGACGGTCAAATCGCATCCCGCTGCCTTGCTAATGCTTTGCCAATGCCTTCTCCACCGCCGGCTTTGCTGGGTACATAGCAACGCCCAGACGACATTGTCGCGGGGATTGGAAAGTGTGTAACCGCCATCACCCCACTGACCCGACCCCAAGATTCTGATCTCTGGGTCGGGACGCTCAAACACGGTCACGAACCACCCAGGACAACAGTACTTGACATACTCCATTCTCGTCAGCACAGATAGTCGTCGCGCAGTCGCTGAGGCATCGGGACGGAGTACGGCATGGAGGTCGGGCCCGAAAAGCTCTCCGTAAATGACATAGAGCAAGAACACCTCCTCACTGTCCGTAGAAAGGTTACCGTATCTGCTCACATCGTCGGGGCTCTCTTCGCCGTCTTCTGCACGGCCTGTGTCTGCGATCGGAGCATAAAGTTCGTCGATGCGGTCGGCCACGGGGCCCATTACATCGTAACGCATTTTATGCAGCTCCCGGATGCGTTGCATAGTCAAGCCGCAGTGCTGCACGGCAAGATCCAGCACTCCATCCAGTGTATGGCGGTGGGGGCGGAAGGCTAGTGCAAGTGCGTTTTCGTTTGCATCGCTTTGACGGGCCCAATCTCCCAGCTCCCTTGCAGTGGCTGCGACGAGGAACCAGGGCGAGGGACGAAAGAACGTTGTTGCCTGTGCGGCTGCAAGACGCAAAATTTCTGTCGGAAGCGTCCTGTCCAATGCCGATCGGAGTCGGCTGCACGTTGACGAGAGGTTGACAAAATCTTCGATGTCGTCCAGATAGCCCGGGAGCGATGATAGGAGCTCATCGGGGAGTGAAAGTAAGGCCATACTGTCGAATGGGAGTGAGAGGGTGATGTTGAGAACGGGAGTGATGTGGCAGCCTGACGGCCATGTGAAGAAGTTGCAGCCTGAGGCGTGGTCATGGCTTTGATTAGTCAGCTTTCCTCCCTTGCACGTGGCAGCTGTTGATTGGGAAATTTCTATGAAACTACCTACCGCTCTCCATTCCACATCTACCTGCACTCAAACCGCGGAGGAAAACATTAATGGCGGCGGAAAAGATCTTCGCGATCGTCGACTATGAGGACGACTACGCGCAGCCGCTTCTCCTGGCCGCGCTGCAATCGAGGCTCCCACCGGAAGTCTTAGTCCTGATCAAGGACCACTCAGAAATTCCCTCGAGCACGAGCCGAGTACTGCAATGGCGGCAGTACGAATCCATCGACTTTGAGGGACTGCTTGCCAATCCAAGGACGTGCCTAGCCAACAGCTACATCATCCGCAAAGCGCTCATTCGAAAACATTATCTCTCCAGGACCATCTCTCATTGGCTGGCTAAGCATCCGAAGAGCGTGCTGGGAAAGCACGTCAAGCCGAGCGTGGAGTTCGAAGTCGACTATGCCGAGTTCCTGGATGACGCGTTAGTCGAAGCCTACGAGCTCAAGGACAGCTGGGAGCGCAACGAGGATAACGACTTCTCCGAGGCGACAGAATGGTGGATATTGAAGCCAGGGATGAGCGATCGCGGTCAAGGAGTGCGGCTGTTCAGTTCGGAGGCAGATTTGCAAAGTATCTTCGAGGAATGGGATCCTCCAGACTCCGACGATGAGGCCGACGAAGCGTGTAGCAGCGACGATGCGAAAGACTCGTACGAAAACGGAGAATCGGATGGCATTCTAACCTCGCAACTGCGCCATTTCGTCGCGCAGCCATACATTCATCCGCCGCTACTACTCAACGTTCCACACCCGTCAGCGAAACGGAAATTCCATATCCGAACCTACGTGCTGGCTGTGGGTGCGCTGCAAGTCTACGTGTACCGACCAATGCTCGCTCTCTTTGCCGAAGCCATGTACAGATGGCCCGACGAATTCGTCACCTCGCCGAACGAGGATTTGAACAGCCACCTGACAAACACCTGTCTGCAGAACGGCGACCGGGAAGGCAGCGTGCACGCTTTCTGGTCGCTCCCTTTCTCTATCCCCGCACTCGCCGCGACGAAAGACGACTGGAGAGAAGATGTCTTCAAGCAGATCTGCACCATCACTGGAGAGGTCTTCGAAGCGGCAGCTCGGAGCATGAGTACGCATTTCCAGCCGCTCCCGAACGCGTTCGAGATCTTTGGGGTGGACTTTCTCGTTGATGCTGAGGGCAAGGTTTGGCTATTGGAAGTCAATGCTTTCCCGGATTTTCAACAGACTGGTGGCTATCTAAAGGAAGTCATACAAGGGCTGTTCGGTGGGGTCGTCGACGTGGCGGTCTTGCCATTCTTCCAGGCGAAATCCGCGCAGACTTTACGACGAGATTCCGAGCCGAGGAGGATGGTGAAAGTTTTGGACATTGACTTGGGTAGAAGAGCAACCTGACTACAAACTATTCGCTCCTTTACGGAGCTCGAGGACTCGAGGTGCACGCGGTATCACTTTCCAGGAGAGTCAATCGCCTCCTCCAGAGCCTGCAACTCCGCCTCGTACAACTTTTCCTTCTCTCTCTCCGCCTCAAATTCTCCATCCAACGTCTCTATCGTCTCTCGGAACTTCTCTAGCTCTTCCTTCATCTTGTTGACCTTGTCTTTCCTCTGCTGGATTCGCTGCTTCCGCCTTTGCTCCACTTTGGCACCCGCTTCCTCCGATGTCCGCTTTTGTCTCTCGTTGCGTTCCAGTCGGCTTTGGTTCTCTCTTTCGATGACGGACCATTTTTCAGCCGTGCGGCGCTTCTCTTCGGCCACGAGGCGTTCCTCTTCGGCAAGCTCTCGTAGCTTCGGGTTCAAGTCTTCCACTCTCTTAGATGGCGTGGCGATGCATTGAGCTTTCTCCGCCCTGGCCACCGTGATATTGTCGGAACGTGCGCGTTTGGTTCCTGCTGGACCTTCGCGCCATGACGATGGTTCTGGAGCTATGTCAGCTTGGCATGCGACGAAGAAGAAGCGAGGCTTTCACTGACCATCGCGCGAGAGGGCTATTGGAAGCCTGACCACAAGTGAAGGCTGAGACGTACCTGGCACAGTATGTTGCTCCAGCTGTTCTGGTGGTGTGGCATATGGCTGTTCTGGGCCCGACTCTTCAAGCTCGGACTGTTTCCCAGATGGCGTGTCCTCCTGGTCGGCTCGCACCACTTGAGTTACTGCACTAGATTGCGAGCCCTGCAACGCGGTCTCCAGCTTAGCATCTGCCCGCGAATCAGCAGAGCTGAGAGCATGGGGGGTGTCTGTGGTATTGAGACTGCCCTGGGGCTCCGTATTGGCAGTTTGCGGATTGTGACCAGGGCTGGCGCGGGATGCGGCACCCATACTTGAGAGTCGACTGGCCACCAGTGGTTGTACACAGCGTTGGAACTATGCAGAATCAGTCTATGTTGCTGTCTGGCGACTAGCAAGATCGAAAGTGCTGCGACTTACCTCCTCCTCAGTCTGCCTCCATGCCTCATGACTGAGCATTGGTGCCACAGGCGGAGGAAAGGCGCAACCGATTGATGGATCCAGCATCGTTGGATCAATACATGTCTCAGTCGATGGCTGATCCTCGCTCTGCAGACTAGGCTCAATGTTATGACTGCCCAAGGCGTCGTCCACGTCGACGGCGGAGAATGTTGCGGCTTGATAGGTCAACATCCTGGCCGCCCTGTTCTGGTCATTCCGCACTCTATACCGGCACTTCATGACCACCAAATCAACGAAACCTACAAGTAGACTGCCTCATGTGAACGCCGCAACAACAACCCATTCGCGAAACATAGTCGATATGCAACATACCTGTCCGCATCCTCAGGCCAGTATAGATTGCGCAGATACACCCCACCCAGCGGGTCGTGTTGTGCGTCCGCCAGGTACTCCCACCTCTCCTCCGACCGTCCCCAGAAACGGGGCGCTTCGACATCGAACAGGTCAGAGATCGCTCTATCAAGATCGTAGTCCAATTCCGTCTCAGCTTGCCAATGGGAGGAGTAGGTGGATGTTATGTTGCGAATGCCGACATTCATTCGTTTGATGTTGGGGATCATGAAGCTTCCCGGCGTCCTCTGCATCCCTTTTGCCAGTTTGATGCCCACGCATCTCCCTAGCATGACGATATTCCCTGCGCGCTCGTGAGCCATTGTGATAAGCGTGGGGATGAGTGTGGTTGCAACGCAGTTGAAGTGTTGAGGCTAGGTGAGTGTTGAGATTCATATACCTCTAACAGCACGATAGGAAACCAAGGATGGGGGAACAGGCGCTTAGAGGATAGCAACCAGGACGTAGACAGGGGTTGCATATTACTCATGCAGCCGAACAAGCTAATATGCGAGCTGGCTCGTTGAAGATGCACGCATCCGACATCTGTTCGTACGGATCACAGCTCAAAGACAAATTGCCACCAATGGCAGTGGTTTATCATCCTCCTTCTACTCTAAGACTCAGCGTTCAGAGACGAAATAGCGGGATAACACGGGCTGCAGGCTGGTCACTATGCATCCCAGGTCTTCCACGTGCATCCTGGTCTCTACGTTTCGCATCGAATGATTTTGCGAACACCCTACAACTGTGGATCTGAGAGTACGATCTGTTTGTGGCCACATTCAATCTTAGAAACAGTGCAGAGGCAGAATCATCTACTGACCACGCTTCGGGATGATAACAGGGGCGGAGCCAGTCTACAGGCGTCCAGGGGGCAACGTGCTGAACGGGAGCGAACGGAATAGCGGAAGGCTGCACTAAAGCAACATGCAAATGCCACGCCGTCGATGATCTTTGCGCTAAATCCCTTACACGTTGTAATTTGACGAGTTCGAGGACGCGTGTACTGTAAAACGGATAGGCCATTCACAACGGCAATGATGGTTGGAGGATGAGATCGCATCGTCCTTCGAGCGTTCTACTCGATTGTTCGCTAGCCATAGGTCGCTCCTATCGGTCGACAGCGCGCCAGGGTACATCAGAACACTGCAGAGTGCATCGGCCACCCAAGCATCGAGCCGCCCGGTTTCAGCTTGCTGCGGCCGTCCCAAATCAGCAGACGCTCAGGCCCGTGAACGGCGATGGTGCAGCAGCATCCCAATCCAAACGCATTGATGTCCCGTGAGTTGTGCTAGAAAAGCATTTCTGACACGTTCGAAAAACAGTCGCTTTACCGCCGTTGTTTTTGAGACGCATAGAATGTAGTGGCGCTGTTCACCTTCTCAATCGGGCTGCGCACATGTCCCGGCCCGGTAGCCCCGTGGATTTGTGGGCCCACGCTAAACCCTAAACTCTCTGCAACATGTAGCCTCGTCTCACCGCGCTCAGTCTCACGAGGACAGTCTCTCTCTTATTTCACTAAGTACACACACTACGAAGCAAAACACTCCCCGCCCCTTTTCACAACCTCCTTCCCCCCATCCGCCACAATGACAAACTCCGCCACCGAAGCCCCCGTCCCATTCTTCGCATCCCCCATCCCCACTAAAGCCTGATTCCCCTCAATCTCCAAAATCGCATACCGGCCACTATACACCGCCTTGCTCAGCGTCACATTCGTCGTATTCGACATATAAGGCCGAATCTCCGCCGCCTTGGCCGCGACGTAAGGATTGCTGACAGTCACGTTATTGCTGCTCGTGACGGGCACGGCGTCCGCTCCGCTGGAGGAGTTGGAGAAGGTGACTTTGTAGCTTGATGGTGGGTTCTGGGCCCAGTCGAAGCGGATTTCCGTGATGGGGGCGTAGGGCTCGCTGAGCTCGACGGTGATGGAGGAGGTTTGGTTTAGTTGTGTGGGCTGCCATTTTGTGCTTGCGGCGCCGTCGACGGCGCTGATGGGCAGCTGGCCTGGTTCGTAGGATTGTGTGGATGTCACGGGGCGGCATTGGGCGATGTTGCCTGGGACGGTCTTTATGCTGCCCGTGTTGCGGTTTTGGAGAGTAATGGTCCCGCCTGGGTGCAGCTCGTACACTGTACCGTTATCGGCGAGCGAGGCTGCGCTGATGCCAATTGTCACGGGGATCGGGGCGCTGGCGTACTTGCTGTTTGCTGTGGACAGGCTTTTGTACGGTTCGCCGGTCGGGCGAGTGAGAGTCGTGTGCGTCTGGTTGGAGGCGGCTTTGATCGGCCATCCCTGCCAGTAGAAAGTGCGATAGGTCAGATTCGGGATCTGAGGTGGCAGATTGGGATTGACGTTGAGTGTCTCGACCAGCAGGTGCAGGCCCAGGTAGCCAAAGATGGCAACGCGATGTGCGCCTCCGATGCCCGTCAAGAAGGGAAAAGCGGGGTGCGTGCCGCCGTTCTGCTGGAAGTTGTCCAGCAGCTGCTCCGAGAATTGGAACCAGGGAGCTCGCGTGTACGGCTGCGAGCCATACAAGTCGTAGGTGTAAGCTGCGCAGCCGGAGTCACTTTGGGCATTGGCGACGATGGCGAAGACTCCATACGTCATCCCCGGCCCATTCTGACTCTGGCGTCCTGCGTAGAAACTCAGATCTGACTGCGAGTAGGGATTGGGCCACCACAAGAAGTCGTCCACGAGCACTACATCTGCTTGCTTGACTTGGATGCTGCCGTTCATCGTCTGATATTCCAGAACAATGTCGGCAGACTGGTCGATCGGGATTTCAATCTCGGCCGAGATATTGGCCCACGTCTGGTTGGCCTCCATACCAAAGCTTTCGCGCAGCGTGTTGGCGTTGTCGATGTGCGTATGCATGAGGACCATGGTGTAACCGACATTCGTTTCAAAATTTGCATACTCATCGGGATCGGTCGCATTGTAGAGGAAATACTTTCCCGCCGTCTCGTTGAACTTGACCAGATCGGAGTAGAACTGAGCGGTCGCGTCGTAGATGGGCAACAGCTCATTTTGGAAATACTCCGAGTCTCCAGTGACGGCGTAGTAGTTGTAGATCTCGAGGCCAATGTCACCGTTGATGTGGTACTCGTAGTCAAAGCATGGTCCACCGGCGGTGCAGTTTCCGTATCGACCGGAAACCCAGGGGAACACCGCGCCGTTCGGCGAGAAATGCGTGTGGTTTTGACTGGACTGGTATGCCGTCTTGATATTTTCCTGCGCCTGAGGGAATTTCTGGACGCGATAGGCTGCGATTTGTTTTGCAGCTTCTGGGTAAGCGACGACGAGACCAGGAGCCATCCAAACTTCGGCATCCTATTTGCAAGTTAACAAACAACAACCGACAATGTACGGTGACAGTCTCAACATACCCAGAAAATCCAACCAGCGTAAGATGAACTCCCGAGACCAGCAACACTGATGCTATTGACATCCATGGGATGGTCATTGTTCGCAATAGCCAAAGCGTTGGTGCCGATGGTATTTTGCAGCAGATGGAAAGGGGATGTAATGGCCACAATCTGCAGATAGATGACGTTCGGGTCGTCGGGGAGTTCTCCAGTGCTAGGGTCGGTGTAGTCCTCTACACTATCGGACGTCATGATGCTCTGCCATTCCTTGGCGTGGGCATCGAATAGAGCGTTGAAGCCGGTCTGGGAGCCAGCTGTTGATGCCTGGCTCGCGACAGACTGTGGGTCGTTGTACGCATCGCTGGAAGCTCCACCGATGTATTTGGTGAGGGTGGCCGCCTGGCCCGCCTTCAATGACACGTTCACAGCTTGTGCGATGGAGGAGCTGTTGCCGCCAATGACAGCCTCGTTCGTGTATTGCTTTCGGGTGGAGTTGTTGGTGTATTGATCCCCGGCCAGGGTGGAGTAGATGTAAGCCTTGACATCGCTCAACCAATGCGGGCTGACGGCGCTCCAGATGACCGAGCTATTCGTCTCGTATCCCCTCCCAACAAGATCGGATCTCACGGCGCAGTCGCCATTAAGGACATCAATGACAGTAACATTGGTGTCTGCCTTCGCCGTCAAGTTCACAGTCACCGTGGCCTGATTGACGTGCAGCTTATTGACGAACATCAGATATTGCACGTCAATCGCCGGGCCGGAGCTAGGAGTCCACGTAAAGCTCCAAGTCATGTCGCCGCCGGGGATGCTGAGGGACGATGTGAAGTTCGAGATTTGACTGGCATCCGTGCTGGCAGTCAGGACATCGCCGCCAGCCTCGACATGCAAGCCAGCCCAATGAGGGACACCGCTAATCACACTCTCGCCTCCATACTGATAGAGCCATTCGAAGTTCGTCCCGTTGGTAGTAGCCTGGGAGTCGTAGAATCCCGCAATAGTCGCGAACGTCTGCCTTCGATCGAACAGCGGCCAACCGCTAATATCGTCGCCAGCGACCGGAACATCCACCTCGAAGAAGGGGCCGAGAGCAGCGACGTTGATGCCTAGGTAACCGTTCGCGAGGGACATGCGGCTTTGAAAGATGCCTTGCATGAGATTTGTCGTCGTCAGCACCCAAGTCTCAGAGTCCCATGTCGTGCCGTTGTATTGGGTGTCGTAGATCTTGGCCTGCACGGCGCTCAGCGCGGCGAGGGCCGCGAGGGTAGCTCGCCACAGCATGGTTGCGTTTTCTTGAGGAGGACAGTGTTAGCACAGGCATTCATCTACTTCACGCAATCTAGTCTCGTGACGACGGCAAGCACCTTGCTCTGCACAACATCAGATCGAAAAAGGATCACTCACCCAAGAAGGCGTCTTTAACAGTTCGTACAAAGACTCACTGCCTCATGCCTTACTTCGCCCAGAGATCAGGAAAACTTCTATACTCCCGGGCGACCATCGACATTTGAACCTGTTTCCAAAGCTTGGGTCCGCGCCGTGACAGCGCACGTTCCGCCCGCCGGACGGCAAATAGGGCCGAAGCAGAAAGTGACGTGTGACGTGTGTGGAGCCGTTAGCTTTCCCAGACGGCGTGGCGGCGGGATGGGCTTGAGTGGGGGGCGGCGGGGTAGAGACTGGCGAGACTAGGACCAAAGCAGCAAGTCAAGGCGTGCCTGACGATCTTGGTCGCGTGGTGCGGAAGAAATGGTCTTGTTCCGAGGATTCCGAGTGATAAAGTGCCTCGTTGCTCCGTTTGAAAAAAGACGTTTGGAAGCACGCAGATTGAACTAGGAGCGATGGGGAGAAGCACGCGATTTAAGTAGTAACGTGTAATTTTAGCAGGTCTAGATATAATAGAACCCGATGCATTGTTGAAGATGCCACACACCTCAACGCCTTGCTGGGAAAGAACACGCTTCATCGGGTATGGCTCCAGGTAGAGGGTCTTGTTGAAACGTGCGATCGCAAAGCCTTGCACTCACATCAGGTAGGAGCGGGCGCTGCAGCGCCAGTCATCCCCTCCACGCTCTCCTCGGGCGGCGGACAGCTGCGAACATTGATCAGCTCAAGACTCCTTAAATGTTTGTCGAGAATGGGGCGACTCACCTGCAGAACAAATTCATATCGCCGTACGCATCATCCAACCGCGTCACGCTCGGCCAAAACTTCTTCTCCTTCAGCCACGGTAGCGGGTACGCCGCCTTTTCCCGATCGTACGACCGCTCCCACTTCGAGATGATCAAATCCTTCATCGAATGCGGCGCCATCTTGAGCACGTTCTGCTCCTTCGGCTGCTTCCCTTCCTCCACCTCCGCAATTTCTTTGCGAATGGAAATCAAAGCGTCGCAAAAGCGATCCAGCTCCGCTTTGTCTTCCGACTCCGTCGGCTCGATCATCAGCGTATTAGCCACCGGCCAGCTCATGGTCGGCGCATGGAAGCCATAGTCTTGCAGGCGCTTCGCAATGTCGATGGCCTCGACGCCGCAGCTTTCTTTGAACTTCCGCACGTCGAGGATGAACTCGTGTGCGCAGCGACCGTTGTCGTTGGTGTACAGGATGGGATAGTGGGGCTTCAGCCGGGAGAGGATGTAGTTGGCGTTGAGCAAAGTGATCTTGGTGGCGTGCGTCAGTCCTCTCGCGCCCATCATCTTGATGTAGGCCCAGCTGATGGGTAGAATACTGGCGGATCCCCATGGCGCGCCAGAGATGGGTGCAATGGCCTTGTCGCCACCGACGTTTGCAACAAGCGGATGGCCGGGAAGGAACTGTGTGAGGTGTTTCGCAACTCCGATAGGTCCCACGCCGGGCCCGCCGCCTCCGTGCGGGATACAGAACGTCTTGTGCAAGTTAAGATGGCACACATCCGCTCCGATCTCTCCTGGCGAACACAAGCCAATCTGAGCATTCATGTTGGCGCCATCCATATACACCTGCCCGCCATGCTGGTGCACCAATTCGCACACTTCTTTGATCTTGGGCTCGAATACGCCAAAGGTGCTGGGATAGGTGACCATGATCGCACCGAGCTCCTCGCTGTGCTTCTCGCACTTGGCTTTCAAGTCTTGCATATCCAGGTTGCCCGAGCCAGAGTCGCACTTGATGGTCACGACGCGCATGCCCGCCATGGTAGCACTAGCGGGATTGGTGCCATGTGCAGAAATGGGAATCAAGCAGATGTCTCGCTTCTTGCCGGGCTGTTGCTCTTGGTATTTGCGAATGACTCGCAGGCCTGCAAACTCGCCTTGCGCACCAGAGTTGGGTTGTAGCGATACAGCGTCAAACCCGGTGATCTCGGCCAAGTCCTTCTCTAGTTCCTCAATCAATTGCTTGTAGCCTCGACTCTGGTCCGAGGGGGCAAAAGGGTGGATGGAAGAGAACTCCGGCCAAGTCACCGGTACCATCTCGGTGGTTGCGTTCAGCTTCATCGTGCACGACCCCAGTGGGATCATGGAGTGAACCAGAGAAAGATCTTTCGATTGGAGATGATGCATGTACCGGAGCAGTTGGGTTTCCGAGTGGTGCGAGTTGAACACTGGATGAGTAAGGTAGTCCGATGTGCGTTGCAACGCCTCCGGCACGCTCGCGATTGCGCTGACTTCCTTTCCTAGACTGTCGAAATCCACATCCTCGGTCGTGAAGGCTTTCAAGATTGCCACAACCTCTGGCTTTCCAACGGTCTCGTCGAGAGAGATGGCGACATGATCATCATCCACAGCTCGGAAGTTGATGTGCGACGATTGTGCCGTCTTCTGGACGAAACCTTTTGCACCTGACTTCTTGATAATAACAGTGTCGAAGGCGACAGGATGCACAACTTCCAGACCAGATTGTTCCAGACCTTTGGCAACAACCTGTGTCATGCACGCAACCTTTTCCGCGATCCTCTTGAGGCCGTGTGGCCCATGGTAGATAGCGTACATTGCGCTCATGTTCGCCAAGAGCGCTTGCGCGGTGCAAATGTTACTCGTTGCCTTCTCACGGCGGATGTGTTGCTCTCGGGTCTGCAATGCTAGACGGGCGGCCTTGTCGCCCAAGCGATCTTTCGATAGACCAATCAGGCGGCCAGGAATCTTGCGTCTGTGTTTCTCGCTCACTGCGAAAAAGGCTGCATGCGGTCCACCGAATCCGAACGGGACACCAAATCGTTGCGCATTACCAAATGCCACATCTGCGCCAAACTCGCCGGGTGGTGTGAGTAGCGTCAGAGCTAGGAGGTCTGTGGCGACGGCAAAGGTGCCCTGGAGTTTATGCACGTTGTCCGCGAGAGATCGGAAGTCGTGGACTCCCCCAAGTGTGTCGGGGTATTGTGCGAGAACACCAATGAGATCTTCTCCGGTCTCCTTCACCCGCTTGCTATCGTCTTTGAGCACGTCCGCGACTTCGATCGTGATGCCAAAGCCTTGCGCGCGGCTCTCCAGCACCGCAATCGTCTGGGGATGGCACAAATGCGACACCAGGTAGACTTTCTTCGCCCGTTTCTGCCGTGCCATCGGTAGAGCATTGACCGACAACGTCATAGCTTCCGCAGCAGCGGTGGGCTCATCCAGCACAGAAGCATTTGCCATGTCCAGTCCCGTCAAGTCCGAGACCATGGTCTGGAAATTGAGCAAGGACTCGAGACGACCTTGACTGATTTCGGGTTGATAGGGGGTGTAGCTGGTATACCATGACGGATTCTCCAGAATATTCCTCTTGATCACCTCTGGGACTCTGGTGCCCGAGTACCCGCATCCTATATAAGTCTTGTAGACCTTGTTCTGGCTTGCAATCTCTTTCAGGCGCTCGAGAAGTGCGCTTTCCGAAAATCCCGACTCTTCTGTGCGCGCCACCTCGCCGTTCAGAACCGGCCCTTCGATCTTCAGTGGTCTTCCGGATACGATATCGGGCGGGAGGACGGACTTGACGAAGTCGTCCAAGTTTTTGACCGGTGGGTCGAGGGCTTGTAGCATTTCTTCTGCTGACGATGCAGTCGGGCCGATATGTCGACGTGCAAACGTATCCAGCGGGGCAAAGATGGAGGTGCCATCTTGACCGTGGGGCTCGGTGCTGAGGGTGTCTTGGGTAGAGCTTGAGTAGAATGGGCGGACGAGTCGATTGTGAGATTTGTAGGCTTGCGGCGAGGATCGGGCGAGAAGGAGACAACGGCTTGACAAGGGCTTCCTAGTAGCAAGCCATTGTGCCCGGAGACGCAGCGCGGCTGCAGACGCCGACATGTTGAGGGCGAGTGTGGTGGGTTAGAGGATGCTGAGATAGACGCGCTTCATGCTCCGCCAGGCTGCGTAGCCTTTGACGATGGTGAAGCAAGGAGGTTGAGAATCGTTGTTCCAAGTGGGAGTAGAGGAGAACCGGGGGTGGTCCAGAGAAGGTGAAAGTGAAGTGTCCCTTCGACCAAGAGTTGAGGTCTGTCAGGAAAGATGCCGGTTTAGGAAGGGAGATAATCGTTTCTTGACTGCCAAGAAAGATTCAGCGTGAAGTCCAGTCAGGGCGGCTGAGCCTCATCAAATTCCTCCCCGCGCTCGGCTACCGTCGGCCTCCCCGCCGCACGTGGTTGATGGGGATTGAATGTCGTTTCGTTTGAGCAGAGCCAATTCAATCGGACAGGACTTTGAGATCTCTTCCGCAACAATTTCCATTCTGCTCGCCTTCCCTGTTTGGCTTATTCTTCATCTCACAGACCTCGTCTTCTCTCTGGTGTGCGCGGCATATCCAAGTGATAAGGTAATGTAACCAGGATGCCACTGCCTGATTGAGCAACGCTTTCCCCTGTCGGGATAAGCGATATGAGGCTCCGCAACCCTGTCTGCCCGTCTCGCCGGTGATTGCTCCGCGTTCCATTATCAAGTGGCATCGAAGGCAATCAATGGCGGCAGATACGCGCTACGCATGATGAAGATGCCACGTCGGCCTGCCATTAACCACTAACTATTAATACCTCACTTCTCCAAATCAATTGGCGTGTCTTGCAGTTCCCGAAACCCATACTCCACCACCGGCACCGCGTTCGCCGGCGGCCCAGCAAGTTTGAACATGAGCAACTGCAAGCCTGAGCACCAAATGGTCCACAAGATCGCGCGCATCACCCACATTCCCCACACCGTCTCCGGGTGGATGAGACGAGGCATGCCCGGCGCCAACTTCTGCGCGCGATCAACCGTTGGCCGCATGGCCTCCTCGTACTCTGAGAACGCGGCGGGGAGATCCTCGGGATGGCGGAGGAGAGCGCCAGCGAGGTTGTAGGCTCCATTGAGGCCCAGGGTGGTGCCCATGCCGGAAATGGGAGAGGCGCAGTATGCCGCGTCGCCGAGCAGCACCACTCGCCCTTTGCTCCACTTGTCCATGCGCACCTGCGCGACCATGTCGTAGTAGAAGTCGGACGTGGCGTCCATCTCTCGGAGCAGCCTTTCGCATTCCCAGCCTTCGTTTTGGAAGTACTCCCTGAGCAGCGCTTTCTGGAACGCCATGCCTCTCCGACCGTCCGCTGCGGCCTCCTTGAATCTGGTGTCTTCCTCGTTGATGACGCCCATGGAGACGGTACGTCGGTCTTTGACCTCGCTGGGCCGTAGCATGATGCCCTTCCTCCCGGGAGCGTGGAACCACCGTCGCCACTCATTGTCGGTGGCGGCACTCGGGATGCTGAAAAAGCCGATATACAAGCCCAGTTGTCGCACTCTGTCGTCTTCCCCTTCTGCGCCCCAGACCATGTTGCGCGTTCGACTCTGCAGTCCATCCGCCCCCACCAGCAAGTCGAAACTCCTCTTCTCTCCGCTGTTTCTGAAGGTCACATGCACCTTTTGCCCATCCTGGTCAATAGTCTCGAGATAATCCCCATACACATACTCCACCCCTGCACCTCCCTGCCGCACCACTTGCTCACTAACACTCTTGCTCCGCTTATAACAAATCTCGGCGAGCCGTCCACGCAGAATCTCAATATCGCTCGTCCCAGTCTGCACCTTGCCCGTTCTATCAACGCCAAACTCAGCCCAAACGCGATTCTGAGCGTCCACAATCTGCGCGCCCTCCTCGCCCGTAAGACACGTGCGTATCGTACTCTCCAGTCCCAGTTTGCGTATAATTGTCATTCCCGCGCCGCGGATGTCGACGTTCTGCCCTTGGGTGCGGAGGGCGGGGGAGCGCTCGAGAATAGTGATGTGAGGCTTTTCTTTTGCCGCGAGAGGCGATAGCAGGAGGAAACTTGCGAGTGTCGGGCCTGCGATGCCGCAGCCTACGATGAGGATGGAGAGAGGTGCCATTGCGCCAATGCGTGTGAGGATTGTGATTTTGGGAAACAGAACAGATGATGGGATACCTTACTTGGACGGCGCGCACGGCGCCTCTTTATACCATTTGCTTCGACAAATATTAACGCTCGGGTCCGAGTCGCTTCCAGCAGACCTTACCCGATATTCGTCGGGTCCTTATGTGGATTGCGATCCGTTGTGAACACCCAGAAATTCGGAGATAGAGCTGGGATGAAGTCATGGTCCACGCGCGGCAGCTCGGCGTCGGCCAACAGTGTGCGCCGGCCGGGCAGGCAGCCGCGCAGGCATCGGCGCCGGCTTGCAATTCATCACGGTGGGGTCTTTTAATCAAGTATGATGCTAGATCAGAGTACATCGATTTCATCCATTGATCGTGATATCATGCTTTCGAATAGCTAAGAATTGGTTCCGCGGAATCAATTCTTGCTGTAGCAGAACGAGAGAGTGAAAAGCAGCTGCCGCCTGCCTATTGAAGTCCTGCACCAACATCCGATCCAGCCCATCCATTAATGGCCATTGACAGACGTCTCGGACTCTGGCTTGGTGGCCAAAGCAACAATGCTGAACTCCATATTCCCCTGTGCCTCCTTGACATATCGCCGAACACCCAACTCCAGCGCCCTTTCACTCAAACAATCTTCGTCTTCCGCAATCGCTCCCAAATCCTAATTGATGAGTGGAGTCAGTGGGGATCAAATGGAAAGCTGGAACCCGCGCGAACTCACAATCGGTCCATTCCAGCCTCCCTCCAACTCGTAGAGATGCCCGTTCTTCCCTTTCACGAAACTGATGAAGTGATACCCGTTCGGCTCCTCTGAGCTCGGCGCGACGGAGTCGCCCTTGTACGCCGACGCCATATGCGCTTTCTCCAGCTCGGCCGAATTGTACAGGACAGCAGCGCGGGGTACCGGTTTCTGCGGAATCGCTTCCTTCAAAAGGTTGTCGATCAGGGAGTTGTCGAGCACGAAACGTTTCGCCGGTCCGTTCGCAACGCTGTGGATGAGAGCCATCAAACCACAAGAATGCCCGATGGTTTGCTGGAACCATACGATCGGCTCGTGCTCGCCACATCCGTCGTACGTGAGTGCTTTGGTGCCGCCGTCTTTGGCGCGAACCCGGCCGTAGACATCTGCGGGGGAGATGAAGATCAAGGCGTGCACTGGTCTGGGAACGAAGGCGAGGAGGTCGGGATCGTCGATGCTGTAGACGTCGTGGAAGCCTAGTTGGGAGGACACGCCCAGTCTGTGCACGAGATCTGTAAAGACTTCGGGGTTGTTTTCGAGCGGGACGAAGGTCTTCTTGCCTTTGGCATCGACGTATACGCCTGGCTCGTGTGTTGTCATGGTTGTGAGGGGTTGAGAGTGGTTTTGCGAAGTGCGGAATGGTAGAGAGCAAACGCTTTCAGAGCATCATCAGAAGGAGAGGCGATGGTTTCAATTGTTTGCTGTGGCAGCTGATGACCTTCAGGCTGCAACGACCTTGCGTGTCAGATGTTGTTGCCTGAGGCCACACCCAGAGCTCCAACGCCGAGGTCCACTTCATCATCACTTCATCAGCCATTGCTCTCTTCGACAACATTCTACAACAACAAATACAATCGCATACGCCAAGCGTGAGAGTGCTTCAACAATGGCATCCCCTTCATTCACCCTCACCCCGAAAACCGCCAATCCCCCGCGGAACAAAACAATCCTCATCACAGGCGGCGGCTCCGGAATCGGCCTCGCAACAGCCCACTACCTGCACGAAAGGGAATACAACAACAACGTCGTCGCCGTGGACCTCGCCACAAACCCGCCAGGTGTAGAAGAACTCAAACTCTCCCCTCGCTTTCTGTATCTCCAATGCGACGTCACCAGCTGGGCCTCGCAGCGCTCCGCCTTCCAACGCGCAGCAGACTTTTTCGGCCGCATTGACTGCGTCTTCGTCAATGCCGGCCTGGCGGAGATGGGCGAGCAGATCTTCACGGATGCTACTGATCGTCAGGGGCAATTGCAGGAACCGGATAGGCGCACGATCGACGTTGACATTCGCGCCGTGGGCGACAGTTTGAAACTCGCGGTCTACCATCTGCGCAACGACATGGACGCGAAGACGTCGCAGCGACGAGGCTCAGGACGAGGGCAGGGAGGCAGTATTGTGATGACGGCTTCTTTGGCGGGGTATCTGGCGTCGGCGGGCGCGCCGCTTTACTCGGCTGCGAAGCACGGCGTCGTGGGCTACTTGCGAGCTTTGAAGTCCGATTGTCTCAAAGTCGGGATTGGCATTTCCGTTGTTGCGCCTGGGATTACATTGACGCCTATCATCCTCGGGCGGAAAGAAGGGCAGACGCTGGAGGATTGGGGTCAGGATATGTCGGGGCGGGGAGTTCCTATCAACAATGCGGAGACGGTGGCTTTGGTCGTGGCCAACCTGATGGGACAGGGGACGAAAGCCAATGGCTCGGGGATGCTTGTGCAAGCGAATCGCGTGCAGGAGCTAGAAGGAGGAATTGCCAAGTCGAGGGCGCAGTGGATGGGAAAGGAGCACTTGGAGTTGTTTCGAGGTGGCCGTGATGCACCCTTATTTCCGAATAAGCTGTGACGTGCTAGCTAGGTGTGCTAACGTTGTCGCGAGTATACATCTCTGCACTAGAGAAGCCCTCGACCTACTCAACGTCACTGTCCACAAACATGTCCTCCGCTCTCATCCTCTTGCGCGGGCCCGTGGACCTGCCACTCGCAGAACTCACGTCCGTCGCAGCGATGTCGTGGGTGTGAGGAGCCGTCGTAGGCTTTTCGTCCATCGCGCCATCCAGACCGCCGAGTGGCTGATGATTGTGTTGCACTTGGGCACGCTTATCGGCCAGACCGTCGTCCTTCGCAATGCCGTCTGTGTCATCAACAGCAGCATGAAGAGCGCCGTTGTTCGCATGCTCGGATGACGCCACTACAGTAGGTGATTCACCCCCGTCAGCTTTCTCCACCAACATCGCGTCGCGTTTCCTCTTCTCCTCCTTTTCCGCCTCAGCCAGCGCAACAGCCTTCTCCTCCTCACTCAACGGCGGCTCCAAAAAGCCCAGCCTCAGCTCCTGCTGCACCTCATCCGTAAACACCGACTGCTTCTTCCAGATATCGTCCAGCAGCACGAGGATCTTGCGCTTCCACTGCTCCGCCTTCATCCTCCCCCACGCATACTCCCGATCCAGCTTTCCTAGCCGCTCAAACGTTTTCTGGTGCCGGAAGCCGGCTTCGAAGAGCGTGCGGTACTTCCAGGAATTCTTCACGCCGGCGGTCGTGGAGGCGTACAGGATGTCGGAGATGATGTAGAGGGCGACGAGTTTTGCGTTGGATGGGTCTTCTTGGGGTTTGGGTTCTTTTGTGAGTTGAGAGAGTCCGGAGTCGAGGGTGGAGAGATTCTCGTCGGGCTCGTATATGTCTTCGTCATCTTGCTCGACATCTGAGAACTCGTATTTCGCGGCGAGACTGGTCGATAGTGGTTTCTCCACGTTGAGTAGTAGGATATCGACAATCTCTTCTGCACCACCGTTTCCAGCTTCCTTGATGGCCAGATTCGTCACTCGGGCGACATCGCCTTTTCGGAGTCGGGCATTGCTTGTAGGGAGTCGTGATAGGAGATGCACCAGCTTGGCTCTCTTCAACGGACTCAGACACTTCCTCTCCTCCGTGATGTTTTGACCTTCGCCCTCTTTGCCCATGTTGAAGCGTCTCTCTTCGCCGGAATCACCCTCGCTTTCCTCATCGCTGGTGAAATAGTCGGCGTCGTGGACAACATGCTCGAGGCCCTTCAGACCCGGGTATGGCACTTGGACGTACGGCGGAAGCCAATCGATCGCCAGATCCTCGTGCACTCTTTCTGGTCCGCAGAGACGTCGTTTCATGATCATTGCGGCGTCGTCGGGATCTTCATAGGTCCAGAGGAGAAAGCGGTAGTAGATCCCGCCGGCGCTGCGTGAGTCATAGAGGAATGCGAATTTCTCATCTTGCTGGACGGCCGGGAGCGCCATGAGTGCTGCTTCGATTTCGAGAGCGCGTTCGGGATCGGGCTCGCCGAGGAGAGTGTCGACAACTGTGTGAATTGCTTGGACTTCATCGATACTGTCAGGTGGTTGAACGGTGAGCGTCGCATCTGGCGGGTCGGAGTTGTTTGCAGCTCCACCAGAGTAAGAATCATAAGACGCCGGAGGTGCGAAGCCTGCGTAGTCCCCTGGAGGTGGCGCATTGCGCAGAGATGAGTGCGAGGGTTGGCCCCGAGACTGCTCCGCTCCGAAAGGGGTTGAAGAAGATGCACTTGTCGATTCCGACATTGCTGGATGATTGGCAGCCGATGAGAGATATCGAGAGGCGGATAGATAAAAGCCGCAGCCAAGGTACTTGCCACTGATTGCACTGACAGCATTGTTAATTTGTGCCGAGGGTACGTCTGCAGCAAGAGTTGCGATGGCGTTTATGGACCCCTTCGACGTTGACTCATCAAGTCCCGGCGGGGCTACCAAGCGTACGGTGTGAACTCTGACATGGTCCTTTAGAAGTGCTTTGACTCCATCGATAGACATTGTGGGAGGTAGAGAGGACAGTTGAATTGTAGGACGCGGAGTGTCGTCAACACGATCATCATTGTCGTCGTGGTGGGTTTCTGGCTGCGAAGTATGTCTCGGGTCGCTCCTGGACTGGTCGAGATCCATCATGTCGTATTCTCGTTCCGCTTCTTGCGCCTCCCTCATCTCGTCGAGCGCTCGTCTGCGTTTCATGCTGGGAGGCGGTTGACCGGGCATGGAGCCGAAGCCACCAGTAAGACCACTTCTTGGGTCATGAGAAGGACCATCGAAGCCAGAGTCTTGCAGGCGAGAGCGGCCACGATCGTCGTGATCAACCCCAAAGTCATCCTCGAACTTTTTTAGCGCTGCAGCAGTCGCTGCTTGCTCTCGCTTTTCCTTTGCTTGGGCGGCTTGTCTCTCCTTTTCAAAGGCAGACAACATCTTCGGCGCTGCCAGTTTTTGATTCACATCGGGAAACTCCCTGGGGATGTCGCCTTCCGCCATGACTGCTGATGGGTGCTTTGGTCATGGGACGCCTACTTCATTTGTTCTCAGTGACTAAAACTAGGTCAGCATAATCCTGTGCATGTTCAATGTGGTCAGTGTGAAGATGGTGGTGGTGAAGGAAACGCGTGAATGAGAGAGCCTGATGGACTTGATGTCGAAGATCAGGCCTTACATAAGCCGCGTGTGTTCCGAATTCAATTGGTCCAAGCTTCGGAAGAGCCGCGGGGCCAGCCGACCTCATGTCCAGATGACCACTTCTGCAACCCCAACCAATCCCCCTCTTCCCAACCACGAAGGGCGGCAGCGATGGTGAATATGGACGAGGAGGCTGAAGGAGACTCGTCCTAGTCCTTCGCTACACCCCACACCCCCAACCTACACGCCACTCCCCGGCATCATGGCGCAAACCTTCAGAGATAGCCTCGATGCCCTCTTCAACGACCTTCGAGCCCGGTCGGAGAACACGCGCCAAAATGCGGCGGCAAGACTGGGAGAGCAGGTCAATTCCTGCTTCAGAGAACTGCCGCCCGCCGAGTTCGCGCGCTACTACAATGATGTCAACACCCGGATGGTCGCTCTCATCATGGGCGGCACCGACACGCACGAACGCACCGGCGGCCTGTACGCCTTGAATGCTTTGATCGATTTCAAGGGAGACGATGCGGCAGCAAAGGTGACCAAGTTCAGCAACTACCTCAAGAGAGTGCTCGAGGGCAATGATACCAGTGCGATGGTGGTTGCGGCAAAGTGTCTGGGCCGATTGGCGACGCCTGGCGGTGCCCTCACGGCGGAACTTGTCGAGGCGGAAGTTAAGCACGCCCTCGAATGGCTCACGTCGGAGCGGAACGAGAACAGACGGTTCGCCGCGGTGTTGATATTAAGAGAGCTGGCCAGGAATAGTTCGACTCTGCTGTACCCATACATTCCCGGCATCCTCGTCAGCATATGGGAGGGCTTGCGGGACCAAAAGTACGCCATACGCGAGGTGGCGGCAGAGACTGTCAGCCAGTGCTTCAAGGTCCTCTCCGCCAGGGATCCGCAGCAACGGACTACGTGTTTAACCCGCATGTTTGAAGCCGCACAAGATGGTTTCCGGAGAAACACTGTCGAGTCCATTCACGGATCGCTTCTGGCGTACAAAGAGCTACTCGTCCAAGGTGGAATGTTCATGCACGGTGCTCGCTACAAGGATGCGTGCGAGCGGACACTTCTTCAGCAGTATCGCGAACATCGCGATCCAACCATTCGGCGTACGGTCGTCGAGATCATCCCCATCCTCGCGGGATACGCACCGAAAGAGTTCTGTGTCAATTATCTCGCCCGCTCAATGTCCCATCTGCAGACTCTTCTGAAGGATCCGCGGCAGCGTAACATCGCCTTCGCGGCTATCGGCCAGATTGCGCATGCTGTTGGATCGCAAATTGCACCATATCTTGACACCATCCTCCTTCATATCCGAGACGCACTCTCCGTCAAGAACCGCAGCAAACACTCGGACGAGGCACCCATCTTCGAGTGCATCAGCATGATCTCCATCGCCGTTGGCCAGACTTTGAGCAAATACATGGAGGCGCTGCTCGATCCTATCTTTGCCTGTGGACTTTCTGACGCTCTCACACAAGCACTCGTCGACATGGCACATTACATTCCCCCAGTAAAATCGACGATCCAGGAGAAGCTGCTGGATCTGCTCAGCCGGACGTTATGTGGGCAGCCATTCCAGACCCTCGGTCATCCCACACATGGCAAAGGATTGCCACCCATCTACACGAAAGAAGTGCGCGATCAGCGAGACCCGCAACACCAAGAGCACAAGGACCATGAGATTGCTCTGGCTTTGCACACCCTCGGCTCCTTCGACTTCAGCGGTCATGTGCTTAACGAATTCGTCCGCGATGTTGCCATTCGTTACGTCGAGGACGATGATCCAGTAGTACGAAAGGCTGCAGCTTTGACATGCTGCCAGCTGTTCGTGAGAGATCCGATCGTACACCAGACAAGTCATCACGCCATTCAGGTTGTGTCAGATGTCATTGAAAAGCTTCTCACAGTCGGCGTTGCGGATCCCATTGCAGACATCCGTCTCACAGTCCTCGTGTCGCTGGACGCTCGCTTTGATCGTCATTTGGCAAAGGCCGAGAACGTTCGAACGCTGTTCCTCGCTCTGAACGACGAAAGATTTGCCATCCGAGAAGCTGCCATGAGCATCATTGGCCGGCTCACCGCCGTCAACCCCGCTTACGTCTTCCCTTCACTCCGCAAGGTTCTCATCCAATTACTTACCGAGATCGAATACTCCAACAGCGCGAACAACAAGCGAGAATCTGCACAGCTCATATCAGACCTTGTGAGCGCCAGCACCAAGCTCATTAAGCCTTACGTCGACCCAATGGTCACAGTCCTGCTCCCCAAGGCCGATGATCCCAACGCTGATGTTGCAGCCACCACGCTCCGCGCACTCGGTGATCTGGCGACAGTTGGTGGAGAGGAAATGATGAAATACGTTCCAGAGCTGATGAAGATCATCATCCGCAGTCTGCAGGATCTCAGTTCTCCCAAGAAACGAGAAACGGCTCTTTGTACGTTGGGCCAGCTGGCCAGCAGCAGCGGCTATGTCATCGACCCGTACCTGGAGCACACGGAACTTTTGACCATTCTCGTCAACATCGTCAAGAACGAGCCGCCGGGAGATCTGCGGCGCGAGACAATTCGCCTCATGGGCATCTTAGGTGCTCTGGACCCCTACAAGCACCAGCAGGTCATCGAAGACTCGCCGGAATCGAACCTCAGAGCTGAGGCGGAGGCGGAATCGGATGTGACGCTCATCATGAAAGGCATCACGCCAAGCAATGAGGACTACTATCCGACCGTTGTCATCAACACTCTCATTCACATGCTCAAGGACGACGCTCTCAAGCAATACCACTCCGCGGTCGTGGAGGCAGTGATGAACATATACGCCACCATGGGCATGAAATGCGTGCCGTATCTCAATACCGTGGTTCCAGGGATCGTCGGTGTGCTGAAAGACGCTCCAGATGGCCGGTTAGAGGGTTACTTCAACCAGCTCAGTTTGCTCGTCAAGATTGTGCGGCAGCACATTCGGCCACATTTGAGACTCATCCTCGATGCGGTCCAAGATCATTGGCATCGAGGTACGACACTTCAAGCGACCATCCTGAGTCTGATCGAAAGCATCGCGAGAAGCCTTGAGGGCGAGTTCAAGATCTACCTCGCCCGAGTGCTGCCACTCATGCTCGGTGTGCTTGACGGGGATACTAGGTCAGATGCAGGCAAAGCAGCGTGTCAGAGAGTTCTGCATGCCTTCCTCATCTTCGGCTCGAGCGCTGAAGAGTACATGCACCTCATCGTGCCTGTTGTGGTGCGGATGTTTGACACCGATCGATTCCAGCCCCGCGACATTCGACGAGTTGCGATCGAAACGATTGGCAAGCTGAGCAAGCAAGTCAACATCTCGGAGTTTGCAGCCAAGATCATCCACCCCCTCGCTCGAGTGCTTGCTGGGAACGAATCATCTCTCCGGCAGCCTGCACTGGACACACTGTGTGCTCTCGTCTTCCAGCTTGGTCCGGACTATCTGCATTTTGTGCCCAGTATTGAGAAAGTGCTTCTCACGCACAAGATACATCACTCACAGTACGCCACCATCATCAACAAGCTGAAGAAAGGTGATTCTCTGCCACAAGATTTGAGCCCGGAGGAGCGGTACAGAGACGAGGATGACGACCAGTATCCCACGGAAATTGCCACGAAGAAGCTTGCGGTAAATCAGCAGCATCTCAAGAATGCCTGGGAGGCGAATCAGAAATCGACACGGGAGGATTGGCAGGAATGGATGCGTCGCTTCTCTGTCGAGCTATTGAAAGAGTCTCCGCAGCAAGCCTTGCGAGCCTGCACGCCTCTTGCCACCATCTATCCTCCTCTGGCCCGCAGCCTCTTCAACTCGGCTTTTGTCAGCTGCTGGACCGAGCTCTATGACCAGTATCAAGAGGAACTGGTACGCTCGATCGAAGTTGCACTAACATCATCCAACATCCCGCCGGAAATTCTGCAAATCCTGCTCAATCTGGCCGAGTTCATGGAGCACGATGATAAAGCTCTGCCCATCGACGTTCGAACGCTAGGAATGTACGCCGGGAAATGTCACGCCTTTGCCAAAGCATTGCACTACAAGGAACTCGAGTTCAATGCGGATCAGAACGCCGCTGCCGTGGAAGCTCTGATCAGCATCAACAATCAACTGCAGCAGACCGATGCCGCTTTTGGAATCCTCCGTAAGGCTAGGGGCTACACGGATGTCGATCTTCGAGAGACCTGGTACGAGAAGTTGCAGCGATGGGAAGACGCCCTGGACCAGTATCAAAAGCGAGAGCGCGAGGAAGGCGAGAATGCAGGGTTCGATGTCATCATGGGCAAGATGCGCTGTTTGCATGCCCTTGGCGAATGGGACACGCTCAGCTCCATCGCCGAAGACAAATGGATGAATGCAAGTTCGGATCAAAGAAAGCACATTGCTCCTCTTGCTGCCGCTGCTGCTTGGGGCATGGGCCAGTGGGAGCTCATGGACAACTATCTCGGCGTCATGAAGCAGAATTCGCCAGATCGGTCGTTCTTCGGCGCCATTCTATCCATCAACCGCAACCAGTTTGAGGACGCGCATGCTCACATCACCAAAGTCCGCGATGGACTTGATGCCGAGCTCAGTGCATTGCTGGGAGAGTCATATGCTAGGGCGTATAGTGTGATTGTACGGGTGCAAATGCTGGCCGAGTTGGAAGAAATCATCACCTACAAGCAACATGCCGGCGACCAGGAGAAACAAGAGCGGATGCGCCACACGTGGACCAAGCGACTCCTCGGGTGTCAGCGTAGTGTCGACGTATGGCAGCGCATGCTCAAAGTCCGCGCTCTGGTCATCACGCCGCCGGAGAACAGCGACATGTATATCAAGTTTGCCGCCATTTGCCGCAAGGCTGAGCGTAATGGACTCGCCGAGAAGAGTTTAAACTCACTGCTGGGCATCAGCAACAACAGTGAGTACAAGATTGTGGACGAAGAGGGCATGGAAAAGGTCCGTGCCGCGCCGGACAAAGTTCAATTCGCAGTGTACAAGTATCTGTGGGCCACCGGTCACCACGACAAAGCTTTGCTTTCCTTGCGGGAGTTCGTTTATAAGCTGAGGAAAGACTTCGACACGAGAAGCCAGGAGTTCGCGAACGGGTCGGTGAATGGCACGTCCTCCGCACACATCAATGGTACGAATGGCATCAATGGCGACCAGACTCCATTCAGCTCCACCACTGGACAGCCGTCCGCAAAGGACAAAGCGGACTTGGATGCCGCAAGGACGTTATTAGCTCGTTGCTATCTCAAGCAAGGCGACTGGCAGATTGCACGGCACGGTGGCGACTGGCAGTCCGACCACGTAGGCGATGTCCTGCATTCGTATTATGCGGCGACTCGCTACAACGAGAACTGGTACAAGGCGTGGCATGCCTGGGCCCTGGCCAATTTCGAGGTCGTTACGGCACTCACGTCGGAAGCAGGCCGGGAAGAGGCCGATGTCCCGCAGCACATTGTCCACGACCACGTTGTCCCTGCAATCAAGGGCTTCTTCAAGTCAATAGCATTGTCGTCGAGCAGCTCGTTGCAGGACAATTTGCGGCTGTTGACCATGTGGTTCGCGCACGGCTCGCACCAGGAGGTCACCCATGCGGTCACCCAGGGCATTTCGACCGTCTCTGTGGATACCTGGCTCGAGGTTCTCCCTCAGCTCATCGCTCGCATCAACCAATCGAATCGTCTGGTTCGGGAGGCGGTGCACGCGCTGCTCGTCGATGTTGGGCGAGCGCACCCCCAACCCCTCGTGTATCCGCTCACAGTCTCGATGAAGTCGGAGACGTTGACGCGATCGCGCGCTGCAGGCCGTGTGATGGAGGCTATGCGCCAGCACAGTCCGAAACTTGTCGAGCAAGCTGCCGTAGTGAGCCGCGAACTCATTCGTATCGCCGTGCTGTGGCATGAACAATGGCACGAAGGCTTGGAAGAAGCGTCCCGCCTGTACTTCGGTGACCACAACATCCAGGGCATGCTGGACTGCCTCGAGCCGCTGCACGAGATGCTGCGCAAGGGCCCCGAGACTCTGCGCGAGATCTCGTTCATTCAAAGCTTTGGCCGGGACCTTAACGATGCTCGCCAATGGTGCGAAGCGTACAAGACTACGCAGGAAGTCGGCGAGCTCAACCAAGCATGGGACTTGTACTACGGCGTTTTCAAACGGATTGCACGACAGTTGCCGCAGTTGATGAGTCTCGAGCTGCAATATGTCTCGCCGGAGCTGAAGAATGCGCACGACCTGGACCTTGTCGTGCCGGGCACCTACCAAAGTGGAAAGCCGATCATTCGCATTCAGTCTTTCGACCCCGTGGCAACCGTGATTTCCTCCAAGCAACGGCCTCGGAAGCTGGGACTACGCGGCACGGATGGTTTGAAGCATGAATACCTACTCAAGGGCCACGAAGACATCCGCCAGGACGAGCGCATCATGCAGCTTTTCGGGCTTATCAATACCCTCCTTGCCACCGATACGGAATGCCTGAAGCGTCATCTGAACATTCAACGCTTCTCTGCGATTCCCCTTTCGACTCAGTCAGGTCTCATTGGATGGGTGCCAAACAGCGATACTCTGCACGTGCTCATCCGTGAATATCGCGAGAGCCGCAAAATCCTCCTTAACATCGAGCATCGGATTATGTTGCAGATGGCACCCGACTATGACAACCTGACGTTGATGCAAAAAGTGGAAGTGTTCGGGTACGCACTCGATAATACGACGGGGCAGGATCTGTACCGAGTGTTGTGGCTCAAGAGCAAGAGCTCGGAATCGTGGCTCGACCGGCGGACGAACTACACTCGCTCGCTCGCCGTCATGTCCATGGTGGGATACATCCTGGGTCTGGGCGATCGACATCCTTCGAATCTCATGCTCGATCGCATCACAGGCAAGATCATCCACATCGATTTCGGCGACTGTTTCGAGGTGGCGATGCACCGCGAAAAGTACCCCGAGCGAGTGCCCTTCCGCCTGACGCGCATGCTCACCTTCGCAATGGAGGTCAGCAACATCGAAGGCAGCTTCCGAACGACGTGCGAGCACGCGATGCGGCTGTTGCGCGAGAACAAGGAATCTCTCATGGCTGTGCTGGAAGCCTTCATCCACGATCCTCTGCTTAATTGGCGGTTGGGCAACAATGATAATCCACCTGAGCCCTCCTTCCCCTCGGAGCGCCGCAACTCCATCATCGCGCAACCACCCGGTCCAGATGCCGGGCGCCGCTCATCGATTGCACCGAACGGCACGAGCGGCGGGCCTGGGAGCTCTTATCGGCCCCGGCACCGCTCGAGCACGCAGGCGAATGGCAATGGGGAGCAGCAGGTGGAGAAGGAAGTGCAGAATGCGCGGGCAGTGCAGGTGCTCAGCCGGGTGAAGGAGAAGCTGACGGGCCGCGACTTTAAGAAGGAGAGCGAGCTGGGCGTCAACCGGCAGGTGGAGAAGTTGCTGGCGGAGGCGACGAATCTCGAGAATCTGTGCCAGCACTACATCGGGTGGTGCAGTTTCTGGTGATCTTGCCGCTGGCTGCGAGGATGGTGAATGGCTTCGATTGCTCGCTTCTGCTGTCGCTTCGAGCAGGGCGTTTTGCTGGAACGAGGAGCATAGATAGGCGTATTACTTATGAGCGGGAATGTGGGAGGTACGGAAGCGACAACGAGACACGAAGGCGTCTGCGCATCGAAAGGTTATTAGCTACAGTATAACTAGTAAAGCATGGCTGTGTATTGTCAACAACACCCTATTCTCCTCTTCTCCGCAGTGAGTGAATTTCCAGGCCTCGCAGACGGCGGACATGACGTTGCAGCGAAGCTTTCTGATCTGAACCCCGAAACTTTATCTTCCGCTGCTCCCGAGGGCAATTCCGGGGTTTGGGCCCACGCCGAGTGGGGGCAGGCGTCGCTCACTCGTGCCCTGCACCGCCTGCAACCCCGTAGGATTCCCAATTACCTGACGCAAACTCGCGAACATTTTCCGCCCGCCCCGCGCGCGGCTGGTTGACGATGTCTGGGCTGCCGCTCGGGTGAAGTGGCGTGTAGAGCCGATCCTCCCGCTCGCATGTCCTCGACTCCACTTCCGTTCGAACATCTTTCTCATTTTCTGTTCACTTTTCCCTTTGTCTCGTACTTGTCTACTCTGAATGCCACGGCGACCTAGCTTGGGCGGATCGTGGGGGTTTTACCAGCTGGCTTTGAATACCTTCTGGACGACGAAGTTGCGGCACCGACGGATATGGAGTGACTGCTTCGCGGGCTGGATACAACGAACGTCGCTATACCATACTGCCTCCGTTCAGCCACTATTCCATACGCTCGGCCAGCCGACTATGCTCCTCGACTAGGGTGAGGCCTCATTCTTTCCCGGAAACTCGCATCAAATGGCAACCGAGACCTGTGCAAGATGCGGCGGCGCAGCGCATCGCCCTCAAGCGCGCTTGTCGGCGGAGCGGCGAGAGAGCATCGAGAGCACGCTGGCGAAGATGAATCTCGGCTTTAAGCAGCGCGTGCGCCACTTCACCTGGACCTGGTTCACCATGACTGTAAGGGAAATGCAGGCAACGTGAGGAACGAATGAGTACTGATGGACAACGAGCAGATGGCAACAGGAGGCGTGGCCAATGTCCTCTACCAAAGTGCGTATCCGCTCATTCCATACACTAATGATGAACGGCGTCTAACATTGAGTCCCACGCAGCCCCGTACCGCTTCCCCGGCCTCTACACCCTCGGCGTCATCGTCTTCCTCTTCAACATCTTCCTCTTCCTCTTCAACATCACCATGATCTGCCTGCGCTTCCACTTCTACCCCTCTCTCTTCATCGCGTCCATCACCCACCCGACCGAAGTCCTCTTCGTGCCCGCGTGCATCATCAGCACCGGCACCATCCTCCTCAACATCACCCAGTACGGCACGACGCCCGGTAAGGCCGGGACGTGGTTGGTCGACACCATGTTTGTCGTGTTCTGGGTGTATTGCGCGTTCGCCGTCATCCTCAGCTCGAGCATTTACTTGACCATGTACGTGTGGATTTGCCAGATTTATAGTCGTTATCAACTAATTAAGATTGCGGTAGATGGTCCACTCAGACCTTCACCATCGATCAGATGACTCCTGTCTGGATCTTTCCCGCCTATCCGCTGCTCATCGTCGGCCCCTTTGCCGGCCAACTCGCCTTACACATGCTCCACCCCCGCGCCGTCGACATCATCATAGGCGGGTGGATATTCCAAGGCATCGGCTTCATGGTGTCGCTCATGATCTACGCCTCATACATCTACCGCTTGATGACAAGCAAACTCCCCCGCGAGACGCTGCGACCCGGCATGTTCGTCAGCGTTGGTCCCTCTGGCTTCACCATCGCCGGCGTGGTGTCGATGGGCCATCTCCTGCCCGATGTCGTGCCTGCCGATTACATGGGGAATGGTTATCTCTTCGCCCAGGTGTCGAAGATCTGCTCGCTGTGGGTCGGCCTTTGGCTCTGGGGCTTGGCGCTGTGGTTCTTCATCGTCTCCGTCGGCGCGCATTATTCGTGTGTGCGAGACCGGAAGATGACATTCGCCATGACGTGGTATTCCTACATCTTCCCCAATACCGGTGAGTCTCACTTTCTGCTTGCATTTCCATCGAAAACGGCCTGACCTGACGGCATGTCCAGCGCTCATCACTGCCACCTACGCCATCGCGGAAGCACTCGACAGCGCGCCCATTCGAATCTTCGGCTGCGTCTTGACCGTCCTTCTCGTCATTGCGTGGATCGCCATCTTCATCACCATGATCCGAGCCGTCATCGTCAAAGACATCCTCTGGCCCCAAAAACAAGAGGATCGCGACGAAGGCGGCTGGACATCGACGGAGGTCAGGCACATGTTATCGGCCGCGAGAACTCCGCATCCCACCTCCAGCACGCCATATCACGACCCCATGCAGAGGATTGCGTTTGGGGAGGACATGTCGCGGAAAGACAGTCCTAGTGAGAGTGAAGTCGACCGCAAGGCGTCTGATGGGGGGACGCATTCTGAGGGCAGTCCTGTTGATTTGCCCGATCAGTCGTCGGATCGGTTTATGCGATCGCGGAATCTGAAGCCGAATGATAGCGTTGTTTAGCGTTGTATGCCGCGAATTGATCGCTTTCGTCCTCTTCATGCACAAACGTCGTCGCTGGTCAGGAGTAACTCCTGTTACCCCGGCTTGGATCCAACTCTTGCATGGCGCTTTCACCCAGCGTGTGTTAAGATGCTCCAGCTCCAGCCCAAAGCAGCAGTAGTAGCAACATCCTACTCATCATCCACAAAACTACTCGCCAGCCGCCCAAAAAACGGCACCTCCACCCGATCCAGCGTCCCGGCATTCCGCCACGCACAAGCAGTCAAGTACACAATGAGCCCCAAATCCCCCACAAACAGCATCCAGCTCACAACCGCCGTCCAGCTGAAAACGACGTGCAGCAAAAACACCGCGCTGAACAGCATGGCCGACTGCCAAGCGTGGAAGCGTACGTAGTCGCTCTTGTGCTCGAAGAGGAGCAGCACCACGCCTCCTGCCGGCGGGAGTAGCAAGTAGGCCAGACACGCTTCCAGCCGTAACGGGAAGCCGAGACTCGTTTCAAACCCTGCGCCGTCTACGCCTGCCGTCGCGCTGTGTCGCCATGCTCCGTGCCCTATGTAGTCGTTTGCATACCGGTCCGCGGCCGCCGCCTCACCGCTTTCGAGATCCGTGTACCCACCTGTGGTCTCGTCTGCGAATTGTGAGGGCGAGGGGAGGCGGGCGTTGCGCGCTGCGGCCCAGGGGTCTTCTTCGCCGCCGCCGCGGGAGGAGGGGAGGATGGGAGTTTTCAGGTTGCGTTGGGGGTGTGGGGAGAGGGGAGGTGCGGGAGAGGTGGTGGGTGAGCGGAGGGGAGGCGATTTGGCGCGTTCGGATTCGGGGGGGCTGGATTGGTAGGGGGCGAAGTTCATTGCCATGTTTGGTTGTGTCTTTTGTTGGCGGGGAGTTGGTTGATTTGTCGTGGATGTGGTGTTGTTGGAGAGAAAGGGAGTAGGCAACCGCGAGAGCTCGAGGCCGCAACTTTTTGATGGAGAGAGCTCAGGGACGTGCCTGATTGAGGGTCCACGGGAATGCCCGCGGAGCTTGTCTGGTTTAGGAAGGAACGCACACGATACGCGATGCACCTTATACAGTAGAATTGAAGTCTCTACGACCTTGCTATAGCTACTGAAGTCGATGGCCGAGCATTCCATCTCCATACAGCACATCACATATACAGCGATGCCGTGGCACAGATATCCCTCTTAATCAGCTCCTGACAAGTCTGCATCTTGTTGAACAGCGTCGGATCGCCAATAATCCTCGCCGCATTCTTCACCTCGCGACACGTCTCGTCCAAGCGCGTGATGACCCGCACAATCGTCCCCTCCAGCACATCGGTCAGATCGGTGATGCGGCTGAAAGGCATGCCGCGCGCCCACTCGTACACCACCTCCACCAAGCCGAAGCGGGGTTTGGAGACGAAGTCGTTCGAGTCGTCGGCGGAGAGGATGACTTGGTGCAGCGTCTGGATGTGGTTGACTTTTTCGGAAAGCTTGACAATCACTTCCTGGCCTCGCTCGAGCGCGGGCGTGATGTTGGGTGTTGACTCGGTCTTTTCCTGGAAGACGAAGCAGGATAACAGCGCAACAATCTCCTCGGGCTCGAACTCGGCCAGTGCATTCTCCAGCACGAGTTCAGTCAGGACGAGTTCGTCGGCGGAGTGGATTTCACAGGCCACCTTGCCTTTCAGCTCCACGCGGGAGTTCTCGTCGATGAAGCCAAGGTCTTTCAGGACGGAGATGCGCTGTTGGTAGTCGGGGAGTAGCTGCAGGTTCTGGTCGGACATGAGTTGGCGGATAGAGTCGATCTTGTCCTTGATGACCCATTGATCGTGGGCCATGGCAAAGTGCTTGGGAAAGTCAGCACAATGAATGCACTCGCAATTTTGGGCGGTGTCGGCGGCCTCGGTGCGTTGGTCAAGTAGAGTGCGAAGGGACATTTCCTTGAGGTATTTATACCAATCGAGCTCATTCCACGTGGAAGATGTCCAAGAAGAGCAGGTGGAGAGCAGCTCGCTCTTTGCTTGAGCCATGGCTGTTGGGTCCTTCTTCAGTACACCATCGACATCGATTTTGACGTGCGAGCTCGTCAGGGCCTCGACGTCTTCCAGCGGTATCATCATCAACCTGAGTTGCATGTCACGTTCAGTATCCGGGAGAGGAATGAAGCGCCGGCGGAAACGGGGAAGGTAGGGTAAGAAGTCGGCGTCCTGGCGTTTTCTGGCGTTGCGATACACGACTTCCAGAACCTGCACACTGGGAGCTTTTCCTCTGCTCGCGCCTTCTCTGAGCAAGACACCGGCCGTTCGAACGTCGTTCTTGCCTCTGAACACGATGAGACGCTTGGGCTGGAACATGCGACGCCCGACTGGAGTCGCCAGCATGGAAAGGTAAAGATCGGCAGTAAGGCGTTGAAAGTCAACACTTGCCTGGTGGCACGCGTCAATGTCCTTGTCGCAAGTGCCGCAAGGCTCCCGTGTGACCTTTGCAAGATCGGCTTCCGACACCTTGATCTGTTTCTCATGCTCAGGTAGCAGCGCTTGTGTGGCATTCTCGGAGAACGAGCGCTTGATCATCTCTTCAATCTTGAGCGCTTCGACTCGCAGGAGATTCAGGATCATGTTGTAGGTGAGGCGGAACTGTGAACGCAGTTTGGTCGGGTCGCCTAGCATCATCTGTCTCAGTCGGGCAGCCGGTGGCGCTTCTTCCGCTCCAGGTGTGACCAGCAAGACGTATCCGACGGTGTCCAACCCTCTTCGACCCGCACGTCCTGCCATTTGAGTGTACTCGCCGGGCAAGAGATCTCGGAAAGCTTTGTTATCAAACTTGCGGAATCCAGAGAAGACGACGGTCCTGGTAGGGAGGTTGAGGCCCATGGC